>NC_134584.1:123577606-124193647 GCF_037038515.1 Microtus pennsylvanicus
GGATCCGGTGAAAAGAAGGATTCCACTTTGTGTATATAAAATTTGCAACCAAGGTGTGATGGTTAGTCTTCACTGTCAGCTTGAAAGCATTTAGAATCACCATGGCAACATGTCTGGGCATGACTGGAGGGGGGTTTCCAGAGGGGGTTAACTGACAGAGGAAGACTCATTCTGAATGTGGGTCATACCACCCTCTGGTCTAAGAGCCTGAACTGAATTAAAAGGAGACGGCTCAGCAGAGAAAAGATGATCAGGCAGCCCTGCTGACATCACTTTAGTTCCTGAAACCCGGGCAAAGATGGAGACTCAGCTCTCCAAAGGTGGCCTCTGACCTCCACACACATGTCAAGGCACATGCGCCCACATACATGTACATCACACACACTGCAGTAACCAAAGAGAGACATGTGGACTGGACCCCAGCATTCATCGTTCTGGGGTTCTTCGATGTGTATTCAGCACGGCAAGCTGCCTCCCTCACCATGCTGGACAGGCTCCTAGAACTGCGAGTCAAAATGAATTCTTCCTTCCTTCAGTAGTCTTTGTCTGGTGCTTTGTCACGCTCACGACAAAAGCAACAATATACAACTTTGAAAACATTTGCTTTGCTCTGAAAGTGATGTCTAAGTAAGCTTAGGATTGGGCTCTGAATGGATCACCGAGTTCACAGCTCCGAAGACCTAGCGTTCTGAAAAATGCCAATGTCAGTCACAGTCCTGAAGATGGACTGTACCCTTCATCTCCCTTCCCAGGGAGTGTGCTGTCTGCCATTTTCACCACCTGAGGGACCCTAGGAGACAGTTTGGGGCCATGCAACATTTACAAGGACAAATTTCTTTTCCACCACGCCATCAAGCAACCTCATGGCCATTTCCTCCCTACAGTCTGCATTACTATGATACCCAAGCCATTTCTTAAAATGAAGTTTTAAGTTATTTAAGTAATACCGCACACGCGCGTGCATGTGTGTGTGTGTTGTGGCTCGCGAGTACCGTGGTGTAACAGTGTAACTTTCAGGAGTCAATTCTCAGCTTCCACCTTGTTGAGGCGGGGTCTCTCATTTCTGCTGCTGCGCTGTGAACTTCAGGCTCCGGGGACTGTCCTGTCTCCACCTTTTATCTCTCAGAAGGAGGTGGGATCACAGACAAGGACGTGTGCTTAATGTTTTACATGAACTCAGTGGTCAGACTTCTTCCCTGCCATCTGAAAAGGAAATAAAGCAGTCATTTCTTCCTATCCCTCACTGAATGGACCCGATGTCGTGTGATGAGAGCCTTGCCGGGGCTTCAGGGAAACCTCGTCTGAAACTCTGAGTTCATCCTTTTTATTTTTTCCTGGAGTCTTTCTTCTTTCGTATCTGCTGACTTCCACTTGCTCCTTCTTTATCCTTTGTCATGTTGTAGCTGAGTTGGGGGACTGGGTTTACTCATTTGTGTTTTTAAATCAATACGCAGTTTTCTGCTCTAAATAATATCAAGAAATAGATTTTCCTTTTGGCAAGAGAGCAAAATGTGATTTGTTCTGGAGCCTGGCAAGCTCTGTGTATTTGACTATAAAGAATAACATCGATGGTGTCCCCCACTAATAACCTGTCTCATGTGGAATTCAGGGCTTTTGATAAATTAGTGATCTTGCATGACAGACTAATTAAATCGCCAACCTGAGCGTACAGAAAGGCAGGCTTTTCCAAATGCCACCGATATGCTCTGTGGTTCTTAGAAACATCAATTTCTTTCTCTCTCCTCCCCCATTCTAAGAAAAAGCAAACTCAGAGCCCTCATACTTAGGAAGATGAATGCGGACTTCACGTGACAGCCTCTCCGAAAGAAAGGAGGTTCTATGATCCTTTCTTGGTTAAGAGGTTATCGCTGCTCTTGCTGGCAGCCTGCCAGAGCAAAAAGCAAACAAAAACACAGGAGGTCAGAGATGAGACCATTCCAGCCCTTATTAGACAGGTGCCCTGTCCCAGTCGTCAAGTACATCCCCTTGTGTTGGGACCATTGGGAGTCCTGGCCTCCAGCTGCTCTTCCCTGCTAGTGACCTTTACTTTCCTTCTGATATGAGTTACTGAAAGCTGTGTCAAAGTTGTTTACCAGCGCTGCTTCACGAGCATGTGTTGCCTTGCCTTGAGGATCAGAGGATAAGGTTTTCACCTGTTGGCCCACCTGACTGTTGGGTATATAAGCCTCTGTGGTGCTATTGAATAAAGGGCTTCTTACCAGTGACTAGAGCTCTGTGTCTCTGTCTCTGTGTGTTTCAATCTCCAGCCCCTTGCCCGAAGCTCACGCACTGTATGGTAGCTCATAGAGCACAGATAGGCATTGTGCGGTGCACTCTTAAAGGAGTCCCAAAACGTTTGTCATGCTGGACACAAATGCCCCAAAGCAGCAATACAGTGGCCTCAGCACAGTCTTCCACTGTCACAGAACATCCGTCTACCACCAGCCAGCATCTCACCAGGGCTGTCTCCCTGAAGAATGTGGAGTCTATCAGAAAAAGTAGACTTCCCCAGAGGATACGCTTGACTTAGAAGTGAGGTGTCAGTAAATGTTCAAGAAAACAGGAGCCCAACAACTTAGTACTGCTGCCACTTAGCCAATAAGAAAGCACCCCAATCGACCCCAATATGTTTCAAGCATGCTGAAAATCTGGGGACCCTGAGCATTGCCCGTGTTTGCCTTGGCACTGTGGGGTCCCCATTCATACTGTGGGAAGGCCATGGCATCTACACTGGACACATCAGTCTGCCCTGAGGCGTCAGGAGGGTGGACTACATACTTTTTGGGTTTATATTTGATAAATGTGCATAGATAGAATATTCAGGAATCACTGTTCCCATCGTATGAAGTGTGTGTGCCTGTCGTGTATGTCCAGTGGGCAATGGTTTGGCCTTATGATGAAGACGTCCCAAGCACAGTGGGTTGCAGAGTATGGGCTGGGCTTCAGGCGCTGTAGATTATTCAAATGCTGAGGCTGGAGACTGAAGGGTCCAGGGTACCCTCCATGTGTTGGGACCCGTGAAAAACAGCAGCAGAATCCTGAGCTCTTGGGGAGAAAAAGGAACAATGGAACCTCTGCAGGGCAGCGTGAAGGTGTATGGAAACCAAAGCCCAGTGCTGAGAGACAGCCTGGAACTAGAGTCGTAGGACCTCCCATCTAAGCTGGCCTGTTCCCAGGATTCCTGGGCATCACTGCAATGCCAGGTCGCTGGTCTAGACCCCACAGGGGACCACAGCTCATGCATTTATCTGAATTTATAAATTCAGATGTCAGTCCTGACTCATATGCAGATCTTGGGATTCATGTGGCCGCGCCTGACTGTCAGTTCAGCCAAAACAACAGCTGGTGATGGAACTGAATTGGCCTTTTGGCCACGTGACAAAGCTAATTATGGCTGTAGACAGGCCAATTATGTGTTATCGACAAAACCTGTAATGAACTCTCCAATTGTCTCTGTTTGGTAGAATTCCAAGTCAAGTTACCTAACTTTTCTCAGCTCCACTTCTCTTCGTAGAGCTGGAGAGGGAAACAAAACTGTCTGGTGTGGCAGGAGCTCAGGTGACGTCTCCTTAGCACCCGACTTGACAAGAGAGCACTGATGAGCCAAGTGTGCCTCTCAAGGACTAAACAAGGTGCGGTGCCCTCAGATGCAGCAGCAAGTTACAAGGGGTGTGTGTACATGCATGCGTGTGCAATGCATGCGTGTGTTCGTGCAGTTGTGCACTGTGTGTGCAGGTATATCTCATGTTTGTATGTGGAGGCCAGCGGTTGACACCAGATGTCTTTCTCGGTTGCTCCTCGCCTTATTTTTTTCACGGTCTTTCCCTGATTCTTGAATTCTTCTGCTCAGCTAGGCTTGCTGGCCAGTGAGCTCCAGGGATCCTCAGGTCTCCTTCTGCACTGGGGTTGTGGGTGAGTTCCACCACACCTAGCTTTTAAGTGGTGTTCTGGTTGGTTCTTATTGCCAGCTGTCTTGTGTGCTTTCCCCAGGTGCTGGCGGTATCCTGAGGTAGATCTTGACTGCAGTTCTGTCGCTATTCTCCATGTCTGTCCAACATGGACTTGTCTCTTCTGTGCTCCCCCTCTTCCAGGGACAGAAGACTGTGGTTCCATTCTGACCCAGCATTAGCCTATTCTGATTGGTTACGTCTATAAATGTAATAGGACACAATGCGGCTTCTGCCCAAAGTGCTGACTTTTCCCGTTGGCATCTCAATGCCTGGTGACAACTGAGACAGAATGAACGCTCGGCTCTCATCCTTCATTCTGACTCCTTTCTGCTGTTCGATTTAACACTTAAACATGTTGATCATACAAGGAGTCTTCTCCTAAAGCTGAGACCCCTGAACCCTATCAAGGCCAAAGTCACCAAAATAGGGGTGACTTCTCAGGCAGATCACCTCATAATGGGACTGTCCCCTCACTGAGATCAACTGGTCCACAATAAAAACGGAGGGTGTCCCCTAGCAGGAACAGCTGGAGATATAGCTCTACCACTAAGCTATACTAAGCTATATTCCCAGCTCTATATCCCCAACTTTTTTTTAAAAACAGGGTTTCTCTGTGTAGCCCTTGCTGTCCTGGAACTCACTCTGTAGACCAGGCTGGTCTTGAACTCACAGAGATCCACGTGCCTCCTGAGTGCTGGGATTAAAAGCGTGTGCCACCACCACCTGGCTTTTTATTTTCTTTAATGTCTCCTCTTAAGTTGTTTGAACTTACAGGCTTCGAACTTGCAATCCTCCTGCCTCCTGAGTAGCTGGAGTTGCAAGCATGTGCCACTAGGTCCTGGAGCTTTTTTCCAGGCTACCGCGGAGCCAGTGTCCCAGGGAAGGCATGTGGGAAACAGTTCTCGGAACGGTTAAAACCCTTTTCCCGGTCCCTCTCAGACTGTTTATTTGGGGATGCTAGAGACAGGCTACCTTACCCAAGGCAGCCTACAAATGGGACACCAAAGGGCTCAGGACAGATTGTTCCCAAACGCTTGCTCAGGGGTGTCTGAGGTACTGCGTTCAGAAATCTGCTTCCAAAACCGCAGCTTTCACTCCGGGGCCCTTTGCACAGAGCTGTTCTTTTTCTTCAGTCGCGTAATAGACGAAATTTCTGCTCTTGGCTTTGAGCACTGTGACCACAGAGAACAAAAGAAAGTTGAGAGAGAAAGAGGCAGAGGGCAGGCTCACCGAGAAGCTGCCATGACGCAGAGGGCAGAACCTCTGTGTCCCATCAACAAAGAGCTAGGGCAGAAGGTGACCCGTGGAAGTGCAGAGACCAAGGCAGTGCCAACATCAAATCCACGGAGGAACTTACCATTTTAGACTGTTGAAAAAATTCTGGCCAGCTCTGTATTGTTGGGCTTCCAGAGTCAAAGCCTCACTGTGGGACCTCTGCAGAACCTCTTCAAGGCTCTGGGCGTAACTCCAGCTTCTTCATATGGGATTCTTTTTCTTAAAGACCCGTAGCATCTGGATCTTCCATATCCAGGTATTTGTGTCTAGGAAATTGTTTTCTCAAAGGCATCTTTCTTATGCACCATCCCCCTGTCTCTCTTTTCCTTCCTGGCCTCCGTGTTTCCTACCGTTTAGGCTCCGTGCTGTGTGCACACAGGTTGGATATGCACTCTGTGCATGTGTTCTGGGAACTGCTAGCACATCTGTGTGTGCAGATGGCCGTGTGACAGCAGTGCTGGAGACTGTTTCTGTTGGCACCGAGCACTCTTTAGGGCTGCAATCCTGCTCAGTGTATTTCCTTCCAACTCAAGAAAACCCAGCCAGCTTGCACAACGCTCTCAGCCACTTTCCCAGAGCAGTACACGCTGACTCCAGCCATGCTGGAAATGGCTCCGCACATGATCAAGGGACTTCTTTTTCAGGTGCCTAAATGTCTTTCTCTCTAGATAATGCCTTAGAAATGAACCAGAAGCCAAGAGAGAAAGTAATGAAGGGAATGGGATCCTTAGTGTGAATCACACTCGGGAGACGCCTTCACATACGTGCGACATCAGGAGAAAACAGAGCCTGGCTTCTCAAAGGCCCTCTCTTCACCAGCCCTTTTGCTGCCTTTTAGAGACTAGAAGGAGCTAGGATAAGCACGTGACACCAATGCCCACCATCGGGCCAGGCCCGCTCTAGTCAGTGACCTGATTTGGGGGAACTTTATGTAGCTTTCCTTCCATCAGCAAAGGTCATTTGGATTTCTCCAGTTCACTAAAATACTCATTCCCACAGGATATCGCTCAGAACCTGAGAACTGATGAAGGTGTGCTGGGGGTGAGTTCAAGTGTCCATTGGAGTTCACCAGCTCTCTTGTACACGTTGGGTTCCTGATACCCTATTTTGGCAGCTCATAGCTTCCTAAAACTCCAACACCAAGAGATCTGATACCTTCACAGGCACCTGTACTCATGTGCACATGTGTGTGCATCTGATACCTTCACAGGCACCTGTACTCATGTGCACATGTGTGTGCATCTGATACCTTCACAGGCACCTGTACTCATGTGCACATGTGTGTGCATCTGATACCTTCACAGGCACCTGTACTCATGTGCACATGTGTATGCACTTGAGCCCACACACACACTTTAAAATAGAACAAAATTTTAAAATTCAGTGCAGTTCACCCTGTGTACAGGATGGGGCCCTTCTGCCCAACCTCCATCTGAACATTTTGACTTGGACCCACATATTTTCTGATCTCGATAATATGAGCTGTGTCTACTGCACCTTTATGGTTAGCTCGGGGAGGGTCGATCAGCCACTGTCATAGACCTCAAAGTCAGAACTCATGAGTGTGTACTGTTCCTGCTATCTGATAGAACCACATCCCTTACTTCACTAGGCAAGTTCCAGATACTGCTTTATCTGCAACCCAAATTAAATAACCCAAGCAATCAGGCCAATCAATTCAATTAGCTGATGTTATTGTGCGCTCGGGTGTCCCAGACATCCTAGCGAAGCATTCTGCATTTCATAACAGGACAGGGAAAAGGTGATGGATGTGTGTAGGCAGCTCCTACAGCCCAGCTGCTTCATTTTGGGGCCTCCACTTCATGGATCCTCCCCATATAAAGACCGGAAGGGATGGATGGTGCGTGGGAGTGAGGGGTGGGCCCTGTGCACCATCCTGAGAAGGGTACGTTGGGTACGCAAGGCTTACAAGAACAGACTCTCATCAGGTCTGGAGGCATGGCTGCTAGTCAGAAGATCCCGGCACAGAGACCAAAGAAGCTAGGAGCCCTGGCCTCTGCCTCCCAGCTCCCTGTAACTAGGCACAACCCCCTGCAAAGACAGCTGGCTCCCTGAGGCTGTCATAGGCCGTGTGCACACAGAACCGTCACTGTTCTGTCTGAGCAGGAGAGTCCCACACAGGCCTCTCTTAAAGTCCCCTGTGTCCCTCAGCACCTTGAGTCCTAACTGTGCTTCTGTATTGTGCTAAAATGTTGAGCTTTAATGTCTGCTCTTAGAAACAGGGAGTCCCTCAAGGGAAGGACAATTTGCATGCATCTACATATTTGATAGGCAGCTCGTGGATATTGGCCACTGTACTGAGCTATACACACACGGAGCTCTCATTGGAAGATTAAAGTCAGCTTAGTGACAGACACAACCACGCTTGTCTTTGTTGGAGCCTCTTGGACAAGCAAAGAGAGAATCCAGGATATCCCAGGACAGACAGCACCTGCCCCAGCACCCTACTGCTGGTTTGGGGTTACTTCTCTTCTGCTAGCGTGTAAATTCAGGACATTGCTGGGCTTGTCTCCTGTTCTCGGCACCCAGAGAAGCAAGACTCAAAGGCCCAAGTGCTTTGCCTCTGAGACAGAGCTAAGCCTACAGCCTTTGAAGAAACAGCACTTCTATGGGAGGAATATGGATTGCTGTCACATATTCTTCAGTAGCATTCCGGGAACTACCTGTATGGTCTCTTCTGGGACTCTAGCCTGACTGGGTCCCCTCTGACAGCTACCCTCTCCTTGTGCGATTGCGCAATGTCTTTGCTGTGTCTCTGGTGGGTGTTGGCTCTATCCTGTCTTTGATACTGAGAAATAGTTCCTCCAGTAGCACCTAGGGCCATGTAGAAACCTGTACTTCTGGCTCTGTGTCAAGGCAGTACCTAATGTACATTCCTCCTGACTTATGAGTCTGTTTCCTTTACCCTACAAGGGCTGCATAGCCACAAATTCCTCTCTGAGATCCTCCATCCTCCCTAGGTCAGTCACTCTTCTCCTTGTTGAGGCAAAATAGCTGACAAGAAGTCTCTCCAAAAAGGAAGGCCTTATTTTGTCTCACAGTTTGGGGGACACTCTCGTGAAGGGAAGCCATGGTCTCAGCAGTATGAGGCAGCTGTCCACATGGCATCCACAGTCAGGAAGCAGAGAGAGATGAATGCTGGCCTTTCTCGGCTCACTCTCTCCTTTATTCAGTCATGGATCCCAGACCCTACGAGAGTGCCTAAGACATTTAGAGTGATCGTCCACATCAACATAATCTAGAAACTACCTCAAAGATATGCCCAGAGGTTTGTCTTTAGGTGACTCTAGATCCTGTCAAGATGACAGTATTAACTATTACAACTCCCATCTCAGCACGAGGGTCCAGGCATGCTGGCATTCAAGGCTGATGTTCATGAGACCATGTGCTATTACTGCCCATGAGGCTGCCAGGCACCAGCGGGGATGTGACTCACTCAGGAAAGTTGCTGCTCCAAGCACTGTGGTCCAGCTCTCTTGGGTGTTCTCTGTCTTCTCCAAATAAACTCCAGATGCAATCACTGAAGGCATACATCATTAATATTCCGGGCTCCATTGTAGCGCATGGAGCAACAGTTCCGTACAGCTCAGCACCTGAGACCCACAATCCATCATCCTAATTCATTCTGTTAAATTATTCATATCCTGCAACTGTGTATCCCCAGAGTGGCAAGTGAGCTCAGAAGACACCTCACAGGATCCGGGAGAGAGGAAGATAATCCAAGCATAGGAATGAAGGGTTCTGGAACAATCTGACAGGGTTTCACAGAAGGCTTTTTTCCTCTTCATAGTACTGGTCCCACTGTCTGGTTTCTTACTGTGGAGGAGGGGCAGCCACTCTGTTCCCATTGCAGGAATCACCAAGCAATGGTTCTTTTACTCATTTGGGAATGAATTCTGAGGATGTTTCTGCAGATACTTATTTGTCATGTAGGGTGTACCACACCTTGCAGTTAGCACAAAAGATAAATGCACAGTTCTCCACCCAGATTCTGGCTGGGTAGTCTGTTGACTGGGGTTTCCATCCTGCCCAGTCCTGCAGCCATTTAGCTCCAAAGAAACACACAGAGGTCTACATTAACTATAAACAGATTGGCCTAGTAGCTCAGGGTTCTTATTAATTAATTCTTACATCTTGCATTAACTCATTATTCCTGCCTGTGTTAGCCATGTGGTTTGGTACCTTTTTTGGCCAGCCAGTCACATCTTGCTTGCTCTGTGTCTGGCTTCCTCTGTGTCTAGGTGATGACTGCAGACTGTTTTTTTCCTGTTCCCAAGATTCTCCTGTTCTCCTTGCCCTGCCTCTACTTCCTGCCTGGTTGCCCTGCCTATATTTCCTGCCTGGCTACTAGCCAATCAGCATTTATTTAAAATATAAGTGACAGGGTACAGATCACTGTCCCACAGCACTTCCCCCCCCCTTTTTTTTCCAAAACAAGAACTCTGAATAGGAATCTACCTTGTTTAACTTTCTTGCAGACCATTATCCATACAAATTGTAATCAACATTCTAAACAAAGGCAAACATCTATAATCCACTTTTTGGGAATGTGGGCGTAGTTTTCCAGGCTACTTCCTGATGATTGGGGGCACTGATAATCTTACAGGGACCTAAAGAAAATTTAGAATTATGGTCCTATTGGAGATTCTTTTTTTTTTTTTTTTAAGATTTTATTTATTTATTATGTATATAACATTCTGCCTCTATGTATTCCTGAATGCCAGAAGAGGGAGCCAGATCTCATTACAGATGGTTGTGAGCCACCATGTGGTTGCTGGGAATTGAACTCAGGACCTCTGGAAGAGCAGCCAGGGCTCTTAACCACTGAGCCATCTCTCCAGCCCCCCCCCCCATTGGAGATTCTTCAGAGCATCTTCCTTAATCAAACTTGATTTTTCTTAGCCCAGAATGAATCCACAGCCTCTCATTTCCTGTGGAAACAAAAGCATAACCTCTTCTCCAAAGTGACATATTGTTTGACTTAAATTTCAAAGTCAAGCATTTTCAAAATATATATGTTGGATTAATCCAGCAGCATTTATAATCAAATATCTTTTATCAGCTTTTGCTCCTTCCTCAGCCATCAAACAATTTAAAGACAACACAATAACAAACAGTAACCAGACTCTCTGTGTATTTTTCATTCTTTTATGGCTTTATTTTAACCTCTTTCTTTTATTTTTATTTTTTATTTTTTGGCTTTTTGAGACAGGGTTTCTCTGTGTATCTTTGGATGTCCTGAAATTCACTCTGCAGACCAGATTGTCCTTGAATTCTCAGAGATCCACCTGCCTCTGCCTCTAAAGTGTTGGGATTAAAGGTGTGTGCCACCACACCCAACTACCTCTTTCTTTCTTTCTTTTTTGTTTTAAGGACTTTATCCTTTTTTCTTTCCTCCCAAGCCTACCTATATTCTTAAACACACTCTAACCATTTAGAGGTTTTGTTCATCTGAATCTCTCTTTACTGTATATTTCTCTTTTCCTGACCACACGAGTCTTTAATTTGCTAAGCCATATGGCTAGGATTGAAGCTGTGGCTTTGACAGCTGGATCCAGCTCATTCCTTAGCTTTCTGAGATCCTAGCTTTGTGACAGAGGCAGTGGCTGGAGCCATGTTTATTGCCACAACTCTATGTCATTTCAAGGCCCCTGACACCACCAAGAAGCATGCTGTTGACAATTCATAAACACCATTTAAGTGTTTGTGGTGGGGCCTCTTAAAAGGGCTGCAAAGTTTTTGCAGCTAAAGCTGAGTCAGGAAGCCTCTCTTCAATGAGACACACTTGCCTCTAGCAGACACAGCCCACCCGAGGAAATGCTGCTATCAAGAAGCCACACTCAACAATATTCTCTTCTATCTAGAATAACTTTCCAAGCTCTCGCAGGCTTTTAAGTGGATTTGGTCAGCCCCACGTTGGGCACCATTTATTGACTGGGGTTTCTGTTCCCACCCAGTCCTGCAGCCGTTTAGACCCAAAGAAACACACTGAGGTCTACATTAATTATGAACTGATTGGCCTAGTAGCTTGGGCTTCTTATTAATTAGTTCTTACATCTTACCATGGTCCCACAGCAGTAGTCAGGATGGAAGGGTACTGCCAAGCATGGCAAGGAGAGCCAAGAGGAGTCATGTGGGGTGAGGAGCTATTGGTTCCACCTGCTGGAGGGGGTCTGACAGCTCCTCCCAGGGTGAGCACTTTCAGGGTCTAGAAGGGGGAGCTCCTCCTCTGGATCTGGCTATAACTGTGCACTGGACAAGCTGAGAGAGTGCCGGTGAAGTCTGGAGGTGTGGAAATGCAGCTTCTGGGGGACTCCACTTTGGATTTCAGCATATCCATGGGATTGCATTGAGCTAATTTTCTCATCAGGCTTTTATAGGCAAATCCTGGGAACTAAAGTGAACTGCTTGAGTATTGGCCACGCTCATTAAAGATTTTTTTATATTAGGAAAACATCAGAGGCAACCTAAATGTTAAACAACAGGGGGGGGGGAAATTAAGTAAATGAAGCAATCCATGCATCCAGTGGGAAAGAAAATAGCATCAAAAATAACATTAAATTGTTCATTCTGTTTATTTGGCAACTCTGTTGAGTCCAAGGAATGCAGCATTGAACAAAACGAGCAAAACCTCAGACTTCTGCTCTACAGGAGTGAGCCACTTACTGTGTTGTTCAGACAAGAAGGATGCTCGCGGTATCAGGAGTCAGGCATGGCTCTACAGGGGCAGAATTTGTGCAGTGACCCAAGCAAAGATCGATCAGTATGGAGAGGACAGCAGGTAACAAAGTCTTATGGTTGGAGTGTGTCCCAAAGGGACCAAAGCAAGTATATTAGCTACCTATTGCCCTGACAAGAAGCAATTTCAGGAAGGAAATTCTTTCTGCCTCACTGTTGGACAATGTACTTCACCATGGTGGGAAAAGCACAGTGGCACGGTCTTGAGGTAGCTGGTCACATCATGGCTAAAGTCAGGAAGGAAGGCAAAGACCTGGCCATTGAACAGATAGCAGTCTCTTTGTCATAGAGATGATTTTGCCATTTCCCCCATCAAGACTGACTGCTCTCGCCATAGTCCTGACCCAGAGGGACCTCCCACTACAGGATGAGAGATGCCCTCCCAGAAAACCAGCAGAGAAAGTACTTCAGGGCCTTCATATGTGACAGAAATATTGTAGGGATTTCAGGGAAGATGACCAGTTGGGGACTGTGGACCCCCAGACCCTGAATTTCCTGTGACTTCCTGCCTGCTGGAGTAAACAACTTGTTTTGCAGCTGCTCTGAGCACGAGACCCTCAGGAGTTCCTGATAGCAGGGGAGTGGTTTCTGATGGGCTTGCAGCTGAGAGTTAGGGTGTGGCCACTGGTCAAGGAGACCCTATAGAAGCTGTCCTATATAAGACCTTATATAAGCAACACAATAAGTTGGCATTCTTTATTCAAGAGAGTGACCTGTGTCTCTTGTCTGTGTCTATCTGTGTGTGTTTCAATCTCCAGTTCCTTACCCGGCTCTCGAACCATACCATAGCACATAGCACCTAGAGCTAGCGTGGCGTTACAATGACCCAAGCAGCTGAACGGCTGCCTTTGTCTGGGAAGGTCAACCACACCTAGTACATGGCAGCACCAACAGCAGGTACCCCTGGGGAGAAGCATTACTGTACAATTTGAGTTTCATTTCTTTATCAGACCTGGGAGTGTGGAATGCAACATGGCTCTCAACATCTTTGGTTGGAGTTCTTAATGCCTGGTTTCACCAAGAACCTTGTCAGAGGCCAGATTCCTCAAAGAGCAGGTGCTGGGTGGGGGCTCAAATGTGAGCTGTGCCCAGAAGAGCTTATGAATCAACAGGATGTGTGGGGAGGAGGCAGGACTGGGAATTGTGATCAATGAATCCGTAGCTCAGTTGAAGACCTCCCAGGAGGCCTGTCAGACCTGGCTGTGTCGTGCCCGTGTGGCAGTTCTTAGGTCTCACACTGACTCAATCTGAGGTTCGACCAGAACGAGTGTGACCTCGAGCACAGTAGCTATAGGGGCTGAGGGCTGCAGACACCTGGTGATGGCAATAGTCTTTCCTGCAACAAGAACCTGAGCTCTGTCACAGTGTCTACCACACAGACATGAGGTGACCATGTGTGAGAGAGTGACAGATGCCTTGGAAATCTCATTTTAATCAGAATTTCCATATTGGGAACAAGTCAGGAAATCCAGCACCTTGCCTACCACAGTCTCCACATAATTTCTTTTCCTAAATACAAAGAAGCCTCCAGTCTCATAAAGTGCTCTGTTTTCCCAGATAGATACACAGTTCTCTGTGTGCCTTTGGCCTGGGGACCATTAGTCTCAACCAAGCCAGCCTAGGAATTCCATTAAAAAGAGAGAACAAATTCTGAAGTTATAATAAGAAACATGTTGGTCCTTGCTTGCTTGTACCTGTGTTCTGCCTCCAGTTGGCAAGGGAAGACTCTGGGGGACCTGGAGAAGACTCTAGAAGGCTGTAAGTGTATGAACCTAGTTGACTTCTTCCAGCCTTTGGGATTCATAGAGTCAGAAATAGGAATGGGGCACGCCAAGCAAGGTTTGAACAGTGTTGAAGAGCCATCCACGAGCTGCGGTTGCCATGCTCAGGACAATTGTCAGACACAAGATGGAGGTGGTTGTGCACGCACTAAGCCCTGCAGTGTTGGTCTCTGGAAATGGCTGGCTGCCGGAAAGCCCTGGGTGATGGGTTTTGCCAAGGGCAGCAGGGTTCTGTGTGGTTAGGTAAGGACAAAGATTGACAGAGGAAAAGCAAGCACATTTACTAGGCAGAAGAATAATTGGTAGCAGCAGCGATCAATACCCAGCCACAAGGGCAGCTCTGAAGTCTGGCAGTCTCCTTCCAGCGGTTTATTTATAATGCCTCTCCCAAGGGTGTCTGCTCCCTCACGAGCCCCCACTCTGGGATTCCATCCAAGATGTGGCAGTGATGGATCCATCACAGCAGGCTAGCATCGCCACCTCAAAGATCTCCCCAAAAAGGACAAACCTGTCTCATAGTCAGCTCTCCAGGGCATCATTTTCATAATCGCTCGGCTGGGTCACAGCAGCACCTGCAGGTGTGTTACTACACACACGGTATGAGCGTGCACAGTCCCTGCAGGTGTGTTACTACACACACGGTATTGAGCGTGCACAGTCCCTGCAGGTGCGTCACTGCACACATGGTATGAGCGTGCACAGTCCCTGCAGGTGCATCACTGCACACATGATATGAGCGTGCACAGTCCCTGCAGGTGCATCACTGCACACATGATATGAGCGTGCACAGTCCCTACAGGTGCGTCACTGCACACATGATATGAGCGTGCACAGTCCCTGCAGGTGCATCACTGCACACATGATATGAGCGTGCACAGTCCCTGCAGGTGCGTCACTGCACACACGGTATGAGCGTGCACAGTCCCTACAGGTGCGTCACTGCACACACGGTATGAGCGTGCACAGTCCCTACAGGTGCGTCACTGCACACACGGTATGAGCGTGCACAGTCCCTACAGGTGCGTCACTGCACACACGGTATGAGCGTGCACAGTCTCTGCAGGTGTGTCACTGCACACATGATATGAGTGTGCACAGTCCCTGCAGGTGCGTCACTGCACACACGGTATGAGCGTGCACAGTCCCTGCAGGTGCGTCACTGCACACATGATATGAGCGTGCACAGTCCCTGCAGGTGCATCACTGCACACACGGTATGAGCGTGCACAGTCTCTGCAGGTGTGTCACTGCACACACGGTATGAGCGTGCACAGTCCCTGCAGGTGCGTCACTGCACACACGGTATGAGCGTGCACAGTCCCTGCAGGTGCGTCACTGCACACACGGTATGAGCGTGCACAGTCCCTGCAGGTGTGTTACTACACACACGATATGAGCGTGCACAGTCCCTGCAGGTGTGTTACTACACACACGATATGAGCGTGCACAGTACCTGCAGGTGTGTCACTGCACACATGGTACGAGCGCACAGAGCACCTGCAGGTGCGTCACTGCACACACGGTATGAGCGTGCACAGTCTCTGCAGGTGTGTCACTGCACACACGGTATGAGCGTGCACAGTCTCTGCAGGTGCATCACTGCACACACGGTATGAGCGTGCACAGTCCCTGCAGGTGCGTCACTGCACACACGGTATGAGCGTGCACAGTCTCTGCAGGTGCATCACTGCACACACGGTATGAGCGTGCACAGTCTCTGCAGGTGTGTCACTGCACACACGGTATGAGCGTGCACAGTCTCTGCAGGTGCATCACTGCACACACGGTATGAGCGTGCACAGTCCCTGCAGGTGCGTCACTGCACACACGGTATGAGCATGCACAGTCCCTGCAGGTGCATCACTGCACACACAGTATGAGCGTGCACAGTACCTGCAGGTGTGTCACTGCACACACCGTATAAGCATGCAGTAGCACAATGCATCCTGCAAGTTCAGCATGTATTCATTTGCTGCTTGTTTCTCTTCAGGCATCTGGTCCCAGTTTCTAACCCATAAGTAACTAATGGCTGGGGGAGATATACCTTGATCAGCCCTCTCCCACCCCAGGATGGGGTTGCTGGCCCTGTAGTTTCATGTCCTACCTCACTTGCCTTTACAGATTGTCCCACATGTTCCTCTCCTCCTCAGCTACCTGCAGGAGATGAGAAACTCAGAGTCTGGTGTACTGGACCACTGGGATAGTCTCTGCAGCCAATGGGCTTTTGGAGGAGTTCAGATAGGCAGTCAGCCTGAAACTGACCCTCAGGAGGAGAGGAACAATATGCATTGTGTTGACAATGGGTCAACAATGGGCTGACAATTGGGCTGACAATTGGGTTGACAATGGGTTGCCTGCTGCAGATCCAGGTCTGGATCAGGGGTTGGGGCTAAAGCTGATACTGTTTTAAAATCCACACCAAGAAAAGGAATACAAAAAACCTTCTGTTTACAAAATACACTTGAGCACTTTGCCGGAGCCTCTCCATCAGTGCAGGAGAGAGCTGAGGTTGGGTATCATTAGCTTTGTATCAGCTTCAGTTTGTATCGATGGGCCCCACCAGGGCTTGGAATCAAGGAGATTTGGGTGAGGAAGAGTAAGAGAGATGCCTTTTATTTACTTTGTGCGTTCCACAGCCAGGCATACCCCCTCCTCCTCCTCTTGATCCCCATACACACACGCCTGTGAGGAAAGAGGCTTCTATGTCCCCCTTGGCAACACCAGTGACTCAGTGTATGAAGCCTGAGCTGGATTTTAGCCCTGACTCACCCACCGCCAAGTCTAGGCTCAGTCACACTCATGTCCTGTTACTTCGCACTGGCGTCTTCCCCTGCGACACCTCCCAAGCCTGGAGCTCTAGCCAGTTTCCTTCCAGAGGCTTCCTCTGACCTGCCTACACCACTCTCACCATGATTTCTGCGTGCCTCCCTAGACGCTGTCATCCCACACTCCCGCGACACTGGCGTTACTTGAGTCGCCGCCTGCCTCCCACACCCGGACTCATTCAGACCTCCCTTGCTGAGTGTGTATTCAGAGCCAGACGTCTCAAGGGCTTTATGCAATGATGTGCGCAGATTGGAAGGGAGCCCGAAAAGAGGGCTATTTACACATGCCTTGTCCATCAGCAAGAGCTCTAGGCCTAGCGCGTCTGAAGCTGTGGTAAGGGCATCAGAGAGCAAGACAGAGATGGTGGTGACAGACACGAGCACTTGTCACTTGCCACTCACGTGGCCTGTGTTTGCAGCGTGTTGCTTGGCAGCATGAGCTTCTGCAGGCAGGGGCTGAATCTTACAGTCTTGCTTGTGTATTCTTCTGTGAACAGCACAGGCCATTCACACAGCGTGGGGTAAGTATTTGTGGCTCATTTGGCCTCTGTGACTCAAGTGAGTAATACCCTCTGCCTTATACAGTTGACAGTCACTTTGTCCAGCTTCCTAGCTTCAAGCAGCTCCTCAAAGATAAGCCACTTGGGCTGGCTGTAAGAAGAGACACCACAACACCCAGAACTCCATCTCATTGCAAGTTCTTCACTGCAAATCTTCCTAGATGAGCCACGGTTGCTATGGGACAATGGTCTGCACCCTGTCACTTGTATTTAAATAAACGCTGATTGGCCAGTAGCCAGGCAAGAAGTACAGGCGTGGCAATGAGAAGAGGAAAATTCTGGGAAAAGGAAAGAGTCAGTCAGCAGTTGCCACCCAGCCACAGAGGAAGCAAGATGTAGCTGTGTTACCAAGCCACATGGCTAACTCAGACAAGAATTATGGGCTGATATAAGTTATAAGAGTTAATAAGAAGCCTGAGCTACTAGGCCAACCAGTTTATAATTAATATAGACCTCTGTGTATTTCTTTCGGGCTGAATGACTGTGGGGCCGGGAAGGACAGAAACCTCTGTCAACACACGGTAGCTGCCAGATCACTGGAGCCTTCCTGATCAAGCTCACCTTCTGGTCACTGCTCATCAGCGACACAGGTGAAATGTGAGTCTCATAGACACAGACACTATACAGCTTGTGTAATCTACAAGTTAGGAATGTAAAATGGGAAGGACTTGGAATGCGCTGTAGAGGAGATGGACAAGCGCGGTCATGCACCAGCATGGCCTTAGAGAGCGCATGCCTCCATAACGGCACATAGAGGGTCTGCACGTTCATGCACCAGCATGGCCTTAGAGAGCGCATGCCTCCATAACGGCACATAGAGGGTCTGCACGTTCATGCACCAGCATGGCTTTAGAGAGCGCATGCCTCCATAACGGCACATAGAGGGTCTGCACGTTCATGCACCAGCATGGCTTTAGAGAGCGCATGCCTCCATAACGGCACATAGAGGGTCTGCACGTTCATGCACCAGCATGGCTTTAGAGAGTTCGTGCCTCCATAACGGCACATAGAGGGTCTGCACGTTCATGCACCAGCATGGCTTTAGAGAGTTCGTGCCTCCATAACGGCACATAGAGGGTCTGCACGTTCATGCACCAGCATGGCCTTAGAGAGTGCATGCCTCCATAACGGCACATAGAGGGTCTGCACGTTCATGCACCAGCATGGCTTTAGAGAGCGCATGCCTCCATAACGGCACATAGAGAGTCTGCACATTCATGTACCAGCATGGCCTTAGAGAGTTCGTGCCTCCATAATGGCACATAGAGGGTCTGCACGTTCATGCACCAGCATGGCACCAGAGAGCTCATGCATCCATGACGACATATAAAGGGTCTGAGTGGGTTCTTGGAATGTCACCTGACAAGGCTTCCTGCATCCCTCAGAAGTGGTCCATTCAGTTCACTTCATAAGACTCTTAGAGCACCAGGTGCCACCTTCTTTGTAAATTTTCTGTCAAAGTGGTAGCTAGCTCACCCTTCTGCCACATCCTAGGACACCAGCTTTGTATCTTTCTCAGTCTCTATCTTCTCCTTTAGATCTTTTCAAGCATTGCAATGGTCGCCTACTTGCTAAGTTGGCACTGGTCACATTCCGGCCACAGGCACTGCTGCAGCTGGACAGTGCTCAGGAAGCAAGAAACCACATTTCCTGTGTCCTGACGCAAGCTCCTGGAGCATGGAGCCCACACCAGATGAAGCAAAATGCACCACATTCCAGAAAGGTCCAAGTTGCTTACCTGGTGGTGCTGGTAGCTGCTCCAGGAGAAAAGATAGAAGCCCAGGCCTCTCTCTTGGCTCCATAGTGTCTTCTGAGAGCTCTTCCTCCTTGAGCCCTTCCTGCTGGAGGACGTCAGGGCACCTGCTGCTGGCAGGCCCTCAGACAGCCATTGGTGAGCCCTGCCCACTGGCTTTTCTGGAGGGATTCTATCCTGACCCCTGTGTTGTCAAACCGTTGGTTCTATCTCTTCAGACTTTGCCTCCCAAGCATCCACCAACCATGCAGGAGAGTTTTTCTTCATGAATAATAATAATAATAAAGTTATTCTAATTTAATTTAAAAATTAATAAAAATAAAATTTTGTTATTATTTTGAAACAAGGTCTCATGCAGCCCAGGTCGAATTAGAACTGTCTCGCAGTCAAGGATGGTCTTGAATTTCTCGACCTGCCTGCCTCTGCCTCCCAAGAGCTGGGATTACAGGAGTACCACCACACCTAGATTTATTGTGTGACTCTGGGGCTGGAACCAAGAGTTTTGAGCATGCCGGGCAAGCACTCTATAACTGAGCTGCGTTCCCAGCCCCGCCTCTCCCCCCACGCTCCAAAGACAGCCTTCCCGTGCAGCCCAGCCTGGGCTGGCGCTCACAGCAATCATTTTATCTCAGCCTTAAACATGCTGGATTACGGAGTATGCTGCCACGCTTGGCTTTTTGGCAAATCTGAGTAGTGTTTCGCATCTCTAGGGCCCCTGGAGGTAGGGAGGCTGAGCTGTTAAGTAAATCTGTCACAGAAAGAGTTTCTAGGATGGTTCTTGGCTGCTCCCCTAAGGACCGTGACACAGTTGCTTAGCATCCTGGCTCTCTCAGCAGCATCTTCCATCTCCCGGCAGCCCCAGCAGCTGTCATCGAGGACTGTGGGCTCCCTCTGCGCTGATTCCAGGTTTCCAAACAACCTCCTTTTTAGCCAGCTGGAACCTCCAAGCCTCCAGAGAACCATGACTTTGGTCTTGCCCTCACTATCTTGCCCAGCCTCCTCTAGGGTCCCAAGTGGATGGTATTTCCTTATGGATATCACAGTGAGGTTCTGTCTCTGTTCAGTATTTCTACAGAGCTTTCCAGGACCAACTTCCTCTACAGAACAGAGTGCTGCATAGCAAAGCCTCCTACTCTCCTTGTGCCTTCAGGGCCACTGGGGTGCCTCCACCGGCCCATCTGTAATAGAACCTGGCTAGAGGACCCGACTCACAATGAGTGTGTGGCTCAACTAAACACACACAGTAAGTTCTTCAACTGAGAGGCCAAATGATTGCTCAGCTGCCACCTGCACTGCTGACCGTCGCTGCCTGGTTCTGTCTTGGAACGACCGCTCATGTAGCTTTGCTTCCGTTCGGCAAGGCAAAGCCAGTGAGCACTTGCAAGCAGCACTGCCAGAGAGAGGTTGCCCAACTGTCACCTGACCTGGCGTGAGACAGCATGAAGCCCTGACCTCCTCCAACATGATAAATACAGCGTCTGATTTCCTGGCCATTTCCCCCTGTGTCCACCTACTCACTTTACCTACTAAGTTCTAGAAGAAACAGGTGCACAAAGTATATTTTTGGAGCACACATCTCACAAGAAAATGCCATCTTTAGAGACCTTGGCTTTCCTGGTATTAATACAAATGCCAATAAATAATGAAGCAGCATTGAGCCCTTGGGAAGCTGCTCTTTCGGCCTCGCAGGGTTTACAGCATGAGCCTGATCTCCAAGCCAGCAAGCCATTGTCTCTCAGCTGCCAAGATATCTCAAAACACACACCAGGAGCCTCACTGGCCTTCGCTGATGTTTTTTTTTTAAACCAAGAAAGAATTCTTTCTTGGCTGTTGTATATATTCAATATTATTAAATATTCAAAAATTGACTATTTTTATCCTTTAGTCTCCCTAAGAAGGAAATTTTAGCTAAACCTCAGCCAGAGAAGTCTGACTCCAGAGGTCTTGCTTCTTTGGAGTTGGAGAATATCTTGTTCTGCTTTCGTGACTAAGAGACTAAAGCCATCAACTGCAAGGGCAATGGCGCCCTCAGAGCGCCAGCTTCCACATGGCGACTGAGCCTCTAACCAGGGCGTGTGTGATCACAGGGCTAGGGTTCTGCCTTAGTTCCATTTTAATTTCTTTAACTTTAGGTTTGAGTAGCCAGATATTGTCAAACTCTAAACCAGGAAGTGATAAACAAGGCCAAAACAGAGCTCAGAGAGTTTCCCCCCACTTTCCATTTCCACGTATACTGTGTGTGGTGTGTGTGCCTATTTGCATGGATTTGTGGGAATACAAGCACACGCGTACACAGCAAACGGAGGCATGAGGTTGACACTGGAAATTATCTTCCATTGCTCTTCGGCCTTGTTCAATGAGGCCGAGTTTCTCGATCAAACCCAGAGCGCGCTAGTTTAGGAACTGGCCTGAGGGAGAGGAGGACCTGTTACGCCTCAAACATCCCTTTGGGAAGATGCACTGAACTCACGTTGAGTGGCTAGAAATATGTAAACCAGGATGGCGTCAACGTTCCTGAAATCTAGAGGAATGCTACAGCGAGAGGCACACTGGGGAAGTCTCGCCATGTCAAGCTGCAAAGTCTCCTTGAATCTGGGATTCGGCCCCTTGGAGGATCAGGTTCCATCAAGACATCCATGAACCACTTCACTCCCACCAGAAGACTCTCTAAGCTCAGAAAAGGTTGTTCGTCTGCTTGGGTTTCTGTGTTCTCGAAACCTGGCCTTTAGAAAGAGCTTCTTCGATCTTTAAAATAGAAACATCTGGTGACGCTAGAAAGAACCGGCGGGCTTGGGAACGGCTGGAGTTTGCAGGGTTGGTGCACTGAGGTTGTTTCCAGGATAATAGACTGTGCTCCGAGCGGGTTCCCGATGCTCTGAGAACCCCAATGTGGACTCAGTTCTTCACCGGGCTCCTCCACCCCTGGGATAGTTTTCACTGTGGAATATGCTACCAAATCCTGATCCTTAAGTTATGAGTCACAACCCATACCTTTCACACGGCAAGCGGTGTGGTGGGGTGTGTCGTGAGATGTGGCAGCTTTAAACAAGGATTCTGAGTGCACAAGGACCAAAGATCAATTCAAGAGTCAAACGTACAAAGAATCCAAGGTACTACTGAACTGTACTACAGCCCTGAGTCAGTGCCTCAGGTGGCTTGGCCATCCCAACACCTGAGCAGCCTTCATTCTGAACACACAGTTTGTGCTGAGTGCTTCAAACCCCGTGACATCAAAGGAAAGCAGCATGAAATACTTCAACTCTGACTCAAGACAGCTGTGTGATATAGATTGCAGGGGTTTTCTTATTGATTTCTCCCCCTCTGAGGCAAGGACTTATATAGCCAGTCTGGCCTCAAACTCGCTGTGTAGTTGAGGAGGACTTTGAACTCCTATTCCTCCTGACTTCATCTCTTTTTTGTTGTTGTTTTGTTTGGGCTTGATTTTTGAGACAGGGTTTCTCTGTGCAGCTTGGGAGCCTGTCCTAGAACTCGCTCTGTAGACCAGGCTGATCTCGAACTCACAGAGATGCATCTGCCTCTGCCTCCCGAGTGCTGGGATTAAAGGTGACTTCATCTATTAGCGTTGACAAAGCAGGTGTGTGCCGCCATGCCTGGCTGAACTGCTGTGCTTTTACAGAGTCTTCTGTTCTTATAGAAACATAATGGTTTAATTACAGAAAACAAAAACCCTCATTCCTTAGTATGAAAGTATCAAGTTAGTAAATCTCTATGTTAAAATGTTTGATTTTAAAAATTGCTATTTAAGTTGGTTGGAGTTTCATAAAAATCATTAAATGAGTTCTGGCTTGGAATTAAGACAGAATTTCCAATTTCTGAAATGGCCCTAAATATAATTTTGTCATTTTGCATTATATATTTATGCAAAGTGGTACTTTCGACATTGACAATTACAAAATTAAAATATCAATAAACTGAAAACTATTAAAGATTCTGGGTCCTACAGTTTCAAATATTCAGCCAAAATGTGCGTGTGTTTGTATGTGTGTGTGCTTGTGCGCAGTGGCACACATGTGGGTCCCAGTGACTGGACTCAGTCCTCAGCTTGGTGCCAAGCACCTTTACCTACCGAACCACTTTGTCTGCCCTCGGTCAGTTCTGAGTTCTTTATATAAATAAACGAACTGGACTACAGAGTGAGTTCCAGGACAGTCAGGACCGTTTCACAGATGAACTCTGTCTCGAAAAAACAAACAAACAAACAAATAGACAAACAAGCACAGTCAACTCAATAGTTTGCAAACTGGCTTTTTTAAAGACATGACAAAATTGCCAAGTGGTCGTGGTGTATATCTTTAATCTTAGCGTTCGAGGCAGAGACAGATCTCTGAGTTTGAGGGCAGCCTGGTCTACAGAGCGAGTACCAGGACAGCTAGGGCTCTGCAGAGAAACCCTGTCTCAAAAATTTAAAAAGAAGAGAGAGAGAGAGAGAGAGAGAGAGAGAGAGAGAGAGAGAGAGAGAGAGAGAGAGACATGGTAAAGCTATATACATAGACCAAAAAGCAGAAACTTTTCATGAATTGCTATCAGTAAGTGGTAGGCATGGGTATTTTATAGACCTGTACACCCAGGCTCATTTCCTGGGATTCAAGACGGCAGTGCTGGAAAAGCCTTGAGAAGTCTGACGGCCGCTCTCCTAACGAGAGGCCACCGAGTTTGGGTTCGCTGATCATTTGTTGGTCAGCTGGACACATAAGCATGAAACACATGACACCTCACAGAAAGTGGCCAGCGAGGACCGGTCCAGGGAAGGAGAAGAGGGTCGAGGCAGTTAGAAACAGAAACAGTCTCTGTCCCGTCTGGAAGGAAACAGCCACGTCAATGTTTGCTCCCACTCAATACAAACCCAGAAACATCACCCCAGGAGCACAGGTCCCAGAGAACAGAGCAGAATGCCGGGCAGGAGGCCTGCTTGGTCCAGCTTACTTCTACTGCCCTTCTACCCACAGCAATGTAATCCAGGGAGGAGGGGGATAGGCTCGAAGAGGCAGAAACTAGGATGCTGGCTCTGACTGTGGATGGGGTGGGATAGAAACAGGTGAGAAATAACTAAAGCTGCTTCTTCCCAGGTGACTGGTTAGCAGGCTCGGGTACTGTGAGGTGGCTGCACGCCTCTGAGTATACTGACACTTGGCCTTGCATAGTTAAGTAGGTGAATTTTATGGTTTGTGAATTATATCTCGATTGCTTGGTTGTAAAACAATGCTAATGTCAATGCAAAGATATCAATAACAGGCAATGCAGCCCTTATAGAGCAAAACCAGAAACATATTGGAGACGGGGGAGATGGCTCCATGCAGGAACCTGAGCTGTATAAGAAAAGCAGCTGAATGTGAGCTGGGGGAAGCCGGTGAGCAGTTTCTCCACGGTTACCGCTTTGGTTCCTGCGTGCAGGTTCCTGCATGGAACTCCTGCCCTGGCTTCCTTCGACCACAGACTGGGATGCCGAAGTACAAACTGAATAAAGCCTTTCTTCACCCAGGTCCTTGTGGTTAGTGTCCCATCACAGTCACAGGAGGTGACTGGGGCAGACGCAGAGGAAGGTGCTGGACGGGAAAGGGTCGTCGAGCTCCTTGGTCTCTTTGTTCTACCACTCTGCCTTTGAACCACGGGTATTTGCTACCCAGGAAGAGATACAGTAAGAACATAACAGATGGTTAGATTTTTGCACTTGGTTCTGATTTTGACTTGGTTACCAAGGTCTCTAAAATCTCATTTTTATTTCTATGAATTTCAGTTTTCTATTCTATGCAGTAGAAAAAAAGTAAAAAAAAAGAAAGTCTCTTGACCTTTGGTTTCTAGGTCATCACAAGTCATCTGTATGAACATGTATGTGGACACAGACATATGTGCGTGCAGATACAAACATGCAGATATGCAAGGCATTCCTATGCTTCTTTTTTTTTCCTGAGAAAGGGTTTTTCTGTATAACAGCCCTGGCTGTCCCGGAACTCACTCTATAAAACAGTGTGGCCTCAACCTCCTAGAGATTCGCTTGTCTCTGCCCCCTAAGTGCTGGGATTAAAGGCGTGCGCCACCACAACCCAACCTGCGTCTTTCTCAGAAGGGCATGCTGGTCCACAGTGGCTGGAGAGATGATCTGCTGTAGGTAAGGAGCTGCCCACTAAGGTGGCAGGCTGGCCCAGCATGCTGGTTCCTGGTCTGGGTACTTCTGCCTCTCAGATCAAGCAGCTTGTATCATTGTCTTCTGTCCTGGATGCTGGACAACAGCATCCACACCCAAAGGAGCTCCTGACAACAGCTTTCTAGACCATCCGTCAGACCCTCAGAGTTAGTGGGTCACAGTAGCCAGAATCCGAGCTCCTAAAAGCCATAAGACTGTCACAGCATATGACATTTGGGAGCCGCTTAGATAAATTACCTTAAATGGTTCTTTTAAAGCTTTGTTCTGCCTAGCATTTGCTGCCCAGAGGAGAGGTAAATTACAGTAATCCATTCTGGTTCTTTTGAGACAGGCAAGGTCTTGTGTCTATAACCTTTCCTCGGCTTGGTAACATTTCTCCTGGAGTTTCATATTCATCTCTCGAACACTCAAGCCACGGAGAAGGTGAGGCTGCTGGAGCTGCCAGGAGAGCACTTTCATTGCCCCAAAGACAGCTTCGACACAGTGCCGGGGCTCAGAGGGAAGGGCGCCCTGACCCTCTGAGGGCCGTGATGCTTCTTGTGGGGTTAAAAAGATGCGCCACCCTGGGACCAAAGGGACCACAGTCCTTTTTGGCCTAAGTTCCATTTTCCATCTGTTGAGGGTGAGTTCTCAGATACGTTTTAGTCAGTTCTGAAATTGTGGCAATGGTCCTTTAGGAACAACCTCCTCTGAGTGAAGGATGCGGTGGCTCCATGTGTGTGCTGTAAATGTGTGCCCATGCATGTACATGTGTGCACATATGAGCACGTTACTAATAAGTCTGAGGCGCATGTATAAGTAAGGTGTATGTACATGTGTGTACACAGAGACCTCTAAATGCATGCATGTCTTTTCCTCATCCTTAGAGACCCATAATGAGAATGGTGTTGTCTCTAAGCAGAGATTGGAGCAGGCAAGCAACAGCAAACATGCTCTGTGAGTCCTAAATCCACTACCTGCTGCCTTCTCCCGCAGACCTGCGCTCTGTTCAGATTCTCATGGCAGACCATGTCTAGAGCCTGCTGCCTTCTCCCACAGACCTGTGCTCTGTTCAGATTCTCATGGCAGACCGTGTCTAGAGCCTGCTGCCTTCTCCTGCAGACCTTAGCTCTGTTCAGATTCTCATGGCAGACTGTGTAGAGCCCAGTGTAGGTCCGTGTACGCCTTACTTGTGTCCCCGCTAACACGCTGTCATAGGCTGCACTTGTGGGGCTCCTTGCATCATGGTTGCTGCCTGACTGGCCTGGGGCCTGCCTAAAGCTGCTCTGCCTTTTGCAGCACCTCGTGTTGTTGGGCCATCTCCTTCTGCCTTGTGTTGGCTTCCTCTTCCTCCCTTTAGATCCATCACGCATCTTCACCTCCTCATCTTCCAGCTGCTTCCTGGTCGCAGCCCAGCTGGAAGAAGGATGGTCTTTTCAATCCCTTCCTAGATCACCCTCCAAGTGTGCTGAGCTTCTGTTCTTAGCGAGCTGTGCCCAGCCTCTTGTTGGACCTGTGAGGTCATAGCCCTGCTTCATACACTAACCCAGCAAGACCCTTGGCTTTTGGAAGGCCTGCCCTCTGTCACCCCCTCCCTCCTCTCTTCCTCTCCTTCTGTCTCCTCTGTTTTGGAGGTCTCACGCTATAACTCAGGCTGGCTTGATACTCACTATGTAACTCCAGAGGGCCTCAAATTCAAAGCAATTCTCTTGCCTGAGCCATCCAAGTGCTAGGATTCCAGGTGTGCCGCCCCACACCTCAACCCAACCTCTTTCACGGGGTTCTGCCTTCATAATCCAGTACCTCTCAATGCTCTCGCTTGGGGAACAGGCTCAACACACGAAGTCAAGCAGCATAAACACCCAGGTCACAGCATGGGCTCTAGCAGTTACATCCAGGTAATTTTTTTATTTGCTTGAGGTCCACAACTTCAATTCTAATCCCAGAGTAGGGACTAGAGTGTGAATGTCACTGAGGTGGCCTCTCTGCCCATCACAACCCTTCCCGTGCAATGCCATCTCTGGGAGGAGAGTTGCATTGGCTTTAGAATGCAACTTTATAACATGTAGTAATGGGAGCAGCCCAAGCTCATGTCAGGGGACAGTTTACAAGCTTTGGCTCTCATGATGGGGTACATTAGGAACCCATTAAAAGGGTGAGGTGGGGCCAATGAGGTGGCTCAGCAGGTAAGGATGCTTGCCACTTGACCTCATGACCTGAGCTCAATCCCCAGAACCCATATGGTGGAAGGAGAGAGCTGACTCCCACAAGTTGCCTTCTGACCTCCACATGTATGTCATAGGACTGGTGTGACCATACATAAATACACACACACACACACACAAATTTTTAAAATAAATAAGGAGCATAGCTACAGATTTCCGTTCCAGACAGCATGCTCTGCACACATGGGCATATTTGTGAGTGCTGCGTTGTTTCCTGTTGCCGATGATATTGTCTCCGTGTGGGAGACCTATAATAAAACAGGTTTATTGTTGTGCACGGGTCTGGAGGTCAGGGTTGAGGGGCTGATGGTGGTGGTGGGTTTTGCTGGCAGAGTCCAGACACAGTACAGGGTAGCACGGGGTGGGAGACAGAAGGCACTCAACTGTGTCCCTGGGTCTCACTCCCTCCTCTGAAGCCACTAGGATTCAGGTGTGTTGCTCAACCAGAAAGCCTTTCCCCAATGAGCTCCCAAGTGCTCTGACCAGACAAAATCTCTACCTCTTTCTTAGTACGTCACAGTGGGGTTGGTTCAATATCAACACATTGAACTGGACACCCAAACCATAACAAAGCACACAGGAGTTCAGAAAGAGACAAAGCTGCCATTGTCTACAGTAGCCGTCCAGAGGGCGGTGAGTCTGAAGGATGGAGTACCAGACCGATGGGGCACAGGAAGCCCTGGCATGGGGCTGGCTACCCTGTTCCCCTTCCAGTCACATCCTTAGGAGCTGGATCCCTTGTGCCCCAGTCTCTCCCTCTTCCTGCTCCAAATGTCCTCTTCTGAAGAAGGGATGGGAATGCTGACCTTAAGACATCCCTCTCTCGGGTGCTCAGAGGATTAGATGAAGTAATATAGATATACACATGGTTTTAGAGTGGGGTCAGGCACAGAGCCCAGCATGGTGTTTCTATGACAAGTTGTTCAAGAAAAAAAGGACAAACCAGGAGTGGTGGCTCGTGCTCGTCAACAAGCCTTGAGGGGGCAGAGGCCGGAAGGTTAGCAGTTTAAGGTCGTCCTTAGCTCCACAGTGAGTCTGAGGTGAGGCCAGCCTAGGCCATGTAAGACTATGTTGAGAAGACAGCAGCAGCCAGAACCTCAAACAATAAATAGATGGAACACAGGCAGTACCAGTACAGGTAAAGATAGGGCTGTAGCTCAGTGCCCCACAACTCCTGTGTAGGTATTTTGGGCTTCTTGATGGTCCATCTTCTCAGAGCAGGGTTCAAAAAGAAGTAGTGTATGGCCCAAGTCACCCTAGGACTGCAGAAGTGAGAAGTCCTTACATGGTCCCCAGGCATGGTCCCCCAGTCTTGGTTCTTCTGAGGTCTCTCTCGGAACAGCACGCCTGAGCTGTGCCTCTTCCACAGGGGTTCTCTTGGAGGTTAAGCTGCTGAATGGCAACCACTGGGCCCCAGGTCTTGTTCATGTGTCCTCCTCTTATACACCCAGCCTCGGGTGTGAGAGCCGGAGCCGCTCGTACCAGGCTTTGACCCTGTCTCTCATCTGCAGCTGTGAAATGGCAGAACTAATCTTCATCAGTTGTCCCAGGAGCCCTGACTCACTCTGGGCAGGAGCCATTTTCCAGAGCTCAGCCTCATACAAACACAAGAGCCTTTTCAGAGGAGTTGTGACCAGCTGCCAAGACAAACTCTGGGCCAGGATTCTGGAAAAGGAAAATTCAGACCTCCCCATAACTAACCGAACCGGAAGCCGAGGAAGGAAATAGTGAATTTGTACTAAATCTCTACACTTGGAGCCGACACACTCCTGTGTCGTTCCCGGCACTGCTCTCGGCAGGCAGCAGGGGAACGGAGGCTCAGGAATCTCTCCTCCTCCTCCTCCCAAATCCTGCTTTCTTACTTTCCCCCTAAAGGTCAAACACATTGGTCAAGCCTCCTCCAGAAATATCTGCTTTCCGCTCGGTCTCTGAAATGCCATTGCCAAAAAATGAGAAAACAGTGGACAGTGGGATCCTGGTGGCAGCCCGCCCACATGGATTCTGTCTTGGTCTTCCAGAAGCAAATGCTGTGGTTCTCTCCTTAGGATATCTGCTTCCTTGAAACCCATCTTTTGACGACATGGATTCATCAGACTGATGGTGATTTATTTGTTGAGAGGGATGTGGGAACAATATAAATGTAGGGGCCGTTAACAGCAGAATCCTCTCCCATCGTAGGACAGGGTCTCTATGTGGCCCAGGCTGATCTCAAACTCACAAACACACTGCCTCGGCTTCAGGAGTGCTGGGAAGTCAGGCTTGAGCCACCATGCTCAGCAACTTGAGGCTTTATAAATGTGCCAGTTCAACCACTACCTGCCAGGATGTACTCAGCCAGCCCAAGCACAGATCCTGAGGAACACTGCATCCCAGGCAAGCAAAGAGAGGCTCAGCTTCCTTATCCGAATGTTAAGTCGTCCTCTGTGAGCATGCCTAGCAGAGCTGAGAAACAGCTGGGTTTTCTGTTTCCCAGCTAATTGGTGATGGCTAATATCCATTGCCAAGGTTATAGGATTTGCAGTCGCCATGGTAACTACCTCTGGGCATGTCAATAAGGATGTTCCCAAAAAGGTTTCACTGGGGAGAGAAGACCTATCCTGCCAGGTGACACCATTCCATGGGCTGGGGTCCTAGACTGCAAGAGAGGGAGAGAGGGAGCAGAGCATCAGAGTTCATGTCTCTGCTTCCTGACTGTAGATGCCATGTGACCAACCACCTCGAGTTCCTGCCGTCATGCCTTCGCCACCATGATTGACTGCGACCTCTCAAGCCAGAATAAAACTCACCTTCCTCAAGTTGACCTCTTCAAGTGTTTGGCCACAGCAACAAGCAAAATGACCACTACAAACAGACTACAGTGTCTAATTAAGGGCTAGTTCTGCCTTCATGAGCTGACCAAGCTGTGACCCTAATGTCACAGGATCTAATATATGGTTCATAACCAAGCCGGTTTCAAACTGAAGTGCCCTGTCCCCAGCTCAGGTAACACAGGACTCAATCTTCTCTGCAGTCAGGTGGAGTCCTCTGACAGATGATTTGGGAGAGTTATCACAGCTTCCAACACTTGAACACCTGAGGAGCCATTCAAGAAGCTGCTTCCTCTTGACGGGTGAGCATGGACCAGAGCTATTTTCGGTCCCCCTTCCAATGTTTGCCTAGCATTAGTAAGTCGCTGCTGTTCATCCTGGGGTTCTGCCGTTGTTTTCTCTGGAGGCTCTGGGTTGTGAATTAGGTGGAAGGCGACAGGGGCCTGTGTCCAGGGGGTGCCATACGCAACTCAGACTGCCAAAGCTAGTGGGAAAGCCCTCCAGTCTCAGAGTCCCGCTCTGCTGAAGCTTGTCCGCCAAAGAAGATTCAAGCCCTACTGGGGATCGTGTCCAGAAAGCAATGCAACTTTTGCTTCTGCATTTTACAATGTTCTCTTTGGTTTGTCTGGGGAGGTACAATTTATGATAAAAATACAGGCTTACCTGCAATTGATCTGGCCTTATTCATTTTAGCACCAGGTTGCTTTCTGTTAAACCCTGAATTACTGCTGCTGTAGTCTTCGGTACTCAGTGTCCCCGAGCTCCTTACAAGGCAGGCTCTGTGTGTATACATACCTACTGTCCAGACTAGGCAACTAATGCTTGGAATTGACTTACTCATAATTCCAGATTTAGAAAATGCATACCAGTAATTGGATCCAAGAGAGTAGAATTCTAGAGTGAGCACAGCCAGACTCTAAAATAGTTGTGGCCATAAACACCCTCCGTGTCTTCTGTTGGGGCTTTTATAACCAAGTCCTGTAGGCCAGTGGAGCTTGGTCAACAGGGGTGAGAAGAGGCTGGTAGTCACCTCTATCTGTGCCCTCGGACACTGTCCCTTCATGGGTGTGTTTGTGTCCTGATCTCTTCCGATGAGTCACGCGAAAGGGTAATTTCTGCAAAGATCCTGTCTCCAAATACAGTCACTTTCTGAGGTCCTGGAGGTTGAAACTTCAGCATGTAAACTTCAGGGGGACATAATTCAATCCATTTCTCAGATGAGGAAAATGAAGCAAGGAGCAAACAAACCACACAGCCTTGGATCCAGGCACACCAGTCCAAGGTATCCCCATCCCGTTCTACCGTGCCGTGCAGGCTTTTGCACAGGGCGCCCGTTCATCCTGGGCTACAGTGCTGGGCATCAGGAAATGAATGAGCAGAGACTCAAAGGTCAGGAACAGAGCCAGCTCCACATCTCTTCCCGAGGCAAGAAAATGAACCAGGAGCCTCAGGAGATCATCTGTCTGATCTGAGGCAGGAAACAGAGAAGGTTCCAGAAGACAAGGTTCTCTGGATCAGATGCTCCTAGGGAGCCTCTGCACCCTGCCCCCTCTTTCAGGCACTCAGCTGAACTGGAGCAAAGGCCCAGAAGTGCCATGGGTAGGTCAGTGTACGGTACAAGTGTTCGTATCACGAGGAAGACTCTGATCCTGACGGAGGGTTCTGTGACCCTGACTCGCTGCACGCAGACTCTGCTGTGGTCCAGCCCCCTTCAGGGGCAGGGCCAAATGCCCAGAGGCTTAAAATTCCAGACTGATTTCATCTCCCCAGTGGTTTGTGGAAGCTGAGTTTGAAAAGAAATTAAGACGTCATTTCAGATGAATGGGGGTGAGGAGTGGTTCTTACCAGGGCCCCAGAGATGGGCTTTGCTGTCTCCAGCTTCCCTGCTGAACTGGGGGCTCAGACAACTTGGCTGTGGACCAGATCGTCTGTGCTTCTGGTCTCAGGGCCTCAGAATGGAGGAGCTGCTCCATAAGAAAGATGAGGCAGAACAAAAAGCCTACCCCAGAGACTATATGGGACCTTGCAGTCCCCCGGACTGGACAAAACAGGTCCTGGCTCAGGGTGCCGGTGGACATTAGCCACGTGGGGGGGTGGTGCTGTAACTCACAGGGGAGCCTTCTTCTTGGTCCAGGAAACTGCCCATGCCTGTAGGACTGAGAGAACTAAGTAAGATCAAGATTGTTCGGAGAGTACAAAACAACCCACGGCAGAGCCCAAGCTACTCAGGTTACCACTGACTTGGCACCCTCCAAGAGAGCAGCTAGGCCCATGGCCTCCCCGGTCCTGAGTTTTCGTTTGCCAGCCTCAAGCATTGGGGAAGCGCAGCTGCAGCAAAGAGGGGTCATTTCCTGCGCTCATTCCACGATGCTCTAAAAGATGTCTTCCGGCGGAACAGCCATGAACCGCCACCGCCCACCGCACACTCTGGGCAGGACAGAGCTGGCAGGCAGCAGTCTTTTCTTTCTCTTGCCAAAGCCCTCACAAGCTTGGGACTCGGTATCTACACAAGCTGAGCTGTGTCTCAGGGCCTCGAGGGCAGTCTGCAGTGTCCCAAACACAAAGAGATGGAAGAGCTGGTGAGGGATCTGAGCTGGGCAGCGGTGCTTTCTGGAGTTTTTATTTGGTTGGTTCCGGGTTCTGTCTTTTAGCAGGGGACCTGCACTGGGTTATTTCACTCTGATCTTAGTGCCCTGCTTGGGTGTTTTTTGTTTTTGTTTTCATTTTTTTGAGACAGGGTTTCTCTGAGTAACAGTCTTGGCTTTCCTGGAACTCAATTTATAGACCAGACTGGCCTCAGACTCACAGTGATCAACCTGCCTCTGCCTCCTGAGTGCTGGGATTAAAGGCGTGCACCACCACAGCCTGGTCCTGCTTTTTTTTTTTTAATGTAAGCAAGTGTGATCTGGGAAGAGAGAACCCCAGTTGTCTCCATCAGATTGGCCTGTAGGTAAATTTGTAGGTCACTTTCTTAATTAAGCGTTGATATGGGAGGGCCCAGCCCACTGTGGACAGTACCACCTCCGGGCAGGTGACCCTGGGTTATATAAAGAAGTAAGCTGAGCAAGCTATGGGGAGCAGGCCAGGGAGCAGCGTTCCTCCATGGCTTCTGCTTCAGTTCCTGCCTGAGCTTCACCCGATGATTGGACTGTAAGCTTTAACACGAAACAAACCCTCTGCTCCCCACATTGCTTTCTGTCATGGTGTGCTATCCCGGTGACAGAGAGCAAACTAAAACACCTAGTTTTGGTTTGTGCCTGTACCCAGAACCTGATGCATTTGGGCAAGCGCTGTCCACGGAGCTGCAGTCCCAGCCCCCAAGCTATATTTGCTGAAGATGACCCAGAAGTGAAGGCAGGTGGCCACCCACCTGCAGTGAAGTCTGAGGGCTTTAGAGAGACCTGAGGGAGAAGAAGACTTTAATTCCAGAGAAGCCAAGTGGAATGGGAAGAAACAAGAGAAGTTCAGAGTCTTAGCGAGGTTTGCCGTTACTGCAACTGGGACCTCCAGTGAGGCACAAGGTTTGGGAGCTAGGCGTGGGAAGGTGAGGGCACTAAGGGAGGGTCTGGCTGAGGAGTGGTAAAGTATCGTTGTTTGGGAAAAGCATGGATGTTCTCCTTCCCAGAGCTAACTCAGTAGTTAGAGCGCCTGTCAAGTATGAGCGAAGTCCCGGAGTCAGTCCCAAGCACTGCATGAATAGAGGTGCCGGCACACGCCTGTAACTCCAATATTTGGGGAATGGAAGCAGGAAGATCAGATGTTCAGGGTCATCCCAAGGTTCTCAGTGAGTTCAAGGCTAGCTGGGGATGCATGGCAAAACACCTTTAACGGGCAAAATAAAGAATACAAGTTTAGCCAGCAGTGTGGCGCCCACCCTTAATCCCCAGCACCCAGATCTCTGGGAGTTCTAGACCAGCCTGGTCTACAGAGTGAGTTCCAGGAGAGCCAAGACTGTTACACAGAGAAACCCTGTCTCAAAAAACCTTAAAAAAAAAAAAAAGCAAGTTTGAAGCTTGACCTGGTGACACAAGACTGCAATCCCAGTTCCTCTAGAGACAAAGGTGGAGACTCCCGAGTTCCAGGCCTGCCTGGGATACATACTGGGTTTAAGGGTTATTCTGGGCAGCTTAGTAAGACTCTGTCTCAAAACAAAAATTAAAAGGAGTGTTGGGCTGTAGCTGGGCGGGAGAGCGCTCAGCTCGCATGAGCGAGGCCCTGAGTTCAGTCTCTGGTGCAGAAAAAGAAAAGAGCAGCTGAATCCTCACAACAGCCTGGTGTCCCACATGGAAGCTAGGCTGGCTCAGCATCTGGCGTGGCTGCTTCCCATTCCTTGGTCTTCACAGGGCAGGAGCTCTCTGAGGTTTTCCTTAAGGACACTGACAAGTTCGGGGAGCTCCATCCTCATGACCACAGATCACCGCAGAGTCCATACCTGCTCATACCGTCATCATGTAGGGGACACTCTGATAGGCATTATTGCTGGGGGAGGGCAGCATTCAGTGCATGGTGTCTGCCTCCAACAGCAGCTCGTGAAGGTGACCCCTGGCTTCCAGCTCCGGAACTCTCTCCAAGTACCTTCCCTTCTTAGTCAGGAAGGACTTCTGCTCCTTGTCCCTTGCTCCCACACAGCTGGCACTAGCCCCTTGCTCTTGCTGCTCTGGCTTCTTTCTACAAGTCCAGATGTGTCCCTCAGCATCTGCACCCAACATCTGCTCCTACAGACCCGTAAAGTGCAGGAAGGGTCTGTGAGCTCCAGGCTCTGAAATGTGGGCTCTAGGAAGTACAGGGTGACCCACTGGAAACAAGATGATCAGCCTGAAGATCACTGGCCGCCAGTCTTCTCACATGTAAAATGGGATCAAGATAGCATCTGCTCAGTAGGTGGTTTGGATGAAGACATGGGTGGTACATGCAAGGCCGGGCATGATGCCCCATTGCCCAGAAACTGCATCCTTGTTGCTGCCACTGCTGCTTGGAGAAAGCTCAGCTCCCGGCATGGCTGGCCCATGCTTTATGGGAAAGTGACACCCAGAGTCTGTATTTCTGGTCTGGAGAAGGGCACAGAATGCCCACGTGCTCTTCTGGAGTAATGGTGTCTCCTATTCCCACTCATGGATGTTCCTTGAAAACCCTGCCATGCATGTACTTCTCTAGTACACAGAGAGACTCAGGACCAACATGAGCCTGGGTGGGTACTAAGTGCAAGAGGTAAGCTCACGTGAGGCTGCGGGTGGTGACTCAGAGGTGAACCTAGTAAATGCTGCCTGCCAGGGCTCTCTACAGTGACCCAGACCAGGACGTAAGGTCACCATGTACACACCAGTTGTAAACTGCATTTCAACCTATTTATTTTTTCTTTTTGCAGTACTACAGATCTGGAGACTGAACCTAGGGTTTCATTATTATTAGACAAATGGTCTGGCCCTGAACTATATCCCCAGCCTTCCTTTTGTATTTTTGGTTTGGTTTGGTTTGCTTTTTCAAGACAGGGTTTTTCTGTGTGACAGTCCTAGCTGTCCTGGAACTAGCTCTTATAGACCAGGCTGGCCTCAGACTCACTGAGATCCACCTGCCTCTGCCTCTTGAGTGCTGGGATTAAAGGCGTGTGCAGCCACCACCTGGCCTCCCTTTTGTTTTTAAAGCAAAGTCTGGCTAAGTTACTCAGGCTGGTCTTGAACTTACAATCTTTCTGCTTTAGCCTCCCAAGCAGCTGAGATTACAGGTTTGTGCCACCAGACCTGTCTTCAACTTCTTTATTTTAGCTGTATTGCCTCAATTTTAATTTGCAAAAGTAATACAAACTCATGGTGGAAATTTAAATGGCTTATGATTGGCAGATAAAAAGTAAATAAAAGACATTCTCTCCCCAAACGTCCTCTTATGACTCTGGTTCCCTTCTAAATATATCCCATGCACATAAAAGCACAGATACTCATTTTTGTTTTACTTGAAATAAAGTCTCACCCTACATAAGTGCTTTTTTTCCCCCCTCCACAAAACATGTCCCAGAGACAAACAGAGATCTGGATGGTTCCTCTGACAGCCTAGCAAGAATCATTGCGTGGCTCTACCACAGTGCGCACACATGTCTTGCTGACACGGTGGGGCTGTTTCTGGGTCTGCTAAGATAAACAGCCCCGAGAGAGCTGCCGTGATGCATGCATGCCTTTTGCGTCTGCAAACACACTTGAGCAGAGCAAAGCTCTGGGATCACTTCCTGAGAGCCTGTAAGATTCCTGTAAGATTTTGACAGAGGTTGCTAGATTGCTCTGCAAACATATTGCATCAATTCATGCTCCCACCCACAGGGCACAGGGGTGTGGGCTTCTTCCCAAGAGCCGTGCTCAGTAGAGGACGTTTCCCACTTTTCCAGTTGTGTGAAAGCTGCTCCAGTGCCTCGTGACCAAGAAGATGGCCTTGGCTCACTTTCTGTATCAGCCTGGAAGAGTTAGATGCTCGTCATTTGAAAACAGTGGACTCAAACAGACCTCTTTTTCGATTCCTTATGTCAGGCTTTCTCTGAGGCTCCTCATCCGGGTCATCAGAAGACTTAGAAAGGCCAATATTCCCTGACTCTCTTCCAGGTTCCTAACCATGGGGTGGGACACCAAGATATGAAGGCATCTTGCTTGGGTTTGAGTTTTGTTTCTGTTGTTTGTTTTTTGAGACAGGGACTTCAGGAACCCAAGCTCACCTCCAACTCAATACACACAGGCGAAGGTGACCTTGAACTCCTGATCCTCTTGCTGGGATAGTAGTGTGCGATGCCACCCTCAGCTCTTCAGGCTTCTCTGCAGATGTCTCCAGGGGACACTTGTGGTTAGATCTTTGGTGTCCAGCTTATTTACAGTCAGCACAGCCAGTCTTCATCTGTGGAGATTACAGGAAATGGTCTATGCTGTCAAGCTTCCTGCCACCTACTGTGGCCTTCCAGGATGCTATCTCAGAAAGAGGACATGTCAGCAAGGGCCAGGTAGCCCTAAGCCCAGAGATGGAAGGTGCTTAGCTCAGGGCTCCCTGTTCCTCTGGCTGCCTCTCCCTGCAGAAGGCCAGCCTCCAGGCTTTAGCTCCGGACAGTTAAAGGTGGTTCTCCTCTTCCTTTAGGGCATCTGCATCTGGCCTTGGCGTCGGTTTCTGTACCACCCTGAACCAAGTCCAGCTCTTCAAGAGAAAGCCAAGTCTCCTGGTGGTGGGGAGAAGGGTAATTTCTCTCGACATAGCGCGGACCCTTTCTTCCTGACCATCCATGTCATCTGGTTCACATCCATCCCGTGTAGGCGTGAGCTGCAGACATGGATTCATGTGTTGTTTATAACTGAGTTCACTTCCCAGTGCATACCCTGTTCAGAGGCCAGCATCGCCTACAAAAGTCCCTTTCTCTGCTGAGGTCAGTGATGGGGTGAGCAAATCCCTGTGAGCTGGGGAGTGGTATACCCCCTCCCCCGGCTCGGGAAGGAGGGTCTTTCCCAGAAGTGGTCTGATGACAGGGTAGGAAAATTTTCATAACTAAAAACCCTTTCTAAACACTGTTTATACGTCAGGGCACTTCAAGTTTAATAAGCTGGGATATTTGGTGTTACGTAATTGTCCAAGGAACAACAGCAAGCTCAGCTTATGAATGAAGAGGAGCAGAAGGAAGGATAGATCAGAGTTAAACTCGTAAGGAAACTGGTTTGCAGATTGTAAAACTTACTTTAAATGTACACCTGGACACAACCCAAAATTCTGTGTCTCACTTTAAATATCTTAGTTCATTTTAATTATGTGTGTGTGTGTGTGTGTATGTGTGTGTGTTTGTGTATGCACGCACACGCAAGAGTGCAGGTGCCTGCAGAGACCTGAGGTATCAGAACTCCACAGAGCTGGAGTTACAAGTGGTTGTGAGTCACCCAGTGTGGGTGCTGGGAACTCCATTTGGTTCTCCTCAAGAATAGCCTGCGTTCTTAACCGTTGTCTGTAGTCTCTTCATGCCTCTGCTCATGAATGGCCCTTTGCCCCTCCTCCTTTCCTGCAGAATTCCTCTGCTGGTTGTGGATTGTGGTGGTTGTTGTTAGTGGTGGTGGGTTTATGCTTCTTCCATCAACTTGATATAGTCTGGTGTCATCTGAGAAGATGGACCCTCAAAAGAGCAAATGCCAGGTTGTCTGTAGGTAAGTCTGTGAGACTTTGTCTTGATTGAATAATGTGGGAAGGCTCAGCCCAGTGTGGGTTGTGCTACCTTTGGCTGGTGGTTCTGGGTTATGTAAGAAAGCCGGCTGAGCAAGTCTTGAAGAGCAAGACACTAAGCAGTACCCCTCAATGGCCCCTGCCTCCAGGCTCCTCCCACCTTGAATTCCTGCCTGGATGTCCCTCCATGATGGTCTAGAAGCTGTAAGTTGAAATAGACCTGTTCCTCCCCAAATTGCTTTGGTCTTTATCACAGTGTTAGAAAGCAAGTGAAGATATCCTTTTCCAGACTTGCAATTCAGTTTTTCAGTGGGGTTCCCAGAAGAAAGTTGTCTCCATGTTTATGTGTCTGCAGATAACTTCACCTTCCTCTGTTTTGTTTGCTGAGACAGGGTCTTGTTTGCTTTCAGAAATACTGGCCTCAACCCCAGTTATCTTCCTGCCTGAGCCTCCGAATGCTGGGCTTACCACATGAGCAACCACGCTAGTCTGACTTTCTCTGATCCTGCATGGTGTTTGTAGGCAGAGATCCCTAGGTGATCTGTTGTTCGGGATGGTTTCCGACTCCCCTCTTTTGATACTGAGAACCCTGTCCTCAGTCCCACAGGATGTAATTCCGACCTCTTTGATTACTGTAATTGTGATGTGCTTTCTTTGGAGATCTGTGTAACTCGGGCTAGCCTCTAACTCTCCAAACTTCCACCTCCACCTCCAGTGGAATTGGAGCTCACAGCATGAACTGGGACCATCTTTCTTCTAGCCTTAATGACTTGAATTTGGGGAGTGCTCTGCAGGATCACTGTGCTGGCTCTGTCGGCTTGCTGCTACTATTCCTGTCTGGGTCCCGTTGTACTTTGTGAATCTGAGATCCGTGTTCAATGGCAAGTCTAGAAAATTCTCCCCCGTTCTCCCTGCTCTCTGCTGGGACTTCTCCCTACTGGCGGTATTTGTGTTCAGAGTCACCCCACACTGAGGTAGCCCACTGACTCCCACTCTTGGGGAAGCTGGGGAGTAGTGTCTTGAGACTCTGCCGACAGCTTTCCCATCTGACTGGTCAGCACTTGGCGTGGACCTGTGTGTGTTTGTGCTTGTGAATTCATTAACAGTTGTCAGCTCAGGAAGACAGAAGTCACAGCTGGCATGGCTGCAATCCCACCTCAGCAAAGTTGAGCCAACACGGCTTCTCCCCACCAGGCACCTCATAGCCTCCTGTACTCAAGGACTCTCAGTGGCACGTTGGCACCTACGAGGGACACCTTCAGCACAGAAGCCAAAAACAAAGCACAGAGTGTGAAGGCTTGTGCCGAGGGGCTTGCAGAAAGGACGTGCTTGCTGGCACGCGAAGACAGCACCATTCTGCTGGACATCCACTGGAACCAACTCCAATTTTCACAATTCAGCTCAGGGTGTGAGTGACAGCAAACATGCCGCCAGCTTCAGCCTTGGCCGCTATGAGTGGCTATTACCACGCAGGAAATGAGAAATCTTCAGGTAATAAAGATTAGCTGTGGCTGTCTGTGTGTTTGCCTGATGTTCTGTTTTGTTTTGAGACAAGGGCTCATGCATCCCAGACTAACCCCTAACACAGTGTGTGACTAGATGAGGCTCTAACCTTGACCCTCCTGCTTCCTCCTCCCAAGTGCCAGGATTATTGGCCGTGACACCAGCTCAGCCTAGCCATTGATTTTACCTCAGTTACCACCTTTTCTTCTTTGTTCTTATTTTTATTTATTAGGAGGTATTCATTTATTTATTTTACCATAAAGCTATGTAGCTTAAGCTAGCCTTGACCTTGTGAGCCTCCTAAATGCTGGAGTGATGGGTGTACATCAGACCTGGCTTCCAGGAGTCTTTTCCCTTTTGGGAGCTTAGCTGTAGGTTTCATGCTTGCTCTGTTCTGATCTCTAACTCGCATGCCTCCGTAAGCAGGCTTAGTCTTCTTGTTATCCAACCCAGCCCATTGCCAAGGAAGAAAGTCCTTATAGTTCCTGTGAGATGATGAGTAAAGAAATACACACTTTGATAGTTTCAGGTCTGGCTGTCTTGGGCTCACTGGGCATGTGAAATAATTGCAGAACCTGTTACTCACGTCCCATCTCCTCCCTCAGACATGCATGGATGTGTATGCGTGCTGAGTATGTGTGTGTGTCCGCCTGTGCAGACTCATGGGGAGAGTAGAGACTGGCGTCAGGATACCTTCCTGAATTTATTCATCATCATCCCAGGAAGGCTTGACTAACCGAAGGCTTTAGGGAGTTGGAACAGTAACCCAGCCTTGTATAAAGGAGTTTAGGGTCCCAGAGATAGACCAGGGTCACCAGCTGCCTTGCTCTGTAATCTCATTGCTAGGAGCCAGCTTGGCTCTGGGACCTTCCCGGGCTCCTGGGCTCAAGGGCAGCTCTGATCCCAGCACCATGCTGAGCAGAGCCTTTTAATCCACCCTTCAAATGCAGCTGCATTCCTGCAGCCAGCAGCCACTGTGAGCAGCTGGGAGGGCTTGCCCGCTCTCCTTGGTGTGTCTTCAGAGGCAGTGACTCTGCACCTCCAAAGAGAAAATCGTGTTTTCACACAGGCTGTGCCTCAGTCTGCCCACAGCATGCGGTTCAGGACACTTGCTGTTCTTCACGTCTCTCTACATCTTTTCTTTCCTTCCAGCTTCTGTTCAGAGGCTTCGAGCATGTATGATGCTTTTCTCAGAGCCGTGGCAAGTATTTGACAATAGCACCTCAGGGATGAGAGTTTATTTCCACTCACAGTTTGAGGGCTCAGTACGTTATAGCGGAGAAGGTGTTGTCGTACTTTCTCATCGGGACAGCCAGCTCACAAATAATGAGAACTTGCTATTCATTATAAAGCTCAGCATTAGCTTAGGCTTGTCCCTCCTAGTTCTTATAACTTAAATTAACCCATATTTTTGTTTGTTTGTTTGTTTTTTGAGACAGGGTTTCTCTGTAAACCCATATTTTTTTTTATCTACATTCTGGCCTGGTTTGTTTCCTCATCTCCGTACCTCCCATCCTGCTTCCTCTGTGCCTGGCTGGCAGCTCTGCTTTTCTTCTTCCCAGAGTCCTCTCTCTGCCCCGGCGTCTGGCCTATAATTCCTGCCTGGTTATTGGCTGTTTAGCTTTTTATTGCACCAATCACAGCCATACATCTTCACATGGTGCCCAAATGTCCTACAACAGACGGCATGGCTTTAAGCTTGCAGCAGCTGGTCACAGAGCATCTGCAGTCAAGGAGCAGGAAGGAAGCTCAGCTCAGCTCACTCTCCTTGTTCATGGACGCTGGTTCACGGGCAGTGCCGTTCATGCTTAGGGTGGGTCTTTCTGCCTCAACCAACTCACTGTAAAAACTTCCTTAAAGACAAGTCCAGAGGTCTGTCTCCTAGGTGAGTCTAAATCCTGTCAAGGGGACAAGCAAAAACAATCACCATAAGGCATTTGCTTCACAGCAGATAGGGCTCAAATATGCAATAGCTCTCTGTGGAGCAGTTTTTAGAATGAATGAATGAATGAATGAATGAATGAATGATGGAGACTTGCCAGATGGAATACATGTACGCCTCCTCCAGGTTTTACCATCTCAGTTCGGCTAAGCAAACCACCCTGAACATCCAATGTTTTGGGGGATTTACCAACACGGGACACCCATGGTTGGTTCATTTATTCCACTGCTTTCCATGACTGCTAACCCTAAAACCATTCTCCTTTAAGTACTACAACGAGTGTGTGCAATGCTTTGGAGCTACAGTGAGCGTAGCCTCACAGTGTCCTCAAGGGACCCCTCTAGCAACCAAGGGTGACTGGGATTGACTTCCCATCAGCTGTGGGTGAACTGGAGGTTGCTATGAGGAGCTGATGATGAGACAACCTTCAAATGTGAAGCTCACCCTCACCCCATGGACCGGACAGGAGCAGATAGATAGCTGCTATGATGGTTCTTTTTGTGTCGTCTACACTGGTAGTGAGACACAACCTCCGGGTCCGTCTGTGGGGTCTCTCTGGAGAAGCCCCTGGGTTGGAGATCTGAGGGAGGATGTTTACCCTCATTGCTATGGTAGTATCTGGTCCCCTGGGCCCAGATGGAACACAGAGCAGGAAGGCAGGGTGAGCACACTCTCTCTGCTGGAGCTGGGACACCCGCTCTTTCTTACTATCAAACTCTACACTCCTGGGGTGACCTCCTGGCACAGGTGCCATGGGCACATTGCTCTCCAGCCATATTCACACTGGCTATTCCCTGAGCCTCCAGCCTGAGAATAGTGTGGAGGGCCTTCTTAGCCTGAGTTCTTGTGAGCCAGCGCCTCTCAGTGCAGTCCTTTACCCATAGGTCTCTCTTGCTGATTGCTTCCCTGGACATTTTTGATGAGTATAATCACTTGGTCCAAGGCCCGGCTTTCCCACCAGGATTTTCTACTCTCTTCTTTCATTAGAGCAGGTTCTGGCCAGTAAGCGATGCTCATCTCTTCTTGACAGCTGAGCCACAAACAGCATGTTCTTTGTCTGTCCAACTTAACTCCCCCTCCCCTTCTCCCCAAGAGCTTGCTCCCAGTAAGAGGTAGTTATTAGACGTTTCGAAACTAGTAATTATTCTAATAAATATACTTTATTCTTGCGTATGCCTTATGCACAGGGTGGAAATCCTGGCTTTCCATATTTATCAATTATTTGCCTGGATTAAGTTTTAAATTAGATTAAATCTATACCGTCAGTCAGGCGGAAGGCAGAATAAAACTGGACGAGAGCCTGCTGGATGGAGCAGAGAGGAGGGGGCCTAAGGACGGTGTCCATCCTGCTCAAGACACTCCGACATTTTTGTTTGTCACCAACTGGAAACTGCAACTCAAGGGGGACCCAAGAGCCCAGTGTCCCCGTAGAGCTTTCTTCAGCTGTGTTTTCTTTAGTTTATTTAGAGACAGGGCCTCATGTAGCCCAGGCTGGTCTCAAACTTACTGTGTAGCTGAGGTTGGCCTTGAACCCCTGTTCTTTCTGCCTCCCCTCCTGAGTGCTTTTGATCACATGTGTGCCACCGTGCCCAGCTTATGGTTTATATCAGGAATGTCCGTATTAAATGTCTGGTCCTCAGTTGACTGTGCTACTCTGGGAAGTTTGGGAACTCTTCTTGCTGAAGGATGTGGTCACTAGGGGTGGGCTTTTGAGGATTGTATCTATCTACCCTCTTCCTTACTCTCTGTTTCCTGTTCACTATGAGAGGAAGGAGCAGCCCTGCTCATCACGATGATCTGCCCAAGCAGCCATAGATGGATCCCTCTGAAATCGTGAGCCAGAATACATCTTCCCCCTTTACGTTGTTTAAATCAGGCATGCTGTCATAATGACGAGTAGCTCACTAACACAGAGGCAACGTTTACGCCATTCTGGCTCCTGCTACCACCTCAGACAAGACATAATTCCTAATAGCACCAAGGAACCAGAGAGTATGCCCAGTGTCATGTACAGATTTGAGAGATAGGACAATACAAATTCAACCACCCTTTCCTAGAGTTCACTACATACAATTATAGTGTTGGTTAACTCACGCTATCCCGTCCTCCACCCCCACCCACTCCCCAGCTCTGGGTAAAGCTGTAGTAACTGGCATTTACTGAGCATACACTACGCTTCATGTAAATCTATGCGTGGATTTATGCCTCTGGTCTTCCAACAACCCCACAGAGCAGGGCCTTTCACAGATGAAAAATAGCTACACTCAGATAAAACAGCTTATCTGAGGGAGGGAAGGAACCAGCGCAGGTCAGACTGGGAGATTAAACACAGTTCTCTCACGCCACCTTGCTGACCTTTGATCCTTGATGGTTCCCAGAACAATTATCATCGCTAAGGCAGTACCTGGATTAGGAGGAAGCTGCAGGAATAAACGGGACTCCAACAAGACAGACTGATGGAAGAGAACCCCAGGGTGTGAGACAAATAGGAGGTCATGTGATGGTTGAGACAGAAAGGTTGCCAGGAGTTTAAGGCCAGCCTAGGCTACGTAGAGAAGCCATGTCTCAAAAAGAAAAAAGCAAAACAAAGCAAAACAAAAACCTCACACCATCCAAGAAACAAAATGTCAAAAAGAAGCAAACCATAAATTGTCTATAGAATGAGCTCAAATACTCACAAACCTGGGAGCAAAAGCTTCAAGGCCCAAATATCTACGTATAAAAATCACCAAAACAGTTCCTGGCTAGTGAAGGTAGAGGTAACTTCAGTTTCCTTTTGAGTATACCTCATTTTCTAAAATTTTAGAATGCACAGGTTTATCCATTTTATGTATATGGCTGGTTTACCTGCATGTTTGTCTATGTACCATGTGTGTGCAGGTCCTGCAGAGACCAGAAGAATCCCTTTGAGCTGAAGTTTTGTTTTGATATTGTCATATATTAACTATTTAGTTTATAGGGTAAGGATTTTAGAATTTAACTTAAAGTGAGCTGGATCAGGCCAGGCCTGTTTATACACACAGTTTTCACAGATACTCGGAGGGTAAAACAGGAGGATTGTAAACTCAAGGTTGCAGAGAGATTTCAAAGTAATCTGGGCAACTTAGTGAGAGCCTGTCTCAAATAGGAAACGAAAAGAGGGTTAGGGATGCAGATAAGTGGTACAGTGTTTGCCTGGTATGTAAGCCCTGGGCTTAATCCCCAGCATTTCGAAGTGGATGGGTGGATGAAGGGACAGGTGGATGGATGGATGATGGATGGATGATGGATGGATGATGGATGGATAGATGGGTGTTGAGGAAATTTAGACAGCACTCCAAAACTGCTAAGTAACGTTTACCTTGAATCAGGAGGCTTAACTAGTAACTAGCCAACCAGAACTGACCATAGAGAAGACAGTAATTTGTATAGAGAAGACCCACAGGAAGAAAAGAACTGGGACTTGAGTTGGGTTCTTCCTTTCAGTTTTGGGAAGAGTGAAGAGACACATCTCGTGCTGAGTCTCCAGCTATAAAGCAAGGTCAGCCAGTCACCAGCTCCGTCCCTCGTGTCAAGGTAAACTTTACTTAAACATCTCGGAGTGTACTGTGTGATCGAAGTCCCCGAAACAGATGGGTGAAATTAAACACATTCCGTCAAGTAGAGTGGACACCTCTTTTTCTTTGACAAACTTTCTGAGTGCAAGAGCTTCCGGAAATTCCCGTAGGTGGGGGTTGAAGGGCCTCCAGCACAGTGGCTGGAAAAGGCAGCTTCCTCAGCCTGGGCATTCTCTGCCCAGATGGTGGGTACGGCAGGCTATCTGCAGCTGTGAAAATGGTGAGGAAGAGACGGTGTCTTATTGTAGCTTTCTCTCTGGTTCATAAAACCCCACTGTCAGGTAGAAACTGCATTAAATTATTAAAGCGTGAGCTTGCGAAGTGAAGGGAAGGGCTTCTGGACACCTCGGCGACTGTTAAATCCACTTTGCTCTGGGCTGTGACTTTATTTTCTTAAATTCATGGTGACATGCCACTCTGAATCATGCAAGACAGCAGCCACGCTGCTCTATGATGTCGGTTTTTTTCTGGGTTGGTAAATACCTGGAACCTGCAGGAGAAAGGATGCAGGGGAGAGGAGGCTGGGCGGCTCAGAAGCAGTCAAGAGAGTGGGCAGGCCTCAGACTGCATTTAGGGAGGCTAACGCAGGAAACTGAGGGTGTGGCTTATGCGCTGGAGTGCTTGCCTAGCGTGCACGAAGCCCCGCACTGCACAAACCAGGTGAGGCGGGAGCACACACCTGCAATCCCAGCATCAGGAGGACCAGAAGTTCAAGGTCATAGTGTGTTTGGGGCCAGCCTGGGCTATATGAGACCCCTTCTCAAAAAAAAAAGTCGGTGTGTGTACGCATCTTTTAAACTTTTTTGTTTATTACAGTGGTGAATTGTGTATGACTGTAGGCATATGCATACCACAGCATGGATTACCTTCAGAAGTCAACTTTTGTCATCAGCTTTCTCTTCCTAACATGGGTTCTGGGGATGGAACTCAAGTCAGTCAGCTGGAGCTGTAAGCCCTTTGATCTGCTGAGGCATCTTGCGTAATTTTCTAATTCCTCATTAATATTTACTCTCTGACCCTACTTTTCTAATATATTTTAAATTCTCTAAACGAGGTTTCAAAATACTAATGTAAAGGTCATGCCCCAGCCCACGAAGGAACTTGTCTAATATGTGTCCTCCCAACCTTGGACCCAAACTGTGGGTCACGGTAAATCTGTTTTCTTCTTTCCAGGTCCTGGGACCGGCTTTGGGGCCTCACACATGCTAGGTACATGTCCTACCATTAAACTACATTCCCAGATTTCTTTTTGCTTTTTATTTTTGAGACAGGGTCTCACTAAGTTGCCCAGGCTGACTTTGAACTCACTCTGTATCCCAGAAGACCCTGAACTTGGACTCCTCCTGCTTCCCCCTCCCCGTCTTCCTGGGGTTACAGGGCTGCAGCACCAGGTCCAGCTCTAATTTCCTTTCTTTACATTTTTGTGTCGTGCTCGGTCTTCAGTCAACAGAAGGCAGGCTCTGCTGTGCTATTCCTGGCTGGAGCGTTATATAAGAGAAGGTTGATAGATGGTATTGCTGGAATCATCTGTACCTCACCTACTCTATTGCTTCTAGCTGTGTTAGTCACCAAGACATTGACACTTTCACTGTGGCTGTAACTTGTCTATTTCCCCTTTTGGGTTTGCCACTTTCACTTTAAAAAAAAAATTAAAGCTGACTTATGACTTCCTCTTGATTCCTTGGCCTCTTTATTATGACAAAGCAATCACGTTTGCTCATTCGGTATTGTAATGGGTTTTGTTGTTTATTTTTTCAAGACATAGAGTTTCTCTTTGTAGCCCTGGATTCCTAGAACTTGCTCTGTAGACCAGGCTGGCCTTGAACTCAGAGATCTGCCTGCCTCTGCCTCCCCAGTGTTGGGATTAAAGGCAAGTACCACCACCACTGCCTGACTCCAATGTTTTATAGGTTGCCCATAAAAGTATGTTTTATTACCATTGATTAATAAATAAGCCAATTTGGCCAATAGCCAGGCAGAATAGAGCTAGCCAGGAAATCCAAGCAAAGATAAAGAGAAAAGGAAGATGGAGTCAGAAAGACACCAGCAGCCACATGAGAAGCAAGATGTGAGGTAACAAGCCACGAGCCTCGTGGTAAAGCATAGAGTAATAAAATGGGTTAATTTAAGATGTAAAAGCTAGTTAGTTCCAGATAGTGGTAGTGCACACCTTTAATCCCAGCACTCAGGAGGCAGAGGCAGGTGGAGCTCTGTGAATTCGAGGCCAGCCTGGTCTATAGAGTGAGTTCCAGGACAGGCTCCAAAGCTATAGAGAAACCCTGTCTGTAAACAAGCAAACAAAAAGCTAGCTAGTAATAAGTCTGAGCCACTGGCCAAACAGTTTGTAATTAATATTAAACCTCAGAGTGGTTTGGGGGAACTAATGGGTGGGAGAGATACACTACTGTAAGGTACTGTAAGGTCTGGTCACACTACTGTGTTTTTATTTTAGGCGTTGTGTTCTCCTCTTTCCAAGTTCCATTCCGACCTTATCTCTTTAATTTCATGCCTATGTTTGCCTTTTCTTCTACTTCCCTGTACAGTAGACTATATTTATATATCATAAGGATATTGTTATACATAACAGCGTCTTATTTCCTCAGCCCACTTGTTCCTGCTCTGTTTTGTTGATTTTTTGATTCTCCAGATAATGGTTTAAATGCTTTTGCTTTTTGTTTGCCTAGTGATTTTGGTTGCATGACAGACATTGTGGAGTTTCTATTTTTGAGGTTTTGGGGTTTTTTTTGTTGACCTTTTCAAGTGTCAGGCTTCCTTCTAGCAAGAAATCAAGTTACCTCAAATCAGTTTGTTGCCTCCTAAGTCTCCACTAGCCTTGGGTCTCAGGCTGATGGACCCATGGCCTCCCGAGGACCATGCCTGATGTCCTGTGTGCTACAAGGTCTTCCCTCTTTGGTTAGCAGGGCATAGGTTGCTCCCTCCCACCTGCGAGCCTGGGAATGCTTGGGCTCCGGCTTTGCAAAGCTCATCCCAGACCCCACAGTCTTCTGTGCACGTGAAGATCTGTGTTCATCTAACACCCTGAGTGGCTCCTTTCTCTGGATGTCCTTTGTTGCAGTTGCTGCTGCTTCTCCTTCAGGATCATACCTCACAGGTTCTAGCCACCTTGCCTTCCCAGGTCTCTCTTCTAGTCCTCAGGACCTCAGACTAGAGCACCCTGTCCTGCAGCTGTGAACAGCCCCACGTGCCTTGCTGGGCAGTTACATGGTTGGATCTTGTCTGAGCAGCACTTCTACTGTTTGCTTTCCACTGTCTACCAAAACTTTGTATTTTGCTTTTGTCGGGTTCTTCTATTGTATGGAGGGGAGATCTAACCCCTGTAGTTCATCATGGGCAGAGGGGAAGTCTACAATACACTGAGAACATTTCTAGGCAGAGAAAGAAGCATCTTGAAGGTCAGACAGAATTAGGGACTCCTTTATTCATGGTGGAAAATAGACTTCTCTTGCAAGCGTAAGGCTGGATATGGTGGTACATACTATAATCCAGCACTGGAGAGATAGGAGTTGAGGGGAATAGGAGAATTGAGTTCAGGGGCAACCTGAGCTATGTAGGAAGAACCTGTATTGAAAAATAAAACTATTGGAGGGCTAAGTTTGTAGCTTAGGTGATAGCGTGCCTGCCTAGCATGCAGAAAGCACTGAGCTCCATCCCCACCAATTCACACACTTGTGTGGTGACTCTAGTGTATGACCTCAGCTTTCGGAGATAGAAGCAGGAGCATCAGATGTTCAAGGTCATCCTTGGCTACGAGAAAGCTTGAAACCCGCCTGACCAAACAAACAAATAAATACAAAACCTTCAGGCCTCAGCAAACAAGAGAAGCTGAGAGACAGACAGATGTCCTCAGAGCTCCAGTTTGGGGTTCTGACAGAAAGCTTTGAGAAGCACTTCCTGGTGACATTTATTCTCTCTGTGATGTGGGAGGCTGTGCCGCCTGAGAACATTATGGGAGATGAAAGGCCACTGGAGGAGCCAGGAGTGTGGAAACCTTACTAGAGAGGAAGGGGACCAGAAGCTCAACCTGCTGGCCACAGACTTGTGAAGACACCAACCACAAACAAGACTCAAATGAAAGCAGCAGCATCTGAAACGATGCGCTTAGCCGTAACACCAGGATGCAGTGCTCAGCGCTGCTGACATCATATTTCTGAGCTGACGTTAGAGAGAGACTGATGCCCGGAGAGGAACTGCCATCCATGAGCGCTGCTGTGTTTCCAACCATCCCAGGTCTGGCTGTGAAGCCATCCTTGGGTCTCTCATTCTGTTGCTGCCTAAAAGTAAGGAATGAAAAGCTGGGGCGATGACTCAGATGGTAAAATCCTTGCTACGCAAGCACAACCCAAGAACAATTCCCAAAGAAAAGAGAAAAAAGGCAAGGTGGCTTAGGAGGTTGAGGACCCTGCCACCAAGACTGGTGACCCGAACTCCATCCCCAGGACCCACAATGGTGGAAGAAAGGAATAGACTCTTACCTCCAAATGCATGTGTGTAGCCCCATACGTACATTCACACGAGATAAATAAATAAATAAGCATATAATTTTTTTAAAAAACTAAAGAAAGGGAGTTGAGGGGTTTCTCATTGGTACAGCACTTGCCTGACAGGAGTTTGGTTCTCTCTTCCAGCAGCAGAGCAGCTAGGATGTCTGTGCAAACCCCAGTTCAGAACAGGAGTGTGGATATGGTGTCGATCACAGCACGTATCCAGGGTGCATCACCCCAGTTACAGATCTGCCACATCTGACTGCCCAACACCAGAGGCCATAATGTGGTCCAGTAGCAGAATGTACCCAGGATGGTGGTCCTTGTGCAATTATATGGGTTGATAATGCCAGAGCTGGCTTCATGCATACGAGTCCTGCTTCGTAGTGCTTGAAATAGCATGAAATAGAATTTGCTTAGCTGTGCATTCCCTAAAGCACCTATCTTTAAGTAATGTGCGACTTTAACTGAATACGTGGAAAGGAGAATAAAACTCACTTTATTATCCAAGTGAAAGAACAGGTTTACCTTTTCTGACTTAACGAGAGTGAGCAATGCCACAAGCAGGGGGTACCTGAGAGCATCCACGAGGGTATCTGCCACATGGCATGGGCATCTGACCCAATGCCATAGTCCCTCTCAGCTCCTGCTAGACAACATCTGTCTTCATTTGGGTTTTTATTGGTGTGAAGCGACACCATGACCTCGGCAAGTTTTATAGGGAAAACATTTAATTGGGGTGGCTTGCTTACAGTTTCAGTCCATTATCATTGTGATGGGGGAGTATGGTGGCATACAGACAGATACAGTGCTAGCTGCATTTGACCAGAAGGCAGCAGGAAATTGCCTGAGAGTCACACTGAGGGAAGAGACCTCAAAACCCACCCCCACAGTGTTACCCTTCCTCCAACAAGGACATGCCTCCTAATAGTGCCAGTCCCTCTAGGGGCCGTTTTCTTTCAAACCACAGCATCTGATATGGTAGGCCAGCTACTGACTTCAGTCCAGGCCAGTGCAGCCTGTGCTGGGACAGGGCAACCTTTTTCAATGGGAAATCCCACGGAGAGGCAGGTGGCATCTCCATGGTGTTTGTTTATATACGTGGCGGTGGCTATTAGTGTGATGCACATGTCACAGCATGTGTGTGTAGGTCAAAGGCAACTTGCTAGAGTCAGTTCTCTCTTTCCACTATGTGGGACCTGGAAACCAAACTGACTCAGGTTGCCTTTCCCCGCTGATCTGTCTCAGCAAACCTTGTTTCTGTTTTTGAGATACAGTCACAGATAGTCTAGACTGGCCTCCAGTTAGTTTTGTAGCCAGGGATGACCTTGAACTATTGATCCTCCTGCCTCCATCTCCAGGGTGCTGAGATTATAGACTTAGGCAGTGCTAGGGATGGAACCTAAAGCTTAGAGCATGCCAGACAAACACTTGACCAGCTAAGCCACATCCCCAGCCCTTGATGACACTTGAGATTCTCTATCAACTTCGTTGTCTCTGTCCAGCATTGACCCTTATTACCATAATTTGTTTCTGTGCAGGCTTTATCTGTGGCACCAGGAGGTGAGCCCCTAGAGTCAAAGGGCCGGTTTATCAAGTGGTACCTTAGAGATTTCTCAGGAATAAGACTCATTTATTTCAAAGTCAACCATGCTAGAAAAAGGGGAGGGGGAGAAAGAAAACATCGCATCCGCTGTCCTAAGCAATCTGCATGTATGTAAGCGTTTCAGTGCACAGTGGCCACATATTCCCCATGGTTCTGCCAACAGAACTGCCGCAGTCTGGGGTCTTGCCCTGGGCTCCTCTGTCTACAAATTCTCCATCTTTGATGCCTGCAAAACAGTAGGCTGCATCTCAAAAGGATGTGGATTTTTGGTTCTCAGGCTCCTGGCTCCTATGTGGTGAAAGAATCTGGGAGTGTGTCCTTAGTCTTTGTTGAAGAATTAGAGAAGACCCTCCTCCCAGCCCCCCTCCCCTCTGCCTGGAAGGTGGTCTAAGTTCTGCTTTCTTCACTGATACATTGTTGTCACGTAGAGTGAGATTCGGGGCTAACCTAGTAGCCCACACCTGTAATCGAAGTACTTGGGAGGTCCAGGCAGGAAGTTCACCCAAAATTGGAGGCCAGCCTAGTTTATTTAGCTAGCTGCAGGCCCAGCGGGGTTTCAGAGTATGGGGGGGGGGAGCAAAGACAAACCTATCTTAAAAAAAAATCCAAAACAAACAGAACAGACTAGAACTTGACAGACACTTAGTAACTGCTCCTGCAGTTATCTGGGTGTTATCTCAGTGGAAATGATACTTTGAATCTTTTACCCTTAGGACTCAGGAATAGAAACCATCAGACTTCCTGAGACTGAGAAGCTTCTGTAAAGCAAAGGACACTGTCACTAAGACAGAAAGGCAACCCACTGACTGGGAGAAGATCTTCACCAACCCCGCAACTAACAAAGGTCTGATCTCCAAAATATATAAAGAACTCAAGAAACTAGACCGTAAAAGGCTAATCAACCCAATTATAAAATGGGGCACTGAGCTGAACAGAGAATTCTCAACAGAAGAACTTCAAATGGCCAAAAGACACTTAAGGTCATGCTCAACTTCCTTAGTGATCAGGGAAATGCAAATCAAGACTTTAAGATACCATCTTACACCTGTCAGAATGGCTAAAATAAAAAACACCAATGATAGCCTTTGCTGGAGAGGTTGTGAAGAAAGGGGTACACTCATCCATTGCTGGTGGGAATGCAAACTTGTGCAACCACTTTGGAAAGCAGTGTGGCGGTTTCTCAGGAAATTTGGGATCAACCTACCCCTGGACCCAGCAATACCACTCTTGGGAATATACCCAAGCGAGGCCTTATCATACAACAAAAGTATATGCTCTACTATGTTCATAGCAGCATTGTTTGTAATAGCCAGAACCTGGAAACAACCTAGATGCCCTTCAATGGAAGAATGGATGAAGAAAGTATGGAATATATACATATTACAGTACTACTCAGCAGTAAAAAACAAGGACTTTGTGAATTTTACATGCAAATGGATGGAAATAGAAAACACTATCCTGAGTGAGGTAAGCCAGACCCAAAAAGAGGAACATGGGATGTACTCACTCATATTTGGTTTCTAGCCATAAACAAAGGACATTGAGCCTATAATTAGTGATCCTAGAGACGCTAAATAAAAAGAACCCAAAGAAAAACATATAGGCATCCTCCTGAATATTAACCTTCATCAGGCAATGAAAGGAGACAGAGACCCACATTGGAGCACCGGACAGAAATCTCATGGTCCAAATCAGGAGCAGAAGGAGAGAGAGCACGAGCAAGGAACTCGGGACCACGAGGGGTGCACCCACACACTGAGAATGGGGATGTTCTATCGGGAACTCACCAAGGCCAGCTGGTCTGTGTCTGAAAAAGCCTGGGATAAAACAGGACTTGCTGAACATAGCAGACAATGAGGACTACTGAGAACTCAAGATCAGTGGCAATGGGTTTTTGATCCTACTGCACATACTGGCTTTGTGGGAGCCTAGGCAGTTTGGATGCTCACCTTACTAGACCTGGATGGAGGTGGGTGGTCTTTGGACTTCCCACAGGGCAGGGAACCCTGATTGCTCTTTGGGCTGACGAGGGAGGGGGACTTGATTGGGGAAGGGGGAGGGAAATGGGAGGCGGTGGCGGGAAAGAGACAGAAATCTTTAATAAATAAATAAATAAAAAAGAAACCATCAGACTTCAGGCCCCTAAACAGGCAAGACTTAGCCACAGGCCCTAACACAACAACGAAAGAAATAAACTAACCTTAGAAGGCAGAGAGCGGGGGTTTTAAGTGTGGCGAAGAGTGAGCAAACAAAGGTCCACTGACCCCCAAGGTTGCCTTCAACTTTAGGTTTAATCAGAAAGGATTGAGGTAGGGCACAAGGTCTGTGTACTTATAGCCGTCCTGGCCAAAGTATGGTCCCACCCATCACTATCTCAGCTTTGCCTGTGCAGGGCAGCCGAAAGGAACCCTTATTGCTTGAGGGGACAATGGTTCTTAGGAAATGATTGCTTCGGCTCCTGCTGAAGACTCACCTCAGAGATAACCGCCCTCATAGCAGGGTTATCTGTCCTGTGAGGCTCTTCTGTTTCTATAATGCACCGGTAACTGACTACAGGTTTGGGACAATGACTTACGTCAGCCTTAAAGGGAGGCGAGGTGGGTTAGACAGAGACTCCATGAGTCCCTGTACAGAGTCAAGTAGGTGACCCAAAATAAGGGAGATTCCTGTACAGTAAAGACAGAGAGCCAGGCTTCATCCTGTTTGTCTGTTTGTTTTTATTTACTCTACAGGCCCAAGTGAGAAGTCAGCTCCGAGTGCCTGGTACAGGACTGTCTCCTCTCCGTACCACTCGAAACAAGCATGCCCAGTAATTACCCCATTAAAGTGATCGTGTAATTGCTTTGACATGGCTCTGGATGGATCCGCTCACCAAGGCTTCTAAGGGGCTCTGGGCTCACTGCCTGTTCCTCGGTTGGAACCAGCTGTGGCACTGCCCATTTTCATGGAGCCCCCCCTCCACTGCCACCTCCCCCCCCCCCACAGAGGCTAAATGCTTTCTTCATCTGCCGGTAACCAAGTTTCTCTCGTTCTCCGCTCTGCTCCAGCCTTCTGGACATAACGTTCATGCTGGCCCTGTTTAGGATGTGACTGAAGGCCTCTTCCTCATAAAACTCGTCTTGTCTGGCATCCTGAAACAACCTGGATCGCTTCTTTTTCTGATGAAGCGGCTTCTGGGAAAGGTCTCCTTCTTGGGAAGGAAGCCTGTTTGCTAACAGAGGCAACATGCTGGTGGCTTTTGGACCCCCACCCCCCAGCCCCCAGTGCCTGTGTGTGAGTGAGGCAGAGCAAAGTCCTTCCAGAAGCTGAATTTGATCATCAGCATTTCAAAACCAAGAACCCCATAGTGTGCCGTTTTGTTTCTCTTTCATTATTTGTAGACATTCTAGGCCCAGCACAGACCAGTAATAAACACCTGTTAAAATAATTGATTGATAGGCAGCCAGCTGGGCCTGCCGGATGTTTCCGTCTGGCCACAATGTCTGAGATTTTTTTCGTTTTCAGTAAAAATTGTAATTATTTTCATTGCAGCTATTCACCAAATTCCCTGCATTCGTCCCCTACTTTCTCCCAACTTTTCATTTTGAAGTACTCAAGGCATAGATGAAAGGCTGGAAGAGTGGAATGGAGATGACTCCATTCTGCTCTCCACCTGACTCAACAATAAATGGTTTCTCCTTATTTCTATTTCCACATAGTATATTCACAATGTTCTCTAGAAATGTACTTCTTTGCTGGGTCGTTTGAAAGGAAGATGCATCTCACTCATAAATATGCCTACACAGTCTCTGAAAAGGAGGACGTTTTCTGCGTAAGCACAGTAACATTTACCCAGACAAGGAATTAATAATCATCTCAAAACATAACCCAATCGCCCTCTGCTTATTCTCCAGTTGGAGAAGTTTGCTTCGGGGTCACAGAGTGACAAGCTTATGTTGAGGACCAGTTCTGGTTCCCCCAAATCCATGAATGCGTAGGGGCATATCTCAGATTTACAGTTTACACAGGCCAGTCACAGTCTCTGATTCCGGGCTGACAAAGAGTTGCTCAGACTCAGGTGAGTAGCTTCCAGAATGGCAACCCAAAGCCTCCATGGAGCCTCATCTCCTCCAGAAAGGCTCTGCACTTTGAAGAAGCATTGCATGGAGCCCAGAGTGGGAGTCCAAGCAAGCCTCCGCGAGTCCTCGGGAACCTAGATCCACTTGGAGTTATAGGTCGAATCTCCAGAAGCAGGACACTGCAGAAAGCAGGGCCTCCTAGCAAGAAGCTCATCCTGCAAGGAGGTGGCACTACAGTGGGGGAGGGGAGCAGAGAGTCTCCTGATGTTGGGGGAGTGTCAGCCTGTGGCGGGGAGGGATCCGCCTCTGCTTCAGTGTACAGAATCGGAAGACAATGTACAAGCGAAGCTTCTTTGAATGCAGACACAGTGGGGTGTTGCACCTTTGTCACCTGACTCCTCACCCAGTTCACAGTATCCCTGATTTCTGCGCATCATGGAGGCGAAAGGGCTCTGAGTCCTGGACACGGCTGGGATGAATCTTGGGAAGAGAATGGATGAGAAGAACACCCCCTCAGAACAGCAAGAATAACTAGTGAGTACATGGAGGGGGCTGTAGGTCACCTCCCATAACCCAGAAAGTTCTGATGAAGTAAATCTGCCGTGCCCCGCTCCTGATGACTCTTCCCCTCTTACTAGAGGGCTGTTGTGGGTGGGTTCTCATCATGCCCATGAGAAAAGGGTAATTCAGGATGCTGACCACCCAGCCTCCAGCCACATCCTCCCCATAGCTCTGGTCCTAGGGAGGCTCCAGGAAGGCCACTGGGAAGTCAAGGAGACAAAGCAGCTCTCCAGTGTGTGAACAGCCTTTCTTGAAGCTTACCTGACACCCTTACATGGCCTGATAGCTCTCCCGTGGGGAGCAGAGAAGCGTCCATGATCCCAGGAGGCTGTAGATCCTGCTGGCGAGAGTGTCTCTGCCAGAGAGTTCCAGTCTCAGGGCTCCAAGAATGGGGGCCAACCACTGGCTAACCGCCCACGTGGTTTCAGACTCCAGCACATGGGATAACTGTTCTCAAAGCTCTTCACAGAGTTGGGGAAAAACTTCTCTCTGGTGAGAAGTCTGGCAGTGCAATGTGGCCAGGAGCTCGCTGGGAGCCCACATTCTCTGGCTTTCTCACCCTGAGAGCTGCTTTCAGGAAGTGGCTGAGCCCCACACCGCACCGAAAGCAAGAGTGGCCACATCGTGTTGAGAATAGCACTCAGCGGTACCGTGAGTCCATCGCCGCGTCCACAGATTCGGGGTTGGGGAGTTCTTCTGCCTAAATCTTGGTGATAAAGTATTTGTCATTCGCAGCTCTTCAGGAAATTTCTGAGCAGGCAGGGAGGATGGTAGACACCATGCCTGATGTCACTAAGAGCTTCTAACAGCCTAGACGTTAAAGTGCCCCCTTCGAGAACTCCAGGGGCAGCAGCTCTCGGGACTGTGCTAGAACCTGGGAAGGACATTCTACTATCTTGACAAAAGCCCTTGTGTACACATGGTTTAGAATCTGGATGTGGGGGTGGGGAATTCTGATTACCCAATATCAATGCTTATTGTTCTGGTTTTAGAGGTGAGGGAGATGGCTCAGTTAGGAAGTGTGAGGACTTGAGCACTAGCCCCGGTGTGCGGGTAAAAAGCCGTGAGTGGTGGCCTACCTTTGCAATCCCAGCCCTGGGACAAGGAAGGCAAGTGGAACCTTTGTGCCTGCTGGCCTGCCAGTCTACCCGGCTTGGTGAGCTCCAGGTTGCAGTAAGAGACCTTGTCTCAATAAACAAACAAACAAACAAATAAAAATAGAATAATGTGGATGGAACCTGAGAACAGCCTTGAGATTGACCTGTGGTCTCCACAAGGCCGTGTGCATCTTCACACTCCCACACCCACAGAAATATTCTGTTTCTACACAGTCATAATTTTGTCTACTTCCTCCATTGCAATATTTTAGAAAAAGGATAAATCAGGCAACCATTATGAAAAGGCTTGGCTGCGTAGTGTTCACTTCTTCAGGGCTCATCCTGGCTGATATCAGGGCTATGACTTTTTCCACTTGTGACTGGCCCCTTTCCATCTGAGAGATGGACAAGCCTAGATATAGGTATATAAAATAGATATACAACTCAAACATTCGCTAATGATAAGTCATAAAGAAATTTACTTGAAAGCAATTTTCTATCTACCCATCATCTCTCTATCTATAATGATACCATTTACCAAAGACAAGAGAAAGCTTTCGTTCTAATGAGATTAATGTGTTAGTCTATTTTTACATAAAGACAATTTTGGCAGAGTATTTGATACTTCAGGACAATGAGTATCTTCAGGGTTTTTCAGTTGGTGAATATTTTGATTTTACAGTAGCCAGTGCTAAGAACCCTGCTTCATATAAATACATAGTCCAAAATAGTAGACACGTGCTTAGAGACATTTCAGAAATTGTTGGAAATTCAGTCCTAACCCCAAGCCAAAATTTATTTAGCAATTTTTAAAATGAAACTCGAGTTAGCAGCTCAAACACCATTTTTTAAAAAAGTTGACATTCTAATGCACCCAAAGATCACACCAATTTGACCCATGCTGAGGAAAGATAGTAGAAAAATATCAAAAGTCTTTGCTCCCTGTAATTAAACCTTCATGTTCCTACTGAATCAGAAAGAAAATGTTCTTCAGTTCATAGCATATGAAGTCTTGAAGCTGAGCCTAGGTATTCCAGGGTTTGGCTGGTGTCGTGTGCCATGGAGCCTAGGTATTCCAGGGTTTGGCTGGTGTTGTGTGCCATGGAGCCTAGGTGTTTCACGGTTTGGCTGGTGTCGTGTGCCGTGGAGCCTAGGTGTTTCACGGTTTGGCTGGTGTCATATGACATGGAGCCCAGGTGTTTCACGGTTTGGCTGGTGTCGTGTGCCATGGAGCCTAGGTGTTTCACGGTTTGGCTGGTGTCGTATGACATGGAGCCTAGGTGTTTCAGGGTTTGGCTGGTGTCGTGTGCCATGGAGCCTAGGTGTTTCACGGTTTGGCTGGTGTCGTATGACATGGAGCCTAGGTGTTTCAGGGTTTGGCTGGTGTTATGTGCCATGGAGCCTAGGTGTTTCAGGGTTTGGCTGTTGTGTGCCACTGTATCATGCACAGGACAAAGTGTATGTGCTGAGTGCCAGAACCAAGGCTGCAGTAAAGTCTCACGATGCAACATGGGTGGGCAAGTTTGATTCTGAATTTTTGATCATTGCACATTTTAGTCAGATTTTCAGAGATCCCTACATTTATGTTTTTTGGGGTGGTGGTTTCGAGACAGGGTTTCTCTGTGTGGCTTTGGAGCCTGTCCTGAAGCTCGCTCTGTAGACCAGGCTGGCCTTGAACTCACAGAGATCCACCTGCTTCTGCCTTCTGAGTGCTGGGATTAAAGGTGTGCACCACCACTGCCCGGCTCCCACATTCATTCCTGATCTGCAGTTTTAAGACTCCGAGGCTCAGATAATAGTGAGTGCTCAAGGAGCTGGCAGCCACAATTCTGAAGCTATGTTCATGTGCTACTAAATACAAATGGCAGTTTCCACCCAGCTACTGTCCAGTCAGGTACTAGCATAAAAACGTGATGACGGTAAGTGACGGCTACAGAGCAGTGCCCTGCTAGGGACTAAAGGACAAACCTACAGTGCGTGACCCGTAGAAACTGCAAAACCTTACGTGAGAGAGCGAGTGCACACGTTCCACCCAGAGGCCCGGGCTGTGCATCCTTTACAGGATAGTTTCCATCTTATGTGTGTTTGAAATGAAGCTAACTGTGAATTCAGCATACTATAAGTAAAACCACTTTTCAAAGCAAATGTCTGCTGCAGCGGTGACATTCCGCTCCTTCCCAAGGGTCAGTGTGCAGTCATCAAAAGAGGCTTTCCTCTCCCCTTATATTTACCCATTTCTGGCCAGTATGGGCTCAAAGATTTAGCTTTTCTTCCATACTTGTTTTAAGGAGCGTATCCTAGGTTTAGTGGGGGTGATTGGTACTGCAAGGTGCCTCCATGTGGTTCTGACATTGTCACGGTGGCTTCTTTCCTTTTCTCCCCTGCCTTTGACTTTCTGTTGTAGCAAGATGTCCCTGGCTCATCTAGTACCTTCCAGGTATAGAGTCAGTCATTTCTCCAAAGACACCCAGCTCAGAGCAGAGCACAGTGTGGTACTGGGGATGGAGCACCGGGCACGCCTTGGCTTCCTTTCTGTTGCTGGGATAAAACACTCTGGCAAAGGCAGCTTGAGGAAGTAAGGGTGAAACCATGGTGTAGAAGCTAAGGGAAGCCAAGAAGCAGAGAGGAACGAGCTCATTGTAGCACCTACCTCACTGTCCCTATTTTACACACAGCCCAAAATGTCCTGCTCAAGGAATGTTTTGTCTACAATTAAGATAAGTCTTGGCACATCAATTAAAGTAATCAAGATAATACCTCAGAGTATCCCTAGAGGCTGATCTCTGAGGTGATTCTAGAATGTATCAGGTTGACAACACTAGCCATCACCGAACGGGAGGTGTGCCCATTGTTGCTGGCTGCCGCTGACTACAGCCATATATAACATTAGATAACACGGAATTTTCATGGCTTGCATATTGAGCATAGAGGTGGACGTGTGTGAACTGAGCTCACGCCCTCATCCTTAGCTTTGCATCTCGTGAGTAGGAACATTCTTTGCCTTTCTCTAGCCCATGTTGTGCCTGTCTTCTTCTTAAACAGTGAGATTCCCAGTCACTGATTTGCAGTATGATGTGATAAAGAAGATAGTTTATAACACTAGGGGAAAAGACAACATAAGGAAGGGTCAGATATTTTTGCGGTTCTTTTATCCTCTATGCTGAGACGTAAAGTCCAAGTACTTTGTTGAAACATTCCAAAAGGCAGTGCTTGGTGGTGCAAACCTGGAATCTGGGAAGCCCGAGGCAGAAAGATCGGGAGTGCCTGGTCATCTTCAGCTACGTAGCAGAAGTAAATAACCGTGACAAACATTCATTCTTTGGTCTCTTGATGTTCTTCACTGGCAACATAGTTGGGTTCAAATCTGAGGCTTGGGATTTCGTGTTTGCTCTCCTTCCCTCTCCACTGCTTTATTTCTGCCTTTTTATAATTCTTTTTCGAGGCAAGATTTCATGTAGCCCAGGTTGGCCCCAAACTTGATCTGTAGCTGAGGATAGCCTTGCTCTTAGGCTTCTCTTGCCTCCACCTCCTGAGCGTTGGGATTTCAGGCACGCACTGCCAAATCTGGTTCATGTGGGGCTTGGCTGGAACTCAGGTCATGCATTCAAGGCAAGCACTCTACCAAGTGAACTATAGCCCCAGCCCATATTTGTTATTTTGAACATGTAGTTTATTATCAAACTTAGAAAAGGGGTGTAGAGAAGTTGCTCCTCCCATCCCCATGTCTTTCTCTAGGGGTCCTTGTGGTTCGCTAATCCTTTTCTTTCTTTTTTAACGAGACAGGGTGTAGCGTGAATTCTAATTGGTTTTAATAATAAAAACCTCTGAGTCAGATATAGGAATAAATGCTGAAAGATCAGAGAAGCAGAGCAGCTAACCACTCGTTCTTACCTCTACTGAATCCTCAGAATGAATGAGCGATCCTGTCTCTAGGAATCCTCAGACTGAACACAGTATTCTGCCTCTACAAGTCCTCAGACTGAATCCTGAGTCCCTGTCTCCTCCCGGCTTTTATTCCTCTCTCCAGCCAGCCAGCTAGCCATATCACTTCCTGTCTCCATCTCCCTAGTGCTGGGATTAAAGGTGTGAGCCACCACCAGTGGGCTCTGTTTCTCTTTTAGACGAGTAGCCCAGGATGGCCTTAAACTCCCAAAGATCTGTCCGCCTCTGTCTCCTGAGTGCTGGGATTAAAGGTGTGTTCCACCACTGCTTGGCCTCCAAGGCTAACAAGTGTGGCTCGTGCCACACTCTGATCTTCAGGTAAACTTTGTTTGTTAAACCACAAAGTATCACAACAGGAGTCTCACATGATAGCCCATGCTGGCCTGGCACTCACTACGTAGCCCAGGCTGGCCTCAATCCTCCTGCCGTAGCTAAGGCAGGAAAGCCACAGGATGAGGCACTATACCCAGCTTTTGGCTCACCAATCTGCCTGTTTTCTGATTCATCATTAGTGTGTGTGTTTTACCCAAACAAGCAGATATATTTATGTTTTCTTATTTCCCTTCATTTTTATATAAAAGCAGCATATGATAGTGCTCTCTGACACTTGTTTCTTCATCTCGTAGCATGTCCTGGAAATCACTGCGTATCTGTTCACAGAAGTCTGCCTTATTCATTTTTATAGTCTTGCTGACAGTGTTTTGTCAAGCGTTTGAGTTTTTGCCAGTTTGTAGGGGGGATAAACAGTATCTCTGTAGTTTTAATTTGAAAAGGAGCGAAACGTACCATCTTCGCACACACTGATGGGCTCTTCTTGGCGCATGGCTGAGAATTGTTTACAGTTTCTCCCATTTCTTAGGAAATCTCCTCTTAGTGTTTAAGTGTTTTACACACCAGGGGCATTTTTCCTTTACCTACGTTTATGGACATAATTTCCTTCAATTTGTCGTTTGCGTGTGTCTTTATTTTTGTAAAACACACACAGCCAAACCTGACCACACTTGTAAAAATGTGTGTGTGTGTGTGTGTGTGTGTGTGTGTGTGTGTGTGGTAGATACATGCCTGCCTGTGCTTGCAGAGGCCAGAGGACAACATCTGGTGTCCTGCTCTGTCACTCTCTGCGCTATCCCTTGAGACAGGGTCTCTCTCTGAATCTGGAGCTAGATTGGCAGCCAGCAAGCCCCAGCAATCCTCCTGTCCCCACAGTACTGGGGTTATAGATATGTGTCACCACGCCTGGCGTATGCAGTACTTAGATGCTAGGCAAGCACTCTACTAACTGAACTACACCTCTAGCCTTTATTTATTATTATAATTATTATATTATTTTGAGTATATAACCCCAGAACACTAGGGTTAGAGGCTCAAATGTCCACACTGAGCTTTTTTTCTTTTCTTTCTTTTAAGGATTAATTTTAACTGGGCAATGGTGGTGCATACTTTTAATCTCAGCACTCAGGAGGCAGAGGCAGGTGGATCTCTGTGAGTTTGAGGTCAGGTCTGGTTCCAGGATAGGTTCCAAAGTTACAGAGAAACCCTGTCTCGAAAAACAAACAAACAAACAAGATTAATTTTAGCCAGGGCAATGGTGGCTCATGCCTTTAATTCCAGCACTCGGGAGGCAGAGGCAGGAGGATAGATCTCTGTGTTTGAGGTCAGCCTGGTCTACAGAGCTAGTTCCAGAAGAGCCAGGATGACACAGAGAAATCCTGGCTTGAAAAACCAAAAAAAAAAAAAATTTTTTTTAAACGTGTGTGTGTGTGTGTGTGTGGCAGGTGCCCACACAGGCATTGGATTTCCTTGAGCTGGAGTTACAGGTGGTTGTGAGTTAATTAATGTGGGTGCTGAGAATCAGACTCTAATCCTCACGAAGCGCAGTATACCATTGAGCCGTCTCTCCACTTTAGGGTGTGGTTTTTTTTTTCTGAGACACGGATTCTGAGAATTTGAACTCAGGTCACCATGCTCATACAGCAAGTACTCCCGCCCACTGGATCATCTCCCCAGCCTCAAGCCGTTCTTGGGTGACAGTTCTGTAGCATCAGGGCCTTCACATTGCCCTGCCACTGTCTCTGCCATCCATGACCAGAACTTCCTCGTCTCAAGCTGAAGTTCTTTTCCTATTAAACATATCCCAACCCCCAGCCCTGGCAATCTCCAGTCTACCTTTTGTTCTGATGAGTTTGATTGCCCTATCAACTCTATCAATGAAGTCATAGCTTGTCTCCTTTACGTAATTTTTTCAGGACCGTCCAAGCAGTAGTATGTAGCAATTGTTCCTTCCCTTCTGAGGGTGAGTAGCACTCCAGGGTGGGACCATGCCATCCATTATCCGTTGATGGACACTGACGTCACTCCTGCCTTTATATTGCGAAGAACGCTGCTATGGGCATGGGTGTCTTCTTCTTTCTTCTCTTAGGTATAGATCTAGCAGTGGAATTGCTGGACTGTATCACAATTCTGTGTTAATTATATAAGAAACTGTCTTTGACCTTCCCAGCACATAACATGTGGTGCCTCCCTCTTTCTGTGAGTTTCCTCTGTAGTCTCCTGATGGGGGGAGATGCAATGGCTGATATTTCTGAGGAAAAGCCCCCGGGTGTGGGGCTTCTGAGTGATTACAGTTGGTTCATACCTGTTCATCTGTAGCCTGCATGCCTGGAGGCTGGGTGTGAGGGCCCCTAGCTGGAACTATTTCCTTGAGTGCTGTGTGAATGCATTTTCTTGTTGCCTTACTTTTTGTATTGATCTTAGGAAGTCTGATAGTTGTCTGTATCTTTATATCTTCCTAGCCTTTGAATTATAATGTGTACGTCTGTTGTATGTGGTGTGATATGTGTATTTGTGGAATCGTGTGTGTGTGTGTGTGTGTGTGTGTGTTGGAGTGCACGGGAAGGCTATCAGGCGACTTCCTGTGTTGGCTGTCACCTTCCACCTTGTTGGCCATAGGGTGTCTTTGTTGCTACTTAGCTTGCAAGCTTCTGGGAATTTTCCATCTCATCTCCTATCTCATCACAGGAGCAGGTCATTCACTACCGTGTTTGACTTCCTGCGGGCTCTGGGGATCTGAACACGTTACCCACTGAGGCACACAACCCCTCTACTAAAATAAGTAATAGGTATCTAGTAGATATGCTAAGGTCTGTCTTGGTCATTCCACACCATTTTCCCAAGGCATGTGGAAGTCACCTTCCACGTATACTGCTGTGTTTCCATTATTCCTGGATTATTTTCCGGATGGTAGTTGTTGAAAAATATCTATTAAAATGGAAAGTACCCTTGGGTGGTGATGATTCTGGATACAATCCCATAGCCTTGCTCATGGTAGGTAAGAATTTATCCTTAAGTTGGGCAGTGGTGGCGCACATCTTTAACCCCAGCATTTGGGAGGCAGAAGCAGCCAGATCTCAGTGAGACGGAGGCAAGCCTGGTCTAAAAAAGAGAGAAAGAGAGAGAATTTATCCCTGAGTTACATCCCAGCAGAGATTAACAGATTAACTTTTATGAGGGGGGACTTTCAGACAGGATTTCTCTGTGTAGCCTTGGCTGTCCTGAAACTCCCTCTGTAGACCAGGCTGGCCTTGAACTCAGAGATCTGCTTGCCTCTACTTCCAAGTGCTGGCATCAAAGCTATTAAAGGCATAAAGCTCAGAGATTAGCATTTTAATATGCACTTTGTTTTCCTTTTGGAGTTTCATCATTAGAGATTCCAGTTCAATGTACTTTATTCCTCTGTCCTGGCTTCAAACAACTTCTATCTGAACCTTTGTACTTGTGTATCACATTTTCAATCTTCTCCCTTTCTTCCCTCCTTCCTTCCTTTTCTTTTCTCTTCTCCACCCTTCCCTTTTCTGCATGTGAATGTCTGTGTGCTGTGCACATGTGTATATGCATGTTTGAGTGTGCGTGCATGCGTGTATGTAGTATACATGTGTGTGAAGGTCAGAGCGTACATGTTCCTGTCTGGTATACATGTAAACCTATGTGCGGAGGCCAGAGGTTGGTCTATGGTGTGGTCCTTGATACTTCTTCATCTTATATACTGAGACAAGGTCTCTTGCACCTTGAACTTGCTGATGCTCAGCTCAGTCTAGCCAGCCAGCTTGCCCCAGAGACTGTCTGCCTCTGCCTCCGTATGCTCTATCACAGGCAGGCCACTGAGTCTACCCAGTTTTAGGTGGACTCCTGGGATCCAAATGCTGGTTCTCACGCTTGTCTGACAGGTGCCTTAACTGCTGAGTCATCTCCCCAGACCACCTCCCCCTTCCCCAGGTTTCACTTTGTAGCCCAAGGTGGTCTTAATAGCAATCCTCCTGGCTCAGCCTCCTGAGTGCCGAGATCACAAAATCACCACCAGTCAATGGTGTGGCGGGGACTCAGGGTATCAGATGAAATATTAAGATTCCTTTTCCACAATCCGAAATTTGATGAATTTTCTGTTTTCTTTTAGCACTGGCATTTTTCTGTCTTTCAGATTTTCAGTTAGGAAGCATTGGGGGGCAGGGCTCCAGGTGGTGACTTGCGTCTGTCTTCCGCTGAAGTGCAAATTCTAAGTAGATGGTGTGGGTGCTGGAGGAGGGGCTGCTCTTCTCTCTCATTCCTCTGAGTTTGTCATGTTTCTCCTTGCTTCCTCCCTTCCCCTCACTACCAGGCCTCTGAAGGGCGATCGAAGTCCCACTTATCTGACTTTCCCCAGGCCTGTCGTCTGTTGTTCAGTGTTTTACAGACCTCTTCCCCGGTCCTTAGTATTCAGACTCTACTTCTTGGAATTGGACTTCTTATGGTGGTGACGAGCCGATCTTCCTTAACATCTGGGCAGTCGTGATGACAACTGCTGAATAGTGCCAGCTGGAACGGGGTGTCTGCTGGGATGGGGTGTCAGCTGGGATGGGGTGTCTGCTGGGACGGGGTGTCAGCTGGGATGGGGTGTCTGCTGGGATGGGGTGTCTGCTGGGATGGGGTATCTGCTGGGATGGGGTGTCTGCTGGGTTGGGGTGTCAGCTGGAACGGGGTATCTGCTGGGATGGGGTGTCTGCTGGGATGGGGTGTCAGCTGGGATGGGGTATCTGCTGGGACGGGGTGTCAGCTGGGATGGGGTGTCTGCTGGGATGGGGTGTCTGCTGGGATGGGGTATCTGCTGGGATGGGGTGTCTGCTGGGATGGGGTGTCAGCTGGAACGGGGTATCTGCTGGGATGGGGTGTCTGCTGGGACGGGGTGTCAGCTGGAACGGGTTATCTGCTGGGATGGGGTGTCTGCTGGGATGGGGTGTCTGCTGGGATGGGGTGTCGGCTGGGATGGGGTGTCGGCTGGGATGGGGTGTCGGCTGGGATGGGGTGTCAGCTGGAACGGGTTATCTGCTGGGATGGGGTGTCTGCTGGGATGGGGTGTCAGCTGGAACGGGGTATCTGCTGGGATGGGGTGTCTGCTGGGATGGGGTGTCAGCTGGGATGGGGTGTCAGCTGGGATGGGGTGTCGGCTGGGATGGGGAGTCAGCTGGAACGGGTTATCTGCTGGGATGGGGTGTCTGCTGGGACGGGGTGTCAGCTGGAACGGGTTATCTGCTGGGATGGGGTGTCTGCTGGGACGGGGTGTCAGCTGGAACGGGTTATCTGCTGGGATGGGGTGTCTGCTGGGACGGGTGTCAGCTGGAACGGGTTATCTGCTGGGATGGGGTGTCGGCTGGAACGGGGTGTCTGCTGGAATGGGGTATCTGCTGGAATGGGGTATCTACTGGAATAGGGTGTCTGCTGGAATGGGGTATCCTCTGGGATGAGGTATCTGCTGGAACAGGGAGTCTGCCAGAGTGGGGTGTCTGCTGGGGCGGGGTGTCTGCTAGAATGGGGGGTCTTCTAGAATGGGGTGTCTGCTAGAGTGGGGTGTCTGCTGGAATGGGGTGCCTATTGGAATGGGGTAACTCTTCCTCCTCATTTCTAAAAGGTCTGGAGTTCAGGAGAGTGTCACAATCCTGGTAGCAAAGGCTTGCTGTGCTTTCGGTTTGCTCAGGACTGGGTAGACCACCTCTCAGGAGTCCCTGCTTCCTGAGTCTGTGCAGATCTCAGTAATATTTGCAGTCTCTCAAGTACTGGAAAACCTTTCTCAGACACAGACTTAGAGAGTCGCAAGGGCATAGCCAAGGTTACAGTCACCAGAGAGTTGCTGTCAGAGAACCGGCTGCCTGCTCTATTAAGTGGATTACTCTACTCACCTTATTCCTTCAGGAAAGCAGCCAACGAAAGAGAAAAGATTTAAAAACGTATATCGCCATCCTTCTCCCCTCATTTTCATGTTTATTTAAAACCACCCGGTTTTGCTCTTAAAAGCAGGCAGGCTCGTCTTCACAAGCAAGTTCCTTGAAACCTACCTTCCCTGACTCAGTCTTGTTCGAACTGCAGGGTGGGGGCATGACTGTCATCCCAAGACTCAGGAGTCTGATGCAGGAGTGTGTGAGCTTGAGGCCAGCTTGGGCTAGATGGTGAGTGAGTTCGAGGCCAGTCTTGGTTATAGAATGAGACCTTATACTTAAAAAAAAAAAAGAAAAAATAAAAATACAAATACTTGCTCAAATAGCAAATGAGATAGATGCCAGGGCGTCCTCTGCAGACCGGACTAGGACCACTTCAGGTCTTTGGAAATCCTGCAAGCCTCAGAGACCGCCACCTGCCACTCCCAGAGAAGCGAGGTGGGCGGGGCGCCGCTGCCATGGAGACGCGGCCCCGCCCCCGAGCGCCCCGCCCCTCGGCGTCGATTGGTCGCCCTTTGCTCCCTGACCTCGCCGCCGGGCCGCCGCTTCCTGCCGGGCGCTGAGCGCCGCCCGCCGCCCGCTGCCGCGTCTTCCCGCGCCGCCGCCTCGCGCTCCGCCTGCCGCGCGCTCCGCCCGCCGCGCCGACAGCTGCCCGGCGGCCGCCCAGCGCGAGGATGCGGCGGCGCTCGCGGATGCTGCTGTGCTTCGCGCTGCTCTGGGTGCTGGGCATCGCCTACTACATGTACTCGGGGGGCGGCTCCGCGCTGGCCGCGGGTGCGGGCGGCGCCGGCAGGAAGGTGAGTGCCGCGAGGCCTGTGCGCCGACCCGGGCCTGCGGCTGGGAGGCGCCGTGCACCGAGAGTGGTGCCGGCTCCGGGCAGCAGGCGCGGGGACCCTGGCCCGGACGCTCGAGTCAAGTTTCCTTCGGGCCCTTAGGCCAGGAGTGCGAGCCCGGCCCTGCTCCGCTTTCCAGGGGCTCTGGGTCCAGCGACTTGCCTCCTGCACGGGGGGCGCGGGCACCCGAGGCCACATACTGCCCTGCGCAAGGATCTTGGGCACTGTTGTTTCTGTGGATCCACCGCTCTCAGCTCCCTGTGCCGTGAACGTAGGGGCCAGATTCCCTGCCCCCTCCTCTGCACTCTACCTCTTTCGCCCCAGGACCCCCATTCCCTGCTCCGGGATTTTGGGGATCGTTGTCACCAGAGACCCTGTGCTCCCTGAGAGCCACACTCCTCCCAGCTCGAACCCCGACCCTCGACGTCCTGCTCCGGGATCATGGGTATCTCGGACCCGCCAGAACCCCGGTGCTCGATCGATCAGAGGCGTGATTTCACCCGCTGCCCCTCACCCTGCACTCAGTCAGTGGTTCTGCCAGACCTCCCCTCCTACTTGCTGCACTGCCCACCTCCGGTTTTGACCCTGCACGGCAGCGGGAACTGTCTAACCTCTTGCACTTGCCATTTCTAGCCCCAAGTGCCCCCGTGTGTGTTTCTGATGGGTCCCACTCTGAGGACCGAGTGGTGAGGCCGTGGGGACCACGGGTTGCTTAGAGCTTGTAGGTCCTCATTCGGCGCTAGGTTTGGGTACCTAGAACGTGAGCTCCTTATTGGTGTGTTGGTGCTGTCTACTCTGAGCAGTTGTTGCCTCTCCGGAGGGTTCTGTGATGTGTTTCTAGCTAATGAGCCTCAAAGCATAGCTTTCTTTTGCAAAGCCCTGTAACCCTCCTTACTCGATGCCGAGTGACACTATGCCACCGGAAAAGACGGGGTGGAAGTTGGCCATGGCTGCGGGAGATAGGGATAGGGTCTTGAGTAAGGACTGTCACTGAGCCGACTTTACCCCTAGTTAGACCCTGAATGTCAAGTGCACTTGGCTAACTCCCTTTCCCTTCCGGCATCTTCAAGTTTTCCAGCTGCAGGTATAGAGCGAGGGAGGTGACAGTGTCTTATTTGGCTCTTGGAGGATTTCGTGATTCATTTTTATTTGCAACAGCGAAAGTGGAAACAGTGCTTGGCTTGTGTAGCCTGGACACTGACTCCCAGCTCTGCTTTCTGAATGATTAGTGTGTTGTGAGCCCCTGCTAGTTTTTAAGCAACCCCGTTTTATTTATTTATTTATTTATTTATTTATTTATATTTGGGAGAAAGGCAGTGGCTTTAAGCAGGTGTGGTGTATACCAACTTTGCTTCCCCAGTAGACATTCCCCACCTTGGGAATAGCCTGGCTGCTGGCAATGTTTTTTTCCCTATGCTCACGAAGTAAAGCAAACTGACAAAGTATTGAATTGGCACAGGTAAGTAGAGAGGCACCTGTGGCATCAGCCCCCCGGGGGGGGGTTATTGCCCTACCTCGAGGGGCTTCAGTGGACAGACAATTGGCTGCCCCCCCCCATAAAGTCCTCTAGATGCCGCTGAGGCATGAGCTTTAGGTTTGAAGAAAACCAGTTTGAAGAAAGCCCAGGACTTCTTTGTGTTCTGCATGCAGAAAAAAGTGGGGGAGATAAACAGTTAAACGTGGATTGAGGACCTGGGATTCTGTTTTGTCAGTGAGCCATAAAATGTAATCCTGACTGGAAGTATCCTGGTTTAAAGAGTGTGCAAATGCTGTAGGCTTTGTGTTCTCATTCATGTAGCGGGGTGGACCCTGAGAGAGGAGAGGATGCCCCAGAACCATGGAGTGCCGTCTTGAATCCTTTAGTTAGTTCATCCTTATGATAGGAGAAAATTTGGGGTTTGTTTAGCTTGTACCCCATGCATGTGTAGTATGAAGAGTGGAGTTATTGAAAACCTGGGGCTATTTATTTATTTACAGACACGCAGGCTGCATTTCTTCTTGTGTTTGGTCCTGCTTGTAGCAGGACTATTGTCCTATCTTCTGTTAGTTTCTTTATGCTCTAGTGTTTTTTTTTTCTCCCATGGGGACCCAAGCTTCGGGATTGTGCTTTGGGGATTGTCTGAGGGCATCCTGTTAGGATTTCTGCTGCTTCAGCAGCCAGGCCAGGCTGTGCGCGGTGTGCCCTGCCTGCTAAACAACTCCTCTCAGAACCGCTGTTCTTCATTTAGCAAAACCCAGAAAGTCAGCTCACCTCAGACTGCAGATTGAATGAACTAAAAAGTTGAAAACCAACTGTCAGCATTTGCTGGAAAAGCCGGCACTCAGTGCCGAGATTCCGCAGTGCTGAGGCGCTATGTTAAAGCAATTTGTGCATGGTGTTTACAATTGCACTTCATTTGTATAGGTATCTCCCCCTGCCATATTTACTCTTTCCTCCCTAAACTGATGATTTGCACTTCAAGAATGCCTTCCCTTTGAGCATCTTAAATGCTTTAAAAGTTTAATCATGTTACATTTCCCTGGGGCCCTGGTATGCTGGCAGTGGATGGAGCTGCCGAGGAGAGGAAAGGCTTTCTGTGGAAAGGAAGCTGCCTCTGGCTGAAGTATAGCCACAGGAAGGGTTCCCAGCAGGAGAGCAGTGAGCTCCAAGAGTCTTCAGGGCTCCTTCATGGACTGCCTAAGTGCTTGAGGTACCCATCACTCTTCCTGGCAGCTGCTACCTGTGCTGCACCCTTGCGCTGGGCCCCAGGTGCAGATGTTTGTCATTTGGGCTCTTGAAGGAAACACTGGGGGAGGGGCTTCTCTAAGAACTAGGGAGGGACTGCTGATGGGGGACACTCAGCGGGAGAACAGTAGGGGCTATGCTGTCCTGCAGAGGGCGTCCCATGACAAGCTGGCTTGCTAGTTCTTTTGGCTGGTTTGGAGGGAACCAGTACTGGCTAGACATGCAACCGGAAGGTGGTGGCACAGTGCCTCCACTGGTGCCGAGTACCACCTTGTTTTCCTCCGTTTGCTTAGTGACCCTCCCTCCCTTACCGCTCATCTCCTACTCTCAGTTCTCTCATCATAACCTTGGGAGATTAGCATCCTGGCTCCATGGCTTTAAAAAAAACAGGTGCTAAATAACTGATGTAGAAAGAAGAAAAGAAAGAAAGCAGCAGAGAAAAATCCCTCAACCCCTGAAATGGAGTGAGCCAGAATCCAGTGAGGTCTTTGTTTCTGGCTGTGTATCTGTGTATCTTCTTTGCATAGCTCCCGAGGGACAGGTCTGCGGGGGGGGGGGGGGTCCTTCTGGGTTTGTGCTGGGATCTTGGATGCTGTTAATGAGCCATCTATGGGAAAACCCTGGGGACACTCATACCAGCTCTGTATCCCACGGTGGTGTCATAGTAGGGTTCCCGGTAGCCAACTGCCAGTAAAGGAAGTAGGTGAGGTGTGGAGGGTAAAGTCCATGATGGTGAGAGGGCTGGAGGTGCACCTGAGTTTGGCAGGGTAGGCTCTGGGCTCCGTATTCCTCCCTGTTTGGGCTGGAGGTGCACCTGAGTTTGACAGGGTAGGCTCTGGGCTCCGCACTCCTCCCTGATCGGGCTGGAGGTGCACCTGAGTTTGGCAGGGTAGGCTCTGGGCTCCGCACTCCTCCCTGATCGGGCTGGAGGTGCACCTGAGTTTGGCAGGGTAGGCTCTGGGCTCCCACTCCTCCCTGATCAGGTTGGCGGTTCACCTGAGTTTGACAGGGTAGGCTCTGGGCTCCCCACTCCTCCCTGATCCCTTGTTGGGAAGTGTCGCCGTGATTTTTGAAGGCTAGCAAGAGGCTGCCGTGCAGTGTTGTTACCTGTGCCAGCAGGTTAGCAGTGATAGGTGTGCAGTTTCAGAAAGGCCGTTTGCACTAAGTGTGATGACATAGGTTGTCATGCTAGCACTTGGGAGGTGGAAGCGGGAGGATCAGGAATTCAAGGTTACCTTTTCATACATATGACATTCAAGTCCAGGCCAGCCTGGGCTATATGATCCTGCTTCAGAAGAACAGTAGTGGAGGCGGGAGGACTGCCAGGGAAAGCCCAGCAATAGCCTCGTCTACACTGTAAGATTAGCCTCCTTAAAGAAAGTAGAGTCCTGTGTAGAATTCTGTTGTGGCTGCCCACGGGAGCGCAAACACAATAGAAACAGATTGTGACTGTAAACACTACAAAGATAGTGAGCTATGCCCTGGGCCCTCCAGCAGTAGTGAAAATGAACCTGTTTGTCAATGCTTGGGTCCCTCAGTCTGCTCAGCTTGCAGGGCTAACTTCTGTGTGGTGGTGGTGGTGGTGGGGGGTGGCAAGGCCCTGGGAACAGGAGACCTTTTCTGAGGCTGTAAGCCTGCTGTGATCTCCCCAGCGAGGCTGGAAGAAAGGGAGTGGCGGGGGTTGGGGATTGTTTGCCATCCTTTGTATCTAAGGGTTGTGAGAGGTGGTTAGAAGAACAGTTAGGTCGGAAAGCCAGGGATGTTTGTAGCTTCTCTGCTGGTGCTACTGTAGTCTCGGGGTTTTGACTACTGTGTTTCTTTGAGAGGACATGATGTCAGCCCAAGGCTGCCCTGATTCCCCTGTCCATGTTCAGTGGTGGCTGCCTGGGCACTGAGTGGAGGGTCAGGCAGAGACCAGGAAGCCTGCAGGTGTTTCTGGGCAGCTTTGGACAGTCTTCTGCAGGCCCAGCTGAATGCACTGTGAAAAACCTGGGCCTTGGCCAAGCCCACTCCCTTGAGAGCTCGGTTTGAGGGTGACACTGAGATTTGCTAGCTAGGCAGAGTGGGGTCATGTATGTCACCAGGTCATACAGCCTGGCTGCCACTGTTTTAAGCACCTAGATCCCCCCCCTTCCCCAGCTGCTTGTCTCTCCCTGCCCTCTGCCCCCTGTATTTTTGAGAAAGACAGTCTTTCTCTTGGCTCCTCTTTCCACATTGAGCAGCTAAGGGTGAACCCTGTCACCCAGTAGGACGCCTGCCACTTCCCTGTCTGGCCAAAGCAGGTGCCAGTGTTGGCGCTCTCTCCGCTGGCTGCCTTGAGGCCTGGCCTTCCATGCACATGCTCTCAGCTCCTTCCTGCTGAGGTCTCTTCTGATGCAAGGACCCAATAGTGCTTCCCACAAAGGCTGCCACGGAGTTTCCAGGACAGGCTGGGCCTGGTGGGCAGCTCTGCTAGCTGTGTGGCCACTGTCACTCTGATCTACAGAGGAGCTCACCACAGCCTCTCCTGGCCTGGGCAGAACTTGACCTTGTTCTCTCTGGGTGGGAAGACTCCCTGACCTTTGACCCTGACTTTATATTCAGGAGGTTCTCTAGAAGGCCTCCACACCTCTCTCCGCAGAGACTATAGGCCATTTCCGCGGTGGGGGTGGGGTCTCACCTGCTGGAACCCTTTGTTTCTTTAGGTTCCCAGGCCTGGAATGGCTGTGGAGCTGCCCAGCCCTCTTCCTACATGGTTTGGGCTGTAAAACTGACTGGTCTGTACTCAATCCTGTCCAGTAGTGTGGGCCTAGGAAGTGTGTGTCGTGATGGACAGATTGGGTTTCTTAGCATGCCGGCATGTAGATGGCCGCTGTTCATCTGGGCTGGACGTAGGAAAGCAGACCCTCTCACTTGGAGTCTCATTCGCGGAGCTGTAGTTTGAATTTTCCTCGGAGCCATAGTCATTCTGAAGCTGGTTCTGACAGCCACAGAGGAGGGTGGCTTTCTGGGGCCAGGCTGTACCTGGCACCGTGGCCCAGCCTATCCTTGCAGGTTGTCATCCCGGTGAACAGTCCCTTCCATTTGTTTCCTTCCTCCTAGAAGCGCCCCGCCCCCTGGTGTGAGCAGTCTCTTCCAAGTCCTCTTGCTGGCGACGCTAATCCTCCAGCAGCTCCTCTCTCTCTCTCTCTCTCTCTCTCTCTCTCTCTCTCTCTCTCTCTCTCTCTCTCTTTCTCTGTACCTGGAAAGGGATGGGGCAGGGCCCCTGAATTGCAGCATCTGTCTCCGCAGGAGCAGTGGTTGCACTCTTTGGCCTTTCTCACATCCAGCAGGGTAGCTTTGGGGCTGGAGGACTTGTCTTCATGATGACGCCCTCTCCACTGTGGGAGGTCCACAGCCTTGTCAGCCTGGCACACTGGGTGCCAGTGCCCCTCAGGTCATACCAGATCCTGCCAGGACATGAAACAGGATTGACTCACCTGTTGATGGGACTGTTAGCTTTTGCTTTTTCTCCCTACACCTTTGTGGCTGGGTCTTCTCAGAACGAAACAGCCACTCTCTGAGGTCTGTCTATGGTAGGCCCCCTTTAGGGGCACTCAGGTGAGAACGAAGTTTTACAATCTAGCAGATACCTGCCTACACCTGCTGCACGCCATGTATGTCCTGAAACGGAAGGGTAGGGAAGGCAAGAGGCTCTCCCAGGGTCACAGAGCTTGTGGGTAGGGAATCACTTGGGCTGTGGTGGCACCTGTCTCCTGAGGTCTTCCCATTGTCAGGATGTGGCTGTGAACCCCCAGGCTTCCCCGACCTCTTCCTTGATTGTCAATGTCCTTCCCCTTACAACGTGGTGACTCTGGGAAGGTACCCTGTAACCTCCATGCTCAGGAGAGTTCTAAGCAGCGGCAGGCTGCTTGCCTTACTTAGGTTTCTTTCTGTCCACCATTAGATCTACCCTCTTACCCGCAGGCTTTGGCCTGACCTGAAGCAGCTGTCCTCGATGCTTCATTGGCCAGGAGAGTGGTACCAGAGTCTGTGCCTTTTATTCTCTCACCAAGTGTCTCTCGAGACTCTCTGTGCGCCTAGCACAGCTGTGTCTGGAATCCTCCTGGGCACCCAGCAGTCTGTGATTCTTGACTCCACAGGGGTGGGGCGGGGAGGACAGCAGACAGTGTAACATAAAGGGCGGTGCTGGCACACAGCAGCGTAAGGGGATGGGGGCAGAGGGCATGCGGATCATGGAGAGAGTGAGTCCAGCCTGTGGTTTTCTCTGCTCCCGAGGCCCCCAGGTTCCCCAGTGCCCAGCCTCTCGGCCCATCCTCATCTGTGCTCAGTGACTAGAATAAACCAGTTTCTAGGGGTCACTGCCTATAGTGTACCAGCAGAGCTCTTGTGTCACAGGCTGCCTGGGCTTCCTGTTCCTGCTCACTTGGTTACCTCATGCACCTGGTGAATGCCAAGCTACCTGCTGCGCCCTCATAGCTTACCCTCCTATTGTTCTCAGTTCCAAAAGACACCTACAGTTGAGTGTGTGGTAGACTAGCTAGGCTGTGTTTGGGATAGTCTCTGGATTCCTGAGCTGGTCTGTGAGGGGCAGCAGGGCAGGCGGGAAGGAAGTTTATGGTTTAGGATCTATGAAAGGACATGGTAAATATACAGAGTTGTCCCCTCTTGTCAGAGCTCAGGTCTTGAGCCTGTGTTGCAGTCAAGGGTCTCCTCCATTAATTACTGCTTCATCCCCAGGAGCAGCTGGAGGTGCAAGTCTGCTTGTTCATCCCTCACAATTGCAAGAGGGCACAAGCTAGAACCTGCTGGTGCCCCGCTTTGGGGAGGTGCCACTTGGTAACGTGGGTTCTGGGGTCTGTGGTGCCCCGCTTTGGGGAGGTGCCACTTGGTAACGTGGGTTCTGGGGTCTGTGGTGCCCCGCTTTGGGGAGGTGCCACTTGGTAACGTGGGTTCTGGGGTCTGTGGTGCCCCGCTTTGGGGAGGTGCCACTTGGTAACGTGGGTTCTGGGGTCTGTGGTGCCCCGCTTTGGGGAGGTGCCACTTGGTAACGTGGATTCTGGGGTCTGTAGTATTTGTGGAAAGCAAGATGAAGCTGTGACCTTACTGTCTGGAGTTGCTGGGGGACATCACCTGAAAAAACATAACTCCTGCGAGTTCCCCAGGTGAGAGCTGTCTGTCAGCTTTACTCCCAGGACAGGCAGGTATCTGTGGGGGAGGGAGTTGTTACACAGGGGCTTCTGGGAGCAAACAGCTAGAGTGGCTATGTGGCAGCCCAGGATAGGCGGTAGGGGAAGGAGTGCTGTGGTGGCTTCCGATAGCTTCCTGGAAGGCCAGCCCAGGTGTGACCTTTGATTTCTGGCTTTGGGAAATGGGCAGACGCAGATGAAAGGTCTTTCTCAGCCGAATCACTTGGGATGGGAGCTTGAGGAGCTCATGCAAATTAAAGACTTGGACTGGAAACGGCCTGTAAATTAAGCTCCCCCCAGGTCTGGGGCGAGTATAGACGCTCACACTGGGAATTTATGTGATGCCTTGGTGCAGCTGCTTGGCCCAGCATGGGATGCCTTGAGGCCTGACCGTCCTGTTCTAACTGTGTGGGCTTTCCTGTTGACCCACTTGCTGGACCTTTGCTTCCAGAGGCCACCTCCTCTCTGTCCCTGCCCACCCGGCCTTGGCAGTTTGTCTTCCCAACTCAATTTTGTCCATTTGTAATTCTTTTTCATCAGCTCCAAGGCTCCCTTATTTGTAAAATACTGTGTGGTTTATGTGCCACTAGGCAAGGAAAAACTGTCCATTGAACTAAATAACGTGGTTTCTATTCGGTAACGTTTTTATTTTCTAATCACTGAAAAAGCCCTTTCTGACTTATTTAGACATTGATTTTCCTGTATATCACAACCTTTTCTGCGTCCAGCCACCCTACGTCACTGTCTGTCTGCTCATTCACTTGTGCACTGTGTCACCAAAATCGTTGGTGACAGCTTTTGCTAAGGTGTCTTGACCGTTGTGTGATTAGCCACCACACCCTGAATCCTACCGAGTTCTCCATTTCACTGTCTGTTCCCATCTCGTGGGATTTCCAGGGATTATTGTTTTTGGATTTTTGTTTAAGCTTTTGACATGCCCAGCAGATTGAGACTCTGAGCCTGCGGTGATGCACTGAGGCCCTAACCTGGCTTACAGAATCTTGGATGTTTTTTGGAGACATACCAATTTCTGAAGTTCAACTGCAAAACCATCTCAGAATGAACCAGTTAGGGCCCTGCTCTTCCCATCCAGGAGAGCCTAGTTGTTCTCCGGGCCTCTTTCTGATAGATCTCCCTGAATCCTGATAGACAGAGAGTAGCTGTGAGCGTACAGCCATTCAGGAACATTCCGGAGTACTAACGGTGAGAAAGGTCACCTCGGGTGCCAGGCCACAGAGGGCAGTCCTGTCTTATACTGAGATTTCCGCAGGTCGCAGAGGGCAGTCCTGTCTTACACTGAGATTCCCATTACCAAGCAGCTAGCTTGGTCCCTTCTGGGGTTCAGAACCCTAGTGAGGTTTTATCCGGGCTGCTCTGAAATGCTGGGAGACCCTGACAGGAAGGCACTCACTGTTTATTGCCATTTTTTTTTTCCTGTAAGAATCACCTAACTGCCTTTGATAGCTTTCTAGGAGCAGTTGGTGGCAGGGTGTGAATCTGGGTAGACACAAGTCACTGTCCCCTAAGCTGCCATCAGTAACTCACAGCCCCTTAACCAACAAGGCTGGTGTGGCTATTCCATAGTGATTTCTTGGTCACCCTGTATATAGTGATCTCACAGCCCCTTACCCAACAAGGCTGGCGTGGCTATTCCATAGTGATTTCTTGGTCACTCTGCATATCTACGTCAACACCTTGCCTTATCATGGGCAGGAAGCTGGAGTGGGAGACGATTAATAAATATATTTTATTCCTTTTTGTTCCTCCACCAGGATGTTGTTGCACAAGTCCCACATATTATGTTGTATTTGTAACTGGTGGTTTTGGCAAGGATGTGATGCTGCATATTTTCTGTAAGGTGTAATTCCTGGTGACTTCAGTTTATACCAGTCTGTCGCTGCAGTTCTGAAAGGCTCTCAGCCCTCGCCGTTTGTCTTGCTTCCCTTTAGGCCTAAGGCCATACTGGGCTGGGAATTTTTTCCTTTGTACACACATTAAATTTCTAGAAAACTCCAAGGCTACCAGACTATTCCCCCAGGTCATGCTATAGCAAAGGCAGGCTGTTTTAAGGTCCCAGTAGTTGCTTGCAGGAAGCCAGCACTGGCTGGCTTGTTTTCCAGCTGTGTCTCCGATACATAGGCACAAATAGCAGGTCTCCTTCTGGGAGTCAGAGCCACAGCTTCAGACCAGGAGGGTGCTGATTACACGGCTGTTCCCGGTTTATCCTCCATCTAGTCTGCTGATGTGGATGAGCCCAGAGGGGAGTGTCTGGGTTTCTGGGTGGTCTGAGGACCAGGCCCAAGGCTGGCATTGTGAAGGGTATGGCTGCAGCTGCCCAGGTTCACCATTGAGCTCACAGAGGCAGGTAAGGGCTGGGGTGTTTCGTTCCTGATAGAAACCAAGAACACATAGCAGTAGGTATCAGGGAATAGTGTGGGTCACCCGTCATCTGCCCGCGATGGCATGAGCTAGTTCGTACCTTCGTTTTAGGAAATGGACTATCTCTCCTTCCTGGCTTGGTCGGCATCGTTGCAGTAGAGTTTTGTTTTAGAGGTTTTTCTCCCTAACAGGACATGGATTGCACAAAAGGTTGTTTGCCTCTTCTGACCGCCAAGTTGCCAGGATCCGTAAGCAGGTCCAGTGTGGGACCTGAGCGCAATACAGTGTTTGCAAGTAGTGATTCCCTGCCACCTGGTCACCAAGGCTTGGGGGTTGTAGTACTATAGCGTTGCACAGAAACGCTGAAGACCACTTGGGTTGGAGACAACCTGGACACTGCAGCGGAGCTGGCTCTGGGTTCCTCTGTAGGGTTGGTGTGATGTGACAGAAAGGACATAGCTAAACTACTGAGCCCGGGCCTGGGCCTAAGCCAGGCTTCCTGGGTGGCCCTGTGACCTCAGGCAAGTCCCCTAGCCTTTCTGTACGGTTTCCTCATTTGCCTGTCTCAGCAGTTTGCAGTGGGGAGCCGGTTCCTGTGTGTGAACTGTTGAGATTGGTCCTGGTGTCACCCAGCAGATGCTCAGCATTTGACGGCTGTTGTTAGTGTTGAGGGTTATGTTAGAGGTGGGAGCCTCTACACAGTGGGTTGTTGTGGAAGAGCTGAGGTGACAGGACTCTGCACTCTTGCTCCTTCTTCACCTGAGGAAGCTGAGTCCAGAGAGGATGGTAGGCTGGGCAGTGTCTCATTGTGAGAGCCAATGCACAGGCCTCAGCCTTCATACCCAGCACTGAGTTTCTCAAAAGTTCTTTCCCAATTCCTTCCCTTCTTCCCTGGTAACTTGTCTTTGAACATTTGTATCAGGATGTGTGTTTTAACTGTGTGGCTATATAATTAATTTTTAAAACTAATTGTTAATTGGTTATTTCAACATCTGGAGTTGTTACTGTCTGAGAATTGCACGTTACCTGGAACTTTCCCACAGGTCCTGATTTCCTCATTTCATCAGTTCAGTTCTGCTTGCCTTTGAAATTGCACGAGTGACACGTGCAAGACAAATGAGTAAGGGTAGCCATCCAGTGTGAGCGAGGGTAGCCATACAGTGTGAGCGAGGGGAGCCATCCAGTGTGAGCGAGGGGAGCCATCCAGTGTGAGCGAGGGGAGCCTTCCAGTGTGAGCGAGGGGAGCCATCCAGTGTGAGCGAGGGGAGCCATCCAGTGTGAGCTAGGGGAGCCTTCCAGTATGAGCGAGGGTAGCCATCCAGTGTGAGCGAGGGGAGCCATCCAGTGTGAGCGAGGGGAGCCATCCAGTGTGAGCGAGGGGAGCCATCCAGTGTGAGCGAGGGTAGCCATACAGTGTGAGCGAGGGGAGCCATACAGTGTGAGCGAGGGGAGCCGTCCAGTGTGAGCGAGGGGAGCCATCCAGTGTGAGCGAGGGGAGCCATCCAGTGTGAGCGAGGGGAGCCATCCAGTGTGAGCGAGGGTAGCCCTACAGCGTGAGCACAGCCTCCTGCAGGGCCCGAGAGCTGCCTCTGCCAATTGGTGCAGACTTTCCATGTTTACTCCTGTATCACAGATGAACAAACTTCACTGTGTCATGATTCCAGCAAAAAATAGTCTAAAATATAAATGCTGGTGAGTGACTATTGCTGTGAAGAGACACCATGACCATGACAACTCCTTTTTTTTTTATTTAATTTTTCTTTTTTGAAACAGGGTTTCTCTATAACTGTCACTTACTTTGTAGATCAGACTGACCTCAAACCCATGACCTACTTATGGCAGTTCTTAGAAAGGAAAACATTAATTGGGTCTGGCTTACGGTTCAGATGTTTAGTCCATTATAGTCATGGTGGGAAACATGACAGTGTACAGGCTGCCATGGTGCTGGAGAGGTAGCTGAGCGGTCTACATCTTGATCTGCAGGCAGCAGCAGGAGACTGACACTAGGCCTAGCCTGAGCATATAAGACCTCAAAGCCCACTCCACAGTGACGTACGTCCTCTAGCATATAAGACCTCAAAGCCCACCTCCACAGTGACATACGTCCTCTAGCATATAAGACCTCAAAGCCCACTCCACAGTGACGTACGAACTCTAGCATATAAGACCTCAAAGCCCACCTCCACAGTGACATACGTCCTCTAGCATATAAGACCTCAAAGCCCACTCCACAGTGACATACGTCCTCTAGCATATAAGACCTCAAAGCCCACTCCACAGTGACGTACGTCCTCTAGCATATAAGACCTCAAAGCCCACTCCACAGTGACGTACGTCCTCTAGCATATAAGACCTCAAAGCCCACTCCACAGTGACATACGTCCTCTAGCATATAAGACCTCAAAGCCCACCTCCACAGTGACATACGTCCTCTAGCATATAAGACCTCAAAGCCCACTCCACAGTGACATACGTCCTCTAGCATATAAGACCTCAAAGCCCACTCCACAGTGACGTACGAACTCTAGCAAGGCCACACCTCCTAATAGCGCCACTTCCTATGGGCCAAGCATCCCAACAGATGAATCTATGGGGACCATTCCTATTCAAACCAGCACAGTGAGGATGCTGAGTGACTGGATCCCTGTTTGTACTGCTCTTGATGAAGAGGGGTGCGCTGGGGTTAGTGAGAGATGGAGGTGGTGCCCAAGGGGGTAGTGAGGCTTATCTGCGGCCCCTACTGTACATGTGCTCATTCTCCCTTCTGTGAAGCAGTGAGGCCCTTCTGCTGGGGAGGGCTTCAGGGAGCAGACGGGGGAGAGTTGTCAGATGAAGAATAGTTTCTGTATCTTCCTGGACTGTCTTTCTCTCCTTTGGGCCTCCTGGGATTGTCTTGGATCCAGGAAGGACCCTGTTGTTACAGAGAAGCTGTGGTTCTGTGAGGCGGTGTCATTTGTGGGTCCTATTTTAAGGGATTTCCATGAGTCCGCCTGTAGTGATGGTCCCAGGCAATGAAGATTGAAGGCCTCATTGATTAGTAGGTGGCGCTGGACTGGACTGGGTGGCTACTGAACAGGTGCCTGGCTTGCTTTGCCTTTCTGGTCCCACAGGTGTCCAGGCTGGTTTTACTCTCTCACCTTGAGGTCCTCCAATGCTCCATGCCTGCCCCTTTGGTGGCCCACTCCTGAGATTCTCTGGTGCACCATGCCTTTCCCCAGGTGGTACTCCTGGGTCCCCTGCCTCTAGGTGTTCCCTTCCCTCCAGGGCCTTGTGTCCCACCACCCCTGAGAGCCCAGTGTAGAGCTGCCCTCCAGGTATAACAGCTATCACCATCTTAATCTGAGCATCTGTGATCACCTGCCAGTGGCCTGTTGAGCTTGCTTTATGGATAATGACCTTCACCTGAGATTCCAGCCCTTCCTCCCTACACCGCCCTCCCAGCTAGCTGTCTGCAGTTCTACCCCGGCTGTAAGTGTGCTGCAGTCTCGGGAGGTGATAGACTAGATTGAGTGTGGAAGGTTAATTGAGTGCTAACTCCGTCTGTGTAGCCATAGTGAAGTCAGCATCCAGGTTAAGGTGAGACTTTTTGGGGGGTGTCTGATTTGGGGGTCACCTGTGTTCTGTAAGTAAGCCCAGTAAACTCCTTAGTTCTCCAAGTTTGGTTACCTTTGGTCTGTTGGTGCCTTGTCTAGGGGTGTGTTTGTTTGCATCTCCCCAAGGAAGTCCGTACAACACCTCTGTGTCCTTCTTGCTCGAAGTAACTCCTTTTGTCCTTTCACTTGAGCTGCAGAAGTATCTGGCTTAGACACCTTCCATTTTTTCTATTTCACTCCAGGGAGAAAGTGTGGCAGCTGTCTGTCAAGGCGGGGAGGACTTTGCACACAGAATAGCTGACAGCGTCTGGAAAGTTGGCCATCCTGGCTGACAACCAGAAGGCCGTCAGTGGGTAAGCACAGGTCAAAGGCCAGGTAGCAGCCAGGCCAGAGGAGCGGGAAGTGGGTGGAGAGCAGGTGATCTGGAGCCTGTAGTGCTCAAGACTGAAATCCCTCCTCCGAGGCATTGCTGCGTCCTTCAGAAAGCTGCCTTGCTGTGAAGTGATGCTGTGCTGAGGGGGAAGTGTTCTGGGTTTTACTTCCGCAGGGGAATGGAAGTGTGGGCTCAGCATCTTTCTCCTGGACCCAGCATATGGGTTCTAAGTCATTTTAGTCTTTATACTGGGATATGCTGTGTGAGGTGGTCCTCAGTGCTGGCCGAGGTAGGGAGTCAGCATTGTTTCTGAGGTGAGTCTGGCTTTCTCTGCCGTGCAGTGGGTACAAGGGTAGGCGAGACATGAGGCCTCTCGGAACCCTTCACTGGGCTTCTGCTGACCTGCCTGTGCTTTGTTTGCGCTAAGCCATCAGTCAGTCCCTGGTGTTTTTGCAAGGTGGGGTTGCAGTCCGCACCTGAAGTGGGAGAGATGGCACCAGCATGCTGAGCTGGGTCAGGGAGAACTTCCACCCAGGGTCAGAACTTGGTTCACTCCTTTCATGACAGCCTTTCCTTCCGTCTGAGCCTTTGAATTCTAGCTGATCTTATGAAACTGTTAATGTAACATTGTAAAGTTTTCGAACAGTACAGAGGTGTGTGTGTGTAATGCCAGAGCCTTTGTGGCCCCTTATGGAGAACTGACAGAGTCCCGGAGCCCTTGTGGCTGGGATGGAGAACTGACAGAGTCCCGGAGCCTTTGTGGCCCCAAACTGATCCTGGCCCTGCTTCTCCCCTGTGTCTTGTTAAGTGCTCAGCACAGTCGACCATGATATATTCCCCCACCCCCAACCAGTCAGTATCCTGAGGGGCTCCAGGACCCCCCGTTGCTTGTCAACAGGTTCAGAGAAGCCGATCAGTTAAGAACAGTGCGTATGGTAGCCAAAACAATGCAACGTGTTGGCCTGCACAATTCACATTTTCTCAGAGAATGAGGCATCTCCATGTGAAGACATTTTTGGTAGCCTTTCAACTTGATACAAATCATTGTGGGTGCTGCCTTCAAGGTCATGAAACATAGTAATGGTTATTGCTGTGGGGATATTACTGAGTGAAGATGTGCTCCTGCAGCCTGTTCAGTTAAGGAAGTGCCAGGATCTGATGCGCTAGCTCTGCCTCTGGCCAGGGTGAAGCTTGCTGCCGCTTGACTCTAGTAAGCTAGAATGCTTTGGCGAGTAGCACAGGTCACCACTGGACCAGTCAGAGCCTTGTAAGCCTCGAAACCTTAGGATCATTCATTGTTAACCAGGGGCAACAGTGTCATTGGTTTGTCTTTAAATTCATTGCTTGCCTAAGGTGCCTGGGCTGCTAGAGGCCAGTGGTCTTTCTCCTCACAGATGGGAAGTAGATTCTGAATCATGGTCTCCACCTGTGTTATATGTGCTCCTAGCTCCTTACAGGTGATGAGCGCCAGGTGACGCCATGCAGGTAAACTGGGCACAGACTAGAGATACCCAGAATGCATGGTGGTCACCTGGCTGCCAGCCTCAGCTGCTGCAGAGACAGCTCTTCCATTTCACTGTGCTGTTACTACGCTGTTCCCAGTGTCTCCAGTTGTGTAGTGTTGGCAGGCAGTGTGTTAGTCACTGGAGCCAAGGGCTGCCTCTGAATTGGTCATGACCAGCAAGTCACAGGGGTATGATTGGTCTTTACTACACTTAGGTATGATAAAGATGTGGCCTTGAACATGACTGAATGCAATGCTGGCCAATACTACATGCCCATGAGCATGAGGGGTCAGATGGAGTCCAAATACCTTTAATCCAAGTACTCAGAAGACAGAGGCAGGTGGATCTCTGTGAGTACCAGGCCAGCCTAGCCCTATCTTAAACCTGTCACCTGCAAAAACAAAAAACAAAAACCAAACAATCCCAAAAAAGCCTCACAGGAAAATCTCTCACCAAACCAAACTCTGGGAAGCCTTCTTGCTGTCTGTGTCTCATGTAATGGAGAAGTCTGCGGGCGGGGAGGAAGGGGGCTCCATGGCATTGCCTGGGGCAAGGGGGTATTAGGGTAGGGTGCTCTGCTCTGCTCCTCAGTGTGAATCCTGAGATAGCTGGATCTGCATCCCAGGCACATAGAAGAGTTCTGGAGTACTGTGTCTTTCGTGGGGATTGACCAGCCTGAGAGAGTGGTGACCCTAGGGTCCATGTTGGTGGGTGAACTTTCTGCTTCCTCCATCCAAGTGCTCCTTCTTACACCTAGGCCCCATGAACTTGGGACAGCCTGCTGAATGGATGTGACCTTGGGCTTGGCTACCCTCTGTAGTGATATTTTGTTTGTGTTTTAACAAACACAGCTTGCCTGAAAATCAGAGTGCACAGCTAAGCCACTAGAGTCCAGGCAGTGGTGGCTCACATCTTTAATCCCAGTATTTGGGAGTCCCATGCCCTTAATCCCAGCACTAGGGGGGTGGAGACAGAAAGAGGTATGGCTGGGTGGAGAGAGAAGTATAAAGCTGCAGTCTGAGATGCAATCTGAGGCAGCAGTCTGATGCAGTCAGTCTGAGGACAGGATCATCCTTTTGGTCTAAGGATTCGGTGGAGGTAAAAGGTCTCTCTAGCGGCTGGCTGCACTGCTCTGATCTCTCTGCTTTCACCCCCTGATATCTGACTCCGGGTTTTTTTATTAAGAACAACTAGAATTGTGCTACAGCCCTGCATTGGTAACTAGGAGCCCAGCTGCTATGCTTAGGCATTCTGCCATTGTAGTGGGGAAGGAAGGCCTGTGGAGGGCCAGGTAGGTTGAGGCCTTAGTTCAGAGGCCGGGTGTCAACACCAGCAGTCCCCCTGGTAGAATTCCAGGCCCACCCAGTCGCCAAGGAAGGATCCGAGATAGAGGCCTTTGTTCAAGCCAGTCTGTTTGCAGAATGTGTGTGTGATAATGGCAGCTTGAACTCCTGCCTGCTGTGATGCACTTCCATGCTCATGTGTATGGTTAATGGGACCTTGTTCAGCTGGACATGCAGGGGTTCGTGGGGTTCTCACCAGCCTGGGTGACCCCTACTGCTTTTGGTTTAAGAAGGAACCCTCGCTAGCTGCATGAGCCTTCTCCTTCCAGCACCCGGCACATTAGGCAGAGAGGATTCTCTCTTTGGAGAAGGTTCTAATTACTGAGCTGAAATATGAACATGTGCTTATCTGTGGTGAAGCTTAGTCATCTGCTTCAGTGACCAGAAGAGTGTGAATGCACAGCTTATTGGGGACCCTGGCAGCCCCCCTTTTCCCTCTTCCCCCTTCTTTCCCTCTCCCTTCCTTCTTCCTCTCCTCTTTCATTCTCATCTCTCCCTCTTCCTTCCCTGCCCTACTTTTTCCTCTCCATCCCTCTCCCCTTTCTATTCCTTCTGTTCTTTCCTCCCCCCTTTTTCTTACTTCTCCCTCCTCCTCCTCATTTCCCTTCCCCACCCTACTCACCCTGCCTCTTTTCCCTCTTACTCCTTTGTTGTATTCTGGGCTTCTCTCTTCACTTCCTCCTTTCTTCCACTCTCTTCCCCCTCCATCTTCCCCAGAACCTCCTTCCCCTTCACTAGTCACTGCTGAGGGATAGCTCTGCAGTGAGTCACTGGAGTGACTGTGGAGCTGAACCTAGAAGCCACGTCTCTCTGTGGGCTTCGTCCACATGGCTCCTCCTGCGGGAAAGGCTGTCTCAGACAGAGATTAGTGCATCCCACAGTGAGTGCTTCCTTCTTGCATCTGACAGTTGTTGAGACACAAACAAATGGCTCCTCCCACTATAACATTTGCTGTGAGGATTTCAAAATCATGCTGAGTGCCATCTAGAGTTCATGGAGAAGGCAGATAGCGGCAGAAAGGGAAAGGCTTGTTGGGCATTGCAGAATTCTACCCTAGTGTCACAGATGGCTTCTGTAACAATGTACTCCAAATGGTTATTATGATTTGCTGTGCTGGAAATCGTATGGCCATTGTGTGTATGAAGCAAGCACTATGCTCCTGAGCCATACAAAATAAATAAGCTAAAATAAATACACACAAAGTAAATAAACTAAAGTGTAATCCATGAATGGTAGACCTTTTGTTAGGCTCCCCCCTCCGCTACAGTGTCTTGTACATGACCTATATTTCCTCCTTTGTTTATCCAGCTGACCCATCTGCGGACACTAGCTAGGTTTAAAAGTTACACTACTTACAGTTTCACATGAAAGTGAAACATTCTGTGTCCCACTATCTTAGGAAAATTGAAGGTATCTTTATTTTGGAGAAATAAGGTAGTATGTACCAGAGTACATTGGATCAGTAACGTGAAACTGGTTGGCATGCAGGGCAAAGTATATTCTGTGTCTTTAGGCTGGCTTCTGCAAAATAGTTAATATAACTAATTACGTATCTGGATTTCAGGGCTCTAGATGGGTTGGTGTGTGTGAGTATGCTGTGCAAAAATGTTTGTAGGTGATCTGTATGACTTGGTGACTCTAGGTAACCAAATGACCAATTATGAATATTAATACCAGATAATACATCTTGATATGTGTGTGTGCCATAAATATTTGCAGTATGAATTGGACGTGATTTAATTTTTCTAGAAATTCCAAGCGCTTATACTCGCTATGTCTCTTCAGCCCAGGTGTAAGCTATCTGGGACTGTGTGCGGAGTGAGGCCTGAAGCTGTGTCTGAATTCTGCGTGTGGAAGGACCACTGGTGCCTACCTGGACCTGGCTTTCTTTGTCTCCTGTCTTTTGCCTTTTGTGTAGCTCTGTCCTCACAAGGATGACATTCGTAAGGAGAGGAGCCGGCTGAGTCCGTTTCCAGAGTGTGTTTATTGAGTACTCCACCCTCCTGGCTGACCAAGATGGGCCTTCACTCTGAGGCAGGGGAGAGCTTCCTGATGTTAGGGCGTGTACACAGCTCGCCCCGGAGCTCTCCTGCAGGCTCACTCAGCCACGGGCTTCCAGTTTTTAGTATATTTTGTTTTACTTTTACAGCCTTGGCCTTTGGCTGGCCTTAGCCTTTAGTATTGTGACCAGGTGTCTTTGGGAATCTGGCCTGTGCAGAGTTGGGTGAACACTCTGCTCCTTTACTGTTAGAAACTGTTCCATACCAGTGTCCTGGGCCTGACGCCTGCGGGCAGGGCGCTGTCCCTCCCTACAGTGCTCTCGAGACACCTGCCTTCTACGGAACTGCTTTCCCTGGGCTCGGTGTCCTGGGTACCACACAGGTGACTCGTTAGCTAGTGGTCTACTTCCTCCCTCAGGCCTGAGCTCTTCTGGGCAAAAGACCCCCCCCCCATCTCCGTCCTCCTCAGGCGCATGCGCGCAGTAGGGCATAAGCTCCCCATGGATGGAGTCCCAGGTCTTTGCAGTTAGAATTAAAAACCGGGTTGTTCAGCAAATGATTAAAAGTGAAGAGTCTGTCCTGGCAACAGTTTTAATTCGCTGTGATTCTAGGCAGTTTGCCCAAACGCGTGTTGTCTAGATTTTTGAGTGTATTTAAGTGTTTCTTGAATGGGTCCAAAGGACGTGGGTGGAACTTATGCAGGTCTGCAGCAGCTATGAGCCCGGTAACTATACACGTTCACGCAGGCACCCTTAGGAAGTGTGTCGGGGGGGTGGGGTAAGATATATGTGCACAGGTTGTGTGTGTGTGTGTGTGTGTGTGTGTGTGTTTTACACCTAAGTGTTTGCTCACTGTAAATCTTACCTGCCCCCCCATCCTTCCTTTGGGGGAACTGAGGTCCCTGGCTTGTGTCCAGCTCCTTCTAGATGTCATGGTTTTGACCCTCTCAGTTGCCTGTCCCACCTTGCATACACGTGTTTCAAGGCATGTTGGTGTGGCCAAGACTCCCATGCCTGCAGTATCCTGATGTGAAAGGCTCCAAATGGCCTGCCTGTACTGTCAGGCCCTGGGCTGCTGAGATCTGGGTCAAAAGGCGGTGTTGAGGGTCCCCTCTGGAGCAGGCTTCTGTAGTGCGCCACAGTTCCGTGCTGCTTCGGTGCATGTGGTTATTCACGTCTTTCCTGAAAACGGTCTCCTGTTCCTTTGGAGACCTGCAGTGGGCCCCCATTCTCAAGTGCAGTTTGCTGCACTTGAGCCTGGCAGGGTGGATTGATGTGTGATAGAGTTGTCCTTGGGGAGAGCTAAGGGCCACTTTTCTTACCTTTTTTCTGCCCCTTTTTGCCTGAAGAAGTGCAGAGGGCTTCAGCAAAGGCACTGTCTTCCCAGTCAGCCACTCTGTTTGCCCGGTACCACCCATGATGGCTCCTTCACGGCCCCTCCAGTGTTGTGTGAAGGACCGAAGACAGGTCATGTGTCAGAGTGGCTTACAGAACTCCATGTTCCATTGTTCTGTTAGCAGAGGCACTTTTCCCTCCTGAAAACAAGCTTGCCCTGCCCTTTAAACCAGATGAAGCTCGAAGACGGCAGGTCGGACTTGCTTGCTGAGGCGACCAGCGTCCGCTGTTACCTCTGTCTGGTACCTGACGTGTTGGCTGCCCACAGGCCAGGTAGATGATTCTCTGGAGTGTGGGAACAGGACAAGGACAGGGAGCTCCTGCCAGAGGCAACCACAACTTCAGAGAAACACAGTGACTTGGGCCTGAAGTGAACATTTTCAGTTGCAAGCTGGGTGCAGTTCTTGGGTGTGCGGCAGATGTGGCTCTGTGGGGAGTTCACACTGTTTGCTGAGTGTAGATAGTAATAATTCCTAGGTATGACACAGTGGCAAGCATGACAGTGCCTAGTCAGGACCCCTCCCCCAGTCAGGTGGGTGACAACTCAGGCTGTCCATGGCTTTCCTTAGAGCAGGAAAGCCACACACCTTCCAGTTGGTTCATGGCCACCCGCAGATGAAGGTTCTGTGGCAAACAGCAGACTCTTGGGTGGTGGAGTCTGAAAGTACCCTGACAGTGTCGGTGTGAAACGTTCCTTTGAGGGCAGTGGGAGGGCAGGCCAGAGGAACAAGTAGGGACCATACAGAAGGCAGAAGGGACAGTGTGCTGGCATGTCATGTTGAGCTGAGGAATGATGGAATAGTCCCAAGACTATTTAGAGCCACACTTCATAAAAGGTGTCTTATACTCAAGTTAGGTTTGCGCGTGGAGACCTTGCAGGCGCTTTGCCTCCCACCAAGCCTTGTGCAGGGAAGAGGCTGCTGGGAAGGAGTAGGCAAAGGCAGCAAGTGCGGCTTTGGGCTCAGTGATGGTTCCTCAGATAGCAGGGCTTCCAGGGCGTGTAGGTTTTAATGATGTTCCTCAGATCTGTGGGTTTTCTCCTTGCTGTTCAGACCTTGCCTGCGTGGCTCCCTTGTAGCTGTTGCGGAAGGTGGTTCATTTCCTGGGAGAATTCACTAGAGCTGAAAATCCAGATGCCTTCCTGCTGAAGGGCTGCCTGCTCTCCCTAGGAAAGCCCGACCTCCAACAAGTTTCTGGCTTTAGAAACACTTTCCTTAGCAGATAGTGACTCCACAGAATAGTGTGACCAGCTCTCTATCCTACACCTCGGGGGTTGACAGAAGAATGCCGTCTTCTGGCTGGCTCTGGGCAGATGTGGGCGGCTGCAGCCGTCTGCTTCTGTGAGGGGGTTTCTGCTCCCAGGAAGCTGACTGGCAGCTTAGAGCTATAATTTCTCACTGGTTGGGAGGCTGAGGCAGGAGGATCACAAGTTCAAGGATTATCTGGTCTACAGAGCAACTTCCAGGTACCTGGATAACTTAGTAAGAACCTGTCTCCAAACAGTGAGAGCAGGAGACCCTGGAGGCAGCTTAGCGCAGAGTTCCTGTAGTAAGGTCGGGCTTCCAGCTTCAGTTCCGAGCACCCTTAGCGCAGAGTTCCTGTAGTAAGGTCGGGGTTCCAGCTTCAGTTCCGAGCACCCTTAGCGCAGAGTTCCTGTAGTAAGGTCATGGTTCCAGCTTCAGTTCCGAGCACCCTTAGCGCAGAGTGCCTGTAGTAAGGTCGGGGTTCCAGCTTCAGTTCTGAGCACCATAAGCAAAGCTCCCTAGAACCAAAATGAAATAAAGGCAGAAATAAAAGAGAGGGAAGGGCCTGGAAGAAAGGTGAAACTCTGGCAGGCCCAATGTGTGGCTCCGGGAACACAGTGGTTGGCAGTTTTTGAAAGCACCCCCTCCCCCAGCACGTAATCACTTGGTCTGATTTGGACCTTGATTCTGGAACGACCTTGTGGGTTCAGACTATAAGGTTCTCTCCTATGGCCACTCATTCCCGGCAGTTGCTGCCCTCTGGGTGAAGGCCGATCTAGTTGGCATCACCTCCAGAGGACCCTACCTTCCCCCTCACTCAGGTTAGTTTTCCAGAGGAAAACGCATGTATGTCACCCCACTGAGGATGCACCACACTCTGCAGGTGTGTGCTCCTCTGGCTGCTAGTCTTGTACCTGCCCTATGGATACAGACGAAGACCCCAGAACTGCTTGGGCCAGAGGCCAAGACGTCACCTGTGGCTGTTACACAGTGGGGGTTTCTCTCTATCTTCTCTAAACCTCAGTGGAAGTACTCTATAGAACAGTGGCTCTCAGTTTTCCTAATGCTGCAACCCTTTATACTTTCTTCGTGTTGTGGTGACCCCCAACCATAAAATTATTTTTGTTGCTACTTCATAACTGTAATTTTACTGCTGTTATGAGTCGCAAATATTTTTGGAGATAGAAGTTTGCCAGAGGGTTGCAGTCCACAGGCAGAGAACTGCTGCTCTAGAAAATAAAGGTCTTAGGCTAGATCGATGGGGATGAAGCTGGAGAACTGCCCTCTGTTGTTACGGGCTAGGTTGTTCTGACGACCTGGCAGCCTCAGATGGCTCTTATTCCAGCCCAGAGGTCTTGCCGCTTGCTCCCAGGGTTGCCCTTCCCTGCACTGTGTGCCTCAGGACAGTGACACCTTGGGACACCTGCCTCTTCAGGTACAATGTATCATGTGTTGAGTGGGTCGGGAAAGGGAGACAGGTGGTCAGGACTGCTTTGTGCAGCGGTCCACTTTGCCACTGGCCTTTCTTAATTGGTTTCTGTAACCCTAAAATGTAGACTCAAGTGCATGGAGGCCTGCCCATATTTCCTGCATACCTCATCTTTTTCACAGAAGTGTTAGGGGCTGTGTTGTAAGCAGTCTTTGGCCTGTGAGCACTGGCCTCATTAGGAAGCCACTCTTGATGGCCCTCAGAGCTGGAAACATCCAGGATTCCCCCAGTCCCTCTGTTGCAGGCGTAGGTTTGCACGCACAGACTTGGAAAGTGAATTGCAGAGGGTGTGGCGTACCTGGTGGGTCTGGGCTACACCGTCTGTTGTTGACCCTGCTGCTCAGTGCTCCTTCCTGAGGTGTGTCTTGGAGCCGGGGGTTGAGGTTGGCCCCAATGCTTTTTGGCTATTTATCATTTGCCTATTTTAGTTGACCTGGCTTTTCACAAACGGCACTCTGGTACATTAGGTTGGGGGGGGGTCTGAAGTAGGGGGACCAGCATGGAGCAGTAACGTCCATGGTCTCTTCTGGAAGTAGAGGCCCAGAGTACTTCGTCATCCAGTTGTTTCAAGTGAGAGAGTCTCCAGGCTGATCCGTAGCAGCCCGGTCAGCCCGGTAAGTCTCTGTGAGGTCAGGATCTGAAGCAGCCATTTCCCCGGGATAAAAGGGGGCAAGTCTATCAATGCCACCTCTCACTTGCGCTCCCCTGCTGCCTTAGGGCTCCTGCTGGGTCACCTCCAGATTCTCAGGAGTACTCACTCCTACCCCACATTTTGGCACCTCTGAAATTGTGATGCCTCTTTCAGTGGTTGGTGTTAAGAGGTTTAATGCTTTTACACACCACTCCAGAAGGTAGTGCTAAGCACCTGCCCTGCAGAGATTGCATTGGAAGCTCAGGAAACCCAGGCATCTTCTTTTCCCAATGTCTCCTACATGGTTGGCAGCAGCCTGAGAGGGACTGTGGCGGAAATGGCAGCCCTGTAGTGATGAGAGCCCTACAGGTTCCCCAAGGATCTTCACAATTCAGATATTTGCTTCCAGGCTTCCAGAGGGGCCAGCATCTGGCTGACAGCTAAACTTGTTTATCTGTTCTGTGAGCACTGGGTGTCAGCCCAGAGAAGGGTCGACAGATGTCTGTCCTCCCCTGTCCTCCCACTCTGTTTGCTCCCCTGAGTTTTGTCCTTCCAGGCCTCCATAGTGATCATAGAAAATGCAATAAGGCTTATTCACTTCCCGAGCCTGCTCCTGGGGCTTGCCTTCTCAGAAGTTTGTGCATGTATTTCATGTGTATCCACAGCATACCACAGTGCATGTTGTGTACATGTATGTGTATGCACATGGCACATGTACATGCCTATTTGTGTATCACCTGTATGTGCTGTGACATGTGTGCATGCATGTACTAACATTCCAGGAGAACTCCCCAGGAGACAGCCTGGCCACACTGTGCATGCATGTACTAACATTCCAGGTGAACTCCCCAGGAGACAGCCTGGCCACACTGTGCATGCATGTACTAACATTCCAGGTGAACTCCCCAGGAGACAGCCTGGCCACACTGTGCATGCATGTACTAACATTCCAGGAGAACTCCCCAGGAGACAGCCTGGCCACACTGTGCATGCATGTACTAACATTCCAGGTGAACTCCCCAGGAGACAGCCTGGCCACACTGTTTATGCAGAAGCCTGAGGGAGCTGACTTTCTCTGCAGAAATCACCAGGGATCCTTTCAGTCCTAACTCCCCATTTCCACTCCCTTAAGTCCCTGCGCCTGCACTTGAATGGAAATGTTTGCTGTTACGCTTCTCGCTTGGATTAGCTCATTTGATTAAATTAATTGTCAGCTTGCCTGGAACTAAAGCCTCTTAAAATGAAAACTGTTTCACTCGGGAAATTTATGCAAGATGAAGAATGGAAGATTTTCATGTGGAGGAAGGGCCAGGTCACCTGAATGCAGAATCTGGGGCTCTGGGCTGGAGCTTGGTCCGAGATATAAGCCAGGATGCACAGGCCAGCACTCCTTGTGTTCTTGGTTATAGGTGTCTCCCTTGTAGAGCATCTTGGTTACAAGTAAAAACAACCTAGGATAGGCTTTAGCCAAGAGGGAGCGCTTCGGGTTGATGGGATCTTGCTTCACCGAGAAGAGGGCCAGGAAGGCATGAGAACTGGGGCCTGGCATCAGCATGGGCCATCACAGTCATAGTGGCCTGGCTTTGGGCTCCCAGAACAGGTGGCTCTGCTCCTTTTTCCGTGGAGGTATTTTCTACTCAGGGATCCTGTAATGGTCCCCAGCCCCACTGCTCAGCCTGGACTGAGCTCCTTGAAGGAGCCTATGAGCCCTGTTTAATATGGGCCGCTGCTGTTGACACACGGGAAAGGGGTGTGTGCCATGCAGATGTGGCTGGTTGTTGAAGGTCATGACTTCAGTCATGGTGGTCTGTGTAGAGCGGGCGTCACATGTGCAGGCTCTATTTTCAGAGTCTCGCGCAGGAAAACGTGTTGCTCCTGTGTGTTTTGTTCTTAGCCTGGATAGGTTGTGGTGGAGGGAGAAGAGAGGGGCTGGCAGCATAGGCGTTGGGGTGCAGCCAGCCTGCTCCAAGAGCTCCCTTTCTGGACTGGGACTTGCTCTTTCTTACGTGAGTTAAACAGAGATGTTAGAGCTTCTCCGTGGGGTTGAGGGCAGTGCAAAAAGAGTGAGAGGGTCGTCTGTGGGAAGGCGTACTATATTGCTGAGATTCCCTGAAAACTTGTCTTATGCGGGGTACTCGGGGCAGGAAGCTGGTGAAGCCCAGGCTGGGCCAGGGTGAAGACTCACACTGAGTGTCTTTCCCAGAAAGCAACTGTCCTCATTGGACTTTTGAGGGCTTTTCCATGGGCACAGGAAAGTCTTACTGCATTCCGGATTTTCTTCTGAATTCTGCTGCCTCTTCAGCTCTGACCAGTGTCCACCCCAGATAGCCAGATCATGGCATCCGGGCCTGAGCGCCTAATGACTTCTGAGCACACTTGTGAGCATGCTTGCTAAGATGCTTCTGGCCTGAGGCGGTGTTCTTCCCACGCGGCAGCCAGAGAGGCGGAGCCCCAAGCCGTGGTACAGACCTTGTTGGGACAATTCCTGTGGTGCTCAGAGCAGCCGCCCACTCTGAGCAGGCAGCAAGGTGAGCTTTGTTCTTGAGCCCCATTCTCCCCCACGCCTCTCCTCTACACAGCACAGCCATCTGGTTTATGCTGCCCTTGGGCGCTAGGTCTAGGCTATCTCTGTGGCTGTAGGGCACAGCTCCCATGCCCAGGTGTGTGGGGTAAGCTGTGGCCGGCGTTCCTTGGGGCCAGAAAGCCAGTACAGTGAAGCTGTTGAAGACCATGGGCACAGTCCGTGCATGAGCTTGGCATGGCATCTATGTGATGTGTTGAGCGAATGATGGAACAATCCTTATCAAAAGGTTTGGGAGCCAGAAAGGCCTTTGGGCTTTGATGGAGCCTCTACGCCTTTCCTATGTCAGATGTGCAGGATTGAGATCTTGGCTTCAGAGGCCCAGGGAGTAATGCACTGATAAGTTATGCCTGGATGGATGGAGGAAGTCGCTGTCTCTATGTGGGGCGCTGGGAGATGTGCAGCCGAGCATCATATGCCCAGAGGCAAGTTGTCCCCTACCTTTCTTGACAGAGTAATGTCAGCATAATGTCAGGTGTCTGACTCACAGAGAGGGGCAGTGGGTAGGGGGCTGGAACCTCTTGCGTGTCTGACACGAGGACCATTAACCTTGTTCTAAGCCTGGGTCTCTGTCTCATTTTAACACAGCCTGGAGTTGGTACAGGTTTCTTTTTAGCATGAAGCTAACTTCCGCTACAGCTGTAGATTCTGACCCGTTTCACTGTGTCCCTGGCCATCAGATTCTCGGGCCATGACATGTTGTTAGACCTCTGTCAAGACCATTTTTGTTTTCTGTTTCCCACCATGTCCATGTCTGGCTGGTGCAGGCTAGCCTGCCTGTCTCTGCTGTTGCCTGGTAACTTCAGAATTGCTCCCGTGGAAGAATTTTCCCAAATGTAAATTTCTTGGCCAAGCTCAGGGCTGCACTGTGTTCATTCTCAGGTTTTTACCCCCTTGCCCTTGTTGCCGCTGCCTCTGAGCGCTGTGAGGAAGGAGAGACTCCTGTTGAAGAGGCCACACAGTGCCCTGAGCACGGAGAGCATGTTGAACTGCCAAGAGGCTTGGGATGCTGATGGGGTGTGTAGCCGCCCCGACTGTTGTGACCACAGTGGTGCCGATGCTCCTTCCTGTCTGGCTCTCGTCTTACCAAAGTGTGCAGTGGCCCCATGAGAATGGTGAAGACACATGGCCTGCACCCTGTGGAAAAGACAAGCCCATCTTTAGTAGGCTTTACTGTTTTTAGAGCAGTTCTAGGGCCAGGAAAATCGAGGAAACATTATAGCAAATTCTCTACCACATCCTCTGCTCTTCTCTGCCTTAGCCATGCAAGGACTGGCTGGCATTCCCTTTCTGCATGCTCTGTCTGAGGGGTGTCCCCGTCATGTCCCCTGGCTCTACAGACTAGGTCCCCATACTCCTGTGACGACGGCCTCACGGAGTTGAAATAAATGCAATAGGCTGAGTGGGTCCTGGCGCCTTTCATCCTACGTCAGCCTCCCAGCAGCTGGGGGCCAGGCTCACCCTGCCCCTGCCCCTGCCCCTACCCCTGCCCCTCTGCCCCTCTGCCCCTCTGCCCCTCTGCCCCTCTGCCCCTCTGCCCCTCTGCCCCTCTGCCCCTCTGCCCCTCTGCCTCTCTGCCTCTCTGCCTCTCTGCACTGGACTCCCAAACTGGGATTTTTTTCCGTACTTTGTTGTGTGTCTATGAAAGGTATTTAAAAACACGCAGTCCCACAGATGCCCCTGCCGTGTAATGAACGAGCAGCTTGCATCATTGGGTAACAGTTCATGCATGTTGTAACTTTATTTTGAACTTTTCTTAATTCAGCATTCAATCAGGCTCCCTCTGTGGTTAATCACAGCCTTAGTCTCTTCCCTTGATACCTGCTGCTTGTTTGCTGGTGAGCTTTTGTAGGTTTAGTTTAGGGGCCTGGCTTTTGCCTTTTGTGGGTGGCATCCCCATGGTGTAGTTTCTTGTGATCCTTCAAATGCTTCCTTTATGCAAGTTGGAAGTTGGCTTCGAGGCTTGTTGAGGATAGAAATTATTTTATTTAAGTCCCCTTTTCCTTTCTCAGTGGTGGGCAGGATTATTTCCTGCACCAGAGGTGTCCCTTGGCCCTGGTTGGCACTCTGTGCCGTGGGCAACCTTGTGGACGGTGATGGGGCTCAGAGTTTTCAGGCTCTCATTGTGGTGCTGTTTTAACTCCGTCCATAGATGTTTAGTGTTTCTTCTGAGAGCACCTGTGAAGCACGCTGCTATCCACGGTGTGGTGTGGTGTGGTGTGTGTAGTCCCGTCTCTGAAGGGTGTAAGCACACGGTGGGCCCTGTGCTTTCATGGTCAGTGTTTTTCCTTTGATTTTGAGTCATTTGTGCTCATTCTGGTCAGTGCTCTTCCAGTGTTTGAAGTGCTCCTACTCTGGTCTGTTAGCACTACCTGAGGTCGCCCTGGGTTTGTCTGGTGACCCTCTAGCCTGGAGCCACATCTTTCTGTTCTTTGTGACTTTAATTACAGGATTCCTTTGTCCTTCCTGCCCCAGGCTGAGCGTCTCCTGCTTCACAGTGCCCAGGGTCCTCAGGCCAGGCGGCCCTCTTTTTCTGTTTTCCGTTCTATTCTTGTGCACATGGCCTACTGTGCAGTCGAGTGCCACCACCAGGCGTGGCTGTCCTTTGCTGCTGCTCTGAGGAGGGTGAGGGCAGTGTCTGGAGGCAGGCCGGGGAGCTCACGTTAGCAGTGTCTGGAGGCAGGCCGGGGAGCTCACGTTAGCAGTGTCTGGAGGCAGGCCGGGGAGCTCACGTTAGGCTCTTGGCCTCACTGGTGGTTTAGCTGCATAGCACGTGACCCTTACCACAGGAGCAGGGCCAGCCTGTGTCACAGCAGGCTACAGCTGTGTGAACATGGCCGTCTGACAGAGGAGGTCAGGTTTTGGCACCTGTGGCTTTCATTTGTGCCCAGGGTAGCTAGCTATCACAAACCTCTTCCTGGAAAGGGCTGCCCTCTGATCTCTGGGTGTTTTCCATGGTGCCTCCACCCATTGGAATCTGTGCTCTGAGTGGAACCCACGTCCCTCCCTCCCTGTGTCACCATGGCCCTGTGCCAGCTGCACACCAAGCCCTGTGGCTCACAGTCATGAGACAGGCTTACAGCCCTTCCATGCTCCTCAGGGGATCCTTTCCTTGACTGTCTCCCTCTTGCTCTTCCACTTACACAAGCCCCTTTCAAAAAAAAAAATCCAGGGTTAGTGTTCTCTGCTCGTCACCGAACCAGGCATGCTCTGCCCAGGCCAGCTGAGGGTAAAATGTCCCTAGCTGTTAAAGTGTTTTATGTGTATGCCTGCAAGTGTGTCTGCACTACATGTGTGCCTGGTGCCTGTGGTGGTAAGAAGTTGTTGGGGACTCCTAGAACTAGACTTATAGATGGTTGTGAACCTCCATGTAGATCCTGGGCACTGAACCTGGGTCCTTTGTCAAAGTAGCTAGTGCTCTAACCCAAGGAGCCATCTCTTCAGTCCCCCCTCCCCCCCCTTTTTTTGTTTTTTTTGAGACAGGGTTTCTCTGTAGTTTCGGAGCTGTCCTGGAACTAGCTCTTGTAGACCAGGCTGGTCTCGAACTCACAGAGATCCGCCTGCCTCTGCCTCCCGAGTGCTGGGATTAAAGGTGTGCGCCACCACTGCCTGGCTTAGCCCCTTCTTATTACTGTTGTATAAGTATATATTATAGGCGGGGGCACAGCATTTGTGAGAGGTCAGAATACAATATTGTAGAGTCAGTTTTTTCCTTCCACCTTTACATGGGTTCCAGGGATTGAACTCAGGTCATCAGACTTGCACAACAAGTGCCTCTTCTGGCTGAGCCATCTCTCTGCCCCTTTCCCAACTTGAAAGGCCAAGAAGCTTTCAAGTGAGCATCTGTGTGTGACAAAACCTTTCATGGGGAGCTGCATATGTGTCTACTCATAGGGAGCCCATGACAGACCAAAGACTCCAAAGTCCAGCTTGGTGAACCAATGAGTTTTACTGGCGTTACAGGAACAGGAATGATCCAGAAACAGGTGCACAGGTGACAGCGTACGAAGCTGGGAACCCAGAACACAGTGTACAGCCTGCAGGCAGCTCAGCAGGTTGAATGTGTCCTTTCCTGGTGCCTCAGTTGGTCCAAACCTCTTCCAGGCAGATGTTCTGATCCCAGGGTGGAACTTGCAGCTCAGCTTCCTTCATTCTGAGGGAGATCTGCAGCTTTTATTGTTTACTCGGGCAGGGAGGGGCCTAGTGAATCTGGTCAGTTTCAGGGACTTCCTGAAACTCTTTCAAGTTGTTTCCCTTTCTGTTTAAAGATCTTCCCTGAAGGATGGAATGTTTCAGTCTAGGAGAAAACTTACACAACAGCTTCCTGTGTGTGCCAAGCTAGAAACGAACCAGTTAATCTCGGACTACTTAAGACGTGGGCTTGCTCTCCAGAGCTTCTGGGGAGCGTCCTTTAGACTTCACCCAGGTGTTGTTGCCCTATGTTGTATCTCCTGTGCTCATCCTCAGAGCCATGAGAAAGAGCCGGTAGCCACATGGGTGCAGCCATTTACCTGTGCCCTCCTGGGTACCAGGCCATCTGTTGCCTTTGCTGCTTTTCTTTTCTCCAGAACTGTGGTCCTCCCTGTATCTGCTGTATGCTTCCTAGAGCCCAAGAGTGCCCAAAGAATTCAGACAGGTCCTTGGATTCCACTCAGAATTGCAGTGGCATAGCACCTGTGGGGCGGCTTTGACGAGATGCCAACGGAGCCAATGTATGTGGATAGTCCCATGCTGTCCTGTGTTGGGACCATTTGGAGTCCTGGCCTCCAGCTGCTCTTCCCTGCTCGAGATCTTTACTTCCCTTCTGATTAGAGTTACTAAAAGCTGTGTCAAAGTTGTTTACCAGCTCTGCTTCACGAGCACTTGTTGCCTTGCCTTGAGGATCAGAGGATAAAGTTTTCACCTGTTGGCCCACCTGACTATTGGGTATATAAGCCTCCATGGTGCTATTGAATAGAGGGCTTCTTACCAGTGACTAGAGGTCCGTCTCTCTGTCTGTGTGTCTTTGTGTGTTTCAACCTCCAGCCCCTTGCCCGAAGCTCGCAAACTGCATGGTAGTGCATAGAGCACAGACAGGCATTGTTCACCGCATTTGCCCTCGGAAGGTGAGGGTGGATTGGAGTATGTGTTAATCCTGACATCCTTCGCTTGGGTTTCGGTTCCTGGCCTTGTAGGCCGCACTGTCCCACCTGCCTGCCTGTCGGGCCTCTCCTTTCTAAGTTTGTGCTGACTGTTGCTTCAGTTCTGGGGCCTCTTCCTGTCAGTTGTCATCTTGGTAAGGACGGTACCTGCCAGTGCCGGTTACTCAACCAGGCAGCAGGAGCCCTGGTATGAGTATACTTGGCAGGGTTTTGTTCTGCTCCCGCATACTTAGTGCCTACCTTAGTCCTGACAGGTGTATCTTCCAGACACTCCTGAAAGGGGGCAGCTGTCTCCATGTCTGTCTGTCCCTCCTCTGGAGGACGGTTGCAGAGAGAGGGTGAGAGCCATCATTTGCAACAGTCATTGCTTATATCCAAGGCCCTGTGTGTGGAACTCTTTCCCGACCTCTTGGCTTGGACCTTGGAGGTCAGTACCATCATGAGCCCTACTTGACAGGAACCCCCAACACCCATTGTTGGTGGGCTGAATGAAAATGGCTCTCATGACCCCTAGGACATTGCACTGTTAGGAGGTGTGGCCTTGTTGGAAGAAGTGTGTCACTGGGGGTGGACAGACCGTGTCTCTCCTTCCCGCTGCCTGCTGATGCAGACGGAGAACTCTAAGCTGTTTCTTCAGCACCGTGTGTGTCTGTGTGCTGCCATGCTTTCCACTGTGATGACAGTGCACTAACCTGATGCTTTCCACCGTGATGGCAGTGCACTAACCCTCTGAATGAAATGCTTTCCTTAAAGAGTTGCCATGGTCACAGCAGTAGAAACCCTAACTAAGACACCGTGTTGAGAGGAACTTGCAGAAGCAGAAAAGGGTTGCTGAAGTTAGATCTGGGTTTGTGGTTAAGCATGCTCCTGTGTTCCTGAGCAGGTTGGTTGTGGGAACTGTAGATGCTGTGTTCTTCACACCACACCCTCCAGTGTGAACAGGCATGCCTTTCTCCGGGCATAGTCATGAATCAGGGGACCATCTTCTTTTATTTGGAAAAGCAAGCTGCATAGTTTTCCCTCAGCAGTGTTTGTTTTTTATTGGATTGAAGGTTAGTTAAGTCACAAGCCTGAGGCTGATTGATAGTGGCTGCACGGCCCTACTGCTCTTCCTGCCAGTCTCTGCTCCTTCTTACCGTTGCTGCTTCCTCTGTCTAATGTTCCCAGCTGTATGTACTTCTTTAACATTCTTTTCATTTGAGATTATAGTTACATCATTTCTCCCTTCCTTTTCATTCCTCCCCAGACCTCCCATATACCCCGTCTTGTTCTCTCTCAAATCCGTGATTTCTCTTTTCACTGTTCTGTATATATTTATAAATACATAAATACAACCTGCTCAGTCTGTATTTTGTTACCTGTATGCATGTTTCGGGACTGACCATTTGGTGTTGGATAACCAATTGACGTGCTCTTCCCTAGGGAAAACTATTTCTCCTGCTTTTGGCATTCTTTAATTGCCTTTAGTTCTCCGTGCCCCACCCCGTCCACTTTAGCTTCTCTACTATTGTTCAGCTCACTTTTAGGCAGTCCAGTTGGTGAGACCTTAGGGGTGTAGTAGCCTCTGGCATTCCTAGGAGACACAGTCTTACAGCAAGTTACCCGTTCCTCTCTCTGGCTCTTACAGCCTTCCTGCCCCCTTTCAGAAGTTGGGTTTGTAGATGGATCCATTGGAGCTGAACTCCACAACTGCATTTTGATTGCGTGTGGGTTTCTACAGTGGTCTCCATCTGTTGCAAAGAGAAGTTTCTTTAGAAAAGGATAGGATTCCATTTATCTGTGAGTACAAGGACAGATGTTTGGAATGTAGTAAGAGATTGTGCTGGTTTATAAAGTAGTGGGTTTTCCTCCAAGATGCATGACTTCACTAGTTCTGGGTAGCTGGCTAGGTTCCAGTGCTGGCATGGTTTCTCTCTTGTTGAGCGGTCTTAAGTTAGTTTAACAGCTGTTGGTTACTGCCAAGGTAACACATGTCACTACTGTACCCTTGGGCTATTGTGCCACGCTGGCTGTCGTTCATAGGTGTCATAGCCGGGCAGGTTGTTGGCCTTCTGGTACCATGAGCACTAGTCATCAGGGAGGAGACTTTCCCGTGCCTGAAGTACATGATGTCTTCAGTAATAGAGACTTACCTCCACTTCTGGGGTGCAGTAGCCTATGATGGTTGGGAATCTTTTGGACAGTCCTGACCAATAACTCAAAGAGGCCTTCTCATGCCTGGTTCTGGGGTTTTAATAGGTGGTCTTTGGCTCTTGGAGGAAGCATTGTCAGCCCAAAGGGAAAACTTAATTTAAATTATTTTATGTGTGTGTGTGCGTAGGGTGGGTGGGAGGGACATTTATATGTATTATAGGTATTTTTAGGTAGCTGGTTAATGGAATGATTCCCCATGACTTTTTCAGACACCCTTCCTGTTATTTTACCCTTCTTCCTCCTTTTTCTGTATTTATCATCTCCTCCTCCCTAAATAGGGCTGCTCTGTTGTCCCATTTCCCCGTCAGATCACTTGTACCCCACTTCCCCTCACTGTTGCTTGCCACCCCCACCCTGGCAGTGGTTCCCTTTTACTTCCCTAATATCTGGAGTTATTTAGTTTGGAGCTAGAGCCTCTGATGAGAGAGAACATGTGACGTTTGTCTTCTGAATCTGAGTTACCTCACTCAGTACGATCCTTTCTGGTCCCATCCATATACCTGCAGAGTTGATGATTCCATTTTTCTTTCCTCTGGCTGTACTTCCTAACAGTTTTCCTCCCAGGAGTAGGAGGCCTGGGGTCATGGTTGTTTGGTCAGCCTACAGGAGTGTGTGTGTGCACAGGCATGAGGATGTGTTTCCCCCAGAGCGTGTTTAAAGGGCTCTGATGTTATTAACATGGATTTGTTACCCACATTTAGGTTAATGCTGACGAACAAGCTGTATAGTGTGTGTGAGGTCTGCCCCACTCCTGCGTGTTGGCATCTGTTCCCAGGATGCTGGCGTCTTGTCCCTGCATACACTGTTGTTACTCATAGTCGTCTTCATTGGCTGAGATGCCCCCTGTCTCTCATTGGTGACAGCTCATTTTGGGTTATACTGAGGAGGTGTGCCCAGGGGCAGCTTCTCAGGAGGTGGCTCTGAAGTCAGAACACTGGTCTCATCCTCTAAGTGGCATGTGCCTTTAGAAAAATTTCGATCTCCAAAGACGCTGTTTGGGAGACTGGCTCTGCCTCTTGCTTGACTGACGCTGTCCTGCTCAGAGCAGGCTAGTCTGCTGGTGATTTGGCTTGTTTTCTCCTGTTAAGAAGTACAGCTACCGTAAAGGAAATGACTTCATCAACTCTGTAGGTAAATGGCACGTCGTGGTGCACTGCTCAGGACCCTGTCACAGTGGGCTCAGCTGTTGCTCCGGGCTCTGTGGGAGTTCCAGGGTCTGAAGGTGGCTGACTCATGCCATCCCTCACAGTGAGGGTCACACACATGAGCCTGGCAGATTTCACCTTTGATTTCTGTCCTGACTTCTTGTTCCTGTCAGCGTGACTGTGCTGGAGTGCCTGCGGAGAGAAACTTCTGCTCCACCCAGTGGGCCTCTTTTCCTGCTTTCCTGCTGTCCATGGAAGGAAAAAATGCATTTATTATAGAACAACAGGAGGGCTGTGTTGTATGTTTTCCCACCCCCTCCCCATTTTGAGATGGTCTTAAGTCCCAAGCTGATCTAGAATTTGGTATATAGGTGACTTTAAACTTCTGATCCTCCTGCCTCCAACTCCCGAGTGCTGGAATTACAAGCATATGCCACCATGCGCTTTTTATACAGTGCTGAGGATGGAACCCAAGGCTTCGTACATGCTGGGCAAGTGTTCTGCTAGCTGAGCCATATTCCAGTCCCATAGAAGTGTTTTCACTGCTATTTTTGGGTTTGTTCTACTTTAGCCTTGTGACCACAGTTTTGTTAGACTCTGGGCATCTGTAATTCTGAAAATGGCCTGTACACTTGACAGGCATGATATAAAACGGAACCATCTGGCATTTAAAGACTCATGTGATTATCCATGGTGAACTCCCCCCCCCCCCACCTTCTCCACACAGTCCAGTCTCCAGTGATGGCATGTAGCTAGCTTGAGAGAATTTCTGATGACTGTCCTCTGGACTGCTCACAAGCTCCTCAGCTTTAAGCAGCAGAGATGGGTGGATGTGGCAGCACACACCCTTAATCTCAGCATTTGAGGGGCAAGGGCAGGTTGAATTCTTGAGTTTGAGGCTACTCTGGTCTACCTAGAGAGTTCCAGACCAGCTAGTTATATAGTGAGACTCTGCCTAAAGCAAACAACAAAAACCAAAAGTCAACCAACCAAGACAAAAATGTCACCAGTTCCATATAATGTCAAGCCCTGATTCAGATTGAGGCAAATGAAGTCCATTGCCAGCCAGGTGCTTCTTGAAGTTGATTCTCTTATTTCTGTTTCTGACTTTGGCGCACATAAGAAGACGGCAAAGTGGAAGTCATCGGCACCCAAGTGTGTGTTTTAGATTGTGGGTAAATGTTGTGAATAAGCTACCCCTTTGGCCCCAGCTTTGGTTATTCTAGGCTTTTAACAAGCCAGCATAGCCTCTTGTCACTAGTGGGATGCCTGATATTATGAAAAAGCAGAAAAAAAAATAACCAGGACTTCTTCCAAAATCTACCCGTGCCGTGAGTCATGCTCAGAAGCAGCCATGGTGGGACGTGGCAGGAGCCACTGGTGTACGGAAGAGTCAGGTGTGGAGATTTGAAGAGAGGTTGTGATTTCCCAGGGGTTCGGAGAACACTCAGTTTCTTCCGATCCTTTGAGAAGTAGGGTTGTAATCAGGAGTCCCCTGCTTTTCCGGCCTGAACTCTTCCTTTGGTGGTGTCCCCGTTGGGCAGGCTGCACTCACCTGGGTTCACGCTGTGGCAGGATGCAGTGCTGTCAGTTGAGTCTGGGGATCTGGCCTTATTCCTGAGTACCCAGGTTTTTTTCAGGAGGAGGATTAGTTAGGATTGGTAAGAGGGGCTAGATACAGCCTACTCTCCACACTAGGAGGTCATTCTGCTTTCTTTCTGTGAACTGTTCTCAGCCAGACCCCTAGATGTTGTCTCCTGGCTGAGATTAGAGGGCCACCTGTAACCTGTGACCTGTTATAGCTTGAGCCAGAATTCTCTGTCCTTAGCAGGTAAGATTTGACCCACATCTGCTGGCTGCCTGACACTGCAGTGTGGGAAAGGTCAGAAGCTCCTACTGGGTCGGAGCTCAGACAGAGCCTGTAAGCTGTTGAGCGTGGGTCTCTGGCCCGTATGTGATAGAGGAGGGTGGGGACACAGAGGATCAGAAGCAGCTGCGGAAGATACTGCTCCAGTCCACTTCACAGTTTGCAAGTCGCCCTCCTGAGAGTGCCAGCCAGTTTGGCTGGAGTTTGAGAGCATAACATGTTTTAAATCAAAGGCAGATGGAACGAGGAGGTGGTGGGGGTTGCTGTTAGGATCAGGAGCCTTGCAGCCAAGATTGTGTGTTCAGTTTGTATTGTGTAGTGTTACAACAATAGGGAGTGGCGGAAGTGCGGGCAAAGCCTGCATCTGTACAGGGGTTGGTCCTCGGAGGCTGTGGGTTTTTATGGGCAGCGGGAGAGCTGAGTACTAAAGGGTTTGGGAGCTTCCTTAAGCTTCCTTAAGGACATTGTCTGCTGTGAAGGTCAAAGAACTTTGGGTTGGTGACACTCGGCGTGGAACCAGGTGCCCAGCTTTGTCTCAGTGGATAAATCATTCTTGGCACTGACATCTGCTCTACCTTGTCGAGTCTCCATGGTTTATAGAAGGGCTTTCATCTTTCCTTCCTGTTTGTCTCCCTGGACCTACTTACATGTTTCATGGACCAAACTGACAGGTGTTGGGTGGGATGGTGACCTCTGGTGCCCAACCAGATGGAGGTCACATGCACACACGTGCAAACCCTCTGAGACAGACAGGCCAGGAACAGGGTTGGTGTATGAGGTGTTCACTGAGAGAAGAGCAGGGGAACAGCTTCGAGCGTGAACCCAGAGGGTAAAAGGCCACACGGTGGTCGTGTGTTTACTGCTTGGTGGGAGCAGACGGGAACACGGGGCTGTGGAGAGGACTGGGTGTGAAGCACAGTCAGGGAAGGGGGAGATGGGCATCACTGGGGCTCACTGTGGAGCACTGTGAGGAGTCTGCCAGGAGGCCTGAGCCACCCTTCAGCCTGCGTCCTCAGGGTAGGAGCTAAGGAGTAAAGGTTTTGGTGAGAAATGCTACTTTGGGGAGATTTGGGATGGTTGGGATCAGAAGAGAAACTCCGCTGCCGTGTTGGGAGTGGCTTCTGAGGAGGCACAGTTCAGGCTATGCTGGGTAGTTGGGCCTTTCGGGCACAGGGGCGGGTGGTAGTTCTTTCTCCAGGCATCAGCACAGATTATGGTCTGTGGGTCAGCCCTGCGCCCCTCAGAGCTCGGAATGGGAGAAAAGTATCAAGGGCTGACCTTGTTCCCACGTGTAAGCCTTTGGTGCACAGTCACGGCCTGGTGGTGGGAGTACAGGGGACAGTCGCTCCCTCTTCAGGATAGACATTTGGTGACTGAGGCAGGGACTCAGGCCCCTCCTAATTTATTGGGAAGAGGGTCTCTACAGGGGTGAGAGGCTCCCCGAATCCCACTGTGAGCTCTCGCTCTGGTGTGGCGTTTACCTCTCCACACATTCCAGGCCCTCCTTATTTGTTTGCTTTGGGAGGTTGTCTTAATAGTTTGATTTAAAATTCATGATGAAAGGTCTTTTTTATTTTGAAGGATGGCATGTATTTGAGCACCTTGCGGCAGGTTGTGATGTTCCTGGGTGATGCGCTCTGTTTAGAATCCATCAAAACGATTTGTTGTCTGCCCTGCATGCTGCTGGGTGTGGGAACCTTCTCGAGGTGTGAATTATTGGTGCTATAACTCATTCCTTGTTACTGTGGTATTGCTTACACGGCGTGAAACACGAGTCGCGTTGATGAGTTCAGACAAAGCCTCACTTTGTGGTGCCCTGTGAGGATCCTGCAGCCCAGCACATGCTGTGGTGGGGAGGAGGGTGTGATGGAGTAGGTGGCTCACATACATGGGGTTCTTCTCTTCTCTGAACTGCTCATGGCAGTGTTGTTGGGTACAGGCTTGGCCTCTGAGTCCTTTCTGGTGTCTCTGAAGATGCCTAGTGCCCTTTGGCTGCCCAGGGACATTAGTTCTCTACCACAGGGGCTGCTCTTCTCCCCGTCTCTCATCCCAGCTGCTTCTGCATTTAGGTTTTGTGTGTGTGCACACGAAAGCCAGAGTGTAGTTTCCTTTACACTCTGTGGACAGCATCCACATTTCTTTTTGAGACAGGATCTCTCCCTGGGATCTGGAGCTTGTCAGTTGGGCTAGGCTGATTGGCCAGCAAGGCCCTAGGATTGGCTGTCTGTATCTCCCCGGTATTGGAATTGTAAGTGTGTGCCACCAGCCTGACTTTTTTGTGGATGCTAGGGCTCAGAATTTTCCATATGAGATGTTTTTTCAACTCATGAATGCAGGAGACCCCACACATGGCTCTGGCAGTGACCTGGGCCTTGATTACTACTGTGTGTAAATGGCAGGCTCAAGGATCCTTTGGGCTCCACGCCCTTTCCCAGAGCTCCACTAGGAGCAGGCTTGTGCTGTGCGTCTCTAGAGGGTGTGGAGCCCAGTGATGCATTGTGTCTGTTAGTTAAAAGCCACACTCAAGTCTGTGGCAAGTTGGGACCACTGGTGTCTGGGTTTGCTTAAAAAAAAAAAAAGCAGGAAGAACTCTAAGCAGTGAAGGGAATTAGTCAGGGATTCCAGAGGGACTTCGGTCTTTCCCAAGTTTCTCTCCTTGGGAGAAGGAAGGGTCAGAGAAGCCTGAGCTGTGGCTGGATAGGACTCACACCTGTCCTATGGGTCTTTTCCTTCCCAGCCTTTCCTTGTCTAGAAGCCCCTCTTCTCTAGTGAATCACCAGCCTTCCTGAACCACTGTCCCTCACATCTGGACTGGTGACTGAGCAGTGCTCAGGGATAGCTAGTGGCCCTGCATGGTCACAACCACCAACTCCAGCACGTTTCAGATGTTTTAGTCAGGAGGGGTCCCCAACAGACCCCTTCTTAAAGCCTGTAGCCCATACGAAGCAGTTCTGTTTCCTCTGGTCCTGTGGAAATGGGGATATTGGGGTGCTGCCACAGCTTCACAGCGTGCTTGCTATTGGTTGTAGTCTAAGCTGGCTCATTTGGAATTAGTGAACTCGTCTCATGCTCAGTAGATTGTGTTGCCAGGAATAAAAGCCAGAATCTGAGTGTGGAAATGCAGGGTCTGTTGCTGTTCTTAATACTTGTTTCTCCTGTCCTGTTGCCTGCCTGCTACTGGGGAGAGAATACAGACATGGAACTCTCAGAAAGAAGCAATGAGTTCGTATCCTGCAGTGTCCATGTACTCAATACCAGAAAGTCCCCCGCTATGTGGATCACTGCGTGTCAGAGCCGTGGGTCTAAAGAGGCACAGACAGTTCAGGCTCAAGGGTCTGCAGAGAGCTGTTTCCTCTGCAGTTGCTTGAGGGCAGACTACCACCTGCTTGTTAGGGTTCCACAGAACAGCAGGGTTACAACTCAGGATGTGGTCAGAGCCTCGCACACAGATCTTTCTGACCTTTGTGTTCTTACTTTTAAGTGGGGAATTTAGGCAGATGGTCCTTGAGATAGATCCCTTCTAGCGGCTTCTGTTCACCTTAGTCCCCTTGAGGAATAGAACCATGACCAAGGCAGCTTTTGAAAGAAAACATTTAATTTGGGACCCACGGTTCCAGGAGGTAGAGTTCATGATCATCCTGGCAGGGAGCATGGTAGCTGGGAGGCGGGCATGGTGTTGCAGCAGTAGCTAAGAACTTAGCGTATTGAAACAACTGAGAAGCAAGGTTGGGGGCGAAGCTAACTGGTAATAGCATAAGTTCTTGAAACCCCAAAGACCACTCCCAGTGGGCTCTCCTAGTTTTTCCCAAATAGTTCCACCAACTGGGAACCAACCATCCAAAGACATAAGCCAAGGGGCCATTCTCATTCAAACTACCACAGCAGACTGAGGATTGCTTGTATATAGAAACCTGTCAACTCTCTGGAGACACTTGAATGCCCCCCACCCTCAACCCCATAATAAACTCTAAGTCCACTGGCTCAATGGTTCACTTGCTGGCAGTTGCACCTTAGTGCCTTGCACATGCCCCTTTTATGCCATATAGTTTGTATTGTCATTAGTGCCTGTTAGTGCCATTTAGGTTATATGACTGTGCCTGCCGTCCCTGGGCTCAGCATCTATCAGCCCTGGCAGTTAGAAACACCCATTTAATACCTGCTTCTGAGTTGCTGCAATGCCATAATTTACGCTAGAGATGCGCCGGGCCCATACTTTGCAGTGAAGAATCTAGAAGCGTGCTGTTTAGCCCCACTGTTGGGTGAGGTGCCTCAGGAGACAGCAGTTGATACAGAGCCATTTGGGTTTCACTGGAGAGGCAGCCAGCATGAATTATATCCTGTCTGTCTAGGGAAGTCCTGTGCACAGTGGGACAGGCAGGGGGTGCTTCCATACAGCTTATGCCCGCAGGGGACGATGGGATTCACACTCAAGTAGATGTGGATGTGTCAGCAATGGTTTCTGTGTGTTCCCAGTCAAGTTTGGCGGACCTTGGTCAAGCCACCTTATGAGCTCATGGGATAGCAGCAAAATAGCAGCCCAGGTCAGGAGACTCGGAATTTGGAAGGCAGGGACTCAAGCTAGGAGGAGGATGGACCCTTGGGTGTTGGGTCTGAACCTAGAGCAGGAAGGTGGAGAGCAAGGCCTGGAGAGAGATGCCAGGGCTTGATTGATCCAAGTGGGTGTTCTGTGGGAATCCCTGCTCCCAAGTAGTCCCCACTGCCACAGAGGAGATAGGGAAAGATTGTGGGACTGGGCCTGTACCCCTCCTGCTGGCTCTGGAATGACTGCCCCTACCTTTGTATCCCCTTGGGGTCTGGCAGGGTTGGGTCTTGGTAACAGTGAGATCTAGGGCCTAAACGGGGGATCGGTGTGGTAACCCACATCATAATTTGTCAGCCATCAAGAGAAGGGGTTGGGGCTCTTCCTTAGGGCTTCCTTCAGACCAGAGGCAGACAGATCTTTCCCTACCTAGCTTGTTTTAAACCCCCTTTCCCCTGGGAGTCCTCAGGCTGTGCTGGGGGAGACGAGTGGGTACTGGGAGGCTCCTGATTGTCTAGCTGTGCTAGGACTCCTGGGAGTCCAACATAGGCAGGGCTGGTTTTCTCCACATTCAGTCTACAAAGGCTAGTTCTCAGGATTGTCAGCAGATGTTCTACTGAGAAGGGCTTTTCCAGGGGTGTCCTTGTCACATGGGCCAGGCCTGCTGGCCTTTGTCCCAGTACCTCCAAGGTACTTACAGGGTATTCTCTCTGCTGGGTGGTCATGGCGGAATCTAGTCTTTGAGGGTAGATGGGAATTTCTCCTCATGGATTCTTCCTCCCTCCTGTTGTAGCATTGGGGCTGATCTGGACAGATGCTCAGCATCTTACACAAGCCCTCAGGATGCTCTTACCCAGCCATTGCCCACACTCAGAAGCATGTGGCTTAGGAGCGAGGCTGTGTGGCTCAGCTTTTGTCTTTCATTAACACAGTGGAGATATATGCTCACTCATCTGACTTAAGGAAGAAAATAGAAATTCCCTTCTGATGTTCTCAGTTTTAGAATTGTACCCCATTCTGATCCCTTGTGATTTCAGTTTGTCATTTCCTCCATGTTTTTATTTAGTGATGGCGTAATGGGAACATGTACCCACTTGCCACTTGCCTTCTCCTTCCCGCAACACCGTATGAGGAAACAGTGCCCAGTATTGCTGTGCTGCTAGTGTTTATTACCCTCGGAGACCCCAGCAGCCATGTCCCCTGGCTGAGGCATTGTCCCTCATGGTGGAAGGGTCTGTCCATCCCTGTTTCTGGGCATGTATTGAAATGAGGAAATTTGGATGAGAGCTCCAGGTTCAGTCATTACAACTGAGGTGTGCTGGTGGTACTGCAGAGAGCCAGCTTCTGTCCCCTTCATGTCTCTCAGGTGAGATGCTCACCATGTGGGTCCCTGTCCAGTCCTTGTGCCACACCAGCAGGCTGGGGCCGGGTCCTGGGCTGAGTCAGCACATGACACAGACTTCCAGGTCTTTGCCTCTGCCTTGCCAGTGTACCTGGAGCCCATGGCATACTGCCCCAGGTCTGCAGTAGATGCATCCACTCCCCTCCATGACCTGTGGTGCAGAAGCAGATTGGAAAAGAGTCTGCCTTTCCCAGCATCACAGCAAAGCTGGGGGAACCCACAGGATTCAAGTGGCTCGCCGAGAACCTGAAGATGACTGCGGTTTCTGGAGAACTGTAGAAATATCTGCTCAGCATGACTGTCTTTAAGCTCTGGAGGCCTGCAGCTGTTGTGGGTTCACAGGCTCCTTTTAGAACACTGGAAGGGACCAGAAAAAAATCAGTCTAGCATCCCTTAGAGCCCACATGACTAATCCATCCCAATAGACCATTCCTCCAGACCTCCGTCTTTCTTGGGTGTTAGCCCCGTAACCGGACCTCTAGGATTGTGGGCTGTGTGTGGGTAGGGGCAGAGCAGTCGAGGAGACCCTTTGCTCACATCTCTAGGCAGGTATCAACACCGTCTTAGCGTGGCCGGGAGGTTCGGCCAAGGGTCTTGTGTTTATTTCCCCCCCTGCCAGCACCTGGCTCTGCTGTGCTGCCAGCCTCAGCTCTGTGGTCTTTGGTTACATGTCACCAAAAAGTTGTAACTTCTGTTGAAATATATACACACTTGGGCAGACCACAGGACAGACAGGAATACCTCAGAGTATAGATGGAGAGCCTTCTGATGTCACTTCCAGGAGACTTGTAATTTCAGAATCTGTGATGAACAGGAATTAGGTAACCAGGATACTGGAAGCTGATTTGTCTTAGAAATGTTGGTACATAATATTACAACTGGAAGAAGAGACCTTAACATCATTTAAGGCATATGGATATGAGCTATGCTGGCTCTGGTACATCCAGCTGTGGTGTGCTTCTTTGTGTACGCACATGTGCACATGTGCACGATTTTTAAGTAGCGCTAAAGCGCACACACCATCAGACCATCTCACTTGTCTTTCAGCACAATTTCCTGGCATTAGTCACCTTCACAGTTATGCTGCCGTTACCATGGCCCCGCCTCAGACTCTGCTCATCCTTCACAGCTGTCTGAGCAAGCCTCTGTGGGTGGACACTGCCCTTTTCTGAGGTGTGTTTTGCTGACCAGCATCTTTAGGGTTCACTTGCCATAGTGTGTGTGTGTTGGCCTCCTTTAGGCATGGGCAGTACTCTGCTGTGGAAGTGCACACTTCATTGCCTGTGTTGATGGATACTGGGCTGCTGGTATAATTCCATTGTAAATACAGCATGGGGTCCTCTTCCAGACTATACTCTCCTTTCTTCTCATGTTGTCTTGGAGTATCATGGTGACTATACAGTCACATTTGGTATCCTGTCAGTCAGACTGGGAAGTCCTTGTCATTCAGTTCAACTAGAAGTGAGCTTCACTTGAGCAGGTGCTGCTGTGGACAGGGGACCTGGAGGAGAAGGTTCTGCAGACACCCATGTTAGACAGGGCTGTCTCCTCTCTTCCTGGCCAATTCTCTTTCCTACATGTGTGTCTTGCTTCTACTATAAACCAAGACATCATAATAAAAAGACATTTTTACTTAGGTGTAGAGATGGTTGGGAGCACAGGTATGGTTGTACCTGCTTGCATTTGCTGAGGGAAGGTGGCTCAGGCTTTGTAACCAGGAAAAGTGGGTAAGCTGGCAGTCAAGTCCTGAAGAGATTTGAGGCAAGTTCTGTGGTCATAAATTCTACACATCCATGGGAATATCTGGGTGAAGAGGCAGCCTGTCTCTCGCAAACGTGGTATTATATGTGGAAGACTATTCTCTATGGCATCTGGCAAGGTACATGTCTGTGTGGTAGTATTCTCCATCGGTGTGATACCCCATCCGTGGGGCTTGGGAGCTCGGCAAAGGCTCTTCTGTTTCTGACTGCACTGCAGCCAGATTGAGGTAATGCCACCCTGTGCAGCACAGTGTGGTACTCTCCCAACAAGCTTTGAGGTGAGTCAATGCTTTCTGGGCGTAGACTGTGTGGTTTAATGTTTGGGGACTGCCAGTCAGCTTTGCCATTTGGCTGCTGAACCTGGGGCAGGTGGATTAACCTTGAGTGACCTCTCGTGGGTAAGATGGATGCGCAGCGTAGCTCATGCCACCGCTAAGATTCAGCTTTCATGGGTGGAGTGGGGCCTGCTGTTAACAGGATATTCTTGTCTGCTTGCTGGTCATTTGTGCATACTTTCTGGCTTGACACTTGTGCTCCTGTGGGCCTACCAGAGAGGGCTTGAGTTTTCTGAATATTTATGAGTTATGCTTTTTGTGTTCGTTTCAAAACTGAACATTCTAAGTGGGCAGGTTCTGGCCTCCTTAGAGTCCAGGGCAGTCCCAGGAGGCTTGTTTCCTTGATGATACTGTTCCTCAGAGCCACAGCCAGATAAGGGGTCAGTTCCTCTGTCCGCTGCAGCTTGTAGGATGTTCTAGAATATCTTCCTGATAGAAGACCAGAGGAATTGTATTCTCACAGAATTTTACTGCTGCATCCTAGCATAGTTAGATATGGCCAGGATGTGGTCTGTGTCCACCTTGGTGTCCCAGGAGGCTCCAGATGATACCTACTAAAGGAATGTCAGCATAGGTTGCCATGGAGACAGCTTGTTAAAATACCTTTGTAAAGCAACGATTTCCTTAACAGGCAGGAAAGCTGTAAGGTGGTCCAGGGAGAATGTGTTACAGAGCTCCCTGGCTTGGGAGACCCCAGGAGCAAGAGTGGAGTTCATAATTCATGTGTGGCTTTGTCTGTGAGCAGAGGCTGGGAGGGATCAACTCCAACCCACCCACCCAGAGGGAGAACTTTGCTCCCTTGATTCAGGCATGGCCTCCTAGCTTCACTGCAGCAAATGTCAGGCAGGAACCTCACACACTGTCCAGACACCTTGGCAAAGTTTTCCCGTTGAAAGTTGTGACACAGACAGTAAGCCCAGAGCACATTCCGTGAGTAGAGGCAGACGGTGCTCTTTGAGCCTCGTTCCATGTGCTGACTGTTTCTGCATCAAACCTGTGTTACTGTGAGTTTGGTGAGAAGTCTGAAAGGCTCTGTGCCTCGTGCATCTCCAGAGGGGACCAGGGAGACAGGTTGTCTGCGAGCCAGGTCATTGAGTTTGGTCCTTTGTTAAGTCCTGATCTCTTACGTCCTCTGTCTTCTCACCTTCATCATCCCAAGCTCCAGGTACACACCTAGGAGGGGGCTCTTTGTTCTCTTTCCTGGACCTTCCTCCCCTGTGCCTGCTGCCTCCACACTGACCCTGGGGTGGGCAAACGTTATCTTCTTCTCATGCCTGAACCGTCACAGTATGAACTGTCTCTCGAATCTCTTTAGTGAGCTAAAATTAAATGATATAATCGAGAAGCTACGCTCTGCCTGGAACCGACAGCAGAGAGCCTTGATGTCTCCCTCACCGCAGGGTGTTTGTGTGGCTGCCTTAGATACGGGTATATAAAGCATACAGGAGCAGTACAGCTTGTAGCTCTTCCTTGGACCCACTAGGACCTGACTTGGCTTGTCCTTTTCCTTTCTTTTGTAAGCATGTTTCTACATATCAGAGGAAAGCAAAACAAAGCAAAAACAACACCCACAGCACTTTCTATATAGAAATGGGCTTTACAGCGACCTTGTTGTATTCTTTTGAAAAACAATACCCATTTTGTCTGAGGATGCCTTCTTGAACCCACCAATCACCAGTCTGAGTTTGCTTCCAGCCTTCCCCTGCTTGCTTTCACGATTCCACCCAGAGGTCTTGTCTGAGGTTCCTTTTGTCAGCCCCTGAGCTCAGGCTGTCTGGGCTGCTCCCCACCCCAGGAGATAGATTACATCCATTGTTCTTGAGGCCTCCTGGCACGCTGACAGCAGGGTTAGGTGGAGGCCCAGGCTCCCCAGAGGCTCTGGTTTGCATTCACTTGGCCTCTGCCTCCAGTCTGGAATTGATACGTTAATAAAAGTCCCCGGAGCCCAGCCCCTCTTACGCACATATGCAGATTTATTGTGTGGGTCTGTCTGCCTGAGTGTCTAACTTATTAAAGACAACAAAATGGGCTTTTTCTCATCCATTATTCGGGGAGAATAATAAGTCTCTGACAGATTAGCTTCTTGGGACTCAAAATTGAATAGTAACTGTCTGTAGAGCTCTTGGGCCAAGAACTCACCTCCTCCTGAAACTGAAAAGTGTATTCTGAACATTTTGAAATACTTTACTTTTCAGTCTTGGCAGAAAACAAGCGGGTGGAGACCCTCAGTGACACGGGGCTGTATTCGTCTCTGTGTGGGGCACACTTGCACAGAGAGGGAGCGTGGTCCCTTGAGCGTACTGGCCTCTGCACCTGCCCTCCCAGGGCTGGTCCACAGCCAGAATCATCAGGCTTTTTAAGATCAAGCCACTGGGGATGGGAAGGAAGCCAAAGCCAAGGGAGGTCCCTGGGACCGTCTTTTCATATAGTCTGTCCCCTTGGGAAAATCTCTGGGGTGGTTAAATGAAGGCTAGAGCCCTAATGCCCAGGACCTCAGAATGGGGCTGTATTTGGTGACAGGGTTTTTGCAGAAGAAATGTAGCTGCAATGAGGTCATCAGGATGGCTCTAAGCCATGTAACTGGTGTCCTTATAAAAGGGGAACTTAGACACTGAGACACATAGGAGGGAGTGATGAGAAGATATGGGGACTAGGCAGCCACCTGCATGCTTAGGGACAGGGGCCTGGAGCAGACATCTCAGCTGCCAAGGTACCAACCCTGTGACCCGTAGGCCTTGGCTGCCCAGATCTATGAAAGATAAACTTGTGCTGTTTGAGCCTTCCAGATTCAAGTAATATCTTCTGGGTTGTGAGTTAACTTCAAGACCTGGACCACGTGGTTATATACTATTTAGTATGACTACAGCCTCTCCTGATTGAACCCAAACTAAAAGAGCCTTTGCTGTTGGACTGTTGTCTGGGGCTTTGTTCTAGCACCCCCAGCAGGCTGCAGCTCTGTCCAGCTTCGAGTTCAGGTCCAGGGGAGCTTGCTTCTCTCTATATAAAAATCACTCGGCTTTGGTTGAGGTTCTGCCAGGAAGTTGGGTGCCAGTTCTCCCTGGCTCGGTTCCCTGTCCAGAACCCTTTTTGGATTGGGTCTTTGTTTTCTGCTGTGACCTTTAGGAGATAGGTCTCTGATGTCATGGCCACCCGTTCCCAGTGATCAATGCAGGTGACCTGTCCACGAACTGAAATTAGAATAGAGTCCATCTGGAAGGTTTTTCAAGATGACTTAGTTCAGAGGTTAAGATAAACAAATTCTCAGTTCCATGTTTTTTTAAGAACAGATTGGGAACTGGGAGTGTTAGTGGTTAGATCTCCGTTCCCACAAGTGTTACAGGTTGTATAGCCACACACAGCCTCCTCTGTGGGGCTGGTAGGACTCTCCCAGCTATGGGCAGAGCATGGCTTTGTGAGGCCTGAAGTTTTTCTATGAAACACCATTTCTGAGGGGTACAGGGTTTATAACCCCAAATCAGGCTACACAGAAGAGCACCGGGGGTGGGTTATAGGCCGTTAGAAGAGCATTTCTAGTCTCTCGCGAGGCCTGAGGAGGTGGCTTAGTTAGTATAGCACTTGCTGTACTAGGTGAGAAGCTGGGGTAATTCCCAGACCCCATATGAGAAGGCTAGTTGTGGTGGTACATGCTTATAGTCCTTTGAATTGCTGGACTCTGCTGGCCAGCTGGGCAGGCCCTAGGTCAGTAAGAGACCCTCTCTCAAAGATTCAAGTAGAAGGACGTGAGGGTTGATCTCTGGCCTCCACATGCACACATGTGTACACACCAAGAAAGCTGTCAAAGTGTAGACAAAGGTCCATTAGAACAAGGATGCCTGTTGAAGGGAACCCCTGTGTTGGTTGAGAGGACACCAGCTGCTGGCTGGGGGAAAGAGGGCTAGCATAGTGCCTGGGGTAGCCTGGGGGTGCATGGGGGTGGCAGGGTGAGTATCCACAGAGGCAGACGTGATTGCTTCCTATGGAGGATTGGCTGCTGATTGGAAATGCAGAGAGACCTACCCCTTCTGGGTGGTGTGTGTGACCCAGGGAGTGAGGACCGGCAGGGGCCTGGCTCTGGAGTAGTAGAAAGAAGGGCAGTGTCTGTAGCAGCGCCCACGGCAGCACCTGCTTTCTTGCCCATCTTGGGCAGCTCCCCGCTGTTACAGGCTGAGGCCTGTTAAAGTGTCCAGGCCATTTTTCTTGCAGATAGACCCAAATCAGGTTGTGAACCAGCATCTGCAGGCCCCATCCAGACTCTTCCAAGAAGCCCTTGGTTTGCCACTGCTTACAGATAAAGGTAGAGTGCCGTCAGCCTGTTGGCAAGCCCGTGGACAGGTGGGTTGTTACACAGGCATGAACAGAAGGATAAGGGGGACTGGCCTTGGGCTTCAGCCTCGAAAGGCTGAGTTCTCCTGCAGCTGGCTGTTGAGCCACAGGGCAGGCCCGTGAGTTTGGCCAGGGTCTCCTCTGCTGCGGGTGCTGAGTGGCTAAAGCAGAGCATCCAGGGCAGCCCCTGTTAGTATCCCTCTGACCTCATCTGGTCTGCGCAGGTCAGTGCCTCCCACTGCCCTGAGCTCTGTACCCAGGAGTGACCTGTATTCTGTCAGCCAACTCTCTCTCCATTTAATGTTGCCCGACTCTCCAGCTTTGAGGCTGGAATGTTCAGTGCTCCTGGAGCTCACCAGAGGCATCAGGAAAAAGTGGCATTCAGGAATTAGTGAGCCCAGGGTTGATGGGAATTTTCCTGGTTACTTGCTGTCTTTAGCCCTTGCTCTGCCTTCTGCAGTCTGAAGAAACTAGTTGGATATAATCTAGTTAGATTCAGATGCACTAGGCTTTCCTGATGGGGGAGAGGGAGGCCACTCTGCTTTTCTATTGGTACCTCCAGGATATGAGGTACTGTGACCTCAGAATACTACCCTGCCCAGTGTCTGGTTCCCACTAGGCCAGCAGTTCTCAACCTGTGGATCATGATCCTTTGCAGGTTGAATGACCATTTAACAGGGGTCACTTAAGACCATGGGAAAACAGATATTTATATTATAATTCATAACAGTAGCAAAATTAGTTATAAAGTAGCAGCAAAATAATTTTATGGTTGGAGGTGTGATGAACTGCTAGTTTGATGTGGTAAACTTCTGGTTGTGGGCAGAGTATGGCTAAATGTATCAGTCTGAGGAGAAAGAGTGAGGTCACCCACTTTCCTGTAGGCAGTCTGTCTCCCTTTCTTCCTGGCTCTGGAAAGGTGGCTGACCTTTTAAATGACCTTTAAGAGACACAGGGGAGGCTGTCTTTGAATGCCTTTCGAACCCAGTGGTCACCCATAAGGTGACTTATGTGTTCCATGACCACCACTACCCCTAACGGCTCTCCCTCACCTCCTTCTACCAGTGTTCATGCCAAGGCAAGGAATGTTCCTCTTGGTGTTGGGTTTCTGCCATGGGAGGCACAGCACCTGGCATTCCTGCCATGTGGCACATGTTAGAAGTGGTACCTGGAGGTTGTAGACATTCTGTGTGATGACTTAGCTCGTCTGCGTTTAGTCACAAGAGCGTAAGTTCAGGAAAGGTGCCAAGGGGGCCAGGTTCACACAGCACAGCTCAGGGGTCGAATGATGAGAGCCTCTGGCCTCTTCCTCCTAGCTGGTCACATGAGATGGCAACTGTACCTAAGGACTGTCGTCAGGCTCCACACCAACTCTCCTGGTTCCCCATTTCCAGAAGAGTGCAAAACCCGGAGTGGGGCTGCTGTCTTAAGCTGTGTGGATGGCACTGGCTGTTGGCAGTCTACGACCTGCTTCTGCTTGTGGAGTAGCTGTGGTTGGCGACTTCCTGCACAGTTTCGTGTCACACCCATGTCTAGTTATCTGTGCCACCCAGCAAACCACCCTAGATGTGGGTAATGCTGGGTCTCCTTCCGTAGCCTTGTAGTTGGTAGCGCCGTCCTGCTCCTCATCCAAGACAGCCACAACACATGCACCACTTTCCAGCTCTCCACACGGCAGCATAGTCTGGTGTAGTTGCCAGAGTGCCCTGGAGGCCACATCCAGCTTCTCACCTCAGCTGTCCACGGAGGAAGGGCAAAGAAACACGGCCACTTCTGACCTGCAGCTCATAGCTCCAAACCAGTGTTCTTCATGAAGCGTTTCAGGATTTAATGCCAGACACCAGATCGCGGGCAGCAGACTTCTGACTTCATTTGAGCACTCGAATGTGGGTCTGTGGCTTCAGCTCTGTGGTTTTGTTAACGTTCCCCTGCTATCATGTGTCTCATCTCCATTCCTCCAGTGCCACCACACATGGAAAGGATGACTCCCGTGGCTCTTGGCCTGGGACAGGAATTTGAGTTTATTCAAAGCTGAGTGCTGTAAAGCAGGTCACCCTGGTGCCTCATGAGGCTCAGACGTGATAACGTGTGGCCACGAAGGTGACTTTCAAGACAGGCATGAGTAGGTCACAGCATCCCAAGTTGCTGAGAATAATGAGAAGACCTGTGCTGCCAGAACAGCTGTGGCCCAGGCTCTGGCCAGCATGTACCAGGAGACTGACGGTGATCTGATCAGCCGGTCCATCCAGAACTGCCCCTGCGATGGGAACAGAGCTGGCACCCTGGCCTAGGCAGCCTTGATTTCATGATAAACTCATTTGCCCTCAATTCTTTTGTGTCTCAGATTTCTCCTCTCTTGAATGGGATGCTGGTACTGTGCAGAGGTGTGGTGAAGATCACACACTGACTAAAGGGCAGACCAAGAGCTTGATAGTTCCAGCAGGTGGGGTGTTTAGAGGCAGGAGCTTTAGGGGGACAGTGTTGTCATTCTCACTGAACCATGGTGGGAGCACCTGGCTCTGCACATGGCCAGCCTCCTGTAAAGACGTCAGCATCCAGCACTCCTCTGACACTTAGTCCAGTGGTGACTGCTTGCAGGGCATCATTGCTTAGTATCTCTAAGGTTTAGTCTGGCAATGGCCATGAGCTCATAGTAATGACTGTTCTTACAAGGCTGATGTGGTCTCTCCTTGGCCAGTTGTTGGAAGAAAACAGGTTTATTATGGGGAGTGGCGTTTACCAAAAAGAGACAAGCCCAGCATTGCTGAAGTCCAGGCTGTAAGGCTTTCTGGATATTTATCATAATTCCTAGGGTCCTTTGGCTTCTGGACTACTGTGTAGGCTACACCTGAGGAGCAGAGGCTGGGCTCACTGCATTTCCGGAAACCACTCTCCAGCCAGGCACTGTTGGCAACCTTAGGCCAGGTCTGGCCAGCTCTTCTGTTGCTTAAGTAACGCTGCGCACTATGTAGATTCATAATTCCACCCGTAACATATTTGTGCTGGATTTAAAAATTATTCATGAGAATAATTTAAGAACATGGAAGAAAGTTGGAGAAGCGGAAACACCACCCAGCTTTCCCAGCCAGCGTGAGCTTTTCTACTTCCCTGAGTCTCATTCCAGGCTAGTCCATATGGGTGCGTATTTTTACTTAGTTGTTTTATTGTGTACATAGAATTTGGTCTCCTGCTTAACATAGCATTTTGCATATTTGATGTGGTCTTTATCATTATAATTTTTAATGAATCCATAATATCCTCTTAAGGGGCTGTAACATAAATCAAGTGCTTAGTGGAGAATATTTTAAGTTTCTTCTCTACTTGTATAAGCAATACTGTAGTATTTGTGCAAAGAATGTGTTCCTTATTTGGTATTAGTTCATTGTGATAACTGGGCAGAAGGTAGATAGACCTGGAAGGGGAAGTAAGGCCCTGTCTCAGGGATACCTAGAAAGAACTGCTCCTGTATTTAGGGTTGGGGTTCACTGGTCACTCCCTTAGGAGATGTGAACACTGTACAGAGAGTAACGGCCGCAGGAGCGCTTGGCCCTCAGGAGAGGCAGCCTTTGGATCAGATGTGATGGATCCTGTTCCTGGTGATTTCATTGTATCCACCACTTTTCCTGGTGATTCCATTGTATCCACCACTTTTCCTGGTGATTACATTGTATCTGCCACTTTCCCCGGTGATTCCATTGTATCAGCCACTTTTCCCGGTGATTACATTGTATCAGCCACTTTTCCCTGTTAATCAGCCGCTTTTCACCATGTGCTTCCTCATCAGGAACAGGAGGCCAGCAAGCCTCAGGCCCATTGTGAATAAAGACTTTGTGTTTAGTCGTGGAAAGACCAGACTAGGTGAGGGAAATAGCTGTGTTAGCTGAGCTTGATCAGAACTTAAATGTTTACTGAGGCCCCTCCATGACTCCCCCCTCCCCAGCCTCCCTGAGGTATCGTGGTTTTTCTTAGTGCAGGCCGTCTTTGATGTGTAGAGCCTGTCTCATGTCTGCTTCTCTCTTCCTCTGTGTTCCCCATCTTTCTGGAAGACTCTCAGGGTTACCCTCATTCTGCTGTGAGTGTTTTCACACATTTCCTGTCTCCCACCTGGCTGCAGAGCATCATGGTGTTCACGGCAGCCACATTGTACCAAGTACACATGCACCTTCTCCCGCTCCGCCCCTTAGCTATGACCCCCACTGGAATATGCTGGCTCTGCTCTGTCTCCATGAGCAGTGTTGGGATGGCCCCTCTGCCCTCCTGACACTGCCCACTTCTGTCTTCCAGGCTCTCCATAGAACTGATGCTTCCATAGGGAAAATACTAGGTTCTCTGAAGAGGATGCTCTTCTGAAGGACTAACCAGGTCCAGCTTGGAACTAGTGGGCATTTCAAGCACCCGTCCTCTCTACTCACTGTTGAAATGGCCTCCCTGGACTTTCCTGGGGGTGTCTGCTCCATGGTGATTTGTGGGAAACAGGGAGGTGGTCTGTGTTCATGTTTCTAACCTCTGGCTCCCAGGGCTCCTAGCTCTTCCCCCCAGTCTCACTTTCCCCCTCAGAGATACTCTGTAAGGCACATGCACAGTGTGCAGGTCTTTATTTGGGTCACAGAACCAGCCAGGCAAGGACCATGATGTAGAAGCCAGGCAAGGCCCATCACAAGGTGTGGCCTACTGGAGCAAGGTGTGATCAGCCAAGACACAATGGGACACCTTGTGGATGTTTGAGGCTGACAAGGACACACAGAATCTTGATGGTGAATAGGGCAGGACGCGGCATGGTGTGAAATATGCAGAATAGTGACGTGTAAGGCCATGGTCACACGAGCCGGGGAGACCCTGCCCCTGCTCTGTGCCCTCTGCTGCTGCCCTCCCCCTTGGCTGTACACGGTGCAGTGCTGTCTGACTGCAGAGCCTTCCCACCATTTTGCTGTCATCTGTTTGGAAGTTTCACTTTATTTTAAGGCTTGATTGACTAGCATGAGTCACAGTGGGAAGCATTTGCTAAAATCCCTCCTTTTTATGTGAAAGACATTTTCTAGTCAAGCTTCTCTGACGTGTGTCACTTCTGTAATGTGAGAGGTTCTGCTGTGGCTGGAGCTGGAAGCCCAGAACAAGCTGAATCGAGGCTGAGAAGCGGCTATCCATGCTGCTATCTATGCAGGCTCTCCATTTACAGGAGGAGAATGGATGCCAAGCCTGGATCATGCCCAGCTCAGCCATGAACACCATCACCGTATCCTGGGGCCACTGCCCCTGCATGCAGGGACAGGACTGCAAGGTGACTTGCCATCTACTGGCCCCTTGTGGATGTCATTGGCCATGGTTTGGGTGTACCAGTTGCTCTTTTTAGAAAGGTCGCAGTGTGAAATAGATCACTCCTAGGCCCCACTCCTTGTCTCCTAGGGCTGGCATTGAGTAACTCAGCATTTTCTCAAGAGATTTTTGTCTTAGCGTCTTTGAAGGGGGATGGGAGCATGATTGCTTGAAACTACCATTCAGAATGTCCAGGGACCCCACCGCCCAGACGTAAGCAGATGACAGATACTGGCCTAGGAACCACTTCTCTTTGTGTAAATGAGATCTATATGAGCATTGTACTTATAATGTTTAAAACTTTAGGTTTGGAGAACTTGTGAATGTTGTACGGAATTCCCATTCTCACCGTTCAGTTCTTGCATTCATAGGATGCCAATATGGATATTTTATTCATTAAAGTTCTCGCTTTATTTGTCTCTGTGTTCAGATGCACACCTAGGTGTGGTGACTCGTAAGGAGTGTGTATTTGGACATAGTGTGTGAAGTCACGTTTTCCTTTAGGTTTTAACCCGACCCCCTGGGTTCCTGGGCTCCTAGCATGCCACCTAGAGTCTCCTTCCCTCTCAGTCCACACAACTGCCCAGAGAAGTACCATGTTATAGGAGCCAAGCCATGACAAGGCATCTTGTGGTTGGTGGCTTCTACTGGGAGCAAGGTGGCATTGCAACATGGCCCTGTGGCACCTTGATCCTCTCGTGGCCAAGGCACAAGCTCTAATCCTCGCCTTTTTAGGCTCCTCTTGGCTGTAATACTCCTCTTACACTTCGTTCTGTGTTTTTCGCATTTATTGATTTACTCATTTGCTTATTTATTTATGAGGCCCAATCAAGGATTTGTAGAATGTCCCTCGTGCTGTCTGGTGTGTTTTTCTCATGGGTCATGTACTTGGGAGAGACGACTGTAGAAGTGGGCATTCTTTTAAAGACAAGTCAGAGTAGGACAGGAGGACGTGTAATAGCTGCGGTAGCCTGCGTAGGCTCTGCGCGAGGAGGAAAGGCTTCCTCAGTGCAGGTCTTCAGTGTGATCTAGGTTGTATCCTGCCTTGCAGTCGCTGACCCCATCAGAATGCCATTTATGGAGGAAGGATAGAGTATGTTTAATTTCTGTGTTGTATATTAGCAAACTGAGGCCCAAGGATGTAGCCAGAGTCACCTAAGGCGACAGATAGACCAGCAGAAGTCTAATCCTCCCCAGTGTGTCTCGGGTGCCCCTGGCAGACTGGGGTGCTGGCAGCCATTGCTCTTGTGTGTGGCTGAGAACATTTAGATAAAAGAGCTTTGACAGCATCTGCGCGCTGAGCGTTCAGGGTACTCTGCCAAATTAGTGTGTGTGAGCAAGGTTACACGGTGGAGCTGGTTGCAGTACTCCAGAGGATCAGTGCCCATGCTACTCCTCAGCAGCTTTCCTGTGAGCACACATAGTAAAACAAATGCAAGATGACCTTTGACAGGACGTGCCTGTTGTTTGTGGTTAACTGAGTGTATGTATATAAAGCACACTAACTCAGATGTCACAGTAGAATCTTACCCTCTGCCCATCTGAGCAGGACAGAGCTCCACAAGCTGGTCAGTGCACTGAGCATAAGGGAGAAGCAGCATCCCAAGGCTACCTGGGACCTCTCAGACCCCAGCCAGGTCCCGCCCTCACGGTGTGATTGACTAGGACCAGCCATTGGGACTAAGACTAAGAACTCGGTTTTTCACCTCCCTTCCACTCCTGATTCCTACACTTTGATATCTTCTGGCTGTTATCCCAGTGAAGCTGTCTGTGTGGGCTCGAAAGACTGGTGTGGGCACTTACTGTTCCTCAGAGGTGTCCCAGTGCCATCCCTTCATGGTGAGACCGGAAGATTCACTATTTTTCATTGTGTGCGGTACAAAACAGCTTCAGAGATGGAACAGGCATCTGTCAAGCATGACTGTGGTTCCAGGCTGCCCCTCCACAGCCGGTGATGTTTAGGAGGGCCGCCCCTCTTCTTTAGCCAAGCCCATGCTCCCAGCAGGCCTTTTACCACAAATGAAGCTCAGATTGCTTGCTAAGGCAGAGCGATCAGTGTGTGCAGAGATTGTGTTGGAAAACCTGTAATGTACAGTGTGATCCTCCTGCCCGGGGCCTCGCCCAGACTCTGTGGACCCCCAGGACACTGTCTGTCTGTTGCTTGGTTTGATGCACTATTTTGAGAGGTTGTAGAAACTTCAGGAGATGGTGAAGTGTATCTCTACAGTGCACCCTGGGAAATACAACCCAGCCTTTCCTTGTGTCCTGTGTCTGCTCCCTGGGGAGGTGTGAGCAGGCGGCCTCTGTTCTTGTCACCCCTAGCACAAGGTGTCCCAGCCATGCCTTCCCTGCCATGATGGACTATAGCCACTAAAACTGCTTACGGGTCACAACAAGAAAAGTAGCTCCCAGTCAAAGTGAGGCCCTGACACAGTGGGCAGCAGGTGCTTGCCCCCGTCTGGGAGAACCTGTGGTTTTTCTTCCACTCCACCATGGTAGAACACCCACCCCAAGGAATTAGAAGCAGCCAATAGTCCCTGAGTCCCTCTGGGTCCCTTGGTGGAAGAGCTTGGCTGTGGGAGGTGTGGTCTGATATGCTCTGAGAGCCTGGCTTCTGGCTGAATGGCCCCTCGGTGTGTATGAAGCATCTGAGTAAGCGCCTCTTTCAGAATCTGGAAACCTGGCTTTTTATAAACGCAAGTGTTGCTGCTCTGATCAGCCTCGGTGACAACTACCAAATAGTCTCTAAATGGTGCTGACAGGTGACATTGAGGAACCTGACATTCAGGAGTATTTTGGGGACTTGTTCTGTGCTTGACATATGGTCTAGTAACTGAGATGATTTAACATTGACTAAATATGTTTCGGGGGGGGGGGGAGATTTCAAACAGCCTGTTTATTTTCTCTTTTCTTCAGAGGGATATTTTTATGCCTGTTACAAACATGGCACAAACCATGTGGTTCCTGCTCCCACCTCACGGGCATATACCCACCACTAAGCAGACTCTAGCAGAAGAAGCACAGCGCCTGCTCTCCAGCCTGGACGCAAGCGCCCTGAGCACAGGGCATCCCCACATGGTGACATTAGGACATTTTCATATTAGAACAGTGCTGCTGGATGAGGTGTGCTGTTAATGCCTGCAGATGTGAGGAGTCTTAAAGTGATCATGGCTGGCCAGTGGAGGAGTGTGTTGTCTAGCTAAAAGTGTCATGGCTGGCCAGTGGAGGAGCGTGTTGTCTAGCTAAAAGTGTCATGGCTGACCGGTGGAGGAACGTGTTGTCTAGCTAAAAGTGTCATGGCTGACCGGTGGAGGAGCGTGTTGTCTAGCTAAAAGTGTCATGGCTGACCAGTGGAGGAACGTGTTGTCTAGCTAAAAGTGTCATGGCTGACCAGTGGAGGAACGTGTTGTCTAGCTAAAAGTGTCATGGCTGACCGGTGGAGGAACGTGTTGTCTAGCTAAAAGTGTCATGGCTGACCAGTGGAGGAACGTGTTGTCTAGCTAAAAGTGTCATGGCTGACCGGTGGAGGAACGTGTTGTCTAGCTAAAAGTGTCATGGCTGACCAGTGGAGGAACGTGTTGTCTAGCTAAAAGTGTCATGGCTGACCGGTGGAGGAACGTGTTGTCTAGCTAAAAGTGTCATGGCTGACCGGTGGAGGAGCGTGTTGTCTAGCTAAAAGTGTCATGGCTGACCGGTGGAGGAACGTGTTGTCTAGCTAAAAGTGTCATGGCTGACCAGTGGAGGAACGTGTTGTCTAGCTAAAAGTGTCATGGCTGACCGGTGGAGGAACGTGTTGTCTAGCTAAAAGTGTCATGGCTGACCGGTGGAGGAGCGTGTTGTCTAGCTAAAAGTGTCATGGCTGACCGGTGGAGGAACGTGTTGTCTAGCTAAAAGTGTCATGGCTGACCAGTGGAGGAACGTGTTGTCTAGCTAAAAGTGTCATGGCTGACCGGTGGAGGAACGTGTTGTCTAGCTAAAAGTGTCATGGCTGACCAGTGGAGGAACGTGTTGTCTAGCTAAAAGTGTCATGGCTGACCGGTGGAGGAGCGTGTTGTCTAGCTAAAAGTGTCATGGCTGACCGGTGGAGGAACGTGTTGTCTAGCTACATTCACCATCAGGCATTCACCACACTGCCAAGGACACACCAAAGGAATATGAACAGTACTTGTGACCACAGAGGACCTGCAGGTCTTGCATGCTACATTCTGTGCTTATAATAAGTAGCTCGTGTAAAAGGCCACCAGTGACAGAAAACCTGGGCCACAGGAGGTCATGGTAGCTCATGCAGACTCCCAGTTTTGAAGTTCAGTGCTAGTGAGACTTTATTATCACTGACTGGGCCCTGCCTAGAAGCCCAGGCTTGGGCTCAGGCTCTAAGCTAGGACTCTTAGCTCTGCTTCTCTGTCAGTATTGACCCTTCATGCTCCACTTTCACCCACCTGTGGTCTCTTCTTGAGGGCAGCATGGATGATATATGTGTCCCTGAACTCCACCCATTTTCCAGATTCCTCCTTCAGGGCTTCATAGGTGCGCCTTGCTTCCAGACCAGAGCCACCTGCCTCGCTCACTAGTCCAGGGTGTTCAGTTGGATTCCTGGTGAGATTTGACCATCTCTCTGTCCTAGACTTACTTGTCCAGTGTGACCTTTCTTTATACTGCATCTGTATCTTGACCACTTGGCCTGGCCTTTTCAAAGAGGAGTTTTTAGAACAACTTCAAGGTGCCCTTGTCTACCTGTCTTCTGCTTCATGCTGGGGGCTGCCCGTGCCTGAGCCCCTCCCTATCCTTACTGCTCCCCTCCCTCGGGTTTCCCTGAAACTTACGTCTGTACACAGTGCACAATCTTTCCCAGAGTGCTTGCTGGTTCTCTGCTCTAGCCCAAGTTCATACAGCATGGTGGGAGAGGCCATTTGTGCCTGCTGAACCCATAGCTTATAGGCTTGAAGGAGAGAGGGAATCTGCAGTCCTCTGTGTGCGCTGGGAACTGGAACCTGGAACCAAATCCAGAAAAGGGGGGGGGTGGCACACATGCTTTTCACCTGCACTTACAGTACATGAGACCATGCCCAAAGTGGGCCAGTATCTTAAAAGCTATTGGCTGAAGAAGTTTCCACAATATCCCTTCATTATAGTGGTTTATCTGATGGAGAGGGAAACTACCTCATTTAGAAGGTAGCACGGTAGATGTCCTAGCCTGGACTCCAGCCCTCAGGACTCTGGGTTCAGAATGTGTCTCAACTTGGTCTTTGACAGTGTGGTTGGTGATGGTTGTATTCACAGTGCTCTCAGTGCCTGCACAGATGGTCCCTCTATGGGGATAGCCCAGGCTGTGGCTCCTCCTGCTCTCTCCTGCCCTCCTCCTTCTTCTCACTGTTGGGGATTTTGAGTGGAAGTCCACTACAAAGCAGTCCTGTTTGACCCTCAGAAAAATATTTTTGCATTTTAATGACATGTTCAGAATGAGCCTCTGGCGACTTACTTCACTAGAGGGGTGGGGTGCATGATAGCTATTCCCTGACAGTGCCCTCTCCTAGGCCCCACCCCCACAATGCCTCGAGCTATCTGTTCTTCATACCACCTTTCACTCTGCTGATCCACCCTTCCAGAATTAGGGTTTTGATAGACACAGTAGATGGGAAAGTTGGGGGATGGGTGGGAAGAAAGTGTATTTTGGGAAGGAAAAAAAAACCAAAACGATGATAGTTGACCTGGATGTGTCTGTTATGTGACAGCCACAGACTAGGGTTTGACTGGAGCCACCAGCTCCACAGACAGCATCAGCATTCGGTTTTATTCAAGGTGAAATAGCTTGATCCAGCAGCCGGACTATGTGAGAGGGCGGAGGCCCTGGTAGGGGGAAGCATTATTAGTCATAAAATCTGACAGACCTGCTATGAAGTAGAAATGGACCCTTAATTAAAAGATGGCACTGTGCAACCCTGCGGTGCCATAGCTGGCTGCTTTAGTTTCTAATGGTTCTCCTACTGCACAGCTGTAGTTAGCACAGGCCGCTGGCGTCTGTAGTTAGCACAGGCCGCTGGCGTCTAGGGTCACTGCATAATCATCACCAGTGGTGGGTTGAAAGTTTATTTATAATCCAATAATCAGAAGAACTGATTACAAGTATCATTTTAGAATCTTCTGGCCCCAAGAAAATTTGTAAATAGGGTCCAGATGAATGTGAAAACATTTGTTGCCATGTGGAGCAAAAAGTGCTGGGAGCCAGTGGAGGCTGGGAAAGAAGCTTTGCTGGGCGGGGCTAGCTTGGGACATGGTTTGGAGCGAGGGGGTCAGTGTGTCCATCATCCCCCTCCCCTCACCCCCACATGCCCTTCCCATGATAAACCCAGCCATATCACTGCACTGCAGAAGCCGTGGGAGGAAGGAAAGACTGCAGAGCGGGGAAGGGCCAAGGACAGGATGACTTCCCTTAAAGGCAGATTATGGGCAGGACAAGTAATGTTTGGCAAGAATATGTTTGTTCACCAAAGCTCAAGGAAATCTTCCTTAGAGCCACACAGCACACACAGCAAGCACAGCACAGCAAGCACACACAACACAGCAAACACACAGCACAGCAAGCACACACAACTCAGCAAACACAACACAGCAAACACACAGCACAGCACACACAACACAGCAAACACACAGCACAGCACACACAGCACAGCACACACAGCACAGCACACACAGCACAGCACACACAGCACAGCACACACAGCACAGCGCACACAGCACAGCGCACACAGCACAGCGCACACAGCACAGCGCACACAGCACAGCACACACAGCACAGCACACACAGCACAGCACACACAGCACAGCACACACAGCACACACAGCACAGCACACACAGCACAGCACACACAGCACAGCACACACAGCACAGCACACACAGCACAGCAAGCACAGCACACACAGCACAGCAAGCACAGCACAGCACAGCACAGCACACACAGCACAGCACAGCACACACAGCACAGCACACACAGCACACACAGCACAGCACAGCACAGCACACACAGCACACACAGCACACACAGCACAGCACAGCACAGCACACACAGCACACACAGCACAGCACACACAGCACAGCACACACAGCACACACAGCACAGCACACACAGCACAGCACACACAGCACAGCACACACAGCACAGCACACACAGCACAGCACACACAGCACAGCACACACAGCACAGCGCACACAGCACAGCACACACAGCACAGCAAGCACAGCACACACAGCACAGCAAGCACAGCACAGCACACACAGCAAGCACAGCACACACAGCACAGCACAGCACAGCACAGCAGACACACACAGAACACACACAGAACACACACAGCACACACAGCAGGCAGTTCAACGAGTGTGGCTACGTGGAGAGCAGGTGGGGCTGCCAGGGAAGGTTCCCACTGCCTAGCATCTTTGCTCCAGAAGTGGTCTTCCCCAAGGCTGGGCTCAGGGAGTTTTCCTATCTGGGTTATACACGGAAGCACTTTTTATTTGCAGAAATCAGACTGAAGTGGGTGGAAAATGCATTAAGCTGTGTGGCTGTGGAGCTGTTATTTAGTTTGATTTAATATTGATAAATGACAGCCAATTGCTTACCCATATGGGTGGAATAATTTCCACCAGAGCTTATGTCTTGCTCTGAAGGCTGGCTCCCTGGCAGTTACCTGTGAGCTTTTGGTTTACCGTCAGTAGGATTAATGTGTCCTCTGATGTATTAGGAGCTCAGAGACCCAAACCTTCTAAATTTCCCCGTTCCTACCTTGGTCCCAGGACTTGTCCACCATGATAATGCTGTGCTCAGCACATAGTTGCTGTGGTCCTCACCACAGAGCCTGGGATTCCAGAATTCTGAGTGATCTTTCTATTGGTGTGTGATCAGGTCACAGCCAGAGGAAGTACAAGTGTTCCCACAGAGTGTAGTCTAGACTTCTGGGTGCTTCTGAAGATGATTCTAAGGTGGGAGCACTCCCTGTTCACTGTTGAGTCCCTGTGTGCTGGGAGCACTCCCTGCTTACTGTTGAGTGCCCCAGGGTGACAGCATCATGAGACACAGCCTTTGAGGTGGGTGAAGGTGAGCCAGCAGACAGACAACTCACTCAGTGTCTTTGTTTCCCCAGGATGACTGGAATGACATCGACTCCATTAAAAAGAAAGACCTTCACCACAGCAATGGAGACGACAAAGCACAGAGTGTGGAGACCCTCCCTCCAGGTACTGTATCTGGACCGGAGCCAAGCTTCCGTGGCTTCCTAACTGAACGGCCTGAGTGTAGTGCTAGGAGCAGCGGCTTGGGGCAGAGAGTGAATCCCTTGAGCACCTAGACACTGCCCAAGACCACACTTTTGCGTTTCCGGTCAGGACATTGGTGGGTGATCAGCAGAATCTATTGAAAGAGAAAGAAGAAAGTATAAACACAGGATCTGAAGTTTTAGTTTATGAAAAAACAAAGAAAAGGTCATGAGACAAGATGTGCACCAGACCCACCCGCCTCCGGGGGTTTGGGTGCAGTTTTCAGACACAGGGATTGGTAAGCAGCTGTGAAGGAGACTAAAGACAGCAGGAGATGATTTTGTTTATGGATCTGAAAATTTTTTTGTGTGTTACTTTCTAGAAATTTAGGTCTATGATCTCATTTGAGTTAGTTTTTGTGAGGAGACGGAGGTGCCTGTCTAGACTCCCGTGTTGGTTTGTTTACGGATGGAGGTGCCTGCCTAGACTCCTGTATTGATTTGTTTATGGATGGAAGTGCCTGTCTAAACTACTGTATTGATTTGTTTACCAATAGAGATGTCTGTCTAGACTCCTGTATTGATTTGTTTACTGACAGAGGTGCCTGTCTAGACTCCTGTGTTGGTTTGTTTACTGGCCTGTCTAGACTCCTGTGTTGGTTTGTTTACGGACGGAGGTGCCTGTCTAGACTCCTGTGTTGGTTTGTTTACTGACAGAGGTGCCTGTCTAGACTCCTGTGTTGGTTTGTTTACGGACGGAGGTGCCTGTCTAGACTCCTGTGTTGGTTTGTTTACGGACGGAGGTGCCTGTCTAGACTCCTGTGTTGGTTTGTTTACGGACGGAGGTGCCTGTCTAGACTCCTGTGTTGGTTTGTTTACGGACGGAGGTGCCTGTCTAGACTCCTGTGTTGGTTTGTTTACAGATGGAGGTGCCTGTCTAGACTCCTGTGTTGGTTTATTTACAGACAGAGGTGCCTGTCTAGACTCCTGTGTTGTTTTGTTTGTGATTGTCCAGTTGTGGAAGATTACTTTTTCGCTGGGCTGTGGTGCACATCTTTAATCCCAGCACTCAGGAGGCAAAGGCAGGCAGATCTCTGAGTTTGAGGCCAGCCTGGTCTACAGAGTGAATTCCAGTACAGCCAGCGGTACACAGAGAAACCCTGTCTCAAAAAAGGGGGGGGGGAACATGACATGATATGGTATTGAGAGCATGGAAAAGGATGAAGACCTCCAAAGAGAAGAAACTGCCAAGCTGAGTAACTCCAGTCCAAATCCAGTAAAGACATTAAGGAAGGTTGCATTGCCTCCACTACCATGAAGAAAACTATAGATGCAGTGTCTTCATAACAGGCCGGCTTACATCCAAAGACTAATAGGTGAATTTGACCAACAGCAAGCAGAGTCATGGCACTGGAACTCTGCTTGGACTGGAAGGTGTGATGTATCCACAGTCCTCCGTGAGCTGCTCTAGAGCAGTGTTCTCAGCCCTCCTAATGCTGCGGCCGTTCATACAATTCTTCATGTTGTGCTGACCCCCAGCTGTGAATTTTTTGTTGTTACTTCATAGCTAATTTTACTACTGTTATGAATTGTAATGTAAATATACGTGACCCCTGTGGAAGAATCATTCAACCCCCAAAAGGGTCATGACTCACAGGTTGAGAACCATTGCTCTCGATTCTAAAAGATGGAACTTTGCTTGTTGGAAGTTTCAGTATTAGTAAACTTGAGTTACTTTTTCCCTTCATTTTACTTTGCTTCTCTGAATTTTGAAGTTGCTTTTTCCCTGGCCTCTCCTCTCCGCCCAGACTTGTTTATTAATTGAAGCAGTATTTTAGATATTGGGCATCCAGTGTCTGTGTAAAATCGGTCTTCCCTTGAAAGCTGGTGTTGTTATTTGAGATGATTTTTTTAGATATCAGGGATGCGATGCCCACATGCAGGAACTGCGTGTGTTTAGAACAAAGCAAAGTAATTAATGTGCAAGGTGAGTGCATTTGGATAAACAGAAGCCTATTTTCTAACCTTTTTTAGTGCAAACTCTTTGCCTTAAATGGTAGAATATTTAAACATTTGCACAAAATAAAAAAAGATCAAAACATTGTTCTGGAGGGTTAAAAAATAGAAAGTTGTGTGGTTTTCTATGCACATATGTGCGTCGGAGCTGACTGGCTCTGGAGTTAGATCTGCCCTGTGTGTTAAAGCTGCATTGCAATGGCTGCCTTAAAGTGTTTTTGTGTGGCTAAGAAGTAGCCACACTGCCTCTAGCTCCCATCCATGGGAAGCGTGCTGTGGCCTCCCAGCGTCAGAATGTCAGAACGTGTGTGTTCAGCTTGTATGTCTGCAGAGCTGATGTGATGTGAGCTCCTTCCTCAGTAGGCGGGACGCTCAGGTTCAACAACAGATGCGTTATAGTAGGCTGTCGGCACTGTTTGTCAGCTGCTTCTCCTGCTGTGGAAGACAGGCATTTCCATTTCTACAGTGTGTCAGATTGATTAATGCTGGGCAAATCTGATATTTATAAAAATGAAGCAGCTCAATAATTCTGTGGAAAAATGAGAAACTAAATGTGTAGGTAATGTTTTTATACTGTCATCAAATGTTTTTTGAAGAGAGATTTGCAAAGAAGCTATTTACCACATTAAATGTATAGTTAGACTTTTTTAAATCCTGGATACCTGAAATATAAAAACAAGTGGATGTATTTCATCATAGCATAGTGATCCAGCAAACAGCACAAACTTCCCTTACAGGGAGTTTATCTCTTAACACCGACTTAAACTTTCACTTGTCTTACCATGTGGGAACAGAAGTTATGTGATCAAATATAAGGATTTCTGGCTAATGTTGGCTCAAGTTGTGTTGTCTTCTATCGTCTCTTCAAAGTGCTGTGGCTGAAAAGGAAGGCACTATGTTTACAAACATGTTTTGAAATGTTTGCCAAAATTTTGGTAGCATCCTTAATGAAGATGCTTGTCTCCAGCATCTGGGTAGCATCCTTAATGAAGATGCTTGTCTCCAGCATCCAGGTAGCATCCTTAATGAAGACGTTTGTCTCCAGCATCCAGGTAGCATCCTTAATGAAGACGTTTGTCTCCAGCATCCGAAAAAAAAGAAAAAGTGGAAAGAAGTTTATTTTTTCTGCTTTTTCCCTTGTCAAAAGTCAACCAATTCTGTGTATGTATTTCTGTCTTTTTATTCAGATCAGTTGATGTATTTGTGATTTTTACCAAAACCATAATTACTACAACTTTATAAAGGTTTTAAATTTGGATGAGATCAGTCCTCTGTCTTCATCTTTGTCTTTCAGGATAGCAGTGGCCCTTCAGGGTCTTCTCTCTCTTGAAATAGTCTGTTTGCTAATAGCCACAAAATAGCTTGCTGAGATTTTGATTGGGTATCACAATGAATCTGTGGATCAAGCTGAGAAAACTGACATTTGGCAACATTGTGTCCCCTATCCGCAGACATAAAATATATGGCCGCTTATTCTTTTTTTCTGGTATCTTTCGTCAAAGCGTGTAGTTTTCTTCTGTGTAGTTCTTTTACATAGTTGGTTAGGTTTTGGGGAATGCCAATGTAGATGATACTGTGTTTCTCACTTCAGATTCCACTTTTCAATGCCGATATGCAGCTGTGCAGCTTTCTGTATTCATTGGTGTCATGTCTCACTGTCTTGCTGAAATTGCTTCCAGACATTCTGTTTTTGTTGTTCTTTCATTCTTTATGCATAGGTAAGCATGGTGTTGACAACAGTTTGTTTCTTTCCAGTGTCTGGAACGTTTAGTCCCCTTTCCTGTCTTACTACGTTAACTAGGACTTCTGGCACAGCATGAAAGGGGATGGTCCTTTTCCTTGTTTCTCATCAGTGAGACTGTTGAGTGTCTCGTATCTGAGCTATGGATTTATTTCAGATATTCTTTGTTGACTTAGTTTGCTGAGAGTTTCTGTCACAAAGTGTTGGGTTTTGTCAGGGACCTTGTCTGTATTGTTTGATATAGTCATGCATGTGCTTCTTTGATTTTTATTTGTCCATACAACCATAAATAACTATTATAATTCCAATCTGTGAAATGGAATCTTTTTTGTATATTCCTGGGTTTTATTTGCTAATATTTCATTGAGTTTTTTGTATATGTTCATGAAAAAATTATATTCTATAGTTTTAGTTTCTTCTATTGTCCTCCAGCTTTGATGTTAGGCCAGTCATTCTGCCTACTGCCCATAACTGCTAGGTGCCCATCACGGAACTGAGGAGCCACCAAGCTCCCAGAAGCACTTACTTGCACACCAGAAACTGCCACAGCCCACACTCCTGCAAAAGTAGGATGTCCACAGTAAGGCGTCCTCTGCCCTCTGCCCCACTCCCAAGGGGTTCTCCTCTGGGAGCAGGGCTTTCAAAGATACTGGTGGATTAGCATTGCCCTGGGTGTGATCCCTGAAGTGGGTGGAGGCAGCACTGGGTGTGGATCCTGCAGTAACTGTGATTGCTTCTGCAGTGGGCTTAGGAGGAAAAAAGACTGCAAGCTAAGCTTTGCTACACAGTGAGACTTTATCCCCCAAACAAACAAACAACAAAAAACCCTGTACAATTCAGAGAAGAGCTCTCGGAAGATTCATCCATGAGGATTTGGAGCCGGGCATAAACCTCATGAATGCAGAGCAGCTGCTCCTGCTCGTTGCTGTTTGAAACTGCTCGTTTGATAGCATCGATAATTCTAAAGAAATTCTGTGTCTCCTGTAACATCTGGCAATTCCATAGATTTATTGATAAATTACTTTTCATTGCTTTGAATTTTCTGCTTTTTCATCCCTAATAATGAGTTGTTTTAGGATGCTTTATTTCGAGAGAAGTTTCTCATAGTGCAGTGAGATTCCTCCATACCAGCTACGGAGCAATAAAAGCACTCACATTCTTCCTTGTGGAAGCAGCTTGTTTGCTGCAGTCCTGGCCTTGTCCTCCTGGCCTTCTCCTCTGTGCTCGGCACTTAGAGCAGGGACATCATGAGGTTTTTCTTTTAAGCAGGAGTAATAGGTTCAGTTTGAGATCAACCTTGGAGTTTAGGATCTTTGTGGGCACAGGTGTCTGTCTGTGGGTTATTGCAGGCCCCCTCCTGTGCTGTCCCAGGAGAAGGTGCTTCTACTCTGGTCAAGCGTTCTATCCAGTGTGCATGAGTAGCCTCTGCTGGAGAGTCCACATCCTGGGGGCTCACATCTGTGCAGAACTCAGAGCCCCTGAGACACCTGTGGTGACAGATGGTGCGCCCATCCTCAGGAGCATGTGCCAGGTACCCTGTCCTTGCTCCCAGAGCCTCTTAAGAGCATCTGTCTCTCGGTGCCTGTTTCAAACATGCACCAGGCCATGTTGTTGTGAAAACGTATCATAGATTGATGCAATTATTCTTTCAGGTATGGGGTTTAGTAAAAACAAAAATTTCAAGAAAGAAATCTACATTATTTTAAGTAAAATGTATTGATATGAGTCGTGTGAAGGCTGGCACATTTTGATTGAGAAGCTCTGTGGTCTTTTCAAGTTCATTTATAGATGAGTTAGAAACCTGACATCAGCTCTCTGGTGCTAAGGAGTTTTCTGTCCTGGCCACCCAAGCCCTGAGCTGGGTAGATAGCTTCCCAGGGCTTCTGCCCCGTGTGTAGCCGACCTGTGAGTGCTCCTGCCCAAGCGCAGGTGATGTGGGAAGTTTCTTGAACTGAACTGGGAACCCAAGGATTGCAGCCATGAGGAGTGACTCATGAGCCTCCCAGGAGGCTCTGGGATAGAGAGGCCTCTCTGGAGCCCAGCCATGTCTAAAACTGCAGCCCAAAACACAGCTGCAGTCCAAAACACAGGCCGACCTAGTGCAGCCGGAATGTCAGTAGAAGTCTGGGACCGTCATCTGTGGGAAAAGAGTGGAGGAAGAGATGGTGGCCGGAGGGTGGTACAGCCAGAGTCAAGGAAGGCAGTGGCTAGGACAGGACAGTGCGGGGGATAGAATGGCCCAGAGACAAAGGTGGAGGATAGCATCTTCACAGCACCATCCTTAGGGTCCCCTCTCGGTGCCCACACCCACTCCCTCTGTCCTCGTCTCCCAAGGGCATGGTGATCCACGTCCACTGACTCATCCTCTCCTGACTCTGAGCTGTTGTTTTCATGATGCAGGCCGTGGGTTGGGAATGATGGGCAAGGAGCACTCATGCCTCCTCTTGCTGTTATCCTAGCTCTTCCTCCAGCTTGCCACTATTGGTCATCAGAGACTGACCAGCAGTGAGTGGGCAGGAGAGGAAGACTACCCCTTCTCCATCTCTGGTCCCTGGGGAATGACATTAGAAAGGGCTGTATAGGTAGCGGTGGTTTTCATCCTGAAGATAGAACCTGAGGTTGGTTATAGACTTGCTGTTTTCTGGCTGCCAGTTGGAGGTCTTCCCTGGCGTGCTGCAGCAGGAGTGAGAGCCAGTGTGAAGCTGTGCTCTTCCAGGCCAGGCCTAGGATTTGTCAAATTTGATACTCAGCTTAAGGCAGCTTCGTCCAGGATGAGACCCCAAGGTGAAGCAGTAAACGCAGGGGTTTGTGACATGTTGGGTACCGAGGATGCTGAGAGTAAGAGCCAACAGGTGACTGGGGCTGACCATGGAGTTCTGGATTCTGTCTTATGGGGAATGGAAGACTGGAGCACTACAGAGTCGATGGGAACCCACATGGGCCAGTGCTCTCCAGAAGGACATGGTCTTGAAGGTGACCTTCGACTGGTTAAACACCATTTCTAGAGAGGCAGGGAGCCTAGGGCTACCTGGGATGTGGGGAAAGACATGCCAGCCTTTCCTGTTCCAGCTCAGTCAGTGTGGTCTCAGACAGCTCACCCTGCTTGTGGGTCACTGTGCACCTCGTTCTTGTGGCTGGTCTCAGCATGCACTAGAGCACACAACTCTAGAGCACGCAGCTCCTTGAAGGCTGGGGAGTGTTTTCTTAGCACTGCCCGGTGAGCCCCTGCTCCACAGCTGGCTTGGTGACCTGCTCTGTGGTTCTCACACTCTCTGGATGTGCACTTTATCTTCTTGTCATCGTTAGTGGTGACACTAGCTCCTGCTGACTCCTGTGAAGTGTAGTCTCACGCTTTTCCATCAGCTCGAGGTGGGGTGTGGGAGCAGGGCTCTCACTGATGACTGGAGCCTTTGCCATAAGCCTCTTTCTTAGCCTATCACAAAGTTGATGGGTTTTTGTTTTGTTTTGTTTTCTGTAACTTGTAATTTCCCAAGCTGAAATTTTAATCTGTTGTGAGTACAGGTGTTCTGTGAATATCAGGATTCAGTTCATTGTTTCTTCCTGTGGCTTGAGCTTCCTAGCGCTCAGCTCTCTGCTCCTGGCTGCCTGCCTGTCTGTGTGGGCTGGGCTGGACTCGGGAGAGGGCATGGGCCAGGATGGAGTGGAGGCTTGGGGATGGGCCAGACTGAAGCCTATTTCCCTGAGCTTTCTTCCTCTGCTTTCCACTGTCTCTGCCCCAGGAATCTCCAACCTAACAATTCTGCATGATACCGACCAATTTCTATGATGCTCTGGAGCCCAGTGTTTTTCAGATTGTGGGTTTTGAACCATTATTAGATGATGAAGTCAATTTTATGTCCCACCCGCATGAAAGCACTGACTGCACCGCGCCTTCCCTCTAGCGAGGCCAGGGTTACACTGTCAGGTTCTAGCCGTTTGTATGAATGCCTCGCCACTTTTGATTCGGGACACGGTGGGTGTCACAGTTGGAAACGTCTGCAGCCCCCATGGCATTCTCACATTCTACCACACTTTCCGAAAGGAAAGCACACTCTAGCCCTGTGGTTTTGTGCCCTAGGGAGAGTCCCTGTCGTACAAGGTGGGATCTGTGTGTCCAGCTAGAGATGGTCACGATCAGAGGGAAGAGCTACTGCAGAGTAGTTTATTCATTGAGGTGTCGCAGGGGCTCCTGGCCTCAGCTCAGATAGACTTTTGTGGGGCTTTCTGGTCCCCAGGGTTAGATATGGCTCCCTAGTCTGTCTCCCCCACCCTCAGAACATGCATGATGCCAGCATGTGACTCGTGCCTCAGACACCGAGGCAAGGCTGTGAGGTGCCCTGCAGTTGCATGGCCTGATGTACCACATAAAACGCTCTCCGTGACCACAATAGGAGTCTGGACTCCAGGGAAGATGCCAACGGGAAGGAGTTGAAGCAAGACTAATAAATGTATGTGTGGGGGTACAGTGCACCAGCAATTCTAGCGACCTTCTCCCTAGGAAAAGGCATGTGCATGAGTGACAACTGCGTCCTGTCTGTCATGGGGTGTCTCTGACGTCACACTCCTCACTTCTCCAGAAGGCCAGGCATCCTGACAGCTGCAGAGAGGACCCCAAGGAGGCCTCACAAGAGGCTGTGGGAATACCTTTTCTTAGGGTGTGGTATTCTCTACACTATGGGAGTGTGTCCCTCTCCAGATGTTCAGTGATTCTGCTGTAGTAGTGGGATTCAGAGCATGTTTGGGTGTACTGGATGCACAAGGAGTTGCAGGGATGAATAATGAAACCCTTAGCCCAGTGGTATTTAGCAGCGTGGGACCCTCCTCGTGGGGAGGAAAGACGTGAGTACGGAATGGTTTTAGTGAGAGAGCTGAGGATGATAGCAGGAGGATCAGGAGGTAAGATCATCTTCAGCTGCCTAGTTAGTGAGTATGAGGACAGCCTGGGCTGCATGAGATACTGTCTTAAAAACCAGCCAACCAAAAGAACCGGCAGCACCCTGGTTGGAGTGACTCTGGCACCCCCCCTTTCCTCTTGCTGTCCTGACCTTAGCCTTTGACCTTCTCCTGGAGGCCCAGTCTGGAGGAGGCCTAAAGTGCCTTGACTGCCGCCTCCGCTGCCTCTGGGCCCTTCAGTTCCGTCTCCCGGTGGCTTCTCTCTGGCGTTGGTTTTGGACCCCAATAGTCCAAACGTTTATTCTTGTAGTACCTGGCCGAACAGTGGAGTACCTTATTAATGTATGCACACATTGTCTCCTTTGCCTTCCTGGGATGCTCTGGGGACATGGGTGAAGTCCCATGGGAAAGTGGGCAAACAGGACATCCCTTTCCCAGAAAGAGAAGTGCGGTCGGAGTTGCCAGCGCTGTGTTGGGAAGCTTTAGGTGGAGCCTGAGTGCCGGGCCCTCCCCTCTAGTCTTGCCAATGGCAGACTCTCAGCTTCCCATATGACAGCTCTCGGGGCTGCTTTCAGCTACTTTATCATTATTATTATTAAAATTGTCATCCTGTGAAAAGCCAAGGCCACCGTTTCTTGACCTAACACTCGTTGCCATCTCTGACAGCACTTTGGTCTTGTATTCTCTTGTCACGCACCCTCTGCTCTGCTTTTTCCAGGGAAAGTCCGGTGGCCAGACTTTAACCAGGAGGCGTATGTTGGTGGGACAATGGTTCGCTCTGGGCAGGACCCCTATGCACGCAACAAGTTCAACCAAGTTGAGAGTGACAAGCTGCGTATGGACAGAGGCATCCCTGACACCCGGCATGACCAGTAAGTCCCTCCAGGCTTGTTGGAGCCACTGGAGCTCCTCACCTGGGTAGCATTGTCAGAGCAGGAAGGATGCTGGAATGAGGCTTATGCCTCTTGGCGATTTGCAGAGGCAGCAGGCTATAGGCCAGCGGAGGGATCAGGAGAAAGTTGTGTGGGCCTTGTCTTTGCTGATCATTTAGTACCTTGAAGTTGCGTTCATAAACACAGTTTACAATCTTGGAAGGAAGATCTTCCACTTGCTGGGCCAGCTTTAGTAGAGGAATGTTCTGGAAATCAGAGAAGAGATGGACTTCTCGCAGAGTTAGGAACCAGGAGGCAGGACAAGTGTTAGTACTTGTCTCTGGACACCGGTGGAGAAGGAACGTGACACACGTTTCTATGTTACAGGACTTGGGTGGAGGGTGGGCTGCTCTGCCACGCTCAACTCAAGGCATCCTCAGACCCTGAAGACCAGTCCGGCACCAATAATAAGGAAAGCGGTGTTCACAGCCTGGTCCCCTCCCCCATGTCCCGAAGGTTCTTGTAAGAACCTTGACAGGGCACTGTTAACTCTGGCAACTCATACTGGGCTGGTTGGGTTTGGGTCACTGAGAAGTGAGGAGACACTTCTCACACTTCTGAACCCTGAGGGTAGCTCTTGTCCTGAGTAGGTGAGTCTTTCTATGAATGAAATTGCTTCCAGAGCCCCTGGTTTCTTGGGGAGTGGAACATGCGGTAGGTCTCACATCTGGCCGTGGTCAGACTGGGTGCAGATCTGGGTCCCATCTCTCTGCATGTCAAAAGCACTGCCAGGGGATACACTGTATGCCTGGGAGCCTTTTCTCTGCTTCTGCATGCCAGGCACAGGTGTCAGGACAGGGATCTGGGATGCCTGGGAAGAGGAGCCTCTCAGGTGGTGCCACACACATTCGGGGGTGCTTTTCCCTCTGCTGCTATCCTGGTGCCAGTCTCTTTGTTAAGTTCTCCATCACAGTCCAGAGACTGAAGAAGGCAAAGCCGAGGGGCAGGCAGCACATCGGCCTAGAAGACTGGCAAACAGCTTTGTGCCCCGACAGGAGGATTTTCCCCTCCTGCTTCAGTCTTAGGATTGGATACTGGGGACTGCTAGGGGTTCATTTCTTTCCTTATCAGCCATCTTTGGGTAGTGGTCAGCACTGAACTCAACAGTTTTTACAGGGTAAACATAGCCTCATTACCCTTTGGGACCAGGGAAAAGCCTATGGATTATTCAGCATATGACCCAGGTAACCACAGTGAAATCGATTCATGGTGTCAGCTCTCATCCTTCTCCATCCACACCAGGTGATTGCCTGCATTTCTTTGTTTCTTTCTTTAAAGGCAGCTTTGTTCAGCTTCTTGTTGCGCTTCTGGTTGTAGCCGTCCTGTTTCACTTTGTAAAACGAGGGCAGCAGGCTCAGTCCCGGGGCCCCTGGGACCTCTGAGTGGAGTTTCAGGCTGTGAAAGTATTGAGCACAAAGCCCTGTGCAGTCAGAGGAGTATGCATGTCTGGGGACAGCGTCCAGAGTCTACCTCTGCTCCCTCTGTCCAGCTAATAGCAGGTCATGTCTTCATGTCCCACTGGACTAGGAGCTGCTGACAGAAGACTGGAAGGGTCAGTGATCATCAACATGACAGGATTGTGCTCACCGAGGAGACAAGGCCCTGGCCATATTTGCAAGGGAGTTTCTAGATTAGGTTAGCTGAGGTGGGTCTCACCTTGGATGTACAGCATCATCCCATGAGCTGGGTCCCAAATCGAATACAGAGAGAAAGCAGGGTGAGCACCAGCATTTGTCTCTCTTCGCTTCCTGGCAGGTGTCAAGTGACCAGCCGGTGTCATGTGACCAGCAGATGTCGTGTTAAGCCATGATAAACTGCACTGCGCTTTGAGCCATAATAAACCCTTTTTTCCTTACGTTGTCAGATATCTGGTCACAGAGTGACAAAAGTAACTAATACAGGGTTTAGCTCCAGGAGTAGAGCCCAGCAGAATTAAGGTAAAAATGTCACCTGGCCACTTGGAGTGATTAAAGTTTAATCTCCGTGTGATCATTGGGCTTTGTGTCACCAGCTGTTGCTGAGCTGGTTCTCCCACCAGGGTATCGCTGTGGTGCAGGAAAAGGTGCAGTTTGGGGCTTGTCGGCATGGCGCTGGGTTTCTCGGCTGCTGCCTCCATTGTGAGTTCTCAAATTCCCTCAAGCTCTACAGACATGTTATTGTCCAATATTTTTGAAATGACCATTTATCCAAAATGATCTTTGATGACCCCTCCCAGGACGGTTGATTTCTGCCCGGCCTGTGTCAAAGCAGCTGCTGGGACCCTTCCCCGTTGGTTCGATTGGGGTGAATTAAATCTGCAGAAAGCCTGGCAGTCTCCTGGAAGGGAACTGTGGCCGCTCTCCTAATGTTGGCTCTGGGAATCCATCTCGTGCATCAGTGGAGAACACCAGGCTTTCTCTTTGGCCCTCTGCAGTTTCCGGGACAGCAGTTACAGCACAACCCCTTCTGTGAGTGTCTGGCCTCTAACTCGACAGTCTCCTTCTGTGTGGGCTGAAGACCCCATCACAGCAGAAATCAGCCTCCTGTGGCCGTGGAGCTGGAAGAGGGATGTGGTGCCCAGAACCTGATGGGCCTGGACTGAGGCCCTGGGTTCTTTCAGTGCTTCCGTCTGTGACTGCTGTCCCCTGAAAAATGACATGATGTGCTTCTTTTGTGTGCTTTTTGGCTCCCAGGACCCCACCAGAAGTCTCCATTCCCTCTGGCCAGCAGCCAGCGGCAGCATGGGTATTTGTGGGTGAATCAGCGTGTGAAAGTCCCAAGTCTCCATCGTGTCTGAATTTGGAGTTAGGTTCTTTATTAGATAAAGTTAAGGTGAAATAAAGTTGTAGGAATGGGGCCCTGATCCAGTGGAACAGGTATCCCAGTAAGAGGATGGAGGGGGAGGAAGGCTGTTGAGGAAGAGAGAGGAGAGACTGAGAGGGACTGAGGGGGACAGCTTCCCCTTGGCCAGATGAGGACATGGTGGGAAGGTGGCCATCTGCCAGCCCTTGATCATAGGGGGGTCCATATGAGACAAAATGCCTGGCAGAATAGACCGAGACAGCAGAGGAGGCCCCCTCCGTGAGCAGCCATGGGTGGCAGTGGCCCAGTGTGTCCTGAGTGACTCAGAGAGCACCTTATCTGTGGATCCATGAACCTTCTTTGTATCCCTCAACAGTGGGGTATGAGCCAAGCAGGTCTCTTAGCTCGTGGGACCAATTGGAAGTGCTCCTGTGAGGACAGTATGCAGCTTCCAAGCGGAGCCCGGAGTTTGGAGACTTTTCTCTGCCAGGAGCTCAAGGTAGCTCACTTCAGAGTCTTCTCTGTTGGAAACAATAACCTTCATGGGAGCACACTGTGGGGCTTCTTTTCCTGCTGGCCAAGCACCGCCCTTTGTGCTTGTTTCGTTAGACCCCTTTTGGTGAAGGCAGACTCCCCGGCTGTCTGTGCTAAGTCAGTTGCTCCTGTTTCTTTTTATCTTGAATTTCAAATCTTGGGACTTTGAAATGTGCTTGCATCTCCCACTGAAGGATGGCCCTGAGATTAGGGGCGCTCCTGCCGATTCCCCCAGGGCAGCATCTGATGAGGGGTTGCCCACGTTCCAAACCTGTTTGTCTGTCAGGCTTCCCTTAGAGTGCCTCATCTTTGCTCAGTTTGCACAGTGTGGTTGCTCAGCTCTGCTCTTCTGAGAACTCTGACTTCAACAGCCACTCTTCAGATGGTCTGGCCATAAACAGAAGGCACACGTGTAGCCCTCAGGGATGTTACACTCTTGAGGTTGTCACTGGCTTCCAGCAGGACTTTTCAGGTTAGGTGGGTGTTTGCCATGCTGGGTGTGCTTGCTGACTCTGGGTCACCAGCGTTGGCCAGGTTTGGAACTGTGGGCTAGCCACAGCCCGGACTGTCCTTGTTCCTCGGAGAGTAAACACTGTGAATGCCGAGAGAAGGCTGTCTCAGGAGCCCACCAGCACAGAGGGAGGCCTTGGCAGGATGCTCATGGGACGTATGATTTTCCACTGTGAGATGTAAGACCTGGGTGAGGGAAGTCCAGTTCCTAGTGTAGCTGAGGGGCCAGAGCAGCCTAAGCTTGATATTGCAACACCTTTTGTGTGCTGCTGGGCTAACATCTTTTAGTTGGAGGGTGTCATCTCTGGTGAGGAACCACCTGTGTGTGTTCCCTCTTCATGTTGTTAGGCAGCCAGCCTTGCAGGCCTCGTGTGTTTGGTCCCGTGTGCATTGGTCTTTCTCACCCAGTGCACACCAGTGTGAAGTGGGTAGGTCAAGTTCCCAAAGCCCTGCGCTCAGAACTCACCTGGCAGCCAACTGGAACTAGGCCTTGGTGGGCAAGCCGGGTGGCTTTCCCGTCTTACTCCCTCTCTGGAATGGTTTGTTAGGTTGTGTGTTAAAGGCTTGGCTGGTCCCCAGTGCAGCTGGGTGGAGACGTGGGAAAGTGGCTGGATCATGAGGACTCTGACTTTGTCCAGGTGTTAATTGTGGATGACTTTACAGTTTGAAGAAAGTGAAGCCCTGGGGACTCTATGGCGGCAGCTCTTCTTCCGCCTTGCTTTCCAACGGCCATAAGGTGAGCAGCTTTGCCCTCTCTGCTCTTCTCCTACGGGGCCTTCCCACTAACCCTCAGTGATAAGCCAGTGACCAGGACTGAAGCTTCTAAACCGGGGCTTGCAGCTGTGGGTCATTTGTGGCAGTAATGGATGGCTAACAAATCCCACCAGTAGATCTTGGCCAGGTAGGCAACTGGGACCCTTGGGGTGCCACCTTGAATCTCACCTGCTGGGAAGCCAGCAAGATTATGAAGTTACTTAGATGTTTGCGGTATGCCACAAACACCAAGCTAGGGTAAGCCTAATGCCCACAAGAATCTGAGCCCCTAGCTTCCAGGTGCCCTCTCAGTGCCCTGCTGCTAGGTGCAGCTGCCTTTGCTGTGATGCCCCAGTCCTTACGCTCCTAACTTTAGGCATGAGCCTCTGGCATGCGACCTACACATAACTAAAATCAGGAAGCAGTGACTCTTGACAGCTGGCAGCTGATTTCTCTGGCACAGAGGGAAGGGTCCCGAGAATCTGGAGGAGGACTGGCTATCGTTGACCAGTCAATGGGGAATAGGCCTGCCATTCATTAGTGTATTCTTCCTTTTGGTTCGCTCTGTGTTGCAGACAAGACTGCTCTTTTCCTGTGTGAGCCCTTCCCCGTTGGACCCTTTGAGGTGTGACGGGCACTGGGGAAAGTACCTGGCCATGGGCAGCAGATTTCACTTTGACTGTGCAGCCTTTCTGAAGGCCTGGAGGGAGTCACCACCCCCAAGATTGTCAGCAAGATTACAAAGCTTATCACCACATGCATGGCTCCACATGGGGCTCAGTTTCTCCATCTGTTATGTGGGCAGAAATAGGTGAGGTGACGCTAAATCAGTAATGACATTGGTTTCTTATTCTCTGGTCCTTCCTTTCTCCCTGGATCCTGGGCTCCATGATAGCAGTACATACATTCCCCCAGCTGCCCACACACCCCAGGTCTGCAGCCTAGTGGAGCAGCTCATGGCTGAGCAGCCATCACCCTGTAAGGTTGACCAGCCCTGGAGGCACTTTACCTGGAGCCCTGTGCTTCTTGCCTGGGATGGGCTGGTAAGTCTCCACTCTTCCCGGTGGGCCAACACCTTTGCCATAGGAGGGCTCTCCGTTATTGGTGTTGCTACCTGTGCACATCCCCGAACCTTCAACGTGATCTGTAAAGTAGCCTCTTGTTCACTTCTGGACTTGCATGTGCTCTGACAAGCTTGTCTCGTGGCAGGAGCATTTAGCCCTTGTGTGTCTGATGTGTGCTCTAGAGAGCTGAGCTTAAAGCCAGCATCTCACTGCGTTACGAGTCCTGCCTGCTGTGTCCTTTCCACTTCTCCTTCCTGTGAGTGCTCATGTCTTGCCAGCTAGATAAAGTTTGAACTGTGATAAACTAGCAGAGTCCAAGATGAATGAGAACTTGTTGTCTTCCTGCCGGACCATTGTCCATCTGTATCCTATGAGCTTGTCACAGTGGCTCCGGTTGGTACCAGTTCACTGGTAGGGGATCCTATTGATCTGCTTGTCTGAAGACATCTGTTTCATGCCACACACACCCCCCAGCTAAAAGTGCAGGATTTTTGGAAGGCAGTTGTATCCGCATCTTTCCTTTCCCTTCCTCGCTCTGTCTCCCCTATTCCTGGTGGAAATTGACTGTGACTTGTTCTTTATGGTCCAGTTTGTCTTGTATTGCAGTTAGATTTTAAGATATATCTCTGTGTTTGCTTTTTAGTGATTTATAAGAACTTGTAGGCATTGCTTTTTGTGACTTAAGCCTGTTTTAGGGTTTGAAGGGTTTGAGTGCCTGCAGCCTCCCTTCTGCCAGCTTTGTGTGCCCTTCCCCCCTTTAAGTCCCTCATCACATTCTCGTTGGCTATTTCCCCTGGCCCTCTGCCCTCTTATGTTCTTATTTTTATTCCTCTGTCTTTGATTCCTGTTCAGGGACCCCTGCATGTCAGTATTAACCCCGCCTGAAATCTGCCGAATCCCCGCATAGAATGCTGTGCTGTGGTGGAGAACAGGTGTAGAGAGCTGTTTGGAGGCTCTCCCTGCTGTCTCCACCTCCCAAGGAAGATATACTTAGCAGGGAAGACAAGCAGGTCACCTTTGTACTATGCAGAACTGAACCACAGATTGGGTTCCGTTGAGTGGGAGAAGTCTAGAAGTTTCCGGTCCTTCTCTTTCTATAAACCAGCCTCTAGAATGCCCATCCTAATTTCAGTCTCATTGCTTTCAAATCCTGACTTGAATACTGGCTTCCGAGCCCAGGGCACCTTCAAAACTTGGCTTGGCTTCCTGTCCACAAGGCCATTGCTCTGTTGGGAATATTTTGCCCTGGTGGTTTCATAGGTGAGGGGAGGGCAAAAGTAAGTGCTGGCCCACTCTCTGGGTGCATCCGTCCACCTGGCCCACTCTCTGGGTGCATCCGTCCACCTGGCCCACTCTCTGGGAGCATCCGTCCACCTGACCCACTCTCTGGGTGCATCCGTCCACCTGACCCACTCTCTGGGTGCATCCGTCCACCTGACCCACTCTCTGGGTGCATCCGTCCACCTGGCCCACTCTCTGGGTGCATCCGTCCACCTGGCCCACTCTCTGGGAGCATCCGTCCACCTGACCCACTCTCTGGGAGCATCTGTCCACCTGGCCCACTCTCTGGGAGCATCTGTCCACCTGGCCCACTCTCTGGGTGCATCCGTCCACCTGACCCACTCTCTGGGTGCATCCGTACACCTGACCCACTCTCTGGGTGCATCTGTCCACCTGGGCCCACTTTCTGGGTGCATCTGTCCACCTGGCCCACTCTCTGGGAGCATCTGTCCACCTGGCCCCACTCTCTGGGTGCATCTGTCCACCTGGGCCCACTTTCTGGGTGCATCCGTCCACCTGGCCCACTCTCTGGGAGCATCTGTCCACCTGGCCCACTCTCTGGGTGCATCTATCCACCTGGCCCCACTTTTGGGGTGCATCTGTCCACCTGACCCACTCTCTGGGTGCATCCATACACCTGGCCCACTCTCTGGGTGCATCTATCCACCTGGCCCCACTTTTGGGGTGCATCTGTCCACCTGGCCCACTCTCTGGGAGCATCTGTCCACCTGGCCCCACTCTCTGGGTGCATCTGTCCACCTGGGCCCACTTTCTGGGTGCATCCGTCCACCTGGCCCACTCTCTGGGAGCATCTGTCCACCTGGCCCACTCTCTGGGTGCATCTATCCACCTGGCCCCACTTTTGGGGTGCATCTGTCCACCTGACCCACTCTCTGGGTGCATCCATACACCTGGCCCACTCTCTGGGTGCATCTATCCACCTGGCCCCACTTTTGGGGTGCATCTGTCCACCTGACCCACTCTCTGGGTGCATCCGTACACCTGGCCCACTCTCTGGGTGCATCTGTCCACCTGGCCCACTTTCTGGGTGCATCCGTCCACCTGGCCCACTCTCTGGGTGCATCTGTCCCCCTGACCCACTCTCTGGGTGCATCTATCCACCTGGCCCCACTTTTTGGGTGCATCTGTCTACCTGGCCCACTTTCTGGGTACATCTGGCTGCCTGCAGTCTCTCTAGAACTTTCAAGGCAATCTATGCATCTCATCCTCTCAGTTTTCCATGAACACTTCTGTCCAGAACAAAAGACTTTATTGTCACTAAATGCAGAGGAATACCTGAGTGTTTCATTTGGAATCCTAACCCAGTGTAAAGTCAGCTGTTCTTACATCTCGCCCTGAGTGGCAGTGTCTGTCTCTGAGGAGAGTGGGTAAGTAAACACAAGTGTCGTGGACACGGGAAGGGATGATGTGACTTTCGTTAGTAACTCTGTCACTTGCTACTCTGGGTTCAGGTGGGGATGAACTCTGACCCTTGGTTTTATCTGCAAAGCCATCACAGTATAGCTGTGACTGTCTCTTGGTGCTGCCATAAGCTTGAACATCTGTGGAAATATAAAAGACCTCTGAGCCCCTCACTCCTGTGCAGGTGTCGGTCACTGCTGCCCCTTGACCAGCAGTTCTCTTATGTGAATCAGCTTGAGCAGACCGAGCTGTGCTCTGGGAGCTTTGTTCTTGACTTGTGTGCCAAACTGAGCTCCGGGACAGACCCTGAATATGCTGTGTTGCTTCATGAGTATATGGCACATTCTGCAGCAAGCCAGCAGAAAACCAGTTTGAGGGAATACCTTTGAAACCGTGACTCTGCCTACTACCAAGGGAATCGGAGCAGGAAAGACAGACTCAGCAGGATGGCTTGATAAATAAGTCAATAAAGCTGTCCTCCACCAGCTGCCCACTAGAGAAGGAGCGACTTGATGTTTGTTTGCAGTGCCGACATTGAACGCAGGCCTCACACGTGCCTAGCGAAAGGTCCTCCCTAGGGCACATCGCCAGCCCCTCGCCCCACCTTTTTTGTTTTTTATGCAGGGTCTCAGTTGACTAGGCTGATTGTGAACTTACTCTATAGCCCGGGCAGACCCTAAGCCTGAGTTCCTTCTGCCTCAGCCTTTTGCATAGCTGGGCTTACAGATGCATAGCAATAGATCCAGCTCACTTGCTTTTGAAGTGGAAAAGCTTCATGTAGTATAGGAAGATGACAGAATAATACAAGGTCTTGCCTTTCTGGGACAGTTGGCCTACATTCCACACTTGAATGTGGTTTTAGAAGTTACATCGTCTTTGCTGGTAAGCAGTCAAGGACATTGGCTCACGAATGTTACCTGTCTATTCTCTAGTGCAGACCATGTGCTCTGAAGATACTGGTTCTTAGTGACGGAATCTGTGAGTGCCCAGACCCCCACTTCAGTCTAATACAATAACAGCCATTTACCTTAACTTCATCCAGCCAACTGCAGCAAGCTGGAATGTATGTGTGTTTACATGTGTACATGCATGTGCCTGCATACACACGTGCCATGGCACAGGGCACATTGTGAGGGTGCTGGGTGCCTGCCAGGAGTAGGAGTGTCTACCTCTCCATTCCAGAGGATCACAAGATCAGGACACGTGGATCTGCTGTCTGGAGAGCTGGTTTCTGCTCCAAGCATGGCACTTTGGATGCTGTGTGCGCCAGCAGAGGGAAGCAGGAGGTAGAGTGGGCATCATTTCCTGTGGAATAATGCCTGGCAAGAGCAGTGGTGCCCGGGCCTGCCCATGCACCTGATTCTTTTTCTCTCAGGGCTGATGTCTCTGGCGTGGGGCAGGTCATACAGAGCAGACACACACATGGGGCTCACACTGCTTATGCACACAGGGCTTCCCCCAGCATTCCAGGGCCTTCTCATGCATACTACCAAATATGATAAGAGTTACCCATGTCTTCTTTATGTTATGATGTAGTTGTAAATGGAAAACTGGACCCTTATTAGGTAAAGAGAAGAGAAGGAATAGTGAGTTTTTATTGGGTTAGTGAGAAAAGGATCTCTCTGGTTTACACAGAACAGCCAACGTCATCTCTAAGGGATGGTGGAAAGCCTGTGGTTTGAGGTCACATTGAGGTCTTCCTTGATAGCTACCTGCTATAACGGCCTGTTTCTTTGTTCTGGCCACTAGCAAAGTGCCTCCGCCACCCAGGACTCTAGTTCCTCTGTCATGGTCTGCACCCTGTTATGCTTGGCCTTAGCAGTGCCAGTCCATGGAAATCACGGTTAGCTGACGGCAAGGACAATGCTGGTGACAAGGGTGCTGGCCCCCATCGCCGGGGACCTTGTCTCGGGCAGATATGAACTCGATCTGTTACATCTCGTGTGGAACAGCCTTGCGCTGCAACCTCCCCTTGTCCTCCTTTCTTTAAATACTCCCGTTTTCCTAGACTGCTTTTTAAATTATTATTTTGAGATCATTTTTTTAAAGTAGGTACATCTGTTGTGTTTTTAAAAAGCAAAAGGAAACCACATCAGAAAGCTAAGAAGTACTCGCCGTCTCTTAAGAACGTCCCTCCGAACTTGTCCCCATCCCCCTGTTGCTCGTTGTTCTGGGCCTCATGTGGGAAGCGATTTCTGGTGTCTTTGTAGCTGCAGCCTTCGTGGCTTTGTGGCTCTCTGGGTGGTTTATGACGTCCCTTTCTGTTTGCAGTGCTGACTATGTGGGCTGAGTATTTTTTAATAATGTCCTTTGCTCACTGATTCAAAAGAAGATATAATTTGAAAGGGTGGTGTGTTGCTTGGTTCTGACAAGGTCCCAGCATTTATTCTCTCTATGCTGATTAAGACTACTGCTTTGAGTTTGAGTTAGGTCCCTAATTCTGACTTTCTGGGGCCAGTGCCCTTGCCTTCTTTCTCTTCAGTTTCATGGTGTTGATAAACTCTGTGCCGTGAATGCAGGACAAAGGCATCCACCCCTTTAGGTGCTTTCAGAAGATTCTTTGCAAAGGATTTGTTTCTTACACTCCACCTACGAATGCCACCCACACCTGTGGCTGTTTTAATCATGCTAATCCTTTGATGCATTCAAAAGGATTGCCCATGGAGGTTGGCATTTGGTGAACTTTTCTGTTTTACCTGAATAGCTCTGGAGATTTTGTCCTCCCAGAAGACTGTAAACCCTCCTGACAGTGCTGTAAACCCTCCTGACAGTGCTGTACTTGCCTGCACTGAGGTCTCTAGCAGCCAGGAAACCTCTCTCTCACCAGGTGTAGAAGTGTGTCTTCTCTCTCTTCCCTCTCTCTCATCCTGGAGAACCGAGCTCACATTTGCGTCAGATTTGCCCACAGTGGAAGGGGAAACCCTGCTCACACCTCTGGGTTCCGTGCAGGTTCTACTTCGCATGTGCACTCTAGTGTTTGTGTGTGCCCGACAGAACTGGTCCTCACATGACCATTGTCCTCTTGAAATCTTGGAGTCTTGTGGGGACTCCAAGACCGTGACAGGACCAGGCCTTCAGTAGTCCCTGGGAGGAGAGCTCTTCAGTCAGAGCTGCCCACACTCCTGTAACTTAGCCCTGACTCACCAGTTCCTACATTTGGTCCATCATGGATGCCCTAGCTGGGGTGAATGGGTGTTTGTTCACTTCTCCATGGGAGGGGTTCCATAACCCGGTGCACTGGGGTCCGCCAGCCTTTTAGTGCTTTCTCCCTTTTACCACTCCGAGCTGGCCTTGAGTTCAGCTGCACAGTGCTGAGTCTCTGCTTGCATTATGAAATGTAGTGTTATCATTCCAGTTATTTTTAAGACTACTTTAAAATAGCTAAAATATTGTTATTTCCCACTTGTCTGGAGCTCTGCTTTGAGTTTCTTTTTTTAAGCCAGTGTGTGTTTCGGCAACAGTTTCACAACTGCATGACTTCTCTTCCTGTCAGTTTAAACTGAAGCCGTCAGTCTTTTCTTCATCTTATTACTCGGGAAGCAGATCTCATGCTTCGTGATCTTATGTTCCTGCTTGGTGCTGGGGCCTTAGCATCGTCATCTGGCTGTCTCTGGTTGGGAGTTTGACACTGACACACATTTCTCACCTGGTTCCCACAGTGATCTTAGAGGCAGGTGTGTTCATTATTGTTCCCGCATCAAGTCAGGGAGAAAACTGAGAATCAGAGAAAACACATACCTCTAGCTAAGCAGGTAGGGGCAGCATGAACATGCCTGCATATAGGGGCCATGTCTTCATGTCCTCACCGTGTGTGTGTGTGTGTGTGTGTGTGTGTGTATGTGTTCAATTTGTAGCAGACAGACGTAGGGTATCTTCCTTAACTGTTCTCCTCTTCATTTTTTGAGACAGGGTCTCTCACTTAACCTGGAGTTAGCTCATTGAGTTGGTTGGGCTAGCGGCTAGTGAGCTCCACCATCTGCCTGTCTCCACCCTCTCTCCTCCAGTGCTGGGGTTTCCTGCTCCTGACTTTTCCCAGGGCAAAGACTCAGTTTTTTATGTTTATGTAGAAACTTTGCTGACTGCACCATACTCCGAGCCTCCCTCTCCCTTCCTCTATACATTTTCTAGGTATGTTGAACACGGTTTAAAGTACACAGAATTGTTTGAGTGCCACAGCCTGACTGCCACGTTGGAAACCTGGGTCCCCTGACAGTCTATATTCCCTCCACCGTTGCAGGCCTCTGCAGTGTCGTAGGCTGGCCTATGGGAGGGTATGTTCCTGGGTTATACCATTGTCAACATAAATCACCCCTGTAACGTTCTCATTCTGCACATGGTTTAGCCTGCATGGCACTCATAGGCTGCTTTACTTTTCTTTATTTTGTTTTGCCCTGGACTAGGGGTTGAGACAGGGCTTGCTCTTGCTAGGCAAGCCCTCTACCACTGAACTCCATCCCAGACCTGGTTTAATTTTGAAACAGAGTCCATTAGATTTCCCATTCTGTGGCCCAGGCAGACCTTTAGTTTGCCAGTCTTCTGCCTCAGCCTCTTCAGCAGTGGAGACAGTGGTGTGTCTCACAGGCCCTGCCATTTATTCTTGCTATGTAGTAGGTCTTCTGTTATCCTTCACTTCCGAGGGCTGGTTTACCTTGAATTTGTATCTTGGTCCTTCTTCTGCTCCTGTAGCAGAGTACCAAAGACTGAATAAATTCTGAGGTGAAGGTAAATTTTATTTGGTTCATGGCTTTGGAGACTACCAGTCCTAAAGCATGGTGGGGATGCCACTCAGCCTCTGAGAACCTTGTGCTGGTTTAGCTCGTGACAGAAGGCAGCCATTGTGGAAAAGTAGGCAGGACACCAGGCTTCCGGCCTCCTTCTCCCCCTCCTCCCCGCCAGCTTTCTTATCAGTTCAGTGGCCTGCTCTAATGCAGGTACGGTTTTGCTTCACTTGCTAGTCTTTGCTTTATCTTCTCCTCTAATTGGTTAACAAAGTTTTCTTTTCTACTTGTAACTCAATTAGTTGCCATTTTTAGCAAAAGTCGTAATTAGACAAACATTGCTGTAATACTGAGACTAAAACCATGCCTCCTCTTAACGAGGAGCACATATGCTTTTCTCTGGCCCATCCACGTTTTGTTTTATTTGATATCTGAGATTAGATCGATTATTATAATTATCTTAAGTCTTTTGGGGGGCTTTTTTGTGTGTATGGGTGTTTTGCCTGCATGTGTATATTTGCACCACTCCAAGAGCAATGCTGCTGGAGGCCCAGCATTCAGGTACCCTGGACCTGGAGCTCCAGGGGGTTGTGAGCCACCATGTGAGTGCTAGGAATTGAACCTTACTCACCTGGAAAAGCAGCCAGTGCTCATAGTCACCTCTCCAGCCCCCTGTAATCATTTTTTTTTAGGAGAGTGTTGTTTGGAGAATGGCGAGATTGCACAGATGTCTCTTGCAGACAACCCGAGTTCAGTGCCCATCATCCACATCAGGTGCCTCACAAAGGCCTGTTACTCTAGCTCCAGGAGATCTGATGCCCTCTCCTGACCTCTGAAGGACTGCACACACACACGATTTAAATATTGATTTGCACAGTGTCTGTACACACAGAAAAGCTGCACTGGTGTGAGGTAGTTTTATGCTTCCTCCTATGGTGTACCCCAACTTGCTTTATTACATCTTTGAATTTTTTAATGTTTTACTTGTGTGTGTGTATGTGTATGTGTGTGTGTGTGTGTATGTGTGTGTGTGTGTGCGTGTGTGTGTGTTTGTGTGTGTGAGTGCGCGTGTGTGTATGTGCGTGCGTGCGTGCGTGCATGCATGCGCACAATAATGCATGTGTAGAAGTCAGAGAACAGCTTGCAGGACTTGGTTCTCTCCTGCTGCTGTATGGGTCCCAGGAATTGGACTCCGTTTGTCAGGCTTGGTGGTCAGTGCCTTTGCATGAGGCATCTCCCTGGCTTGTGACCCAAGGTCTCTATCTGGTTTCGGCTGGAGCTTCTTGTGGGTTTGTAGGATCCTGGTCACATCACTGATACGCTTCCGGAGCCTTTGCCTTCCCAGGGACAGCTTTCCCCTGCTTCCTGGAAACACTAAGTTCACAGTGCAAGATCCACAGAAGCTGTGGTTTTCCTGGAATGTAGGTGTGCCTTGTCACACTGTGTCACTGTTCCCTGATGAACGCTGTCAGGGAGGCCTGGAGCATTCCCATGGCAGGAATTTATGGTATGGGGACACTGTTGAGCAAGGAATCTGGAAGTGGCCATCTGAGCGCTTCAGCTTTCCCCAGCCCTGCCTCAACCTTTTGGTTTTCTGCCTCGTCATCTTTGCCTGTGCAGGAAGGCTGCTGCAGCTCTTGTTTCCAGACCAGCCACAGAGGGGCGGAAGCGGGCTTTTCTTCAGTGGCTCTCTCCTCTGATTCAAAAGCTGATCTGTCCCAGGAACCTCCAGGACTTGCTGCCATTGTCCTTGGCCCAGATGTCAGCATGGCTACTCATGACCCAGCCAGGAAGCAAGTGAACTTGTCTTTGATAGAGGCTCACCCTCCCAAACCAGAGTCCACAAGAAGAGGGTGACAGGGATGAGTCTGTCCTGCTGGACAGGCATACTTGCCTGCAGATACACAGAGGCCCCCGGTGTTGCGGGTGAAGACTGGACTGAAACACAGCAACTCTTGATGTCTCGGGGCCCAGGGCCAGTCATTGTCATCATGGTTGGCATTTTGTCGTCAGAGGGAGGTTGTTCTTCCCCAAGACTCGGAAGAAAGCCTGTGGACTCACCATGAGTGAGTTAAGAGAGCTCAGCAGGCCACAGCGCTTGGAGAGATGGGCAGTGATGCTGTCCTTCCACCGTATGGAGGTTCACGGCCACCTCCACATACCCAGCAATTACACGCCTGTCAGTCGTCCTTCACCTTTGAGAACACGGGCCAGCATAGCCTGTAGTTGCCAGCTGATCTGTTTGCCAAAAGTGCCAAAACACAGAACATTGAAGGCATCTGTGGTTAGGCGATTCCCAGACCACTTGCTGTGCAGAAGTCATAGTCTTGCCCACCGGCAGCTCCATATAGGGAGAATAACTTCTACCACCGTGAGACACTGGCATTTGGCCTGGAGGAGCTCAGCATAGGAGGGAAAGTAAGCGGCTCACCCCAGCAGTCCCTGGGAAGGTTGCCTTGGCACTTAGGAGTAGAGCAAATGGAGGCATGGCTGGCTCTGTGGGAACCAGACCTGGGTCGTCCCACACGGGACGCTGGAGTTAGAGGGCGTCTACAGCTGAGGACCACAGTGGGCATCTGGCCAAGCAAGGGGAAGGGATGGACTGTGGTTCCTCCAAGCTGCTCAGCAGTTGAGCTTCTAGGAGGGGTCCCTGCCCTCGGGGGAATGAATTTAAAGGACAATTCTTGCTTTGACTCTCAGAAGTGACTCCAGCCCCAAGGGCAAGTGCTCACTGCCTTGAGCTGTGCTAAGATTAAGGAAGTGCACACTCTACCCGAGGCTTTTGTTTGCTCAGCGTCCAATAGTTTTTAACTCTTTTGAAATTTTTTTTTTGGTTTTTTTTTTTTTTTTTTTTTTGGTTTTTCAAGACAGGGTTTCTCTGTAGTTTTGGAGCCTGTCCTGGAGCTAGCTCTTGTAGACCAGACTGGCCTCGAACTCCCAGAGATCCGCCTGCCTCTGCCTCCCGAGTGCTGGGATTAAAGGCGTGCGCCACCACCTGAAAATTTTTTGTTTATTTAGTTTCTGGAAATCATGAGCCAATGGAGAGAGTGTGGGTGATGGCCCTGTGAAAGAGCCTCCCTCCCTTACACGACAGCTCAGCTTGCTGAGAGCATCTCTTGAGGCTCTGCAGGTGCACACTGTCTTCCGTGAGTAGGGTATAACCTCACAGCTGTCCAGTGTGTAGAGAGCTAGCTGGTCTGCTGGCCCTGGGGTGTGCATGTATGTGTGCGCACAGTGCGTGCATGCCTTCCTCTTACACCCTCAGCAGGTCTACCAGCCCTGGTGGGGTGTCCGTGTGAGCTTTCCTCTTAGACCCTTGACTTCCCAAAGGGTGGGAAGCTTTCAGAGGCAGAGCAGCCAGTAGATAGACTGTGTCTTGTGTCATGGGATGATTTTTTTTGAGCTTGGCTCTTAATATGTTTGCAGTGTGTGGTGCCAGGCTCAGGACGTGAGAAAACTGTTTTAGGTTAACAATGGTGACATGAGACAAACCCAGGGTGAATGCGGCTTGTCAGACCTGCTGGCAGCCAGACCTTAAGAAGCTTAATTCCAGAGCAGCCTGAAAAGGTCATTAAATACTTTAGGTTTGGCTCTCTGGTGCTAGAAGACTCAGAACAGTCTGGGTAGAAATCAGGACTAGCTGGGAGCCAGCTGGTGGCTGGATGTCCCGCCCCTGCTGTTGGGAGGGTCACTACGAGCATTTTGATTAAGCAAACATTATATAACAGCTGGTTTGGTTCTTTTAACTGTTTTTCCTCTTCTGCTTCCATTTCTACTTCACAAGTTACCCAATTGCTCACCTAGGCTTCTAGAAGATTCCATAGCAACCTCCTGTATTGTTTTGAGAGGCAGAGGAAAGAGCTAGAGACATGCATCTGGCCCAGGTAGGGATGGGATGGGACCATTTCCAGCTTACCATGGTGGCTGGGTCTGCTCTGTGCTGTAACTGTGGTCAGGGCAGGGATGGCAGAACATGCTGCCATGAACAGCATCTCCCATGTCTCATAAAAGGAAGTCACAGAAACCCAGAGACGAGGTTCTGATGACCCGGCCACTCCACCACCGGGGATTTACCTAGAGGACATCCAAGTCAAGATCACACAGGCAGACACTTGCACACAGGTGTTCTCTGCAGCTCTAGTCAGAGCAACCCAGCTGCCACCAGCATGGGGAAAGACAAGGAAACTGGGATTGTTTTCAGCTGTAGAGAAGGAACAAAGTCATGCCATCTGCAGGAAAATGGATGCAATGTGGGATAATCATATTATCTCAGAAAGACATCCCATGTTTCCTGTCACTTGCAGGTCCTAAATTTTTTATATAAATGCATAAAATCATATATGTATGGCATAAAAGTAGAAATAAAATTGTTTAGGTTAGAGCAAAGGAGACTCTTGGGAAAGAAGAGGGTATGTGGGAAATAGGCTTAACACAAATACATGTGTATATGAAAACTTAAAAAAAAAGAAATATTTTTAAATGAATCTAAGGACAGCTGTTGCAGCTTAACCTGGGTTTTTTGTTTTGTTTTGTTTTTTGTTTTTTGTTTTTTGTTTTTGGCCTGGTCTGCTTGTTAGGTCAAGGGAGCTACAGCGCCAGGCACCTGCATCTTACTAAGATCCATGCATGAGTCTGGTGACCCGCTGACCCCCCCTCCCAGCCAGCTCAGGCTTTGTAGTGGTCAGCAGTCTGTAGTCTTTCAGCAGCTGCCTGCCCTGTGCCAGCCCCATATGAGTGGTCAGCTATGGCTTGGCAAGAGCCCTAACCACACAGCAGGTAGACAATGCTGTTCCAGATACTCTGGGGAACGTTGTAGCAATTGCCATGGCAGACACTGAGATGACAGAGCTGTCTTCCCCTGACCGAGGAACTGACCAGTATTTTCTGTGGGCAAGCACAGCGGAAGGACAGAGGCATTCAGACCTCCAGTGTGCCACTGGCTCTGCTCGCGGTCAGCATCCCCATGTCAGGGTGGCAACAGCCTTCCTGCATTTCCATACACCAGCTGAGAAAGAGGATCTATTTCCAGTTCCTCTGATTTTCAAGACTTTTGGCTGTTAGCGTGTTGTGGAGACTCACGTGCGTACAAGTGCTGAGTGAGTGGGAAAGGCAGCAGTGAGAGCAGCCATGGGGCTGCAGGAGCAGACCTCAGCTCAGGATAGAGCAAACACCTCTGCAGTATCTTCACAGAGCCAGGTGGTGCCCCTCCTCCTAACTGCTCTTGGCCAGAACAGAACTTACCATGTTTCTAGGTGGGGACCGAATCAGTCCAAGTCAACTTTGTTTCTTAGCTGGGGCAGCCTGGCGTGTTCCTTCCCAAGATGGCAGGACAGCAGGATGAACCTGTAACCATGGAAGGGAGGCGGGGAGGAAAGGTGAGCAGACCAGGAAAGTGAGCCAGCGCAGAGGACAGTGTGCAGCTCATCCCCAACTCCATCTCCAGGGGTAGCTGTTAACAGACACAGAAAGCATGGTCAGATAGTAGATAATGCGTGCTGAAGAGTAGCTGAAATCACAAGAAAATGGCAAGTATACGATTATGCTAAGAAATTTGAAACTTTTAAAGGGAATGAGTAATTTTCTAGGAAAATGTTATTACCAAAACCACTCAAGAAACAGAAGGCCATGTGACCTTGGGTTCGCAATGGAGTGAAACAGGAATGGGGCACGACTTAGCGGTCACATGGTGTCTCCACCACGTGAGCAGCATGGAGTGACTGAGTGTCCCTGCTGAAGAGTAGGAAGGGACCGTGCGACCTGAACAAGCAGGGTTGTGTGGCCAAGCTGAACGCCCAGGTGAGCAGTAATTCTCTGTTGTCCTCCACATCAGTCTGGGCCCACGGAGATGCTGTGTTGTTCAGGAGTAGGTATGTCTGTCTTTCGTGTGTGTGACTTGTTGAAAACATACCTCAGGATGACTGAGCAACAAATCTGGGGTAGCGGTTCCTCCCCTGACAATGGGGTTGAGGCGGAAAGGGACACAAAGGAATGGCAGCATTGCAGACTGTTCAGACATGACTACAAGTGAAGACCTGCTTGCTTGTTTTTGTCTCTACATTAGCCAGTGCACTACAGTATGGATGTCTTGATGTCATGTGAGGTGAGGTTGCCTGCCAAGAGATCCAGGGACCCACATCACCCTGGTGACCTTATTGTAGCCAGAACTTGGCCCTCACCTTAGGCATACTGTGTGTCCTCAGCCTTGTGATACCCATGGATAATGCCAGGATCAGCAAGGCCACCATATCAAGGTCTGGTCACCGTGATGCACATTAATCTTTACAAATGCTCCAACAGTATTTAGGATCATTCAGTCTGTGAATGTAGCATTGGTCTGTCCCTGAGAGTCAACCATAGCTTTGATTTGCTCCAGGAAAAAATAAAGCAGAGATGGGGGAAGACCCAGTGCTTGCAAAGGTGAGAGTCATGTTCAGGAGAAGCAGGATTCTTCTTGGCCTCTTTCTAGCTAGACTATGGGTTTTTAAAAATCTTTTAATTTTACTTTTTTAATTCATATATGTAGACTGTATTTATGTAGTTTTCCCCAGCCCCTCCACTATTCCCTTCTCAAATTCATGGCCTGTTTCTCTTTAATTATTATTGTTACTGTTTCTTGAATATTTATAAATACAACCTACTGAATCTATTTAGTGTTGATTGCGTGCGTGCGCAGCGTGTGTGTGCTTGTGCGTGCGTGCGTGTGTGTGTTTTCTCTGTATGTATCTGGTTTGTCAAGTCACCATTTAAAAGACAGGAAGCTTCGACAATGGCTATGTCACACCAAGTCTTGAAGCCTCAAGTGAGCTAGGGTCCTGGGCGGGCTGCTAGCTGTGTGGCTCTGGAAAAGAGAACCCAGCTGCAGCCCCCTCTTGCTGTCAGCTGCTCGGTCCTCACAGGACAGAGGAAGCACCCTATAGCTGACTCTTACCCACTGCCTCCCATTCCCCAGTGCCTCTGGAGCAGCAAGGACTGGCTGACAGGCCTAGAGGACTCTTTACAGCAGGATGCGTTGCTTTTCTTTTTAAAGAGATTCCCCTGGGGCCCCATCTTGGTTGACTGTGAGGCTTATCTGAATTCATGCATACACTCCAACCCATGGGGTGTGAGATCCTTCAGTTCCTGCCTGCTACTCCTCTGCCTTAGGATGGGATCCTGCTGAAGCCTCATGACTGCCAAGGCCCAGAGCCTTATGAATATGTAGAGGAGTTTTAATAAAGCGGTGGGAAGCAGCAGCCTGCTTCTCCCAGAAAATGCTCCAGAGCCCAGGAGACTTCCGAAAGCTCCTAGAAGATGAGCTTCCTGCAGAGAAAGGGGAAATGAGAGAACAGGGCATGATTGGTTGGGCCTCGAATCCAGCAGTTTGAGAATGAAGAGTGCTGCCCCGTGTTTCCCGCATTCCCAGCCAGCCCTGTGAGCCCTACTGAGTCTCGGCCCAGATCTGCTGGCTCAGTCTCCTGCTGGAGACCTGGCTGCAGGGGGTGATGTAGCCCCAAAGCATGGAGTCCTCCCTCCTGTAGCATTCCAGGTTGACTTCTTGACAGTGACATCATCTGGTAATTTGTTTACAGTTGAAGCTTTGCAGATTCTGTAATATAAGTTTCTGCTAATTTTTATCAGTTTGCCTGTCCATGAAGGCTCACTTACAGTGAGACTCGATACTAACTGTAGAATTTGTTCCCCCAGCCCCCAAAACAACTGTTACACATTTTTTTGATGATTAATTAAAAGGAACTTACTATAATGACTAAAATTAACCAAAGACACCCCTTCTGCAATCCTAGCCTAATTGCCTTCTAATTACGCTGCTTCCCTTGCTTATGCTCAGAATCTGTGGGTCTGAGCTCGTACTGAGACCGGGGGAGGGGTCTGAGCTCGTGTTGTGAGACCTGGGGGAGGGGTCTGAGCTCGTGTTGTGAGATCTGGGGGGAGCACACATGCCCTAGTGCTGCCCTCCGATGTTCCATTGCTCAGCGGCTGAGTGCTAAGCCATGGCTCAGCTCCAGGGCTCTATAGTCCATCTCCTCCTCCCACTTACTTCCATTCAGGAGATACTGGTCGGAACTGATGATGAAGCTGCCAGGTAAACTGAGTCTTCCATGAGTGGGGCTGTGGAAGACTCTGCCACCCGAAGAGATGACAAGAATGGACATGGAGGAGCCTGGGGCAGGGACTGGATCCCCTTGGGGTTCCCAGTTGCCCCCCTCAATCAGTACACCCCTTAACCCTGCTGCACGGCTGGGCTCCCACTCAGTCTGGAGTCGGTGGCAGCAGGACTCTGGCTGCACTCACACATAGCTAACAGTTTTCCTGGGGCTCTGACAAGTCCCCCCATCCTCGCAGAGGACTGTGTGGAGACTCTGGGACACTACTCTGTGCTGGCATCCCCAGACAGGCCTGAAAGGAGTCCTCGTGTGGGTTCTGCTGAGCTGGGTCCTGTCGTGCTGAGTGTTTTGACCATGTGATACTTGAAAATTTCTGCCAAGGCCCAGAAGAGGTGTGGCTTTAAAACTGGCATCCACAGAGTCGAACGAAGAGGTCCTATGCCCTTGTTGCTGAGGTAGTTCTAATGTGCCTGTCCACCTGGCAGCCCTGTTTCCATGAGCACACTCACCAGGTTACTAGGAGGAAGCCTGGCAGGCAATGTGAAGGATAGCAGTCAGCATGCTGTTACTGTGAGAGCCAGTCCCCCAAACAGCGCATGCCTGTTACAGGCAACGTGCCGTCCCCCAGAGAGAGCTGCTGAGAACTGAGGCAGGCATGTGACTGAGGTGCGTCTGCCTGGAGGTGGGAGGGTTTCACTGCTTTGGAACACACGTTTTACATTTTAGAAGCCTGCTCTGAGCTCATACAGCTTGCAGAATGCCCTTGTCGTAAGCAGAATCTGGTTGTATCTCGTGCTTCCATATGTCCCATCTGTGCCGGAACCCCCCATAGCTGCTGGACTCACCGCTGTCCTTAGGTCTTGGCAGCCCACTCTGCTTGTCGGCCGGGGTGGCCCTGGCCAGTTGTGCTATGCTCACAGGATCCTCTTCTTCCTCCTCAGGTGTCAGCGGAAGCAGTGGCGGGTGGACCTGCCAGCCACCAGTGTGGTGATCACATTTCACAACGAAGCCAGGTCAGCGTTGCTGCGGACGGTGGTCAGGTGAGGCCAACAGATAACTCCAGGGTCCAGGGTCTCACAGGAAGGGTGGGGTACCTAACAGCAGCTGCGTCTCAGGCACAAACAGCGGGAGCTACAGACAAGTGCATCCACCTGCCAAGCATGGGGCATGGGGTAGCTGGGGTAGCTATTGGCTCCTCTAGCCAAGACTGGGGACCGCAAGGGAGAGGGAGCTCCAAGCAGAGCTCTGCCCTCACAAGGCTCTGTCCCTCTGTCTGTTGTCAGTGTCCTTAAGAGGAGTCCACCGCATCTCATCAAGGAGATAATCTTGGTGGATGACTACAGCAATGACCGTGAGTTTCGCAGCCCCACCTCTGGCATCGCCTTCCTGGTTTGGGGGCATGGGAGGGGTGACCTAATGCAGCAGAGAGTGGAGCAGGCACCTGGGGCAGGGAAGTCATGTCCTCCAGAGGCAATAGGGGAGAGGTGACCAAATATGTGGCCATCCAGCCTGTGTAGACTGGAGGTTCACTATTCTCTCTTTTCTTTCCTTAGCTGAGGATGGGGCCTTATTGGGGAAAATCGAGAAAGTGAGGGTCCTCAGAAATGACCGACGAGAAGGTAAGAAAGTCTTTCTTGGGGCACTTTTGAGATGGTGTGTATTAGTTGTTTTTCTCATTGGTGGGATCAGTGAAATTCAAGGAACAAAGGGTTTGTTTGGGCTCCTAGTCCCAAAGGATGCAGGTCATCCTGGTGGCCGGAATGGAGGCGGCTGGTCACAGTGGCTGGTCACAGTGGCTGGTCACAGTGGCTGGTCACAGTGGCTGGTCACAGTGGCTGGCCACAGTGGCTGGCCACAGTGGCTGGCCACAGTGGGCTGTGGCCACAGTGGACTGGTCACAGTGACTGGCCACAGTGGCTGGTCACAGTGGCTGGTCACAGTGGGCTGTGGCCACAGTGGACTGGTCACAGTGGCTGGCCACAGTGGCTGGTCACAGTGGCTGGTCACAGTGGGCTGGTCACAGTGGGCTGGTCACAGTGGGCTGGTCACAGTGGGCTGTGGTTACAGTGGCTGGTCACAGTGGCTGGTCACAGTGGACTGGTCACAGTGGCTGGTCACAGTGGGCTGTGGTCACAGTGGGCTGTGGTCACAGTGGGCTGGTCACAGTGGCTGGCCACAGTGGACTGGTCACAGTGGCTGGTCACAGTGGCTGGTCACAGTGGACTGGCCACAGTGGGCCCGCAGCAAGCAGAGAGGAGTGAGCGCTGGTGCTTAGCCCACTTTCTCCTTACGCAGCCAGAACCCAGCCCATGGGATGGGGCCACCCACTTTTGATCTAATCTTAGAAAATTGCTCTCAGACACAACCAGAGGTGTTTTCGTGGTGATTCTAAGTCCTGTCAAGATTGACTATCACTCTGAACTCCTGTGTTAGTGTTATTGCTCCAGAGGGCGTTAGATTGTGCTGAATGACATCTGCTGTAGAAGAGGTGTCATGAGCTTAAAGTCGTAAGTCGGTGTGCCTACAGAGTCTATTGGTGGGGACATGAACTGGACACGTGACAGCAGAGCAGAGGGCCAGAGCAGCTCTGTGATGACATTCTTGGCTTTGAGGTTGGTAGGTAGTGACCTACTGAAGATCTGCAGTCACCAGAATGCTTGGTCACCTTGACACTGAGCAGACAGCCAGCGGGGCTGGAGAGATGAATCCACAGTTAGGAGCACTGATTACTCTTCCAGAGGACCTGGGTTCAAGTCCCAGCACCCACGTGATGGCTCACAGCCGTCTGTAACTGCCAGTTTCTGGGGATCCAGCATCCTATTCTGGCTTCCTAAGGTAGTAGGCATATGGTACACAGACATGCATACATACAGGCACAAATGCCCAGGCACATACAATCAAAATTTAATAAAAACAAGAGGGGCCAAGATAATTTTGGCTTATGATCTGCAACATTCGAACTTCCCATGAAGTTCTAGTCAATAGGCCAGTGTTCGTGGCCTTCTACACAGGTACAGCTTCATTTGGGGTTCCAGGTCCCACCTCTCCTGGCCCAGTGTAACTACTTCAGGGCAACAGCAGCCGTTGTCTCTCTCCCTCACCAGAGCCACCCAGCAGCCCTGTCCCAGCAGATGCAGGAAGGACAGTCACAGCTTAGCTGTCAGATTTTCAAACCATGTTTGTATTCATGTTTACACGTTGGGAATAATAGGCTACTGTCTCTCCTCGCAGCTAGACAAGTCCCTTCAGCCCCTTGACTGCAAAGGTTTAGAAGAAGCATTAAGGCTTAGCCATGAAGAGCAGAGTGTCTCTGTATTCCAGGCATGTGATACAATCACAGATTCTGTAGATAGAGCTGCGGGCAGGCCTGCTTTTCATCCTGCCCAGCTCCTGCACGGCTAGCTTAGCCCCGGAAATAATAACACAGAAACTGTATTCTTTTAAACACTGCCTGGCCCATTAGTTCTAGCCTCTTATCGGCTAATTCTCACATCTTGATTAACCCATTTCTAATAATCTGTGTAGCACCACAAGGTGGTGGCTTACCGGGAAAGATTCAGCATGTCTGACCTGGCGGCTGACTCCATAGCATCTGACCTTACTTCCCTTCTTCCCAGTATTCTGTTCTGTCTACTCCATCCACCTATGTTCTGAGCTATCAGGCCAAGCAATTTCTTTATTAATTAACCAATGAAAGCAACAGGTAGACAGATGACCTTCCCACACCAAGATTCGAAGTTTGACAGCCTGCTGACGGGGAGAGCTCTGTTGTTTCATGTTGATGTGACTTTGCAGATGCCAGCCCCTCCCCCAGCTGCCACTCTCCTCTGTGTGGGCAGTTACGGAAAAGACTGGCTTCCCACTGCAGAGTCAGGAGGCTTCTCAGGGCCACTAGGGGGTGTGACTGTCTAGTCCTCTTCCAGTTTCCAGCAGTCAGAGTGATGGCCTTTGCCACTCCACCTCATGAGACTGATGTGAACCCAGGAGTCTCCATATGCCATCAGAGCAGGAAGGTGTTCATGCAAGGATTTTTGTTTCAGTTTATGTGTATGGATGTTTTTCATGCATGTATGTCCATGTATCACATGTGAGCCTGGTGTCTGCAGAGTCCAGAAGAGGGTGTCAGATCCCCTGGAGCTGGACTTAAAGTTGTGAGCCACCGTATGGGTGCTGCAAATCAAACCTAGGTCCTCTGGGAAAGCAGCCAGTGCTCTTAACTGCTGAGCCAACTCCCCAGTCCAGCAAGGTTTTTTTGTTTTTTTTTTTTTAATTTTAAAATTTGTGTGTGTGTGATGGGTATGTCATATGTGTGCAGGTGAAGAAGACATCAGATCCCTAGGACCTGGGGCTACAGATGTGGCCCTAGGTTGTGAGCTGCCTGATGTGGGTGCTGGGAACCAAGTCAGGACCTCTGGAAGGGAAGCAAGTGCTCTTAATCACTAAGTCATCCAGCCCCCAGAATCTTTAAAAAAAAATCATGCATTTATTAAACATTTAATAGGTGCTTTATGCTGTGCTAGACACCAGCAGGCAGAAGGTTAGAAATGTGAAGGCCGTTACTCCTGCCCTTGGGGTGCTTGCGCTTTCATTTTGGAGGTCAGCGTGAATGTGAGCCTAGAACACAGCCTGTTTGAAATTGCAGGGCAGCACTTTAGTAAGTGCGTGGTGCCGTCAGTCAGAAAATGCTCATTCAGCAGACACACAGGAAATAAGGCTCTCATGAGGAAGGCGCAGAGGCAAGCAACAGAAGGCTCACTGGACTGAAATCAGTACAGTGACTGAGTCCACTGCTCACCACACCCAAGGTCACCAGCCCATCCCACACAGACAGAAGTTGTCTTCTCCCTGATCAGGTTGCTGCAGGACTCAAGTCAGTTGCTCAAGCCTACGGTAAACCAAAGAGCATCTGATCCCCAAGTTCTTCCCAAAACAACCTACCAGATAACTGGTTTCCAGCTCAGTTTTTGCTCCCACTCTCCTACCTAAAAAAGGAGGTCAACAAGGGGTCAGAAAAGAAGCAGGGAGAGTAGGGAGGGTAAAGGAAGAAAGAATAATTGATAAATCTCTTGAGCAGAGTACTTTGTTCCACTCAGAACAGCACACTAAATGGTAGCTCTCGATAAGAACCATCCTTCGTGCTGTTTCCGGTGGTGACACTGGGGAGCCAGATCATGGCCGATGTGGACCGGCAGCAGGCGTGACAGCTGAGCAGAACAGTACATGAAGCTCGATGCATGACAAAGCTGTATGCGCGCTGACCTCAAGCCCCACCTGTGAACCAGGCACAAATGACACTTACTTAGCACAGAGAATGTGGTCCTGAGGAGCTGATCTGTAGCTCTACTAAGGAAACAGCTCAGTAGGCTTGGAGTTGGTGCCACTGTCCATGAGCCCCGAGAGCCCTGGTCTGTCCGCCTCTCCTCCACTGTCCTGTTCCCTGCGCCATCACTGCACCTATTCTCGAGTAAGTTGTAAACCTCATATCCGCAGACCCTCAGGTACTGTTTAAGGGAGTTAAAAGAACAGAGAAGTGGGCTGGGCTACGAGACTCTGCCACAAGTCTGCTGTTGGTGGTGTTTGCCCTGTAGCCCAGACGGTTCCTTTCAGGGCTTTCCCATCAGCTTCTCTATCCGAAGACTCATTCTCCTTTATTATTAAATGGCGTTTTCTCTGCCGAGAGTTCTGACCTGACCGTGAGTCTTGCTTTCAGCTCTTTAAAATGTTGCAGGGTCTACGTTTTAGACCGTTTCCTTTTTTTTTTTTTTAGTGTGTTTGTGTTTGCTCACGCATGTATGTCTGCGCGCGCACACGTGAGTGTGTGTGTACCTTCAGAGGCCAGAGGAGGACACTGGACTCCCTAGAACTGGAGTTACATGTGATTGAAAGCTGGGAACTGAACCCCAGCTCCTGAAAGAACAGAGAATGCCATTGTCCAGCTGTTTTTCTCCCAGAGCACTGTCCTAATACGTGTTGTCATCCCTTGCGTGTGACAGGTCGTTGGCAGCTGCAGCCCCCCTGAGCCTTTATCTGCCTCTCTGCGGTCACATTTGAATCACATAGCCCTCATTTTCTTTATAAGTTGATGTTTTCCACAGATTTAGAAAACAATTGGCCACCACACCTTCAGGTACAATTCTGGTGCCGCTCTTCAACTCCAGCCATAACTGCTTCGTGTCCTTTGTCTTCAGTTTCCTGGGTGATCTATTTCTGTTGACTGTCTTCAAGTTCCCTAGTCCTCCTGATGTGTGAGTTTTTTGTTGGAGAAATATCCATTTAACTCTTCCTACAGTTCTCGGTTCTCTGGGATCCCCACCTGCTCACTCATTAAAGCCGTCATTTCCCATGAGTTCCTGAGCATAGTCATAGCCATTTTTAGATCTTCGTCTTTTAATTCCGCCATCTGAGTCATCTCAAGGTGAATTTCACTTGAGGCTTGTTTTTTTCCTCTTGGATGTGGTCCACATTGTCTTGCTCCTTCTCTTGTTGACTGATGTTTCCTTGTATGATAGATGCTAAGAATGATGCATTGTAGATATTCTGAGTCATCTCATTTCTCTCCAGAAGAATATCAGCCTTTGATGCCAAGGACAAGCATAAGCAATCACCAGATGTGTTCTTCACTTCCGGAATAAAGTCCTTAGGAAAAGAGCCTTAGCGGGGAAAGGACTATTTTGGCTCATAGCTTCAGACTTAAACCCACGTCATTTGCAGTGGGGCTGCAGGGAAGAGACAGGGTCTGGGAAGACGTACCCTTCCAGTGACCCATTTTCTCCAGCGAGGCCCCACCTGCTTCCCAGCATCTCCTGTAGTGCCACCACATGCTGACCTCTCGGCACCATAGCTGGGGACCAAGGCTCCAGCATGTGAGCTGGCTGCGGGTGGGCTTATATCCCAGCGGCACCGCTGAGGACCTCATACTTACACATGATACCCGGGCTTCTCTGCAGTGTTCGTTCAGACAAGTACATTTGGGTAGATGCCTTATCTACAAAACAATTGTATTACAAATGGAAATCCTTCTGTAATTTCTGTAGGAGAGCAGAGGTGTTTTCCGAGCTTTGTTTACTCGGCAAGCTCAAATTCCAAAACCTGTGTGCACTGGAGAGAACAGTTGAGGCCTCGGCTCCTCGGCCATTGCTGTTCTCAAACTACTCGGCTCCTGTGGCCGCCCAAGTCGGGAGCTGACCACAGGCTTTGGGACTGACCGCTAGGTTTGGGGTTTTCTTGTTTTCCTTTCCAGCCACTCTGTAAGTCCTGCACTTGGTCACCTGACAGACACCTCAGGCTGGAAGGACTGCACTGCAGCAAGTGGGAGGGGCCTGGGAAGTGAGGGCAAGCCCGTGCAGACCTGGGTCTTACTCTGATTCCTGCTCCCAAGCATTGAATCCCCCCAAGTTTCTCCCGAGTGACTTCTTGGAGGCCCTTTCAAACAGTTTCTGCTTATGTTTAGCTCCGCCGTTGTAGCCATTACCTGAGTGAAGGTTTATATGGCTTGGAGTTGGAAATCTCGTCTTTCCCCTCATGTAGCAGGTTAATAAGTATCGTAGTGTTTCCATTGCTGTGAAGAGACAACATGACCGGTGAGGCGCTTATAAAAAGAAAACGTTTAATTGGAGTGGCTCACAGTCTCAGAGGTTCAGTCCCTTGTCTTCATGGCAGGACATGGCAGTGTGCAGGCAGACATGGTGCTGGAAAAGGAGCTGAGAGTTCTCCATCTTGACATAGAAGCAGCAGAAGGAAAATGTGTCTCACACTGGGCATGGCTTGAGCATGTAGAAGACCTCAAAGCCCACTTCCACAGTGACACACTTTCTCCAAAAAGATCACACCTACTCTGACAAGGCCATGCCACTTCCTATGGGCCAAGTATTCCAACACATGGGTCTCTGGAGACCATTCTTATTCAAACTGCTATCATAAGATGAATCAAAAATCCATTTTGCTGGTGTTAAAAAGAGCTTAGCGCCCTCGTCCTTGTTCATGGTAAGGAGTCATCCCATGCAGGGGTAGCAGTCTCCCAGGGTCAGTGCGCAGTTGATGGGAAGACTGTCACGATGGCGTGCTTGCCAGCGACTGCTCACAGCCTTGACTGCAGACACGGCCAAATACTACCCTGATTTATGTCACAGTCGCAAAACTGGGTTTTGATCGGCTGCCCCTGTTGTATGAAGACAAAGCTGTTTGCATTGCAGCCACAGGTGTTGTGACTACCAGACTTGCACCATTAGCTCTTAGGCTGTGGAATGGCACCTTCCTTAGCTCAGTAGAGAACTGGAGTCATGACAGCAAAATGCTTTCAAGTCATGCTTTGGGAGTTTGCTAAGGGGAACTTCTAGATGAAGGCCTTTCTTGGGGTCATAGCCTTAGGGAAATTGTTGCGTGTTTGAAGTTCTGCTGGGGATCTGCCTGTGCTCTCTCCCCTCATGCACTTTGAACTTATCTTCACAGGTCTGATGCGCTCTCGAGTCCGGGGTGCCGACGCCGCACAGGCCAAGGTCCTGACCTTCCTGGACAGTCACTGCGAGTGTAACGAGCGATGGCTGGAGCCACTGCTGGAGCGGGTTGCTGAGGTGAGCCTGGGTCATGCTGGGTGTGCTGACACACTGGCTGTGGCTTTTCTTGTGTGTCACAGTGTCCCATTGATACGGAATGGTCACTTTGCCCAAGGAAGACAGGTTCCTTGAAGCTGGCAGGAGCCTGGGAAGAAGAAGTGGCCAGTCATGGGGAGTACCTTCCCTGCTCACAGGCAGGAAGATTTGTGGCCAGCAGGGTTGCCCATTGATAGGAGTGCCGTCTGATGGGGTGCCTGTCGGGAGGACTGGGGTGGCTGCAGTGATGGTCCTCTGCCCTGGTAAGGACAGACTGACTGCCTGTTCCTGGCTTACAAGGAGAAGCAAACAGTTTACCGCAGTGCCCCTTGGTGGGCTTGTCAGGTGATCTTTGACCACATTCGGGCACATCCTGCCTTCTAGAAGCTTCAGCACTGGTACTGTGTGTGGCCTAGCATTATTCTTCTTGCCTTCTGTTTGTCTTACTTTCTTTCCTGGCTGCTATGAAAGTGCTTCCTTGGGGGCCACAAAGCAAACATAATGAAAGGAAACAAAACGAGCACGTTCTGCAGGCTGCAAGTCACTAAGTCACCAAAAGCTGCTCAAGTCCCATCTCTGCCCTCTACTGGGCTCAGGTGATAGGTGAGGAACCCACTTCAGGGACTTTAGTAACATCCACAATCACATGGTGTCATTCAGGGACTTGAGTAACGTCCACAATCACACGGGGTCAGGTTGCCCTCAGCTGGCCCCTCTCTGACACACCCACCTGTATCACACAACTTATCCCAGTGTCCCAGCCCCACAGCTGTTCTCCGCTAGGCTGTCACTCCAGAAAGCCAAGCTAGGGCTAGCTTCTCACCGTGTTGGAGAGTCATGGAGTTGCCAGCTCACGGGGGCTGTCCCAGACTTCCTCCCCTCCTCTCCTCCATAACTGAAGAGGGAGCGGGCCAAGATGAGGGTTCTTGTAATCTCTTCTCAGCAGAAAGAACGTGAAGCACCCGATGCCCAGCCTTTGGGAGTAGGGTGGCCGCAGGGACTGCTGCTCTCCATGGCCCAAGGCTTGTTTCCCAGCAACCCTCAAGCACGCGGGGGACACCCGTGAGGAGTGCCGAGCTCTGCCAGTCCTGTCACTGAGCTTCCTTTGAGTCTCTCTTTGGCTAGCAATACTCTGTAACTCGGAGAACACACACCCTCTTGTCAGCATGAGGCAGAGCTGAGTCTGAAGGTCCGAGGAAGTCGAAGGGCCTGTGTTTGCCCTCAGCAGAGTGGCACTGAGACATGAACAAAACGGGTCAGGGGAAGGTGGGCGTGTCCGGTAGAATCCCAGAGGAGTTGAGCTAGGATCTGAAAACTCCAGTCGGTTGCTGTGGAGGTGATGACTTCCGCCTCTCATATGCCATCTGCACCCAGAAGCCGTTCTGTCTTTGTGGTGTAGGCACCTCAGCCCTGAGTTCATTCCTGAGCTGCCCCAGTGCAGCCCATGAGAGGGTGGCGGTCACAGAGTGGCTGAGCTTAGCTCTGCTCACTGAAATCTACCCAAGGTTTCAGGGCCGCTGCACAGCCTGGGAGAAGAAGTAGCAGAAGTGTCCAGTCGTCAGCTGCCCCTCTCATACCACCGCCCCTGTCCACTTTGCAAGGGTGGTATCTCATGGGAAAGCCTGTTGGGATGGTGGCTTTTGCTTTATGGGGACGTAACAAATATTCTCTCCTTCCTTTGTCCCTGCTCAGGACAGGACCCGAGTTGTGTCCCCCATTATTGATGTCATTAACATGGACAACTTCCAGTATGTGGGTGCCTCTGCTGACCTCAAGGGTGGTAGGTGTCAGCCGTGATTTGTCTACCTGCTGGCTTGTTCTGTGTGGCTAGGCTCCTGACCTCTGCTGTCCTATGCTCAGCAGTGACATTGACAACAGAGTTCACATAGTGTGGGCTCTGATGGGTACCTCACAGAAGGAACCGGCCCTGCTTCCCTGGCAGAAACCCCAGCCCCACCCACCACCCTGTTAACCCGTCCCTCTCTCCTGGAGCTGTTACTGCGAGACCTAGGGGAATGTGCAATGTCCCTTCAGATAGAGGTGGAGACGCCCCAACAACTGAGGGGCTGATCTGAGAGGCTCCAGAGCTGCTCCCAGCCAGAGGCAGGGCTTGAGAGACTCCATGGAATTTAGGATTTGCAGAATGGGCCTGGAACCTGTTTTTGTGTCCTCTGCCTGTTCCAGCCCTTCCTCTTGTAGCCTATATGCCCGGCCAGCTTGCTGCCCTGGAGTTCTGCCATCCTGCTGCTGGCCCTCACTGCCTGCCCACTAGGCACCAGTCCTACCTTTGTGTTCAAGCTTGGATGCTGGCCCTTCCTCCCTCCCCTCCACCCAAACATAGCCTGCTTCACCACTGGGCGACCTTTGTTTTTGTGAATGGACTGGCATCTTGTAGGGTCACACAGCCTACAAATGTTAGAGAAATTCGTCCAAAATTTTCCTTTGCTTTTAGGAATTGTTGAGACTCCAGTGCCTTGCAGGTAGGAGTGAGGTTGCATTAGACATGACAGTGGAGTCATTGCTGCCCGCAGATGGAGCAGCTTCCTCTGTCCCCTGCTCTGTGACTGCAGAGTCACCGCCTCACACAGATGGAGCAGCCTCCTCTGTCCCCTGCTCCAGCATCCCAGATCCTCCAACTCCACAAATAGCAAAGAGTAGGGTAGAAGGCAGCTTTTCTTTTTCTTTTTCCCTCATTGTTTAGCTGAACTGGCCTAGAGCCCAAGCTCTTATTACCTTGGCAGTCCTCATAAGTGCTGGGATTACAGGCCCGCACCATCACTCTCTGCATGTAAGATCTTGTCACATGGACCCTGAAAGGTCCTGGTCCAGGCCTGGAGAGCCATGGGTCCCACAGAGGTACTAATGCTACACTGTGGTTCTGGGGGCCAGCTGTGATTTATCTAGCTCTGACTTGTCCCTAGGTCCCCAGTCTTACGTGCACAGCCCTTGTAGGTGCACTGGCACCACACACAGATACTACACTTGTTCTTACACATTTTAATGTTGCAAAATCCAAGCCAGGCATGATGGCATATGTCTCCAGTCCCAGCCCTGGGGTGGGAGATGAGGGGAGTGGGCTGAGGCAGGAGGACTGCTGCAAGTTCAAGATCAGTCTGGACTACATAGCAATGCCCTATGTCAAAAACCAACACACACACCACGGTTAGAGGAGACAAGAAATAAGGTTCAGAGAGCACTGCAACACTTCAGAGGACCTGAACGCAGTGCCTAGCACTCCTGCCCCAAGGGCTTCAGCACTCCCTTTGGACTCCGTGGGCACGTGCACTCTTGTGTACATAATCACACACAGACACATAGCCACACGTATTGTTTTGTTGTTTTAAAGGAAACTCAGCTCTGTGTTGCTTTGGCGGACTGAGAAGATTTTGCTATGCGCCATACTCCCCTGCCACCCCAGCTGTTAGGTTCCCTCCTCACTGTCATCTTGGTTGGTCGGTTGGCAGTGAGCCTGTCCATGGATGCCGTTGTCAAGACGCTAGGGTGGGACAGCCAGGCGAGAGGGGCTGTGTCTTCTCATGGCTGTTTCTTTTCTGGGTCGGCAGGTTTTGACTGGAACTTGGTGTTCAAATGGGATTACATGACGCCAGAGCAGAGGAGGTCCCGGCAGGGGAACCCAGTTGCACCTATAAAGTAAGTGCAGCATATGGCAGGAAACCCTCCTCGGGGAGAGCCTACACCTGACCCCTGCTGCAGTGTGCTTCCAGGATACTGGGGCTCTGTGCCTCCCACCCTCCAGGTTCCTGGTCTCCCTTCAAGGCCAGCATCTGCTACCAGGTCAAACAGTGAGGAAATTTTAGGTCCCTTTTCTTAGAAGGCTTCTCTGCTGACTCCATGTTGTCTCCTTTTTATGTTTTCTGTAGCAGAGTGGTGTTGTCGGAGACTGCTCATTCATTTCTGGCCATCCAGACCCGAAATAATCACACAGAAACCATATTATTTGCAATCCTGTTCAGCCAATAGCTTAAGCGTATTTCTAGCTAGATCTTACATCTTAAATTAACTTATTTCTATAATTTTGTTTTACCATGAGGCTCATGGTTTATGGGAAAGGTTCCAGTGTGTCTGTCTCCTGTGGCGGCTCCATGGCATCTTCCTGACTCTGCCTACTCTCTCCTCCTCTGTCTGCTTGGAATTCTTGCCTTATTTACCCCATTCTATGCTGTAATAGACCCAAAGCAGCTTCTTTATTAACCAGTGGCATTACACAGCATACAAGGAGACTCTCACATCAGAATGGAACTATATGCTATGGACTTAAGTGTTATTTACTTCTGTGCTTACCTCCTAAGTTAAGGCACATAAAAACCAAGGGTCTCAGCCTTTGTGGGACCCCCTCGGAGCACAGCAGAGGACAGATGTCAGCCTGTGGTGTGGTCTAACTTGGCCCTTGCTCCTTCTCCCTCTTCAGAACCCCTATGATCGCTGGAGGCCTGTTTGTGATGGATAAGCTCTATTTTGAAGAGCTGGGGAAGTACGACATGATGATGGATGTGTGGGGAGGAGAGAACTTGGGTATGTACAACCCCCTGGCCGCAAGTCCACCAGTGTCTCCGGGACCACGTATGGGAGGCAGGGTGGCATGCTAGCACTTAGGAAGGCCCCAGAGCAGCCATCCAGTGGGCAGACGCGGCCCTGAACACGCGTACGTGCATGCACACACACTGACCACAGGGATGACAGTGAGATGTGTCCCTGGTGACAGTAGAGGAGACCAAAGTTCAGGTCATCCTGCACAGAAGCCAGGTGCTATCACATCCTTTGACCTGGGGGTTCAGAATGCATGTCTCCAAAACTGGAGAAATCTGGCTGTTTCCAGGGCTCTGGTTAACTGTAGAATGGTAGCAGGGCTGGGCAGCTGCTGGTTGGGCCCTGATGTTCAGATCCTTTTCCACTGCTTTTGTTTGTTTTTATTGTGCCTCTCCTTTCCTCCCCCTCCCCTCCTCCTCTCTCCTGCAACCCCCACTTCTAATTTACCAGGAGATCTTGTCTTTTTCTCCTTCCTGTGTAGATCCATGTGTGTCTCTCTTAGGGTCTCCTTTGTTGTCTGGGTTCTCTGGGGTTGTGAGGAGAACGTGTTTGCTAGGAGTGGGATGTGGTCCCTTTCCAGGTGGTGGTCTGCACAGGCAGTGTCTCCACATCTTGTGTGACAGATGAAAAGACTCCAGTCAGCTTGTCGGGTTTTGTTTCTTGTTTTACTTGAAGCCTTTTGTCTCAAGTGCTTGTCATTCAGAGATGACTCCCCTCACTATCCAGAGTTTAGCTTTTTTAGTTAGTACGCAGGTGTGCCCTGTGAGGAAAGGGGACTCAAGAGGGAGGGAAAGCGGCGCCACTGTCACTTTGAGTAGTTTTTCTTGTGACAGAGACTTTGATAGTTTCTGTTGCTTAAAAGAACAGCTTCCGCTAGCCTGTCGTTGGAATGTGTCGTTTGAAGTTGAAGTTGGTGGAGATATTTCATCTGGTAGGGCGCCTCTGCCCAGCATGATAAAAAGCTGCTTCCAGCTCTGGCTCCATGGGGAGGGAAGGCGGGGTCATGCGTCGGTCTCTTTCCCTTGTCTCGGTGCAGTGTTGGGCTTGGGTGGGCTTGGGTGAAGCTTTCTGAGCAAGAAAGGCTTTGAAGTAGTGAACCTGAAAGGTTCCTGAGCCTCTTCCACCTGTAGGTTCCAGGGGCTAGAGCCACCCAGCGGGGCAGTGTGTGTCCTGAGTGCAGAAGGCTACGGGAGGAACTGATGCGGTTCTGAGAGCACAGGCTGACAGATACACTCAGCCCATCTCCTGTGTCACCGTACAGAGGTTGATTTGTCTCTAAGATGACCTGGCCTGGAGCCCAGAGAGAAGAGAGCACAAGGTTGATGTCATGGGCTTTTGTTATATTCTGCTTAATAACCCAAGCGGTTGGGGAAGGCAACCCTTGAGTAGAAGGCCTTCCCTTCTAGGAGGTCTGATGTCCTCTGGTCCCTGGCAGGTGTCCCCTGGAAACACTTGGAGGCTGAGCAGAGGGTTTCAGCGGGACCGCCAGGCCTGTGAAGGGGTCCACCTTCTGCGGAGCCCTACCTTCAGCTTCTTTTGCTGGGTGCCACACAGACTGCTGGCAGTTAACAGTCCATGCCGGCTTGGTGGCTGTATTGGATGTTGGAAAAGCTGAGGTTGGCCTCACAATGCAAGAGAATTGGTTGATGGAATCTTTTCTTCCCAAGCTTGCCCTCTCCTCCCTCCACTCCTGGATGGGGCTCCAGGCAGCACGACCAAGTGACATTCAGACTCCCAGCACTGCTGCCACAACAGCACGCTGGCCTGGAAAACTTAGCCCACCACTAGCTTCACGGTTTGCAGAGATCTCTCCTCATTTCTTTCTCTGTCCCGTCGGTGACTGTGCTGGTTCTGCAGAGTTCTTGTGCTAGCACTTGCTGAGGGGTGTGGCCACCGGCCTAGAGAGGAGCTCCTTTTTACAGACTTCAGTGGTGGCTTTCAGAATGGCACGCGTTGCTCTTCCTGTTTAAACTTAGTTGTCTTGCTAAGGGTGGGGGACTGTCCCTGGTCATTACCCTGGGAACTTGGTTGGCGCCTGGACCTGCTGGTACATGAGGGCGATAGGCAAGGATTCTTGTTTTCCTGGAAGGAAAGCAGAGTGCACCCTGGTACTCAGTGTACAGGAAGTGGTGTGGAGGAGCCTGGGCTGTGCCCCTGTCTCCATGGACAGCTGTGGTTTGCTGGGATGCACACTCCCGTAGTCTGGGAGACTTGTGGGCCAGTGTTTTCCTTGCATGTTCAGTTTGGGGTGTGCTGTGGAGTTGGCCTATGCAGATGCATCCAGGGTTTGTGCTTTTATAGGTTCCAGATCTGGTTCCAGAGAAGCAGCCCCTCATTGGTTTTCCTTGCAGTTAAAAGCAAGCTGTAGTAGGTGGCTAGGGCAGGGGTAGCAATGCCATGGAGACGAGAGCTATGGCAGACTGATGGTTGCCGAATTCTCTTATCAGAAATCTCATTCCGAGTGTGGCAATGCGGTGGCAGCCTCGAGATCATTCCGTGTAGCCGTGTGGGACATGTGTTCCGGAAGCAGCACCCCTACACATTCCCAGGTGGCAGTGGCACTGTCTTTGCCCGGTAAGTTGTCTGCGGTCTGCTCAGAAGACACCCTGGAACTGTGTGGCGACAGTGTCCTTTGACAGGCATGGCCTCCAGGCTAAGAGAAGAGGGTATTCCAGTAAGAAAAGAAGCTGCCTCGGTGTGCTCCGTGGAGAGCTCAGAAGAGCGTCATGGGGGCAGGGTGCCGATGTGGCTACTAAAAGTGTGGTGTCAAGGGAGTTAGCACTGGGACGGACACCAGGGAAAGGCTACCGTGTGATGGGCACAAAAACGTACACAGATATCTCAAGGGGAAACCTGGTTTAGTGCTGTATTAATCAGGGTGCAAATAGGACCAGTGTTCTTCTTCCACCACGCCCTGCACACAGTGCTGCTGCTGCGTCGTTGGCTAACTGTCCAGTAGCTAAGGTGTCAACCCCTGCCAAGGGCTGTCCTGATGCCCATGTAGTGAAGGGTAGGAGAGGAGATGGCCACCCAGGAGCTGCCCCAGTCTCATGACAGCAGAGCCATGCCCTGGCCACTGCTTGAAGCTCCTGCCTCTCGGTGTCATTTCAGCACAACTAGATCTTCGGCATGAGTTCTGAGGGAGCAGACATTGAACCATATCAGAAAGCACGTCACACTTCTCTCCAGCCAAGACGTCATGGGTCATAACCGATTAGTGATTGGCAATAAGAGTCTAGTAAACAAAACCGAAAGCTTGGTCCAACCAGGCTTTTCCTGGGAATCTTTTCCAGTTCTAAAATGGTAGCCTACACCTTTAAGCCCAGTGTGCAGAAGGCAGAGCAGGTGGATATCTGTGAGTCTGAGGCCAGCCAAGGTTACATAGTGAGACCCTGTCTAAAATAACAAAAAACTGAGACCTCATGGGGGCAGACAGTATGGAACTGGACCTTAGGGAGCAGCCAACAAAACCTCTAAGTCAGACAAGATACTTCTGATGCTCATCTGGTCAGCGCCATGGGGAAGGGAGGTTGGGCTAACTGGGACAGCTGAGGGACAGGCTTGACAAGTTAAGACACACAGAGCTCTGTGTGGAGATGGCGTAAGACTTCAGGCTGTTAAGATGGGGTGCGTTCAGCCTGTCGGACCCAGGGAAAGAACATCAGTGGCCAGAGTCTGCAGAATGTTTCAGGGGGTTCTGCCCATGGTCACTTGCTTCTCTTTGACCTCTCTAGAGACAGCTGGTGACAGTATCATGTCAAGAGGCTTCTCACTGCATGGCAGCGGGAGGGCAGATATAGCCCCATGGGCATGCCTGCACTCCCTACCTTTCACCAACACCCCCAGATTGTGACTCTGCCTAGGGATATGGCCATTGGTTAGGTCAGAGCCCCCTTGATCTAACCATTTCTGCTCCCTCCAGACACACCCAGAAAAGCCCAGAGGTGTGTTTGTCATCTGGGTACTTCCCAGTGCACAAACCTACACGTCTGTGAGTGTGCACTGCACAACCGCTCATCAGTCCCTAGTGTTTCCACTATACACCGTGAAGTGAGGACATTTGCACACGTATTTCATTTCTGGGGTTAGCACCAGGAGTCCAAGAATGAGTGTGTTTACGTCTTGTCTCAGTGGCAGCAGTCTGGCCCCTCCCCCATTCAGGGACAACAGGAATATTTATCACTTTATGGGGAATATGGAGGCCCCACATGGAGATGGATTTAGTAATTACAGCTCAGACAACATGACAGGTTTAGCATTTAAAAGGCCTTTACTATAGAGAAAAAGATTTCCCTGTAGGGCAACCACTGCCTGCCGTCTTCATGGAAGAACATGCTAGGCCATGTTTCCTCTGAGCAGAGGATCTGCTGTGTCTGTGCTTACAGCGGCCCTTCCTAAGTGTGTGGGTGGGTGCATGCTTCCTGTATGAACCAGAGCTGAGGACAGCGAGGATCCCTAGACCCAGGGTATGGCGGCCCTACCTCTTCATGAGCTGAGGACAGCGAGGATCCCTAGACCCAGGGTATGACGGCCCCACCTCTTCATGAGCTGAGGACAGCGAGGATCCCTAGACCCAGGGTATGGCGGCCCCACCTCTTCATGAGCTGAGGACAGCGAGGATCCCTAGACCCAGGGTATGGCGGCCCCACCTCTTCATGAGCTGAGGACAGCGAGGATCCCTAGACCCAGGGTATGGCGGCCCCACCTCTTCATGAGCTGAGGACAGCGAGGATCCCTAGACCCAGGGTATGGCGGCCCCACCTCTTCATGAGCTGAGGACAGTGAAGATCCCTAGACCCAGGGTATGGCGGCCCCACCTCTTCATGCTGTCATTTCTAATCTACCCATGACTTCCCACTCAGCCGAAGGCCACATGAAAGAAAGTGAAGCTAAGGGAGCTCCTTCACTTTCCCGGTGTGCTAGTGGTTGGTGCTGCACCCACGCATGCTGTGGGAGGCTCCTTCTCCACGGCCCAGCAGGGATTTCATCTCAGCACACATCTGTGCTGTCCTTGCAGCTTCTGCTAGGGACACACTCGTGGGCACTGTCCTTATTCACACCAGCAGGCAAGCGTGGCCAGGTAACTCTGGGGACAGGATGGGAGCTGTAGCTCAGGAAGACGCACTTGGTTTGCAGGAACACCCGCCGGGCAGCTGAGGTCTGGATGGATGAATACAAGAACTTCTACTACGCAGCAGTGCCTTCTGCCCGAAATGTGCCCTACGGAAAGTGAGTGCTGCCTGCCTGGTCCTTCTAGTGGGGGCGTTGGGAGCAGGTGGGGTGGCCCTGGTGGGAGGCGAGCAGGCCGTGGGCACTGGAGGCTGGACAGACCATGCCTTACCACCTAGGCCACATCAGTCTCCCTGGCATTCAGAAGTGAATGTGTGTCTCCTTTCCTCCAGTATTCAGAGCAGGCTGGAGCTCAGGAAAAAGCTGGGCTGCAAGCCCTTCAAGTGGTACCTGGACAACGTCTACCCAGAGCTAAGGTGAGTCCTGTGGGCTTCAGTGCATATCATGAAGGTTGAGGAACAAAGATGATCAGAGAGGTTCCAGAGGCTTCAGGCTTGTGAGGCTGGGAGCTGGCTACCAGGAAGAGCCCGTGGTGCCACCCTACAGGTGCCCACAGACCCTGCTCGTGTGGGCCTGGAAGAATTCCAGAGCACCTCTGATTTGACTTGTCCTGTTCCTAAGAGGTAGACTAGTGAGCCAGAGGCTGTCTCTCCATGGCATCCTGTCTCCAGGGGCCAATGCTGCTCCTCGGTCCTCGCCCCATAGCTGCCTTCAGCTGCTCCTGCCTTCTTGGTAAGCATAGAGTAGGATTAGCAATGATGGTGTCACCTATTGGAGGGTGAATGACACAAACTGTAGGGATAAGTCCCGCCCTTTAGGGGGCGTGTTTGCCTCGGGCTAATGTTTACCTATAAATCTGGCGAGAGTGCTTGCAGCACTTGCTTCTGCTTTCCTGGTCTCTGTGGGAACGGTGGTTCTGTAAGTCTATTTCTCCATTAGAGCTATATATATATATATTTACAATCTGCCTGCATTCGTTTACACCGTTACATTTTGGCGCCCAACATGGGGCTCGAACCCACGACCCTGAGATTAAGAGTCTCATGCTCTACCGACTGAGCTAGCTGAGCTCATTTCCTCTTCCTCCCAGCATTCTGTTCTGTTTACTCCTCCCACCTATGTTTTAACCTGTGAGGCCAAGCAGTTTCTTTATTACTTAACCAATAACCTTCCTCCATCAACAAACACTCTGCCGAGCCTCAACCCCACTCTTCACTGTCAGCTGCCAGGATCTCTATGTCCTGAGAGGACCAGTGGGCTCTGGCAGCAGATGCTCCAGGTCCTCATCTGCAAGGGCCCACCCATTTAATCATTGCCACACAGTTAAGGCTGAGTTTAGGATGCTTAATCCAATGACCATGGCCTCTCTAAGGTGAAGCCAAGCTTTTGTCTTCCTAAGCACATGACACTCAACATACAGTCCGCCATGTGTGCATAATGGACCACTCAACAGATCCTCAGAGACTGCGCCCTCCTGACCCCTGTGAGGAGCTCTCCCTCAGCAGAGCACGAGGAAACTTCTTCCATTTGAGATCGGGGAGGGGCTCTCCCTCTGTAGCCCAGGCTGCCTCAACTCTCACAGAAATGCTCCTCTAACCTTCTGAATGTTGGGACTACAGGCATGTGCCACCGCGTCTGGCCCACTTACACTCTTGAGAACCCAGAGGCTATAGCCATATCATGTCAGGGAGTGACAAGAAGCCACTCTGTTTCTGCTGCCTAATTTGAGACCTGTGCAGAGGGCGTGGTGAATAGCAATTCCAGGGTGCAGACCTTGACTCGTACAATGAATACCTTTCAGGGTTCCAGACCACCAGGACATAGCTTTTGGGGCCTTGCAGCAGGGAACCAACTGCCTGGACACATTGGGGCACTTTGCTGATGGAGTCGTTGGAATTTATGAGTGTCACAATGCTGGAGGAAACCAGGTAGGCGGACAGAATGCTGGCACCTGAGGGACATACTGACAGAAGATGGTATCAGCGCCTGTTGTTCAGGCTGTTACTGCAGGCGTCTCCCTGACCTCTTCCTGTCGGCTCTGTCACCCCCGCCATAGCTGCTCCCATAGTACCAGGCCTTCATCTGCACCCATGTTGGTCCTTGATGTGTCATAAACTGCCTAGTCCCTGCTTAGCAGGCTCTCGGCGTCAGCCTTTTCGGGTGGAGGATCAGTGCCTGCTAGTGAAGATGAGGAGGTGTTGGGCTCCACCCCTTGGCATACTTGGGGACTGGCACACTTTACCACGGCCTACCTGGGGTCCATGTGCCCTGGGCTGTGCTGGAAATGTAGAACTGCGGCCAGCAGCCACCATGCACACGAGGCCTTAAGATGTGTCTGCTGGGAACCGAGTCCTCAATGTTGTTTAACTCTCCTGAGTTTAAATTCAGGCTGCCGTGTGCGGCTGGTGGCTAGCACTCAGTGCTTGGAGGGGACACAGAGGCAAAGATGACACCAGCAGTCCCTACCAAGACTTCAGGCCTCTCGGGGTTAATAGACTGTCCGTGGGTGGGAAACAGTGCTTCCTTGGCTCTCAGTAGCGTGGTCCGGGCTCTGCTGTTTGGTTCCCAGTGCAGCCTCAGCAGCACACAGGGAATGAGAGAATTGATGGCCATGCCCTTTAAGGATGGCAGCTCATAGAGGCATCTCAAATACTTTACACATTCAGGTTGCTGATGGACCCAGCACAGAGGTGGCCGGTCCTGCTGCTTGCGTGGCCAAATCAGATTTTTTTTGACAAGTGTATTTCCCTTCTTAAAATAATGAAGTGCACAATATCCTCATGTGATCGCCATGGCCGCCTCAGCATCTGCCCACACTTGTTATAGGAAGCAGTCTAGACCCTCAGAGCTCAGAGGTTCCCATAACCCTCCTGACCACAGCCGGTGTGTCTCCAGCTGTTGCCCACATATAGGTGTGGTGGACAAGGAGTGGAGATGGCAGGGGTCGTGGGCTTCTGTATTCTAGAGCTGCAGTACAGCCTGGACACATCTGGAACCCAGCACACTGGGTAAATAGCAGACACACTTTTCACTATCTTACCAAAACACTTGACAAACAGCTGAAGAGAGGAAGGTTCCTGTGTCCTCCCCTCGTGTCTGGAAGCAGACGGTAGATAGGAAGTAGGCACAGAAGGGCCTTCCCCAGTCACTAAGTCACTTCCTTAGTGACTCCTGCTAAGGTGCAGTGATACAGAGAAAAAACCTTCCCATTTCAAGGCAGGAATAGACCAAGATCAGACCAAAGCCCCAGACGACGCTGCCTCCAGGCTCACTTCTTTCCCCAGCTTCTCTGTCCTGGACGCCCCCATCCACTCTGTGCCCTGCTACCCTCCTTTTCCCTCCATACCCCCTTGCCTCCTGCACTCCCCAGATCAAGAGACCACATGCCCAGTGGCCGCCCCTGAGTGTCTTGCTGCCACCAGACTGCTTGGCAGTTGATAGCACGGTGTCTCTGCTGACTGTTTATCAGCCCTATCCTGTGGCCTGAGAGAGAAAAGGCAGCCTTTGCAGCTCTTACATCCTTGCATCCTCCTTTTCCCCACTGAGGAACACAGAGCTCAGCGGCACCAGAGGAAAGCCAAGAAGCCCCAGGGCCCGGGCAGCTCTGTGTCCACGTGGATTCTGGAGGCCCTGTATGGGTGGCTATACCCTTAAATGGATCAGGTTCTTACATGACTTTAGGAAACCCTACCTTCTGGCCCTACACAGAGCCACTGCCATCCATAAATGTCACTCCCTCTCTGTCCCCAGTCTTCCATGCTTCTATGTGATCTTGCTTAGCATTCAGAGAGATGATTGACAGTCTTGCCCTCTGTGTGCGCATGCATATACATGTGTTTGAGTTTTTAAAAGCATAGGCAAGAATATTTAAATGCATTCCGACCCAGTTTTCTTGTCTGGAAAGTCGACAAAGCCCCCATGCAGCTCTTGTGAAGAGACCTGAGACGGTTTGGCATACAGTGAGCATCCAGTTAGAGGAGCCATGCTGTGTGTTGACGGGTAGATTGTTCCAGCAGAGTTAGGGGAATTCCTGAGTACCAGCAGCAGGTTCCTGCAGACGTCAGCCCTGTAGATATTTGCTGAGAGCTGCAATACATCGTTTTTATGATTTTTACAAACTCGGCCTACATTCATAAATCTGTTTCCAAACCAGAGCCATTCCAGAACAATGTGGGTGCCCCCTGCTCTCCAGCCTGCACTTTGACCTAAAATACTTAATACGGTTAGTCTTGATAACTCTCTTAGTTAACTTTTCTGGTTTTTGTTTAGTCACGTTTCTTGATACGATTCATATTTGTCACTGTATTAACTAACTTCGTTTCTTGCTGCTCTGACCAAACACTCGACAGAAACAACTTGAGGGTGGGTTTATTTTGGTTCCTGGATTGAAAGCATAGTCAGTCCATCATGACCGCGGAGGCTGCAGGAGTGGGGAGTTCCACGGCTTCCCATGTGTTCAAACACATTTGCCACTAAAGCAAACTGTTCCCCAGGGCGAGCTTAGCGTCCAGGTGGGGTAGCTGAGTCAGGGGTCCCAGATGGTTGCAGTCTGACTGTGGTCTCTTCCAGGAATGGGCCTTGACAAAGGAAAAGTCGGTGAAGCACATGGACCTGTGCCTTACTGTGGTGGACCGGTCTCCTGGCTCGCTCATCAGGCTGCAGGGATGCCGGGAGAATGACAGCAGACAGGTGCGTCACTCAGGAACAAGATGGCACAGGTCCCAGGCTGCCATGGTGGTGACAGTGACAAGGGCCACATGGTTATCCCCCTCACCCTCAGGTCCAGTTGCTGCCCTTCATACACTGGAGGGTTCGCATCACACAATCCTCCTCACACCACAGCGCAGTTCGTATGAAATTACATGGTTTTTTTTAAACAGAAACATTAACTACTTGTTTTTCCTGCATAATTTTACAAATTCTAATCTAAATGGTTAAACACGTGAGCCTGGGCAAGCACACAGAGGCGGCAGCAGAGCCACCCACATCCCACAGCAAGTAGACTTTGGGGCATTGAAACCACTTCTCTCAGGGCCAGCTGCCTGTAACATGACATTCTCCTGAAGTCCAGGACCACAGCAGCCTCTTCAGCTCCCTGTCAGCCCATTGTAAAGGGAGCGGCTGCTCGCCCTCAGTGCCCTGGGCTGTGTGACCAAGTGTTGGGAGGTGCATTTATGTCACTCGAGATCACAGAATCTTAGCCCTGGTGAGGGTGAGGAGCCTCTCTGTATGTTACTTCTTCCTTGGAAGCTGGTCTTGGTCTGGCTGGGGATCCCTGGGGATCTTGACACCACCTTTCTGAGCCTTAGAGCACCAGTGGGCATTAGCAATAGCCATGCAGGCAGGCCCTTCTAGCCTATTGCAGGAGAATTCAGCCAGTCTCCCCACAGTCCCTCCCTAGAAGACATGGGGAAACTGAGGCCTGAGGGCTACCAGAGCCACAGCTAAGCCACCTTCCATCCACCTGATTTCACAAAGAGAAGCAGAGACCCAGTTTCCCAGCTCATCACCACCAGGGACGGGGGTGCAGCCATCATCTAGTTCCTGTTTAGATCCGAGGTATCAGAGAAACACTAGCAAAGGGTCCTCTCCCCAGCCGTCTCCAGAGAGCCACTCCCATCTCTGGGTGCCCTGACCCTGGAGGATGAACAGGGAAAGTCACTGTCCCCTCCCCCCAGATACGTAGAACACATCCAAACTGGCCACAGCCCAAGTGTCTTTGCGGTGTCTTTGACATAAGGCAGTGATAAAGTGAGACTTTAATCTGGTCCTCGCTGTAGGAGTGGACAGAAGCACTTGCTAGTGTTATTCTTGGCTCCTTAACTGACTGTAAGACAGGGGAGGCTACACTTGGTCCTTCCGGGTGGTGAGTACAGCCTCATGCCTCCACCTGCGGGAGAACAGATTCAGTGACTCCACTGAGGGCCACCTTCCAGGGACAGCTGTGACCTCAGTATTTTCTTAGCACCCCCTGTCCAGCTGATGCTTCAGCATATGACAGACAGGGTCCCCCCAGGAGCCAGCATCAGATTCTATTCACTCTGCTCTCTGTCAGGCAGACTCTTGACATGCTTTCCATGACAATGCAGGGGACCTGAGAAAACCGACAGCATCAAGGACAGGGAGGGAACGAGATGGTGCAGGTGGCAGAGCCTCTCTGGCTGTGGTTGCCCTTGACTTCCACTGTTGGCAAGGAATCTGCATGAGCAGGTGGAAGAATAATCAGGAGGGTCAGGAGAAGGCCGCTCGTATCAGCCGTGCTGGAGGGTCAGCCTCACTGCTGAGAGGCAGCCTCTTGGCATGTCTCAGTGCGGTTCTTTACTGTTTGGCCACTGAGAACAGTGGGTTTCTGGGCACGTGTATGTGGCATTTGCACAGTCAAAAGGAGAAAGGAGGCAGCAAGAGTGAAAAAAATTAATTCCACAGTGTCAGAATTTTCAGAAATACTTACTCCAGGAACTTTTAGTGCATGCTTAAAAATTAATTAGAGCCAAGTCCTTGTTAATGGAAGAGGAGCTGTGGGGAAGAGTGTATTATTTTAAAAAATAAAACCATAAATATTTAAATAGAATGTTTACATTACTTGCTAAACAGTAGGATAAGGGCATCTCAGACTTGTTGAGGCTGTTAGGGCTTTGTGCGTGGCAGAGTGGTTTGGTGGACTTGCTGGCTATGGTTGGCTCTAATGTGCCAGCATTCACAGTAGCATTGTTAGGATAACCTGTGCCCAAGAGTGAAAGACTGCAGCTAGCAGGTTTGTGCCCACAGTCACCCACAGACTCACACTCCTCTCCCCTTGTGCTCTTGTCCACTGCAGAAATGGGAGCAGATCGAGGGCAACTCCAAGCTGCGACACGTGGGCAGCAACCTGTGCCTGGATAGCCGCACAGCCAAGAGCGGAGGCCTGAGTGTGGAGGTGTGCGGCCCGGCCCTGTCGCAGCAGTGGAAATTCTCACTCAACCTTCAGCAATAAGAGGCCCCAAGGGCCCGCCGTCCGCCTGCACACCGGCTCAGTTGGAAGATCACATTTTACGTTTCTGAAACTTTCCGCAAAACTATATACCTCAGTGTTCCATCATGGTCTGAAAGTCTTAAGTCTCAAGTCTCAGCAAGGCGTGAGCTGGGCTGACAGTGTGCAGAAGAGGAAGTTGAGCCCCCGGGGCTCGGGCCAGAGGGTCCCTCCCAAGACTGGCATCCTCTGCCTCCCACTTTCTACTTTCTGCTCACGCCCCAGCAGAGGAACAGGCCAGTGCTGGCCAATCAAGTGGACGAGCAGCAAGCATGTTTGTGTTGAGGACGGAGGGAGCAGGGGCAGGTGCCCTCATAGCAAGCACTCAGAAGTCTCCATTGTGTTTTTCTACCCATCCAAAATCATGTGTGTGAACCAGGCATGGTGGTTGATGCCTGTACTCTCAACACTCAGGAGACTGAGGCAGGCAAGACCCTGTCTAAAGAGAAAAGAAGTGATTCCCACAAAGGTGACCCTCCCCCTTGCAGATTTCCTTGTCTTCCCCTGTCCTTGTACCTCTGGGCTCAGCTGGCCTCTTGGCCACCTCCCCTCTTCCACTGACATACTTGCTGTGTTTGCATATGAACTTCTGAGTGGGACTAAATAGAAATCCATAGAAAGAGAATGATAGTCAGCTCCCTAGGCTTCCCTACATCATCATCTTGTGAACCCCACAGCGCAGCTCAGCCGTGCAGAGGGGCCTGCGCTCTCAGAGCCAAAGGCGACATCACTGTCTCTGAAGCCTCACCAGCCAGTCCATGCTGCTCTGCCAGCTGTAGGCATCCCCGAACCACTGGCCCCAGCCACGAGCATCAATGTTTAATGTGAGCGAGGGTCTTGCGGCTGGGTCAGAAAGTCCACTTTGTGCCCATTGTCATCTGTCAACCTAAATAGGTTACCTCTTTTGGCAAGTTATTACTTTGAGTTTTCTTTTAAAATTAGATTTTTTTTCTTTGAGAAAACTCAATCCAACAGCTTCTAAATAATGTGAGCCAGCAGGACCCCACTGCCCTGTGACAGACCAGAGATACTGGACCGCTGTCACATGCTATCCCTAGGCTCATTGTGGTTTGAGACCCTGTATGTTGGGTCCTTGGCACTTACTGAGCCTGGCAGAGCACAGAGGACCATCCCTTCAGCATGTGGGTGAACCCCGCGTGTCTGCGCAGCCCTGGTACAGTGATAGCCCCAGGTATATCCTCAGGCTGGTGCAGGAACTGTGGGTAGACTTAGAACCTGGGCATTCACAGAGGATCCAGGCACATGTCAGCCACAGGGGTGGCCTGTGTGTCTGCCTTGTAGGGCTGCAAGCGTCACGCACGAACATCTCAGGTGTCCCCGAGATCACAGGAACCATAGTTTCGGGTGGTCAGAGGGCCAGCCAGTGAGTGCTCTGCTTCCCACCTGCACCGAAAGGGGGCGTGGCTAGCTTTCTTCTACCTGAGGAGCTCCATCTGTACACACCATGACCATGGACCCTCTGTGAAGGCCTGGCCAGGTGCTGACCCTCTGTCTTCTTAACCCCTGCCAAGAAGCCAACAAAAGATGCATTATATCAGACAGGGTGCCCTTGTGTCTGGTTAAGTCCGCCCATGTCCACCTTCCAAGGTAGGCTCTGAGAAATGTCACTCACAGGTACGGGTGCAAGGCTGTCAGGGACAAGGCAGGAGCTGAGCCCTGAGACCTCTGCACTACCCTTAGCAGAGTGAGAGCCACGGATGTGAAGGAATGCAGGCTGATTTTAAGTAGGTGGGCGGGTGGAGCTTCCCATCCACACACTGGCACCCACCCTGTGTGCTCATCACCTTTGTACCATCTGTCTGGCCACCAGGGCGCCACTCAATCCGGCTCTGAACAGAGGGGACTGGGCAAGGCCCTGCGGTGAGCCATGTTTACATGACAGTGTGCCAAAGTGACTCCCATGCTCGCGTTGTTTTGTAGTCATGGGGCTATCCCACCCTCCCACTCCTGTTTCTAAAACTGAAAACTCCCAGGAGCCCTGGGCACACGCAGGCAAGGGTGGTCGTTTTCCGTGGTGGTCCTCGAGTCTCCATGAAGCTGGATATGATGGTATCTGTGAGTATGTCTTGCAAATTCAAAATATAGTTTGGTAATTTTTTTTCCAGTTAATTTTTAAAAAGAACTGCTGTACAGAGCTTGTACTTTGTCCATTTTATAGATGGAAACCATCCTTGAAATTGTTTAACTTAAATAAAGAGAAGATACTTTATAGATAATGTTCAGCTGCTGTCTTGTGGCCTCTATAAGGTGTGGGACCAGGCAGAAAGCTGGAATCCAGCTCTTGCTTCTGGGCCCCTCCTCCCTCCCCTAAAACACACCTCCAATACCGTGCCTGCTATTATTGTATCCATAATGGCAATTGTTAGTGGGATGGAACAGTTAGGCTGTGCCAGACACCTGCCCAGCCCCTTCAGTGCGCCTACACTTCACAGATTTAAGAAACAGGCGCTGATAAAAGTAGGGACTGAGCAAAAGTTGCCTGAATCCCATGCATCCCATTTTCTGTAATCTACCCTGGACACTTGACTCGTACCCTCTAGGAACCAAATTCTTACACGTAAGTATGTAAAGTGCTCACCAGCCAGCCATCTGTGGCTGTGCCATCCATCCCAGCCTGGCACATGCCCTCTAACACACCTTTGTGTGACTAGCTGTGTGTCCAGGAACATAAACACCAGCCAGCGATCTTGCAGTTTGGTCCAAGATAAGGCAGTGAAGGGACTGACTAGGAAATGCCTGAACCCTCCGAGACCACACTCACTCTGTTATTTGAGACAGCAAAACTTTGGCTCTGTGGCCACCTGAGGCAAAGACATTAGCATATAATTTGGCAATGTCCCAGGACCTCAGACTATCTGAAGAGACTCTAAGCCGCATCTCTAAAAGGCTTCTATCCCGAGGTCTAGCCTGGGTGCTAGCAGGATGGATATACAGGAGGTCTCAGCCCAGGGCCAGACACACAGTTCAGCAGTGTTGAATTTATGGGATGTGGTAGCCATGTAGTGGTTTCTTTCAGAGTATTTCAGTGGGAGGAGTCCTTGGGATCACCACTAGGAGGCGTGTGGAATGTGGAGATCCTAACTACAGCCTGCTGAAGGACATCCCAGAAGGCCCTCCTTGAGCTGGAGAGTTCTCTTGGAACCATGTCACCTACATGTAGTTCAAATAAAGATGTTCATTATCTCGTGTTACAAGAAACCCAAGAGCCTGGACTTCATTCAGCTCAGCTCTGGGCTCAGCACTGAACACACTGCCTGTTCCCCTCACCCCCCACCATGGTGTAGGACAAACACCTCTGACAGTCACCACACTCCTAGGTGGGTCCCCTGACTCAGGAGCCTGGGAAGCGGATGGGCAGCAGCTTCCTGTGTGTCCTTGTCAGGGGAGAGAAAGCGGCCACTGCTTCCTGAGCCACAGGGAGCCTGTCAGGCTTACCCTTGTGGGAAGGATTGGGGCCACAATAGGATGAACGGATCAGTGACATGGTCTTGAACCTTGGGAAGGTGGCTGCTGGCCTACCGAGCCCTTTCTTTTCCTGCTCTTGGCTTCTCTGGTACCTGCTGGCAGCTCAGGGCTCCCCCTCAAGAGGGTTTCAAATGGAGAAAAAAAAAAAAAGCACATTGCAGCAGATCATAAAGCATCCAGTCATACCAAGAGGCTTACTAGTTTACAGTGAGCTCGCTGGGTAAGAGTGTCCCATCCCACCTCACCGCTGCTGTGATTCCAAAGCAGCCATACACTGCTTTGGTACACATAGACGGTGTATGGAAAGCTGCAATCGTTAATGTGATGAAAATAGCTGATTTACAAAACCAAACAAAAACAGAAATGATAGCCCCTGTCCATAAGCTTCAGTCGTAATGGAGCAAAATACTGTTTCTCAGAGGTCGCGATGGGGAAGGAAAAACACACCAAGGCTCTCAGAAGCACATGGTGTGGGTAGGCGGGTTTTCCTGCCTGAGCTCCAGAGCGCCCCCGTGTGCCTGGCAGGACACTTGCATCTCTCGGCATTCATGCACCCCCTGTTGGTGGAGGTGACTTCCCATCTCTGCCCTTCAGAAATGGGCTTCATTTTAGATTCTCTCTCGCTTTGCTACAAAGGTGCTAGATGTGCCCCGCAGAAACTGGCCTGTGAGAGGCGGGTCGGGTGGGAGAAATGGTGGCAGCAGTGGCTGTGTTAGGACAAAAGGAGCTGGGACTCTGCCTTTGTGTGCATGGGCGTGGGAGCTCTAGGCTCTCTGGCCCTTGAGTTCCAGAACTTTCCCAGAAAACTCTTGTTCCTGAGCATGTGAACACAAGCTAAGTAACATTTCAGGGCTTTGACCTGCAAAAAGCCTGGTGTGGGTCTTCTCCACTCCACGATGCAGTAAGCTGCCTTGTCCATGTCCTCTTACATGTATGTACTTATTGGTCTGTCTAGAAAACCCTTACTGGTGCCAGTGAGTGCCCAACGTGTGCTTTTATTGACATCCGCTGGCAGGTGCTGGGGGGGGGGGCAACTGAGCCAAGGAGAAATGTAGACGAAGGCCTCTCTGCGAACCTCAGGCCACCCACAGATGGAGCCCAGAGCACAGTACTGAGGGGGCCTAAGGTATGGCTAGCTGTCTTCTCTCTACCTTGGAACTGCATAGGAAGTGAGCTGGGCAAGAGAGAGAACAAGACCCCAAAATAAAGAAAGGAAAAGACCGTGTGAGGGTATGCCCCTTGGCCCTGGCACTGTACGGAGGGGTGAGGGGTTAGGTTAGAGGGTGGGGATCGGGTAGACTGCTTTGGGCACAGCAAGCACCTGCTGCCTACCCGAATTCCATCCAGGCTCATCCAGTAGGAGGATGAAGGGAGGAGAATGAAATCGGTCTTGTGCTGAGTTCTCATCTGTCGCTAAGAGGGACCACTCTGGAACAAGGAGAAAGCTTGCGAGGTGGGATTGGGTGGACAGAAGAGGACACAGAGTTACCTCAGTGACACGGGCCTGGACTGGCCAGCCCTGCGGAAGTGTCACCTCTAATTTTCATAACCTGCGAAGTTTTACCTGTTGTGACTGACTTATTCACATAGGTCAAGTGAGGCGCCATCTCTGAGGCCGAGCCTGTCCTGAGGAGGGCTCAGTGCAGGAGTTGTGGGAAGGGTGGCAGGCCTCCAGGAGAGTCCAGGAAGAGCCGTCCCTTTATAGCTCTCAAGGACTGGGGGAGAATATTATGAATGGCTGAAGGTCTTGTGAGAAGGAAGTGGGGTTCCATGGAAGTCAGAGGTCAAGTTTGTACTTGTACCCTAGACCCACCCTTTGCACCCCAGGACAGTCTGGAATGGGACCCTCTGCTCACCATAGTCAGAGGTGGCGTAAGGACGGCACTGTGGCCCTGTATTATTACATGCCAACTGACAGGTGGCCCTTCAGGGAGCAATGACAGGACTGCCACTCCGTGAAATTTCCACTGGAGACATTGGACCCCGACTGAATGTGTTGTCTTACATGAACAAGTGAAGGAAACAGCTTCGAAGTCCACACCAGAACCCTTGGCCATTCAGGCCAGAAGACCATAAAGGAAACATAATAAAGGAATGAAACACCCATCCAACAAAGACAACACAAGAATCTCCCTCCCCACCTATAATCATCCCAAACCCAGATGAGTAAGTGCCAGTATGAGAATACATTCAGTAACAGGAAGGGCAGTATGGCACCACCAGAACCCAGTGATCCTACAACAGCAAGACCTGAACAATCCAGTGCAGCTAAGTACAAGAAAACAACCTTAAAAATAACTCTATGAAGATGAGAGGGGCCTATAGAGGACATGAAAAAGTCCCTTAAAGAATTCGAGGAAACAGAGTGGGCCAAGAAGTGAGTAAACCCAGCTGGGCACCCCTTGGTACCAAGGGCAAAACCCCGGGCCCCTCTCCAACCTGCATCAGCTTAACTACCTATCCAGCGGGCGAGTTCCTACAGGTAGACTGTTCCAGCACCATCCCCACTGATCGGACCCTGTAAGCTACAAGTCCCACTCTGTCCCCTGAAGCACAGGTTGCGACTGCACAGAGCAGACCAAGAGAACAGGCCAGAGGAGACCTCAGCGGCGCCCTGAGACACAGCAACTGCACAGAGTAGACTAAGAGAAGCTCCCTAAGACACAGGCAAGGATTGGACCAAGAGACAAAGACACTGCCAGCACCAATTGGAGGAAGGGATGGGTAGGTGCCAATGCAAGAATTCCCTCAACAACCTAAAAAGCAACATGGTAACACCGGAACCTAGTGGTTATACAACAGGAAGGCCTGATCATCGTAACACAGAAGAAGCAGAAGAAAACGATCTTAAATATAACTTTATGAGGTTGATAGAGACCCTTAAAGATTAAATGAAAATTCCCTTAAAGAAATGGAAGAAAAAACAAAAAAAAATGGGAAGAAATCAACAATCAAACAGGTGAAGCAAATAGCTCAAACAGTTCAAGACTTGAAAACTGAAATAGAGGCAATAAAGAAAACAGAAACTGAGGAAATTCTGGAAACTGAAAATCTGGGTAAATGAAGGGAACTACAGAAGCAAGCATAACCACCAGACTACAAGAGACGGAAGACAGAATCTCAGGGGTTGAAGATACTACAAAGGAGTTAGATCCATTGGTGAGAGAAAATGTTAAATCCAAAAAATTCTTAAAACATCCATGGGGGGGACTTGGGGAAACAGGAGGATCGGGATAAAGGAAGGTTGGATAGGGGAGCACGGAACCCCATTTCTTAGTTAAAGGACCCACGCTAGGATGGGCAGGAGACTTGACCCTAGAGGGGCTCCCAGGTGCCCAAGCTGAGGCCCCCAGTTAGTTCCTTGGGCAGCTGAGGATAGGGAACCTGAAATGACCCTATCCTAGAGCAATACTGACGAATATCATGCATATCATCCTAGAACTTTCATCTGGCGACGGATGGAGATAGAGACAGAGACCCACACTGGAACACTGGATAGAGCTCCCAAGGTCCCAAGGAGGAGCAGAAGGAGGGAGAACATGAGCAAAGAAGTCGGGACCACGAGGGGTGCACCCACCCACTGAGACAGTGGAGCTGATCTACTGGGAGCTCACCAAGGCCAGCTGGACTGTTACCAAAAAAAAGCATGGGATAAAACTGGACTCTCTGAACATGACGAACAATGAGGGCTGATGAGACGCCAAGGACAATGGCACGCGGTTTTGATCCAGCGCAATGTACTGGCTTGGTGGGAGCCTAGCCAGTTTGGATGTTCACCTTCCTAGATATGGACGGAGTGGGGAGGACCTAGGACTTACCACAGGGCAGGGAACCCTGACTGCTCTTTGGACTGGAGAGGGAGGGGGAGAGGAGTGGGGGGAAGGGGAGAGGGGTGGGAGGAGGGGGAGAAGAATGGGAGGAGGGGGAGGGAAATGGGAGGCTGGGAGGAGGTGGAAATTTGTTTTTTTTTCTTTCTTTTCTTTATTCTCCTTTTATCAATAAAAAAAAATTAAAAAAAAAAACATCCATGAAATCTGGAACATCATGAAAATATCAAGCCTAACAATAATAGGAATAGAAGAAGGGGAAATCCCAGCTCAAAGGCACAGAAAATATATTCGATAAAATCATAGAAGAAAACTTTCCTAACCTAAAGAAGGATATGTCTATGAAGGGACAAGAAGCTTACAGAAAACCAAATAGACTGGATCAAAAAAAAAAAGTCCCCTTGCCATAAAATAATCAAAATGCAAAACATACAGAATAAAAAAAGACTATTAAGAGCTGTAAAGGGAAAAGACCAAGTAACATATAAAGATAGACTTGTCATAATTACACCCGACTTCTCAATGGAAACCCTGAAAGCCAGAAGGTCCTGGATAGAGGTGCTGCAGACACTAAGAGACCACAGATGCAAGCCAAGACTACTATACCCCGCAAAGCTTTCAATCACCATCGATGGGGAAAACAAGATATTCCATGAAAAAAAAAACAGATTTAACAATACCTACCCACAAATCCAGCCCTACAGAAAGAACCCAAGGAAGCTAACTGTGCCCACAAAAGCATAGGCAACAAATGACCTCACACCAGCAAACCACAAAAAAGAAAAACACACAAACGCCACCACCAAATGATAACAGGAATTAACAATCACTGGTTCTTTATATCTCTTAATATCAATGGACTCAATTCACCTATAAAAAGACACAGGCTAACAGAATGGATACAAAAGAAGGCTCCATCCTTCTGCTGTATACAAGAAACACACCTCAATCTCAAAGACAGACATTACCTCATAGTATAGGGTTGGGAAAAGATTTTCCAATCAAATGGACCTAAGAAACAAGTGGGTGTAGCTATCTATCCTAATATCTAACAAAATAGACTTCAAACTAAAATCATCAGAAGAAATAAAGAAGGACACTTCATACTCATCACAGGAAAAATCCATCAAGAAGAAGTCTCAATCCTGAGCATCTATACCCCAAATACAAGAGCACCCACATATGTAAAAGAAACATTACTAAAGCTTAAATCGCACATTAATAATAGTAAGAGACTTAAACACCCCACACCCTACAGTGGACAGATCAACCAGACGGAAACTTAACAGAGAAATAAGAGATGTCATGACTCAAATGGACTTAACAGACATCTATAGAAAATTTCACCAAAACACAAAAGAATATACCTTTTTCTCAACACCTCATAGAACCTTCTCTAAAATTGACCACATACTTGGGAGCAAAGCAAACCTCAACAGATAAAAAAAAATTGGAATACCCTCTTGTATCTTATTAGATCGCCATGGTTTAAAGTTAGAATTCAACAACAACACTAATTGCAGAAAGCCTACAAACTCATGAAAATTGAACAGTGCTCAATTGAACTACCCCCTGGGTCAAGGAAGAAATAAAGAGATTAAAGACTTCCTAGAATTCAATGAAAATAAAGGCACAATGTACTCAAACCTATGGGACACTATGAAAGAAGAAATCTCACACTAGTGACTTAACAGCACACCTGAAAGCCCTAAAACAAAAAGAAGCAGAATGACCTAGGAGGAATAAATTACAGGAAATAATCAAGTTGAGGGCTGAAATCAATGAAATAAAACAAAGAAAATAATACAAAGAATCAATAAAACAAAAAACTGGTTCTTTGACAAAATCAACGAGATAGACAAACCTTTATCCAAACTAACCAGAAAGCAGAGAGAAAATACTTAAATTAACAAAATCAGAAATGAAAAAGGGAACATAACAACAGACACCGAGGAAATACAGAGAATCATTATGTCATACGATGAAAACTGCACTCCATAAAATTCGAAAATGTAAAAGAAATGGACAATTTTCTGGATAGGTACCACATATCAAAATTAAAATAAATCAAGGCCAGGTGAGCAGTTTAAATAGACCTATAACCTGCAAGGAAATAGAAGCTGTCATCAAAAGCCTCCCAACCAAAAAAAAGCCCAGGGCCTGATGGTTTCAATGCAGAATTCTACCAGAAATTCAAAGAAAAGGTAATACCTATACTCCTCAAAATGTTACACATAATAGAAACAGAAGCAACATTTCCTAATTCTTTTTAGGAGGCTACAGTTACCCTGATACCAAAACCACATAAAGACTCAACCAAAAAAGAGAATTATAGACTGATTTCCCTATAGAAGGAGGGGGCCACTTGGTTGGTTCCTAGCTGCTTAGCCATGAAATAATCATACAGAAACTGTATTAATTAAATCACTGCTTGGCCCATTAGCTCTAGCTTCTTCTTTGTTTTTGTTTTTTGGTTTTTTTGTTTTGTTTTTGAGACAGGGTTTCTCTGTAGCTTTAGAGCCTGTCCTGGAACTAGTTCTTATAGACCAGGCTCACCTCAAACTCACAGAGATCCTCCTGCCTCTGCCTCCTAAGTGCTGGGATTAAAGGTGTGCGCCACCACCACCCAGCCTAGCTCTAGCTTCTTATTGGCTAATTCTTTCATATTAATTTAACCCATTTCTATTCATCTGTGTATCGTCATGTGGCTGTGGCTTACTGGCAAAATTCCAGCATCTGTCTCCAGTGGGGCTACATGGTTTCTCCCTTACTCCGCCTTCTTCCTCCCAGCATTTCCCCACCTACCTCTATTCCCTGTGCAAGCCCAAGACAGTTTCCTTATTAACCAATGGTATCACAGTATACAGGGGGAATCCCACATTGTCTCCCTCATGAACACTGATACAGAAATGCTAACTGAATCCAAGAATACATCAAAAAATTATCCACCATTATCAAGTCAGCTTCACCCCAGATATGCAGGAATAGTTCACAACAAATGAAAATCTGTCAATGTAATCCACCATATTAATAAACTGAATAAAAAAAACATGATCATCTCATGAGATGCTGAAAAGGCTTAGACAAAATTCAACACTGCTTCATGATACAGGGAACATATCTAAATATAATAAAAGCAATATATAGCAAGCTGACAGTCTACATCAAATTAAATGGAGAGAAACTCAAAGCGATTCTACTAAAATCAGGAACAAGACAAAGCTGTCCACTCTCTCCATATCTATTCAACATAGTTCTAGCTAGAGCAATAAGTTAACAAAAGGAGATAAAGGGGATACAAATTGGAAAGGAAGAAGTCAAATTTTCACTATTTGCAGATGATATGATAGTATACATAAGTGATCCTAAAAACTCTACCAGGGAACTCCTACAGTTGATAAATACCATTAGTATACGGCAGGATACAAGATCGACTAAAAAAAATCAGTAGCCCTCCTATATACAAATGATAAAGAAGCTGAGAAAGAAATCAGAGAAACATCATCATTCACAATAGCCACAAATAACATAAAATATCTTGGGGTAACAGTAACCAAAGAAGTGAAAGACCTATCCTACAAGAACTTTAAGTCTTTGAAGAAAGAAATTGAAGAAGACATCAGAAAAAGGAAAGATCACCATTTTGGATAGGTAGGATCAACATAGCAAAAAATGGCAATACTACCAAAAGCAATCTACAAATTCAATGCAATTTCCATTAAAATCCCAACACAATTCTTCACAAACCTCAAAAGAATAATACTCAACTTCATATGAAAAAAAAACCCAGGATAGCCAAAACAATCCTGTACAATAAAGGAACTTCCAGAGGCATCACCATCCCCAACATCAAGTTCTACTATTGAGCTACAGTAATGAAAACAGCTTGGTATTGGCATAAAAACAGACAGGTTGACCAATAGGATCTGAATATTAATCCACACACCTATGAACACCTGGTTTTTGACAAAGAAGCTAAAATTATACAATGGGGAAAAAAAGCATCTTCAATAAATGGTGCTGGCATAACTGGATGTCAACATGTAGAAGAATACGAATAGATCCAAATCTGTCCCCATGCACAAAACTCAAGTCCAGATGCATTAAAGACCTCAATATAAATCCGACCAAACTGAACCTGATAGAAGAGAAAGTGGGAAGTAAACTGCAACACATGGGCACAGGAGACCACTTCCTAAATACAATTCCAGTAGCACAGACACTGAGAGCAACAATAAATAAATGGGACCTCCTGAAACTGAGAAGCTTCTGTGAAGTGCACAGTCAATAAGACAAAAAGGCAGCCTACTGAATGGGAAAAGATCTTCACCAACCCCACATCAGGCAGAGGACTGATCTCCAAAATATACAAAGAACTCAAGAAATTAGATATCAAAATATCAAATAATCCAAAATGGGGTACACATCTAAACAGAATTCTCAACAGAAGAATCTATCTCAAATGGCCAAAAGACACTTAAGGAGATGTTCAACATCATTAGCCGTCAAGGAAATGCAAATCAAAACGACTCTGAGATTCCATCTTACACCAGTCAGAATAGCTAAAATAAAAAAAAAATCAATGATGCAAACTCGTACAACTACTTTGGAAATTAGTATGGCGGTTTCTCAGAAAATTGGGAATCAACCTACCTCAAGACCCAGCACAATACCACTCTTGGGTATATACCCAACAGATGTTCAATTATACTACAAGGACATTTTTTCAACTATATTCATAGCAGCATTATTTGTAATAGCCAGAACCTGGAAACAGCCTAGATGCCCCTCATCCAAAATGGATAAAGAAAATGTTATACATTTACACAATGGAGTACTACTCAGCAGTAAAAACCAATGACATCTTGATATTTTCATGCAAATGGATGGAACTAGAAAAATCAATACTGAGTGAGGTAACCCAGACCCAGAAAGATGAGCATGGTATGTACTTACTCATAAGTGGATACTAGCTGTAAAGCAAAGACAACATGCCTATAGCACACATACCAAGAGGAGTAGATGGCAGGAAATAGTCAAACTCCGGGCTGACATCAATAAAATAGAAACAAAGAATACAAAGAATCAATGAAACAAAGTGTTTGTTCTTTGAGAAAATGAACAAGATAGACAAACCCTTATCCAAACTAACTAAAAGGCAGAGAGAGAATACTCAAATTAACAAAATTGGAAACAAAAGGGGGAACATAACAGATACTGAGTGAATCCAAAGAATCAATAGGTCATACTTCACAGAATTGGAAAATCTAAAAAGAAACAATTTTATGGGTACCATATAAAAATTAAATCAAGACCAGATGAAGGGGGCTGGAGAGATGGCTCAGTGGTTAAGAGCATTGCCTGCTCTTCCAAAGGTCCTGAGTTCAATTCCCAGCAACCACATGGTGGCTCACAACCATCTGTAAAAGAGGTCTGGCGCCCTCTTCTGGCCTTCAGGCATACAGACAGAATATTGTGTACATAATAAATAAATAAATATTTAAAAAAAAAGACCAGATGAAGAGTTTAAATAGACCTATAACTGCTAAGAAAATAAAAGCAGCCATTAAATCTCCCAACCAAAAAAAAAATCCCAGGGCTAGATGGGTTTAGTATAGAATTTGACCAGGTGTTTAAAGAAGAGCTAATACCAATACTCCTCAAATTGTTCCACACAGAAGAAACATTGCCAAATTCTTTTAATGAGGTTATAGTTACCCTGATACTCAAACCACAGAAAGACTCAACAAAAAAAGAATTACAGCCCAATCCCCTTCATGAACATCAATGCAAAAATACTCAATAAAATACTGGCAAACAAAATCCAAGAACACATAAAAAAAAGTCATCTACCATTATCAAGTAGGCTTCATCCCAGAGATGCAAGGATGGTTCAACATAAGAAAGTCTGTTGATATAATCCACCATATAAACAAACTTGTGGAATATTCTTTTATGTCACTGTAATTGGTTTAATAAAAACAAAATAGCCAATAGGCAGGATTTTAGGGGCAGAGAGAATGCTGGGAAGAAGAACGGTGGAGAAGCCAGGCACAGAACAAGTCAGACACACAAAATGGGATGAAGGTAAAGGTCACATGGTGGATCATATATGAATAGAAATGGGTTAATTAAAGCTATAAGACCTAACTAAAAACAAGCCAGAACTATTGGCTGAGTTTTCATAATTAATAAAAAGTCTCTGTGTTGTGATTTGGGAACTGATTAGTCAAACAGCTGTTGTCCTCTCTTCTTGGTGTCCTGGTGGGAGTGGGGTGGGCCGTCCAGGTGGCAGGAAGCACAGCACGTCACCCGCTTGGCTGAATTCCTGCCAGTCAGCCAGTGCCTGCGGAGCCTTCCCTTTGTCGCGGAAAGAACTCCATGACTAGACAGAGTTTTCCAAGAGAGAGTCAGGTTGCCTGGCTTGGGATGGAACGGAGTGGGAGGAACAGCGGGCTCTGGGTGTGAGTATCCCCGGGCTCCAGTCCTGACCTCTTTCTCCCGGTAGCTGAGCCGCTAGCCTGTGTCCCTGACACTCTCGCTTGGAAACCCAGGTGAAGTCCTTAGGCTCGGCCGAGTCCCTGTGATGGTGGCTCAGCTCGTCTGAGGTAGGGCCACCCCTGCGGCTGCTCTCCTCGGTGAGCTCCCATCAGACCTGGAGGGCAACGTGCCGCCCCTCCCCCTTCCGAAGTCCAGCTTGTCTGTCACGTTCACTGTGCCCTTTTCCTCTACTGGAAAATATAGAATAGGATCAGTGTTGCACAAATAACAGAAACCCAGAGACAGATATCGGGCTTCAAGCTGAAGATGAGAAAAGCAAAACAGCCAGTCACTAGAGAGACTTTAACCTCTACCTGTCAGACCAAAAGGACGAGATCTTGTCTCCAGGAATCCTCAGACTCCACACTCTGCTGTCTCTTCCCCTTTATACTCCTCTCCCCACCCAGCCATTATCATTCCTGTCCCCACCTCTCTAGTGCTGGGATTAAAGGTGTGAGCCACCACCACCTGGATCTGTTTCTGGGTCAATCTTGTACTGTAGCTCAGGGTAGCCTTGAACTCTGAGATTTGTCTGCAGTCCTGGGATTAAAGGTGTGGGCGAGCACTCCCTGGCCTGTGCGACTAGTGTGGCTACTTTACCCTCTGATCTTCAGGCAAGTTTTATGTATTAAAACACAAATAATATATCGCTATAGAGCAGGGACCTCTGTCCTCTTAATTGTTCCCACAAGTGAGCACTGTATAAACCTAGACATCAGTAGCCACGTGAAGGCCTGTAGGATTCTACAACCCTTTCCCATTCCTTCCCTGACACTCTGCATTAGTCCCCATGACCTTATTGTGGCTGCTCTCACTTTGGGCCATGTCTTCATAGTCCCAGCTTCCCCACAGTTCAACCCCCAGTTTGCCACATTGAACGCTATTTTGTCTGTTTCGTGGTAACTTGAGACTCTGCTTCCCTCTGCTGGACAGACTGGGAACAACCTCGTCCAAGGTTGGGGATACATCCCAGGAAAGAAGAAAGGCAAAAAACTGGGTTTGGAAGCTCATCGAATGCAGGTAAGATCAGGTTAGATTTGCCTCTGTCTTGTTACTGTGACCCTGCTGAAGCCAGACAGCAGCACCTGCCCCTCTCCCAGCCCGAATCCAGGCCAACAGTCGCAGACTCTACAACGCATACAACCTTATCCTTAGAGGCACAACCTTGATTTGACCTGGATGGCTCCTTTCCTAGCTCTTCAGATATTCTACTGTGCTGTGTGGGTACAGGAAGAACCCTCCCTTGGTGGCCACACCCTCCCATCAGCACCTGCTACAGACGCCAAGGTTACTGTGGGCTTCAGGGTCTAGTGCTGCCTGCCCTTCAGAGAGCCAACAGACTCTGCGCTCTTGCCCTGCAGAACTGTCTCAAACCCTTTGGGCTCGAGCGCCTCCCAGTGGTGAAGCTTGGAGATGCTGGCCCTAAATTTGCCAGTGTCCAAAAGGTTTGCCACAGGAAGGAAGGAAGGAAGGAAGGAAGGAAGGAAGGAAGGAAGGAAGGAAGGAAGGAAGGAAGGAAGGAAGGAAGGAAGGAAGGAAGGAAGGAAGGAAGGAAGGAAGGAAGGAAGGAAGGAAGGAAGGAAGGAAGGAAGGAAGGAAGGAAGGAAGGAAGGAACTCCCTCCTGCTTCCTGGCCGGTTACAGTGCCCTGTCGCAGTGACAGTGAGTGACAGACAGCCCAGGTGCCCCAGCTTCAGCTGTTTTCAGTCTGGCAATCAAGAGATCTGGTTTTCTACCGGTCAGAAGTTCCTGCTTATACCTCGATGCCTGGTTTTTGCTTTGTTGTGTAATAGCCTACTTCCTGCTGGGTGGGGGCTCCGTGGTTCCCCAATAGTTACAGAACATTGTGAGAGGTGCTACACAGACCCCTTGGAAGGCAAGGTGGAAAACATTCTCCCCGTTAACCCCTCCGACCACGTCAGTATATCCTCCATGTATGGTTATGACCTCCGGAAGGTCAGTAATCTCATGACTTTAGTTACATGATACCAATCTCATATACTTTAGTTACTGTGTAATATTTAGATAAAGCTTGAGCAAACACCTGTTAAACATCAGTTAAAACTGATGACATACATTTTCCCATTTCAGTCAGTTCTCTTTTTTTTTTTTTGGGTTTTTTGAGACAGGGTTTCTCTGTGGCTTTGGAGCCTGTCCTGGAACTAGCTCTTGTAGACCAGGCTGGCCTCGAACTCAAGAGATCTGCCTGCCTCTGCCTCCCGAGTGCTGGGATTAAAGGCATGTGTCACCACCGCCCGGCTCTCAATCAGTTCTTATAATTGTTCCAGAGAATTGCCCAACAACTCCATAGATCTAAGCTCAGATTTGATAGCAATGCATTGAACTTTGACCTTTTACATAGTTTATGTGACTTGCTTAAGCTTTATAACGTTCTTTGCCATTGGAAAAACATCTAGCAATCTTAGAATAACAATTAGCCCAACAGCCAGGAGGCCTGGCTTTGATGATCTTTTGCAAGCTGACACAGCTGATGTCATGACGGTGGCCATTGTTTAGCTTGGCAGACCATATGGTACAAGATCACCTTAATAAAATAAAGTTGAATAGCAACTCACACATACTCTTACCTGTGTGCATATGATTAAACTATGGACCTGGGGTGTTCCCAGTAAACCTGACAGAAAACTCAAGACAGTAGAGAGATCTACCATGGCGGTGCTTTCAATGTACAATGAATGATAGCCGCAGAGATTTATGTCACGAGATAAAGAGCCGCAATGCTGCAGGTAGATGCTGCAGTGTTAAAGCGAGCCAAGGTCATGGTGCCCCACATTTTCCTTATCAGGAAGAAATTATTAATGATAAATAGCTGTCTAAATAGCATCTCATACTCAGGTAAGCCTGTCTTAGAGCATCATCCCCTTGAACTGTCTCCTCTGCCACCTCTTCCTGTCCAGGAGTCGGGGCAGCCTGATTCAGCAAAGGGAGGACATTTATTTAATGACAGATGTTTGAGTCAGAAGTCAGAAGTCAAATCCTGCCTCCAAAGCCCGCTTCTCAGGAAGCTTTAACAGTGCACAGCCATTTATAGGGAAGCTGAACCGAGCGGCTCACACTCAACAGAAGACCAGTGTGAGTCGGATGATAACTGGCTGGACCCAAAGCACCTGCCCTCATAACCAGGAGAGGTGCGCCCAGATGACTGAGACAGGAACCGGTGAGACTTCCTGAACACTGTAATACTGTGTTCCTTAGGCTCTGCCAGAACTTTTAAACTGTATAAGCTGTCTTAGTCAGGGCTTCTCTTACTGTGATGAAACACCATGACCAAAAGCAACCCGGGGAGGAAAGGGTTTATTTCAGCTTCCTTGTCCGAGCGAGCCAGGACAGGACTTCAGGGAAGGAACCTGGGGATGGAAACTGAAGCGGAGACCACACGTGGGTACTGCGCCCTGCAATTTGCTCAGCTGGTTTCTAAACTATCCTGACTACCTGCCCCGCGGTAGCTCCACCCACCCTCCGCAGTGAGCTGGGGCAAGTACCTCGCAGACTGCCCTCAGGCCAATCTCACGGGAGGCATTTTCTTAACTGAGGGTTCCTCTTCCCACATGGCTATCTTGTGTCAAGCTGACAATAAAAACTAGCCAGCCATAAGGTTACAGGTGAGTCCAGTGAGCTCCCGTGAGCAAGGAGATTGGGATGACAGAAATACCTGTCTTTCCCAGTGTCTAACTTGAGACCCTCCCTGGTTAGACAGGGTGACTGTTCTGGCTAGTTTTATGTCAACTTGACCCAAGCAAAATCATCTGAGAGAAGGGAGCCTCAGTTAAAAAAAAAAAAAAAGCCTCCATAAGATTGGCCTGTAGGGGCATTTTCTTAATTAGTGATTATAGGGCGGGTCCAGCCCCTGGGCTGGTGGTCCTGGGCTCTCTAAGAAAGCTGGCTGAGCAACCTTGAGAAGCCAGTAAGCAGTACCCCTCAGTGGTCTCTGCATCAGCTCCTGCCTTCAGCTTCCTACCCTGCTTGAGTTCCTGCCCCAATTTCCTTCTTGATAATGAAATATAAGCCAGATAAACGCTTTTTACCCAAAGGTGTTCCATCACAGCAATGGTCACGAGACACTGGCCAGCTACTTAGAAACCTACATTCAGAATCGCAATCATAATTCACACATGCATGCGCCTGTATATGAAGGCAGACAGCCTGAACAATTCAATACCCTATGGCTCTGTGAGCATAGGCGGCCTTCGTCTCCCATCATCTCCCGCAAAGATGTGGGAACTACATCTTCTGACAAAGATCAGGATTCTGTTTGAGTGTCTGGAGGCCTAAACCTGCCCAGTGTTTGAGAAAGCAGATATGTGTTCCAAAATCGGAGGAATTTCGGAACCAGTTTGTCCCGTCGACATAAGACAGAGGAGGAGTTGCCCTTCTGCTACCTGCATTCCCTCCACCTGGGGAGGCCGTCCAAGCCTGTCAGCAGTGGGGAGCTAGAGCCCTTTGCCCAGAAAGAGTCTGCGCTGGCTAGGCTAAGTGACGGGTTTTCTGCACCCACCCATGGTTCAGACCCCTGGCACCTCCCACCTTCCTCTTTCAGTCTTTTTCATTGCCTTGTCCTTCACCACCAGTCCTCAAAACACTCTCTGTGTGGACCACACCAGCCCCGAGATGGGCAAGAAGCCCCATCGACTGAGTTCACTAAGAGCATTCTGTGTGATGGGGGCTGCTCTGCTCCAGCCTCATATCACGCCAAACCCCAAAGTTAAAACAGCCCCAGGGTCAAGCTCACACAGTTCACAGACAACCAGATACAGAAAGGAGACAAGTGGTCTCTAGCCCGTCAGCTCGTGGCCACGCGTGTTACACAGTCCCAGATGACCGAGGGTCTACTAGGCAGAGCCCGGGAGCCAAGCTTCGGCACAGTAACATCCTCTCAGAAGCCCAGAATTTGGGTTCTGCCTCCTTCTGGGAACCAACCATCTTCCAGTTTAGAAATTCCCCGTGTTAGTCATTTACAGAAATCTCAGAGAAACAGAATTCCCAGCTCATTCTCAGCCACGGCATCTAGGCAAGGTTGTTCCTTTCTTATAGGTTGGCCTCTGGTGACTGTCACATTCCTATCTGGCCCCAGGTGTGCGCAAGCTAGGGGCCTTTGGAGGAGAAAACTCCTGCTTAAGAAAGCTTCACACACGAGACTTGGCTCCAAACCTACTGTTATCCAACTGAAACAGGTTACCTCCAGCTCCTGGGTCCTTTCAGGCTGATCTGTGCTGTGCCTGCATCCGGCCACTGCTATCTGCCAGCCACTCTTTCATTTTCCAGCAGAAACTGGCTATTCAGAGCCACCTTCCCTACTATACCTCATGACATGCGCATCAGGTGAAGGGGTCAAAGTTCCAACAAGTGGCAACTTGACCTAGGGAGCAGTCATAGAGAAAGGGGATTCTCACTCAGGTCTGACGCCATTGCTGGGGGGCGGTGGGTAGATAAAAGGGGACGCGGTTATAGTCACACGGATTGAAGGGTTCACACCGGTGGATATCTACGGGAACTCTTAGCCACGAAGCTAACCATTGTCCAACCTCTAGAAATGCCCTGGTTGTATATCCAGGCCAGGCCAGGCTAATGGAGCATTGTCAGAGGTGGACAAGCAGAACTAGAGACCTTATCCCACTCTTGATCACGAGGCATGGGGAGCTAGGGGGATAATCACTCCTGTCCTGAGAGCAGGGCTTACCCAGCTCTTTTAGGCCTGGCTCTACAGCAGTGAGTGGTCCCTCTGTGGCCTTGGAGGCCTTTCATGAAGGTCCTTCCTTTATTAACAACACCCGGCAGAGAAGTGCTTAGGAACACATGGGCCCGCAATTCTCTTAAGCCTCACGGGCAAGAAATGAGTTCATTTAGTCCTCAACCCACGCCAGGATCTGCTTGAAGCTGTGGAGACTTTCTGTCTTGGTTTTCACATACTCTGATATTTCCCAGCGAAGGCCAATTTTCTTAACCTCTAGTTTATATGAGACCAGGCTCACGTGTATAAAATTATCAGGTGTTCCTTCTAAAAGCCCACAGATTAAAGAGACCCCCATGGGCAAGGACACAGTCTAGGGGGGCTGCCCCATACTACCCCTTTGTAAGACAAAACATACATTGGAGCATCTCCAGTCTGTGTTGTCCGGAGGTTGTCACTTGCAGACACTGGCAGGGGTACCTGCCTGGATTATTTACTCTCGCAAATGTGAGTCTTCAATACCCTGTGACCTTAATTCCCAGCCTCGTAAAACCCACCATTAAATAAAATCTGGAGTCAGTGTCACCTTTGACCTCTCTTCTCCACATTTATGATCGCGAAGCATGATATCTGCCCGGTGTGAATAATCTGCCCCATGTACCTGTAATCTGGAAACCAGATGAGAAGGCGTAGAAAGACAGAGCAAATGTGGCAGCAAGGAGGGAAAGAATATTCTAGTTCAACCAGAGAAAAACAGGCTGAGAGATGCCAGGCAGAAGGAACAGACACTGAGACCTGGGGGAGCCCTCGTTACAGTCTGGCACTCAAGCAGGCTGATCCTGGATTCAGCTTGTGTGTAGCACCTGGCCTGGGCTGACTGCACATGGACACGCGCATCCAAGGTCTAGCTGTTTAGGCTACAGGCTGGAAAACCCTTACACATCGTTAGTAGCATGGGCTGATTGTTGCAGGGCCAGGGGTAGAACCCAGGGCAAGACTTCTCCACTGAATCCCCCCTGCAGCCCTGCAACCCCGCAGCCCCACACCCTGCACTTTTGCCATTCTCTTCCCCACTTACCCATCAGCTTGGAGACCCCCAGATGCTGCTTTCTTTTTGCAAGGGCAGCAGAGATCAGTGCATATACAACAGGGCCAGGGGCACAGCGGAGCGTAGGCTAGGGGAAGGACACATGTATGAAGGCATTGGCCCTGTCGCGCCAGCAGTATCTCTGTGGAGCCTGGACAAACAGCCCCTCGGATGTACAACCTCTGACGAAGCTCTCCTACACAGACAGTCCTTGCCCTCCAGTCCACTCGGAACCTCCTGGACTTGAGCTGCAGGCATTCCCCATCCTGAACTCAAAGCAGGCTTTCTTCCACTTTGTATTACTTTCTTTCCTTCCATCAGAACTTCAAGATGACTTTGAGTTCTGCCTAAGCGCTAGAATGTTGGGAGAAAGCCAAACAAGTCTTCATGGCTCCCAGCTGGCCCCAGGTGCCTGCCCTTTGCTCTTCACAGCCCAGGGGCCCAAGAGCCAAGTGTGGGGTGAGGAAGCAATCGAGCAGAGGAGTGAGTGCTCTGGTCATTCCCCATGGCCGTTCCCCGGGAGTGTCCAGTGGGGAGTCTTCCCTCTCCCTCCTGCTCTCCCTGGGAGGATCATCAGTTCCCGGGGGTTTGGTTTGCAGGATCTCTTCTTGGTCTAGGCATAAGCCTCCACCCTAGTTCTTTCAGTAGAAGTCTGCCAGCCACACAAAATCTAAATGATAGCCTGAGGCCCACTCCCTTGCTCTCCTTACTCGCAATGGAGGTGGGGCCTTACTGGATTCCCATCATGCTAGTGGTGGGGGAGTCCCGCTGCTCAGAAGAAGCCATGACCAGATTGTAACAGCCACTTCCAAGTCCTTCTCGATTTTTAGTCAAGTATACATCTCAAATCCAAACAAGAGAAGCCAGGAAATGTAATGGGGGTGCTGATGGTCATCTAGCAGGTGGGGGTCATCACTGAACTCATTCTCTGGGATGGACAAAGAACTGAACATCCGAAAAGACTAAAAACCAAACCACAGAGAAAGGGAAAGTACCAGCTTCATTCCTTGGAGCTGGGAGAAGCCCTGTGGGATTCGGCGGCGCTGGCCTGGGTAGTTTTTTTCATAAAACTCTGGGCTGTCTTCTTGTTCCTGCTGGTCCTGTTTAGATGCCCCCCCCCCCCCCGTGCCATCTACTCGCAATGTCTTCTGGGAGCAAGGTTTCAGAGAGCCCCATTTCCTTTTGTTGTCTTCCTCTGTCCCTCTCTCTCTCTCCCCTTCCAACAGAGGACTTTTGGGAAAGGAAGCTAAAAGAGTAACTGAAGAGATGTGGACAGAGCCATAGAGGGAAGAGATCAAAAACGGATTAGGAGAAAGTCGCCATTTTATTAAAAAGTTATTACATCACGATACACAAGAAAGTAGTGAAGGTAAATCCTGCCCTTCCTGAGAGACGGATTGGAAATCACTGAGATTTTAAAGCATGCTTCGAAACTATCTTTGAGCGGCAGAAAACCTCAAGCATCGTTATAATGTGTTGCAAAAATATTTTAATGCTTGAGGCTCAAGAGATGGCTCAGCTGTTACGAGTGTCTGCCGCTCTGGCAGGGGACCAGGGTTCAATACTCAGCACCTGCACAGAGTGGCTCACAATACCTAATTCCAGCATGAGGGTATCCAATGTCTTCTGCTGGCCCTAGTGTGTACTGGCGCACATGTACATGTGTACTAAAAATTATATTTAAAATGTTTTAATGTCCTCTCTGATGTTGAGAGACATGTGCCTCTCAGAATCTTTTTTTTTTTGGTTTGTTTTTATTTTTTGAGACAGGGTTTCTCTGTGGTTTTGGAGCCTGTCCTGGAACTAGCTCTTGTAGACCAGGCTGGTCTCGAACTCACAGAGATCCACCTGCCTCTGCCTCCGAAGTGCTAGATTAAAGGCGTGCGCCCACCACCACCCGGCGCCTCTCAGAATCTTTTAGATTTACCCCGCATGTAGGAATGGGCACCACACGTGTGCCTGGTGCCAGCAGAGACAGCAGAGAGTGTTGGGACCCCTGGAATTGGAGTTAGAAACTGTTAGTGAGCTGCCATCTGGGTGCTGGGACCCAAGCCCAGGTCCTGTACAAGAGCAACAGTGCTCTTAACCATGGAGCCCTCTTCTTCAGCCGCCTTAAAACCCTGGTGTTCTCTAGTAATAAAACAGAACAGAACCCTGGAAAATGAAACCGTCCTCTTCCTAGTCATTGTTCCCACGGTCCCCACAACTCCATCAACCAGCAAGGCCAGAGCCACATTCCCTTTCAGTCTTCATCTGAACTCCTCCCCTAGGCAGATTTCCTGCGCGCAGGCTATCGGCCAAGTCACTCGGGAACCTGGACCCGGGGCCCAGCCCTCTACACAGGGCTCCCTCTTTGCTCACACGTCACCTTTGGGCCTCTTCACTGCTTACTGTGATGCTCAGTCCAGATTCCAGATTTCCCTCAGGGCCGAGAATGCAAAGGCCTGCAGGCCAATGTTTGAGGGAGCCGCTAGCTAGCTACAGGGAACAGCCTATGGCAGAGGGAGAAAGGAAAGACACAGGGAGCAGCCGCAGAATGGGTCAGCCAGGGACCCGGGCCTGTCTTCATCTCCCACAGCCATGGGTGGGATTCCCAAGTGTGGCCTAATCCCAGATCTATCAGTCAGGCTTTTGAGATAACATTATCTGAGAAACCCACTTAGAGGAAGAAAGGGTTATTTTTACTTATAGCTTCAGTCCCTTGCTTTCAGGCCGTGGCATGGGGGAAACACTGTGGTTGAAGGACGTGCCTCTACAGTGGCCAGAGAGGCAGAGTGTGAAGGGTGAAGGGACCAGGAACAAGGCGAGCTTTTAAAGGCGTGCCTCCAGTAACCACTTCCTCTAAGCAGGCCCTGTCTGCTGTTCAACGGCTCTCACCAGCTGCTAAGTCACGGCTCAGTTCAGTCACCTCCCAAGAGCACCACCTCCGGGGACCCAGCCTTCAGCACATCCGTTCCCAGTGTCATTTTATACTCAAACGGTTAGAGCAGCTGTGTCCACCAGCAAACCTGGCATTCTGTGTGAGCACATTTATCACGTCCTCTCACCCCAAGAGACCCAGAGAGTGGAAAACACAATGTATGCGACCATACTTCAGAGTTTCGGGCTGTAAAACTCTGGTGAAGGAACAAACATAACTGGATACCTGAACTATCCTCACAGCGGTCACAGGTTACACAGAAGGCCACAGACTTACCTCACGGTCTATGGAATTTGTATTAAACTGAGACTTACCGTCTCCTCTGACCAGAGGTGTCCCGGCGACGTCTTTGCCATGCGTGGCTGCTCCCCATTGAGACCAGCCATCTTCTCTGACCACAAGTGTCCTTGTGATGCATGGCTGCTCCCCAGGAGTGGTCAGAAACGTCCACCTGAAACGGGGGGCTTGGGAGACAGTGTTCTTAGGTCCAGACCATGTTCATGATGTTAGTTTACGCTCCTGTTCAGGGAGCAGGGAACTCAGGATAGGCTGTCCGGTCACCATCTGTGAGCCCAGAGCTAGGGCTGGGCTTCCTGAATGTGTGCTTTTCTTGGGGGTCAGCACTTCAAACAGATGCCCTGCCCAGGCCTACAGGTGGACTTAGAGGCCCCTCCCACCCACGGGGGCCAGCACTCCTTGAGAGTAATTTCCAGGATCAGTTGCCACAGGCGGCTTGTCCTCGGTCACTGAATGCTGGACACTTCTTCCCCCCAGTGCTGGAGGCTGCCTCTCAGAGACAACACCCATCAGGCCCCATCCAGCCCTGGGGCCACTCAAATCTAATACTTCTATGGATTATTATTTTAACTGGGCAAAGATGTGCTACATTTGTTTATGCTGAGGAATATTACATGAACTGAGTGAAGGTGTGTTACTTTTGTTTTCGCCGCGTTTGTTTAATTACGTACACGTGTGTTGCGTTTGTTTCACCTTGCCTGCCTAAGGCACCTGATTAGTCTAATTAAGAGCCGAAAGGGCAGGTGGGGGCTGCCAGGGAGAGAGCAGATGGAAGGTAAGAGGGAGGAAGAGAGAAGGAGGATGTGCCTGTGGCAAGAAGCCAGGCAGGCTCTAGCCGGCCAGACAACTAGAAGCAGTGAAAGTCAGATTACAGAAGAAAGGTAATAAGCCCCGAGGCAAATGCTAAATAAAAGAAACAGGTTAATTTAAGTTAAGGAACGAGCCAGAAAGGAGCCTCAGCTAGGCTGAGCATTTATGACTAAGAAGTCTGTCATGATTTAGGAGCTGGTTGGTGGCCTAAAAGAAAGACTAGTACACAACACCTTTTCACAAGTGACAAAGAAGCTCAGAGGCCACTGTCCAGGCCCCCCAGGTCAGGGCTGACCACCTATTACCCCCGGTTCTTTCACCCATCCCTTCCACGTGTATCCATGTGGGGACCTCCCATCCTGGCCCCTTCCTAGTCACTGGCTCTAGCTGCAGGTGAGACCAGGACCTGGTTTGACTGTTAGGGTCCCAGAGAGCCTTGCCTGCAGGTTTAAGTTGACACTGTCCTCCTATGGATTTGGAGGTTACTTGGCATTGGGCATCAGAGCAAAATGATGCCAGGGAAGAAAGCCTCAAATGAAAATCCTGCCACAGCCTTTAAACCCCAGATCCTCAGTTTACACCTGAAAATGCATGGAACTGAATGCACCCATCTTCCTACCTTGCAAACTCAAGGTGAACTTTTAAAATACTTATTTTTACTGATGTGTACAAGTGTGTGTGTGTCTGTGTGAATGTGTGTGTTTGAGTGCAGGTTTCTGCAGAGTCCAGAATGAGGGTGTGGGATCTCTGGAGCTGGAGTTACAGGTAGTTGTGAACCACCTGGTGTGGGTGCTGGGGACTGGATTTGGGTCTTCTGTAAGAGCAGCAAGTGATCTTAACCACTGAGCCAACTCTCTAGCCACCGGATGAATTCTCTCTCCCTCTTCCTCTCCCCTTTCCTTCCTTGTCTTGCAGCAAAATTAAAGACAATCTTAAATTTACTGTCTTATTAATACTTTTTTGGGAAGGCACAGAGGGCCTCACTCGGGGCCTCTTCATGCTCCACTGCCTGCTTGTGCTAACCCACTGCCGGCCACACACTGACAACAGGACCTGTACCCTTGATGAGTCCACAGAAGGGCGGATCGGTCCCTGGAGCCACCGCTGTGGTGACTGCCCCACAGCACTGTTCCACACCCACAGCCTCAGGTGCTGGGGCTGGCTTTAGGGAAGTGGTAGCCGAGGGCTGGCTGTAGATGAGAGATTTAGAGCTTTGGGCTATGGGTTGGGGAAGAGTTCATCTTGACTCTTACACACAGGGTACTCCATCTTGGTGGAGAGCCTCCTTGGTTAGTCAGTAGCCAGGGAGTCTTTGCCTAGAATGACCCACCCAAGTTTTCAAAGGTGACCCAAAGACCACGGAAGACAATGTCCCAATCAGAGCCTCCTGTCAGACAAATACTGAACCTAGAAAGGAAAGGGGCAAATACACAGATATTTACACTCTGAACTGAGTTCACCAGAGGCCGCCGCTAACCACACACCGCATCCTCTGGATAACAGCGTGACTTGCTCAGGGGGCCTTGAGGACCATTTGCCTTAGAGAAATTCTGGGGTTTGTTTCATAGGAGGGGGCTGGAGTTCATGATTTTTTCATATCTATGCCTGGTAACGAGGAAAACCCCTGAAGAACACATTTAAACCAAGAGAGGCCTCACTGGCCATAGGAAGTGTGGTGCCGCTGGTCCTGTATGTTCTGCCAGGCCCATCCCTGGGGAAGTGGTGACATGTGGGACATGCAAGAAGGATTTGGGACCTGTGCTACACCTCTGGGAGAATTACTTCCTGGGTCACCCAAAGGCTACGTTGGAGACATCTTCATCAGTCGGGTGGTGGCAGAACCAGCAGGAGGGTGTCCAGCGGAAGGAGGCGAGGCCGTCAGGGTGTGCCTTTGAACAGGACACTGGGACCTTTTACTTCCTTGCTGCCACAGAGTCAACAGCTTTGTTCTCCCACGTCCTCTTGTCAAGATATTCTGCCTTGTTAAACCAGACGGGCGAGCTACGTGCTAAGATGCCTGCAGCTGTGAGAAGGACGGTCTGGCCTTGTGATCTAACAGGCCTGCCTTCTGTCTGGGTGACAGAAAGCAGACACAGGGACCAGGGATGTCTGCTTCCTGAACAGTCAGTGTCTGCTTCAGGACCAGGAGACACTGGCCTCGTCCAGTGAGCTTAATGACAGCCAGTGGTGCCCGAAGCACACCCGAGGAGCAAGGCCCAAAGCTGAAGGTTTTCTAACCCCAGCCCACAGGTGCCTCACAGGCTGCCGTGCCCCCATGGCCGAGCTGCCATCTTCCCACTATTTCAGAGAAAACAGGTGGCACCAGAGCTACAAAGAGCACCTGCACCCTAGGGTGGCTCCAGCAGGTCACGGGAGCAAACGCCCGGTAGAACAGCGCCACCTGCTGGCCTCCTGTGGGAGCGACCCAATAGTCCCTAGCCGTCCCTCAGCAGGGAAAGTTTCTGAAACCCAAGACCATGCATGGGTGCTGGAATCACACACTGTGTTTCTTTCTTTACTTACACTCTTGTGATGAAGTTTAATTAGGCACAGTAAGAAGTTAACGATAAAATACAACAACTGTAGCACTGTGTTATAGTAAAAGTTTACAACTTATGGGAGGTTTATTTCTAGAATTTTTCATTTAGTATTTTTTGGATCACAGTTGACCTCAGGTAACCAAGACTAAAAATAATTTGGGGGGGGGAGTCTGGACAACTACACCCAGAGCTACTGTCATTCACTCATATGTATATCCACACATCAATCCTCGCTGATTCCTCTGATAAACTCTGTGGCTCACAATTCCACCAACAGTTTAGCTCACACATACCCGGTCACACGATGGGAAAGCAAGGTCAGAGGAGGAGCGTTCTAACCCTGACCCTAGAAACAAAGCCACATACTAACAGCCGACATCTAAATAGACTTTTATTTTTATTTTTCTTGTTTGGACAGAAAAGAAAAAGTCATTGGCCTTCGTTAGTCTCCCTAAGTGTTGGAAACACCTGAACTCAGAAAAAGGTGGACCTTGTAGAAAAGCGTCACAAATTAAAAATATATTTCTCCACGTGGCAAAAGTGCTCGCAATCCAGTTAAGGGTACAGCAAAGATTATCTCAAACACAATCTGAAATCAGGCCCACGATCCACAGCATCGCGGGTCCCACCACAAGTGAGGGCGCTTGAGGAGAGGGAGGACACAGAAGTGACGAGGTGCAGCCAGACCTCAGCTCACCAAATGAACACGGAAGAGTGCCCCGAAGCCCCCGTTGAGGACATCGTGTGTCTGGAGAGATTAGGTGGCGGTGGCGCTCAGATGAAGGGGCTGCTGCAAGGTCAGAGATCCCTCGTTCCCGTGTGTGGGGATGGTGGGTCCACCTCGGGGCGGAGGCTCCATGGAGATGCGTCAACCTCTGGCAGAAGGGCCTGGGTCTTTGGGTTCCACACGCCTTGCAGCCAGCTGCTGCCGGCCCCTGCTGTGGGAAGTCCCCAACCTCAGGTCGAGTCACAGGGGGTTCCCTAGCCAGGGCCTCCCTATCCAGCCGTACCTTTCTGGGGGACCACCACACACGGAGAAAGGATGCTGGAGGATTTTGTTTTCACAACGCTACGTATTTCTCAAAACAAGTAATTCTGCCAACAACGACATGGTGACAAAGAGCACAGCCTGCGGGTCCCCAGGCCAGACACAGAACTGTGATCATGCAGGGAACTGTGAGGGTGTCGGGGGGGGGGGGGAGGAAGGGACACATCTCGTTTACAGTAGACCTTAAGCAACAGTAGGAAAATAACCTGAAGATATATTGAAAAATAAAAAAACAGCATTGCTCTTCTCTGTGAACCTCTCGGTTCCCTCTCGGCCCTGCCCCGCACCAGCCCCGTGGAGGATGCAGCAGGAACACCCTGTTTAGTCAGCAAGCTGCAGCTGCTCCTGTCTCCTGGAGTTTTAACGGCACCACACCACATGTCTTCTTTCAAGGGAGCCATCTAAGCTGATCACACACGTCCCTAGGTGCTGAGTGGTGGCACTGAGTGGCCCATTTTGCAAGCTTGCCTGGTCTGAACTTGAGCCTGTCATGATCTCTCAAGCTCTGGGCAGCAGAGCACGGTCCACCAGCCCTGCTGCTGGTAGCTTCCGCTGCCACAGCCCCTCCAGTCACCTGTACTGGGCTCTGGGGAGCCCACCCCCTTTGGGGGGGTGATGCTGAAAGCAGACCCTCTGGCCACACATGGGCCCTCCAACAGGCAGGCAGGTGACTGGCTCCCTCCTTGTCCCTGCCACCCCTGGGCCAGCACAGTCTCAGTGGGCTGGTGATGCATCCTCCAGGCCCAGCAACTCCCTGACAAGTCTCTCTCCAAACTGAGCCCGGCTGTACCTCTTCACGTGGTAGGCATCTGACATTTTGTATAGGATGTAGGCGTTGTTGACGGCGATGCTGATGGCAAACCAGAACACCTGCTGCCACGTCTTGTTTGGCTTGTGAGAGATGAAATACCTGGGGAGAGAGGAGTACAATGTCACATAGCTGTTTCCCGAGGTTTAAACGCTCCACCCCTTCCTCGTGGAGGGGAAGCTCTTTAAGTTGCAGGAAGTAAACAAAACCCACAAATCACAGGAAGAAATAAAATCCACTGAGGGAGCTCTTGGAACTGGGGGGGCTGGGGAGTGCAGTGTTCACAAGGTCCCATCCCAAGGCTACATCAGCCATGCAAATACTGGGAGGAGGGGACTCTCCAATCGGCTGAGGGAACCCCAGGAATGGAGCTTTTGGGCGCTGCCACCCATGCTCCTGGTCAGTGACCATGATAAACTTGCTGGCTGACTAGGATAGACTATTGGAACTATTTCTTTAATCTGTAACGAGTGCCCGATCTGGGGTGAACAAGTGTTTGTTCTCCTCTCCTCAGAAAAGTCACGCAGCTGGGAAGCTGGGAAGAAGAATCCAGAGGCTCCAGAGACTCTACACTTGGTCACAGTTTCTGCAGACACCCATATGGTGGGGGTGCCAGGGACCAGCTGTGGGCAGGGCTCTGTCACAGTGAACGTCACTCAAGGAAAACAAAGAAAAAGGAACAGCTATTGAGAAATGGGAGAGAGGGTGGGGCTACAGCAGGCCCGACCCCAGCCCCCAGCAGCCCTCTTCCCAAAGCCCTGCTCTAGGCCCATCTACACCTGAAGTACTTGCTCCCTCAGCTCCGGGCCCTGCGAGGTGCTCTCTTTCCCAGATGCTTTTCATTTGTCCTTCCTTGGGGAAGATGCAGGATGCTGGGGCTGGCCCTGAGACACTATTCATGCCCAGAACCTTATCTCTTAGGATTATCTTTTCCTAGATATTTTCTCTGCATCCTGGCTATATCATGTCTGAAGACCGCCAGAGTGTCTAGCACAGGACACTACCCCTGTGTCCACTAAGCCACTACCTTCTTTGAAATGCGGTGGCGCTGATGTGGTAAGTGTCCTGTCAAGGCGGAAGAGGTGGCTTCTCACAGGCTAGGTACTCCAGACCAGGTCATAGGCCCAACAATGGAGGTTCCCCTAAGGCAGTCGAGCTAGTGCTTGGCTACCTGGCCAGCTGGACTAGCTCTGCTCTGGGTAGGAAGACTGTGATGAAGGCATCTACATGAGCAACAGCCTCCTCTGGGTATCAGGAGACCTGGGCAGGCTAGCGCTGTGTACAACAGCCTCCTCTGGCTATCAGGATGCCTGGGCAGGCTAGCGCTGTGTACAACAGCCTCCTCTGGCTATCAGGATGCCTGGGCAGGCTAGCTCTGTGCACATGTAAGTCACACACATCTGCTGCACACACTGCATGTGCCTTCTGCATACTGTATGTGCACAGTGCAAGCCCACACCTGATCACAGGGATTCTTGTGCAAAGGAACCAAGGACTCAGTGGACAGATGGGAGGGGGGTGGGACGGATGAAGCCCATGGAGGATAAAGGCTGAAGTGTGTGCCAGGATGCCCATCACTGGGCATGTTGTGAGGGAAGGGGCCTCAGGTGGGGATGGAGCCTGGACTGTGAGCTGAGTGGTGTGTGGTGGTGTTGTGTGGAGCTAAGGTGGGTGTGTAGGCCACCTGGGGCCAGGAGGAGGACCAGGAACGACCTCATAGCGCCTCATGCTCCAAACGCATGTTCTTCAGCATGTCTGGGCCAACACTACCTCCCAACACACAGTGTGCCGGTGTCATTTGCCCCCACCCAGCCACCGCCACCTGAAGAAGGCAGAGCGGCCGTCCCCACACGCACCTGCTGTACTTATCGTCGTATCTGCAGATGTAGCTGAGGTGAGCAGCAAAGGCCTCCACAGCCAGGGGGCAGGGGATTTCCCCACTCCTCCTCTTGATGATGACACCTGTGGGGGAGATGTGGGGCGCTCAGGCTTCCCAGTGTTCCTGGCTGCCCAGTTCCTGGGGGTGGCGTGGGGTGGGGAACTGCATCAGCACCACTCATCGGGTGCTTTAGCAGAGAGGGGGAGGGGACGCTGAAGGCAGCAAGTACAAAGACATCTGCCACCAAGGGGGCACAGGGACAATGACAAATCCACAGGCAACTCTAAGAAGCACAGGAGAACACTACCAGGTTAAGCCTGAGAGGAACTGAAGGGAAGCAGCGCTCTCTCTTCCTCCCCACAGTGGCTGACTTGGTCAAGGGCTGCTGGGAGGGGGACAGTGGCAGTTTCTCTGCGCCCTTTATTGTGTGGATGGGATCATATCACAGAGAAGCAAGGAGGCCGCCCCTCCACACCAGGCCCAACCCCCCACACCTCTCAAGGTCCTTTCCTGGGGCTTGGGCTGGAAAGTTCCCTGCCTTTCCCACTGTTACCCATCACTGACAGACACAGCTCCCTCAGAATCCTTGGCACATACAAAGGGAATGCAGCTAATGCCTCCAAAGTCATAGCACAAGTCACAACCAGCAGAGCCTGGGGGCCAAGAGAACCCACGGGACCTCCCCATTCCATTGCACCAACGGTTGCTGTATGATGCCTGCCCCTGGCCTGCCCTGCACCGTCTGCCTAGCCTCTGCCGGACACAGGGACAAAGATGGAAGTGTCCTTCCTAGCACGGTGTGCACCGGGCATGCTTAGGGTGGCCCACTGTGCTGGCTAGTTTTAGGTCACACGACAGAAACACATATTATACGGAGGATGTACATACACACTGCCGTAGAAGCACATGTGGATCACAGGTGTGACACAACCCTACATACATTGTACCACTACACACACACATGTGTGCGTGCTACAGGAACCTGCATGTCACACTCCCAGCATGCAAACAGGAATGCAAGCAGCGCACGTGAATGCCACATTGGAAGCAGCTCTGCAGATTCCTTTGCAATCGTCAATTTTTCTCTCAGCAGTTTAACACTGTCTTAACTGTCAGTTACTTTAAATACAGACTCTGGGCTAATTAAGTCCCTCTGTTCTGAATCGATTTTTAAATCCCCAGAGAACTAGTGAGGAGAGCAGTGGGCCGCCTGGCAGCCGGAATTACACAGGCGCTTTGCTTGCAGGAGTCCGCGATGATAAGATGATCCACACATCCACACAGAATGCAGTGCATCATTATGTTCTAAACAATAGGAGCATCACACCCTAACAAGCAGGTACGTCACAAAGCCACGTCAATCAAATCCTCCCAGCTTGCTAAGGGCTGCATGAGGCTCTTCCCTGCCCCTTCCTAGGACACAGCCAGCATGAGGGTGCCCCAGGCTTGTGCCCTAGGTGCCCCCGACTTCCTAGACCCACACTCACACTCCCCACTCACCTTGCTGCACAGGGGAGTAGGCATTGGTCAGGAAGCGGAAGTGCCCCTTGTTATACCAGCAGATCAGAGACATGTTCCCCTTTGTCCTGATCCGGTACTGGCCCCGGGCGAGCGGGGTGGCAGGGTTGGTCAACATGGATGGAGGGAGACCCGTGCAGTCGCTTTTCCTAGAGCTCAGTAGGCCACAGCAGTAGATCCCTGGCAGGAAAGATGCAAAATCTCACATGTGCCGTTGTCAGGGTGCCCCACCCACAACCCAGGGAAGGAGAGACAGGTGCGAGCAGAACCCTCAGAAGCCGCTGCTGAGGCCCTGTCCATACCCAATCACTCTTGTCCAGCCACAGTTCTCTGCCCATCTCCTAGCTTACTGAGCCTTGGATCTCAGAAGCCGCTGCTGAGGCCCTGTCCATACCCAATCACTCTTGTCCAGCCACAGTTCCCTGCCCATCTCCTAGCTTACTGAGCCTTGGATCTCAGAAGCAACACTCCTGACTTCTGGGGAAGCAGCCCAGTGGTCCAGGCCATGCTCTGGTACCAACACTCAAGCTGCTTACTTCCCCGCCCCCCACCACACACACACACACACACACACACACACACACACACACACACACAGGGGGCATAGAAAACACAACTCCCAGTACTGACAGCAAACCCAGGCGGGAGTGGACCATCACATACATCTGTGCAGACACCATCAGAGGTCACGCCTCTCTAAACATGCCTCCGCAGACATGGGCTCAGGCAGCAGGCCAGCTGCCCACTGTGTTTCATGGAGAGCCGGATCTCCTCCAAAGCTTCTGGGTCATGTGTTCTAGGACCAGTTCTGCAGCTTTCCTTCCCCCCTCAGTCTGATCTCTTGCTGAGCTCTCGCCACAGATGAGTTCTGAGCCTGCCCGCGACGGCCAGAGCAGACAGTCGTCACCCTTACCTAGCCTGCAGTGCCGAGGTGGACTGCTCCCCCACTTCCACACAGCTTCCAAGGCCCTCCACAATACAGGAGGGTTCAGTTTTAAGGCCTCACGTCTACTGTGTGGCAGAGCAAAATGCCTCAATTCTAGTAGCTTCTGTCTATGAGTGACACTTTCTGAGCTGTCTCCAAGCACAGCTTAGCATTTTTACATCCAACTTCTGTCAAAGCCATGGGAAGCTTATCAAGTCTGCAAAGAACAAATGGAACCTCGTGCTCCAAGACGCCCATGGGATTGTCCGTGACCACACAGGTCTCTGCCGGACGGGAAGGAGAGTCTCACTAGTGATGGTGGGTGATTCTCGTACTTTCCAGACCCCTCTTACTAGGAGCTTTTTCTCCAGGCCCCTGATGGCCAGAACCACACAGCAAAGGACACACACGAGTGCCCAGAAGACTGGCAGAGCTCTGTGTTGATGTGGTGTCTAGATGGTGAGCCCAGGACTAACACCTTGAGATCACTAGAACCCAGACACGGGACAGCCGAGACGCCTGTGCAGTCTGTGCTGGCCACCACTCCTGTCCTCTTCACCTCCCACCCCTTCCCCAAGGAGCTGGCCACGATGGGATGGCCACTGGACAAACCTTGCTTCTCAAATTCTTCAAACAGGGTGAGGCTGGTGATACTGGGCCCTGTGAAGATGATATAATTCTTCCCAGCCGCGTTCCGGCACAGGCTCCGGGCCACCATACCGTGGAGCTGGGGCTTGTTCTTCAGAGCATCCAGGCCATCTGGGCCACCACCTTCCTTCAGGTGGACATAGATCTTGAACGGAAATGTACAGAGATCAGACAGTCAAAGGCAACATGGACCATAGCATGAAGCTGCAGGACACATAGGGGCAGAGAATATGAGGAAGCTACCCCAGCATCTCATCAGCCTCCTGCAGTCCTAGGTCACCACCATGGCAACCCAAAATCTGAGCAGCTGGTGGTTCAGCCTGGAGGCTTCTTTCTGGAAAAGTCTAGGTGGGAAAGGAGCAGTTACAGAAGGCAAAACTGGCAGTTAAAAGTGATGCAAACATGCTTCTAAATTCCCAGACATAAATAAAAATATAAAAAACATAGAAGCAAGGGCCATTTCAAGGGCTAGGCACGCTCTTATATAGGTACTAACCACTGGGCAGAATGACCAATCAGCTCAAAGGCAGGCAGAGCAGGCCTCACCTGTCTCACCATACCAGAGATACAGTGGAGGTCGGATACACCCCAGGGGCCAGGTCATCAAAGAGGGGGTGTTGAACTTAGGAAGAAGTCCCTACACAATCCATGGTAGCTCCGTGACTGCCACCAAAGGCGTGGGAAAGAGGATGGATTTGATGTCAGGTACCAACTAGTTCCCTCCCCTAAAGAGAGCAGACATTCTTGGGAGTGCTCAGAGACCTTGTACACTACTATTCTCTCGTGCCTGCCCTGCCCTGCCCTGCAGCACACGCTGACAATGGAGCAGTCTGACCATGCCAGGGCTGCTCGGCTCTCTGAGAAACACCCAGAAGGAGCATGTGGGAGACCCAGCTACCATGCCAGGACCCATCCTGTCTGGTGAGTTTGGGAGGTCACCTACCAAGCACACGTGTCCTTGAAGAGAACAGAACGCAAAGGCCCAACTCTGTGCTTAGGTCAACGCACAGGAATGTGACTTAGCAAGAACGTCTTCAACAGAGCGGGCAATACTGCACTGAGATGTGGGGCAGAACAACAGAGGCACTGGGTTCAGCAATGGTCTGGAAGCTGTGGTCCTGGCCTGCGTGGATCTCCTGTAAATGCAGCTGAATATACGTGTTTTGACGCTGCACACATCCACAATTAGCTTCAGAAACACTATGCTCCAGGGTTTATTTTTTTAGACAGGGTGCTTCATGTATGACAGCTTGGCCTTGATCTTGTATGTAGCAGAAGACAACCCTGAACTTCTGATCCTCATGCCTCAACATCCTAAGTGCTAGGTTCACAGGCAGGAACTACCATACCAGGCTATGCGGTGCTAGAGACCAAACCCAGGGCTTTGTGCACGCGAGGAAGGCACTCTACCAAGCTACACCCCTGCCCCCAAAGTGCTTTTTATAAAAATTCAGCCATCACCACTATCCTAGGATTGTTACATGATCCCCAGCAGACATCTGACAGACAACACTATTCTGCGTCTTGCCGCGAGCTGTGGTTACACCGTTTGCAATTTGAAATACGACAACAAAATGAGCCCAAACCTCCCTTCTTCACAGCTTCATAGGGAGATTCCTTCTGAGCACAGACCTCAGCAAGCCAGCATTCAACTGTCTCTCTTATCCATTCAAGAACTTTCACGCTATGTCTTGGCTTAGTACTTTGCCGTACACTTCTGACGAATCTGCTGGGTCGGCATCATGACTCTTTCGTCTGGAGGTCGCTATACGGAAATACGGCTCATTTTTGGCACAAGCACTGTGCTAGATGACCCGATGACAGACAGCAGCAAGGTGACTTATGGGCAGGTGGTGTATACAGGGTGGATATGCTGGGCAAGTGGGTGACTCCCTTCTCAGGGTGGACCTTGGACTCCATCTCCCTACTCAGGAAAGGCCCAGCACCTAAGAGACGGTTATTCCTGGAGTGTTTTAAGCGATAGTTTCAGATGGCGATTCACAGCAGGTAGCTGGAGCCTGAAACTGTGGCTGGCCATGTAAATGAGCAGAGAGGACACAGTGCAATCAGTAGCTCTCTAGACGTCAATAACACAGCCAATGACCGACAGGCAGACACTCAAGGTCAGCACTTTGTTGATGGACCCAGAGATAGAGCTGGGCTCCAACCACCCCAATGGCCTGAACAACACATGATAATCTCCATATTTGGGTCAGGGGACATGCATGGAGCATGTGGTCCCTCCATCGGCTCAGCCCACAGCAGTCAAGAGGACTAACCAGCCTCGAAGCAATTACTTTAGCCAATGTCCAGTCTCTGCCACGCCCCCAGACGAACCCTAGGCAAGGAAGTCTGATGGCTTTCCCTCCTGGAAACCCTCCAGCTCTCAGGGGCTTTTCTTTCTTTTCCTCAATCTCCCGCCTTTACCGAATTCTCCTTAATAAAGCTTGCCTCCACCTAGACAAACTCAAAGCCAGTATCCCAGGCCATCTTTAGTGCCTCTAAGTGTCTGGCACCATTGGTCCTTGGGTCATCTCAAAATCCCTACATGACAGGGGTGGAGTCAGTCATGGCTGAGTCCTCTCCAAGGACCAGCTTCCCCACAGAAGGTGAAGTGAGACAGACTGCCCTCTGCTGGAGTGCCGGAGCCGAGCGTGACAGTGGGGAAAGAGTGAGCTGACTGGGCCCAGGGCACTCCACTTCGCCCTTCCCATCTCCTCAGTGTCTGCATATCCCCCCCACAGCCCCCAATTCTGACACCTCTCATCCCCCCTCTGCAGTGCCCCCGACTCACCTGGATGATGAAGCCGGTCGAAGAGCACTGGCGGACCCACAGGCTGAATTTCCGCTTTTTCCTCTTCCGCAGCTCACGCTCCGTGCATGTGGCGATAAACACAGGGTCCTCATCAATCAGGGGTTCATGTAGCACCTTCGGGAAAAGGAAAAGCACGAGTTCTCATAGGGCAGTGTGAGCCTGGTTCTCAGCAACACCTTCAGAAGGCTGTGTGACCATGCCAAAGTAGCTTGGCTTCTCTGACCTGAAGTCTCCTTACCTGCTGTTCTGGGGAGGACTCAGCTGGGAAGCATGGGCGCACTCACCTACACCCTGACCCGCAGCAGAGTCCTTTATCAGCTATGGCGTGGTTCTTGCTGTCCTCCTTGCACAATCCCACGCTGGCTATGCCTGTGATCTTCCCTGGCATGAGACAACAGGCTCAGAGCTGCTATCCCAGGCCCATCTTCAGTGACTGTATCTGGAACCCTAGATCCTTGGGTCATGTCAAAACCTTACATCACAGGGATGGAGCCAGGTATGACTGTGTCCTATGTCAGTGATTTATATCATTGGCCCAGGGTCACCAGTCCCAATTTGTGTCATTGTGTGTGTAGGTGTGTGTGTGGGGGGGGGCATATGTGAACATGAATGAAGATGTGTCACAGAATATTATTTTAAGATGTATTACATTTGTTTGTGCTGTGGAATATCTGTTTAATGACACAAAGATGTGTTGTATTTTTTTATGTTGCATTTGTTTGACTCTGTGCAGCTGCCTTCCTGCCTGCCTAAAACACACTATTGGTCTAATAAAGAGCTGAATGGTCAATAGCCCGGCAGGAGAGGGATAGGTGGGGCTGGCAGGCAGAGAGAATGAATAGGAAGAGAAGTCTAGGGAAGGAATTGAGGAGCAAGGAAAGGAGGAGAGGAGGATGCGGGGGCCAGGCATGCAGCCACCAGGCCAGCCACAGAATAAGGAGGAAAGAAAGGTATATAGGACAGAGAAAGGCAACAGTCCAGGGGCAAAAGGCAGATGGGATAGTTGAAGAAAAGTTGGCTAGGAACAAGCCAAGCTAAGGTTGGGCATTTGTAGGTAAGAGTAAGTCTCCATGTATTTATTTGGGGGCAAAAGTAAAAGCAAACAAACAAAGAAAGCAACAACAAAGGTGTCGACGGGGGCCATAGGCATCTGAGCCTGGGACAGGAGGTGCGAGTGGTTGGGAGCTGTCCAGTGTGTGCTCTGAAGTGAGCCTGGATCCTCAGCAAGAGCAGCAAGCATTCGAGCCACTGAGCCATCGCTCCAGCTTCGACACCCTGAGCAATTATTAACTGTCCTTCACCAATGTCAACGTCTTGATAACATGACTTTATGACCTTTTCAAAGAAAAAATAAAATAAAAAGACTCCAAGTTGGCTTTTCACACTGAAGTGCTTGGTTGGGAGTACACCGAGGCAGCACAGTGCATATTACAATTCCCTCCCCGGTTCCATTCCACGGTTATGAGCTATGAGAGTGTGCATCTGCTGTAAAGAAAGATGACATGCAGACATGCGGATTTCCACACGACACAGTGCTCTAAACGGAGGACCATCAAACCACTGCCTATTCTTATGAACAAAACTGATTGGAATAATTCTCTGTCCTCAAATACTGCAGCCTTGTGGCCACAGGAAAGAAGGGACAGGACCCACAAGAGGACCATCCGAAGCCATCTTTGGCCACGTACGGAACAAGTTTCAAGGACCCCAGTTCCAAGAGACAGTGGTCGAGTGTGTCTCTCTCGGCAGGTTTGAGTCAGCTCAGGGCATGCGACCCTTCTGAAGAGCCGCCTTAGTCCATGGCCCGGCACGGGCACCCTGGAAGGTGAGCTCTGCACTCGTGACCCAGCATTCTTTTGGTAACAGTGCCTTTGGTTCTATTTTAAAAAGCATCGGCCTCAGGGCTTTTTAGATGGTTCCTCTTGCAGAGGGCCCATGTTTGGTTTTCAGCACCCACATGGTAGCTCACAACCTTGTAGAATTCCAGTTCTAGGGAATCCAATGCCCCCTTCTGATCTCTGTGGGCACTGCACACATGTACTGTATTTAATACATGCAGGCAAAACCACTCATAGATATAAAATAAAAATAATCTTTCTTCCTAAGAAAGCATCAGCCACACCTCACTGGTATGCACTGGCACACTCTGCCCCTTGGATTTTTATTGTTGGAAAATCTTGAAAGTGACTTCAGGATGTGGCCCTGCCTCTGCTCGGTAAGGGAATGGACAAGGTGGCCTGCCTGTGCTGTAGCCCAGACCTTCATGCCCAGTTCCTCACAGTCCCTGACTCCTTGAAGCTTGTGAGACATCTAAAGCCCCGTATGGAACCATCTAGCAAAATGGACAATCTAAGGAGATCATAGGAACAGGGAAGAGAGCATGGAGGTGCCCTGGCTCCCTGCTCTTCCCCTCCCGTCTTCTTGACTGGACGGACCATGCATCTGTTGTTTCTCTTCCTCAGTGAACAAGTGAGAACATCTCCACACGCTCTCCAACCACACTGATAAGCGCATCCCAGCAGGGCCAGCAGGAATCTGAGTCTCTTCCTCCTCTGGGGAAAACAGCCAGCATCTCTGTCACACTGCACTATCCCTGAGTCCCCTCTGCGACAAGCCACTCAGGGTGTGCCAGGTAGCACGTATGGTAGACAAACATCTCTGGCTTATTTGCATAATCCCTCTCCAGGGATATTTCTCTGGTTAATCTGGCTCCTGCTTTGATGAAAATAATGTGCTTGTATGTGAACATCACACACAAAAATGGCTTCTTTTGCTGGCAGATTCTGGGGTCTTCTGAGGACTCTGCAAAACCTTCTGCAAAGAGTAACATCTGCTAGAACAATAGCTGCCAAGGTTGCACACTGAGAGTTCATGTACCTGTGTGTGCATGTGCACACGTGTATGTGTGTGTGCACGTACAGACACATGTGCATGTGCCTGAGCATCTGTGTGTTCAGGGCAGTCACAATGGTGGTACAAGGGAGACAGCGCCGGGTCACTCCTGGAAACTGGAGCAAGTCCGACCCCAGCTCTGACAAGACGGTAGGGAAGAACACTATTTCCACAGACAAAGGTAGACAAGTTCCCAGGCAAGAATGTAGCTTTCCATGCCCTCCCACCACCCCACCTCTGGCTCTCACAAGGTGTCTGGCAAGTTCTAGAACAGTAGGGAAACCTGTGCAGAGAGTTCAGAAGCCCATGGACCTGTGACACAGTAACAGACCCCCACAAAAAGCCTGATGTCCAGTTGTGCAGAATAGGGGACCAGTACAGACTTGGGCTGAAGTGAACATTAGGAACGGAAGCCTAGCAGGAGCCTCTTAGAAGAAAGTCATGGGCATCAAGAATGGTCCTTCTGTGTAACCAGATCTCTCCACAGGGGGAACTCAGCTTACTTACGAGGCACACAACTTCTTAATTTGAGTTAGAGAGCTTTACAGCTATCAGCCACCTCCGTGGTGTGCTACATCAACAGCAGTTCTGAGGAGAGTCTGAGAATCTGACACAGACTGTGTGTGGCAGCATGACAGCGCTTGGTACAGGAGCCATGGGAGGCAGGGTGGGTCAGGAGCCGACGGAGGAGCCGAGGGAGTCAGGGTTCTGGGCCTCCAGACCCTGGAAAAGGCTTCAGGTTCTACCCTGAGCGGCCGGGTGAACCTTTGCATGTAAGAAGTCCCAGTGACCAAAAGAGCAGCTGCGGCTCCAGCACCCTCCTTCGCTGTCCAGAAGGCGAAGGCAAAGCCACCAGGATGGGGATCCTGAGACGAAACTGTGTAAAGCCTAGTGCCGGAAGAGCCATGGAGCGGGAGGATGTGGAAAGGGGAGAGTGCTGTACCTCTGAGCAGGGGTTGAATTCCAGCTGTCTGGGGTCGGGGTTCAAGCCACTATCCCTTACAAACATGTTTGGGTCATAAGGTTAAGAGTATGGCTGGTGACCTTGAAGCGACTTGTTCAAGTCACTGGAGAAAGTATGGCTGGACAGGGAGAGAGGACATCCTAAATCCTGTCCCTAGCTAAGAAAAGACTCAGAGCATTCAATGGCACCTTGGCTGACACACACACACACACAGAGATACACATATGCATGCATGGACATGTGTGACGATATATATACATGCAAGTACACACATTTGCATGCACGACCATGTGTGGAGATATACATATGCAAGTGCAAACACACATATGCATGCATGGACATGAGTAGAGATAAATATACATGCAAGTGCACACACACATATGCATGCATGACCATGTGTGGAGATATACATATGCATGCATGGACATGTGTGCAGATATACACATGCAAGTGTACACACACATGCATGCATGAACATACATGGAGACACACACATGCACACTGGCCTCACCTGGGTCTGAGACGGCCTGAAGGCAGCATCAAAGCTGCTCTGCAGGGAGTCGAGGAAGGGCTGGACCTTGTAGAGCCCATGCGTGGTCTGGCTGGAACGGAAGGCCACGACATGGAAGTACTTGAGGATCTTCTCAAAGCGGGCCTGGCTCATGACAAGGGCGAGGCTCCGGTTGCTGTAGAAGCCTCCACTCCAAATGCTGAGTACCGACTCACAGTGCGAGACGCTGGTAGAGATCACATAGCCCAGGAAGGCCTTCATCTCGGCCAGTGTCACCTCCACCCAGGCACCATCACTGCCAAAGCGTTCCTGGAACTTTCTGGCATACATGTTGGTCTGCACCACCATGTTCTTGAGCACGTTATCTGGGACAAAGAGCTGGAAGAAGTCCACCGCGCTAGCACTGGGCGGCATCTTTCTGGTTGGACCTGAAACCCAAAGACAGACCAAGTGTTCACTCCCAGAGCCACCTGACAGGGGCCAGGTCCTCCTGGCCTTGGGCCTCAGGCCAGCTACCCTCTCTAGCCTCCCCTCCCTCCTGCATCTGACATCTTACCCGGTTGGAGGCCACGGCCCAGCTCTCCCATTCCCTGGGCTTCTTGTCACTTGGATGCTCCTGTCTCCCAGAACACACCCATCAGTCCCACCTTCCTTCCAAACCTGTCTCCATAGAAAAGCCCTGTTGTTCTGTTCCTTCTGACCTTGATCTCCCGTTCCCTGGTCCTCCTGTGCCAGACCCATCACACCTAGGCAGTCCCCGCACACATCACACCTAGGCAGTCCCCGCACACACTCTACAGGACTCTTGCAAGAATCTGGCTAACAGGAGTTCTGCCACGTGCAGCCCACCCCTGAAGACTGATGTGAGAGACACGGATGGGAGGAGCCTACAGCTCCACCGTGGCTCTCTAGCAGGTACCATGTGAGGTAAGGGGACTCAGAAACTGCCGTGCTTCAGCTGCGGCCAGCAGAGAGCAAACTTTACTTAGTATTCTCACATCATTTTAATTCTGGGATAATTCAAAGGGAATAATGTAAGACAGTTTCACCACTGGGAGACAGGTCTCACACATTTTTACTGATATGGCCTCTTTACACATGTGTACACACACACACACACACACACACACACACACACACAAAGACTCTTAAACTTACTATAACATTTTCACCATGAACCAAAAACATCTTAAGTGGAAAATGCGTGTGCTGCCCTAACCAGACTGCTCTAATTCAGTCACAGCACACTGCAGGGTATCGGCTGCTCCCCTCACAATGGCAACCGACCAGGAACCATAGCTCAATATCACTGTTCCAAACAGGAGGATTATAAGCTGACATACTGCTGGTCATAGAAAAGATCCAGGTTTAAAATGCAAATGTGGTTCCTACTCGAATACAACACTGCTTTTGTATTACCCTAAAGTCAAGAACTAACTCTCTCTCTCTCTCCCTAAGGCAGAGTTTCTTTGTGTAGCCTTGGCTGTCCTGAAACTTGCTCTGTAGACCAACTAGAACTCAGAGATCTACCTGCTTCTACATCCTGAGTGCTGGGATTAAAGACATGTGCATGTGTGTGTTTATATGATTTTTCAGGAACCACCGATTACAATTCTATTAAACAGGCTTGAAGCAGCATGCTCTGGTTTGGAGGAATCATGCTTTCTTTTGCATCTGTGTGGCAATTTTTAATAAAAACTGCGCGTATTCTCCAGAGCTTCAAAGGCCTTCCTTTCCCACCAGCTTGCACGGTCTGTGAAAGACCAAGCTGTTCACAGCAAAAGGAAAACAGATAAAGCCAATGACATGGCTGGATTTTTGAGCAGTGGCCAGACCCAGGGATGCAACTACCACATTTTTTTGTTTCCATTTACATGGGTGTGTGTGATGTGTGTCTGTGTGCATGTGTGCACATGAGTAGGTACGTGTGGGGGTGCACATGCATATGGAAGCCCCAGGTTGGAATTGTGAATCTTCTTCAACCATTTATACCCACCTTATTCATTGAGACAGGGTTTCTCAATCAAACCCAGAGCTCACAGATATGGATCCAAACTCTCACCCTTATGCTTGCAAGGTAGGCACTTTAACCACCAAGCCACCTCCCTAGCCTGATGACTTAAAATTCAGTTCACTGTGCATCAGACTGGCCACTTGCTCCCAGCTCTTGTTTTCTCTCTGTAGAATGGACCGAGGGAAACCAGCTTCAAAAGACTGTCTACAAAGTAAGATGAACAAGGCCACATGGTACCCAACATAGCACCGGCAGGAGGAGATAAACCCAAGGCCTGGCAGCTATTGCTGGGACACCAATAGGAAATCTCTGAGGGCTTTGTGAAGTAAATTCTGGTCTCAGTTCACCTAGACAGTGGGTAGCCACCATATTCCCTGTCTCCTGACACATCGTAGAAAGTGCACCACGCTGACCCAGGCGGCCGTCCAGTTGGCATGGGGATGCTGAAACACAGCTCAGCAGTTTGTGGGTGGAGCCATAAACTATTCAGAATGGCATTCAGCAAGAGAGAGAAGCAGCATCGTAACTGCTGCCTCATGCTGAGGGAGAGAGAGGCGTGGAATTTTCTCTTCCTTCCTATGCATGCCATTTCTGGATTCCCGAGGCCCTCTCCAGCCTGCTTCACCAACACACAGCAAAGTGGCTGGGTTCCCTGACCCGTTCAGGCTGACAAGCTCCCTTGTTGGTCTTTCTTGGTGGCTACGATCCCTGTCACTCGGAACATGGTGACACAGGTTGGCTGCCTTGAAGAAGGAGGTAAGTGGTTGATCCAGCTCCTGCCTGCAGCCTCACAATAAGGCCACTTAGCTTCCTAGCAAGGCCCACATAACTTGACGTCAGCCCCAAGGGGAACGAGCCCCATGCAGAGAGAATGTTAGAAGTAGGACATAGTCCATGCTCTCTGGGTGACTTACAGCGAGCTGACTGTGTAGCTCTGCATGGGACTTTGCCTGCTGTCTGTGGATTACCAAGAATGCCGCATGCCCCATGGGAACGACAACCATGTATCTCTCTCCTCCGTGACACCCTCCTGCTGTCGGGTAGACAGGGTAAAGGCATCTAGTGGGTAGCTAAAGGGAGCAAGGATCATATGTCATAACCAGGAGGACTGGGACATTGGGGGAGAGATCCGAAAGAAGTGTCACCTGTCGTTAGGGTCTAGTGAGAGTGGAAGATCTAAGTTCTGAGCACAAGTTCACACCACAGGTCGCTGTGTGGAGGTCCTGCCTTTACCACCCAGCCCTCTGGACACAGCTTCCTACTCCTCACTCTCCAGGACCCCCTCTGGAGCCTCTTCTATCCAACTTCACAGACTTCCCTCTTTGCACGGGTCCCAGGTCCCGCTCAGACATGACTGCCTGTACCACCCACTCTCTGACATCTACTGAAGCGAGAAGGCCAAGGAAATAGCAGTCACATTCTTTCTGTCCTCCAAACTCAGAGTGCCGTATGCTCGACACTCTGGAGATTAACGAAGAGGAGAATGGGTACCACATTCCATGGGCTGCAAAGGGCATCTTCGCTGAGTGCAGCAGGAAGAGCAGGGTGCCTGTGTCACTGCTTGGGGACAGGTCTAAGGGTGCCACGGAGAACTGACAGGACAAACAGAGGTTCAGTGCACGTGAGGGCGCCCCCTGCAGGCAGGATGCTTCGGGTATTGCGCAGAAGTGGTAAATGCCCAGCCTGTGTGGAGGCAACGGTGGATCCAGCCCTGTTTTCATCTCTCAACTGTCTTTCTCCAGCTGGGGAAAGCCCCTGGGGGACCACTCCTGGGCATCCTCACCTCCCTCTGCCTTCCTTCCATCTCAAGCACTAAGTCAAATGCAAATAATTCAACCTTTGTAGTCTCCAAATAGGAGGAGAGCCACACAGACTCACACAGGCAGAACCAACCTTGGCTGCTAGTCACATACTGGGTGGCTCATTCTTCATCCATGTAACACACTTCGTGACCATCAATGTGGGTGTCAATGAACACCCCAAAGGCAGAACGAATCCCCAGCTCCACTCAACGGAATGGAAGCGCTTATCCTTGCATTTCCAGAACAGCTGTGCTACCTGGGGTAGAGATGGCCATTGGAACACGTCTTGGGGCAGATACTGTCATTGGTTTTGTGGCACAGCTAAAGATCAATTTGTATTTTAAAGGCTGAGTTTAAAAGCCTGGAATCACTTCTCTGCAGGTTAAATCATGTAAGTTCAAAACCATAACTGCCTCTCTGTCTCTGGGAATCTTCATTTGGTAAAGGACGGTGCAAAGTGAGGCTTGCAGCCCAGTGTGTACCTAAATTCCCAGCACCTGGGAAACCGAGACAGTGGATTGCTGTGAGTTCAAGACGAGCCTAGCTTACACAGCAAGTTGTAAGCCATCTGTGCTTTATAGGGTAAAACCCTGTCAAGGAAGGAGAGGAAGGGGAAGGAAAAGGGGAGAGGGAAAGAAAGGACAGAGGTTTCCTTAGGAAATGAGGGATAGGGGAAAGCAACAAGATTCAGTCTGGGGCAGGGACCAGCTGAAACACGGGAGGAACCCTCAGACAGAGAGGTGGGAAAAGTATTCTGTACCTGCGCACTTGTGTGCAGAAGCCATGTGTGCAATTGGTTTGAAACCCTGGCTTCAAATTTTTGTTCATATGTTCAAATGAACTTAACCCCTGGGTCTCAGGGGTTCACAGGACAGGCTGGACACAGAAAACACATTTCTGTTCTCATAATTCTACCCTAGCATTTAAAAATAACTGGAAAGTCCAAAGAAGCAATCAAAAAGGGGGTGGTCCAGACTGGCCTTGATCTCTGGAGAAGCCAAAGGCTCTACAAGGCTCAAGGGACAGGTCTGGCTCTTCCAGCCCAAACAAAGGGGAAAAACTAAGACCTCTAACGCAGGCGAGACCCCTGTTTAAACACAGCTCCTTAGCAACAGCAGGACTGAGGGAGCTGGGACAATGGTGAAAGTGATGTCACTGGGAACCAAATGGCCTAACAGACAGGTGTGGATGCAACTCCTCCTCTACCTGACCTATGATCCCTGCCATGAACCTACTTTTATGCTCCCTGCTCAACGTGGGAGCCGGCTCTTCCTGGTCTCTGTGTGTGCAGTGTGCATAGTACCAGACTTCCTTCCCAGATGGACCCACTTGAACACCTGGGTGAGTGGTTGTCTCCCAGTCTCATAAACATAAGCACATAACAGAAGGCACTAAAGGTACAGCTTGTCACAGCTCAGACAGACCCATGGTCCTTCACGGCCACATGGCCCAGCTCATGGGACTCACAGAGCTCCGTGCCCCACCTTCGGGCCCTCTGCTTGCTTTGACTTTGGGTATGCACTGGGGCAAAGGGTTGCAGGACAGCTGGGGTGGATGGCAGCAGAGCCCTTGGTCCCTGGATACCCATGTCCTCCTCATTGTACTGCTGTCCCAGAAAAGCATGCGGGCTGGAGCTGCTTCTCCCTGGATGCTAATTATATCCCTCCCATCCCTCGTGCACCCACCCACGCTCTGCTGCGAGAGAAGAGAAAGAAGAAAATGAGAAAGGGGAGTTGGGGTACAGAAACCGATCCCAAGACGACGGCATTGCTCAGAAGTACCAGAATGACAAAGGCACAGACTTCAGTGACCTCATTTGACAGTGAGCACAGGGCTGGGACAGAGCAAGGAGCAGCAGACTCAGGAGACCAAAAGGGCGAAGGCCTGAAGAGGTGCAGGCAGGGCACTCATGTCTCCCCAGGCCAGGAGCTGAGGGATTGCAGGGACCCGTCTGTTGTCTCCTGTCCATGTTTCAATATACTTCATGAGTATTAGCTCCAAAGCACTGCTGAGGGAACGCGTCGCTTGTTTGGCCATAAATATAAGAATGTCCAATTTAACACACACACACACACACATCATTTACCATGCTTTAAAGAGTGTGCTGTCTCCTTCACAAATGATAATTTATCTGTTCTTGGACACCAGATTCATGCAATCTGTTCTGTTGTTAACCTCATTGACCCCCAGGGGAATCTAAATCACAGAGGATGTTGTTGTGGTTTACAGGGCCATTTCCAAGGTCACGCGGTGGTTAGTCCTCATGGTCAACCTGAATGGATTTAAACTCATCACGACAATGTCCCCATAGCATCTGTGAGGCTACTCCCAGAGACTTGACTGAGATGGGGGACCATCCCCAGGATGTGGGTAGCACCCCACAGTCCAGAGTACCAGAATGCACAAAGAAGGAGAAAGTGAGGACCAATTTCCACCTCGCTCCCTTCCTGACTAGAGACAATGGGACCAGCAGCCTCACGTTCCTGCCTCTGCGCCTTCCCACCCAAAGCGGACTGTCTACTTTGAACTGTGAGCCAAAATAAACCATTTCAACTAAAGCTGCTCCTGTTAGGTATCTATCACGGCAACAAGAAAATTGACGGATAATACAGTGTTAGAACCAGAATAAACCCAACAGCCTAGCTCTGGGGAATGCACCCTTCACTCTACAGCTGGGTCCATTTTATCCAGAGATCCCTGTACCAGAGGCCTTCACCATAACTCCACAACATCAACACCAGATAGCTTCACGACTAGATGTAGAAAACCAACCCTCTGAAGCCATTACCTGCTGAGATCAGGCCCCATGTCTTAGAAATACAACCCACAGCACAAGACAAACGTGCTCAATAAACATAGCACAGAGTGGCATGTCCTCCAATGTGACAGAGGCTTCCTCTTCCCTTCTGAGTCTGGCTGGAGCGAGGCCCTCACAGCCCAGTCCAGGGCACAATCCCCACACAATTCCAAAGGGAAACTATACAGAAGTCTCTAAGTACATCCGTACATGGCCCACATGACTGTTGGTTCCCAGACAGAACCTCAGGTGTCCCAGGCTGACCTTGAACTTCACTGTTGAACTTTTGACCCCTTGCCTCCACATCCTAAGTGCTAAAATTACACGCCTGGTGTATATGGTGCTGGGAATTAACACCAGGGATTCATGCACACTTGCAAGTGTTCCACCAATGCAGCTACATCCCAAGTCTGCTGAAGTATCTTTAAACTGCAATTTAAGATTCCAGCACAAAAGCGCCTCTAATTGCCCCATCTCGCGGCAAAGCTATTCTTTCCTAAGCTTCAAATTATGAGCTTTTACAAAGACAAAAGCAGAGATGGGATAAAGTCCCTAGTGAGGATGGACGGGGGCGGGGGGGGGTTATTTGGGACCCAGACAGTCTTGAGAATCAACTCAGGACAGTGGACAGCCAGCCAGCTGGAGCCTTAGCTCAGCACAATTCAGAGTTTGCTGATTTGAGGAACCAAAGATGTAAAAGTGACCACTACCCACCCGCTCTACACGCATGTGACTGCTACCTATCCGCTCTACAGGCACGCGACCACTACCCACCCACTCTACACGCATGTGACCGCTACCCAACCGCTCTACACGCATGTGACTGCTACCTATCCGCTCTACAGGCATGCGACCACTACCCACCCACTCTACATGCATGCTACTGTTTAAAAGAATTGGGGCTGGAGAGATGGCTCAGTGGTTAAGGGCACGGGCTGCTCTTCCAGAGGACCTGGGTTCAATTCCTAGCACCCACACGGCAGCTCACAACTGTCTGTAATTGCAGTTCCAGGAGCTGACACCTTCACACAGAAACACATGCAAGCAAAAAACACCAATGCACCTAAAATTAAAAAGGAAAATGAATAATTAAAAAAGAAAAGCAAAAGAAATCTGTTAAAAACAAAACAAACAAACAAAAACAGGATTACAGACTCAGGGCAGCATTTTGCTCGCAGTGAAGGTGTTCAGCTTTCACACCCTTGGGAAGAAAGCTGCCGGGTGGTACCTTCAACTCCAGAGGCACTCTGCTTGAGGTGACTGGTGTGTGGGACACTGGTCTCAATTCAGTTGACGGTGTACTAGGAGGACCATTAGTGACCAGAGCTCATCACCACATCCCTGAGGAAAATCTACAGATGAGGACCAGGCATGGGGCTCAGACACTGCCCACAGCACCCTCTGAAGGGCCGGGACAGCGTCTGTGCCCAGGTCAGTTCCTTTCCCAGTGACACTGTCCTTCAACTCTGGTGTTAACGAAACCTATAACAAGCTACTCAAGCCTTGAAGAGGAGGCTGGGTTGGCACGAGGGAAGGGAGGATGCAGATGAAGGCTCCTAGAGACAGGCCATCTATTCGGCCATGCAGCACTGAGACTTGTGTTCTGTTACAGTGAGTGAGGGCAGCAGGGTCCTCCAGAGCATGTGCCAGGACACCTGGGACAGCTGCCTTCCTGGTAAGATCAGGAAACAACCACCTGGAGATGAGCGACGGAAAGCTGGGCCTTGTACCCAGAATGGGCCCTCTGCCAGTCTCTGCACCCAGGCTGGACTTTGCTGGAGGTGGCGGGAACCGTTTCATACTGCTGGGTTTCCCTGAATTCCAGTCCTATTAGAGCCAATCCCACCCTAAAAAGACCCCAATCCATACCTCACCCTGCTAAACTCAAGCACAAATATACACACATCTAGCAGGGGACCAAAAGCAAAAGCACCTGGAGACACAGGACACTATGAGCCAGCCATGGCGGATGCAGGATGTCTTTCCCCGAGGCAGGACAGTAAGATCCGGGGTGACATGGGAAGGGGAAAAGGCTGGGAGAGGGAAGGCTCTGGGACCGGATCTGCTTTTACTGAAGAAAAAGGGCAGTCTCCAGGTACTACTGACAAAGGCTCCCTGAGACAAGGTATGTCTTCTGAACGGTGTCTTATCAAAGACAATAAACTGTGCTTACTTGAGGGCCAGATGAAGCGTTCCCCAAGACACTTCAATTAAGACTGTCAAAAGGCCGTGGTCACTCGCCCGTGAGCTGCTGCTAGCATCCCAGTCTCTCAGATGCAGAAGACACCTTATAAACCTAACTCATAATTGTGTTGACTGAGAAAAACTCTAACTTTAAAGCTTGTTACAAATTACACTCTCTGGGCAAGGGTAGAAAGAAACAAGGTGGTTTCTTAGCAACCTTCTGAGCTCTAGTTTGAGAGCCACAGATCCCACATGGGTGTGCAGAGGAATCCAATTCTCCAGGGTCCACACCTGTCAGTCAAGTCAGACGGCTTCATTCTGAGAGCACTTTCCTTTCTTTTCAACAAACCCAACTTTGCTTCATATTCGGTTCCCTCTGACATGGGTTACGTTGTCTAAGCCACGAATCCCGGTTTTGCCTGAGCGGAGATCTCTGAAGAGGTTGCCCTGGCTGTTGCTGCTGTGGCATGGCGCCATGTTGCTTTTCCCAGCGGAATTAGCACCATGCCCCTCATCCCCTTAGTCCTAGAGAGTCCTCCTTCCTCCTTTTCCCAGCGGCATTACCACCATCCCCCTCATCCCCTTAGTCCTAGAGAGTCCTCCTTCCTCCTTTTCCCAGCGGCATTACCACCATCCCCCTCATCCCCTTAGTCCTAGAGAGTCCTCCTTCCTCCTTTTCCCAGCGGCATTACCACCATCCCCCTCATCCCCTTAGTCCTAGAGAGTCCTCCTTCGTGTCTGCACAAACACAAAGGACATAGGACACACCTCTCCAAGGAAAGCCCTACAAATGGAAGCAGACAGTGGGGACGCCGCTGCACTTCAATCCCCTCCTAGTCACCGCATGCTCTCCAGAGAAGCCTGTTAGCAGCCCAACAGCCGATGGCCGTGGAGAGGGGAGCAGGGTCTGACTTCTTACCCCGTGTGCCCGGGTGCAGGTAGACTCACTTAACAAGAGCCGAGCAGCACAAAAATGCCCTTATAGATTCTCCCCATGGCTGCCCGAGGTGTCAGCAGTAACACTCCAAGGCCTGCAGTAGGCAGCCTTGGCCTCCCCATTTTCATCTCAGCCATCTCCTGGTGCAGCGCCTCCTCTGGAGTACCCCACTGCTCCTGCTGAAACTCTGTCACGTTGTTGTTGGCTGGGAATGAAGTTCAGCAGGTGAAGTCTAGAGGGAGGGGATTTATTTTGAGAGTGGCTCCCAGGTAATCGACAGCTTCATCTGGAGGCAGGCTCAGGAAGTGATGGACATGAGGTAAGGAGGGCAATGGCGGTACAGTGGTGGGCGTTCAGATCCTATGAACACATACATCCCCACAGCTGCTCGCTCTCCAGACAAACACTCCAGGGGTGAGCGGAAGGAGACTTGGCACTCCACGGTGAAACAGGAGACCCCTATGTAGAGCTGGCACACACTTCTGCTCCCGAGTTAATTCACCAAGTCTATACGAGTCTAAAGTCCCATCTGGTGCTGTGACTGAAGCCTGAGGCCTGCTTCAGGTGATGGGGACCAGGGTGAGGGACCATGTTCTTGCCTTGCTGACTATAGGAGGGCAATGGGGGAGAGTTTCTTCTCAAACATCTTAGCATTTTTAAATGTATTTTTATGTGTACCAGTGTTAAACACGCCATGTACATGCAGTGACCTCAGAGGCCAGAGGACGGCACCAGATCCCAGGAACTGGAATTACAGAGGGTTAGAAGCACCCACAAGGCAGCTTGTAACAGTCACTCCAGTTCCAGTGGAATCCAGTGCCCTCTTCTGGCCTCCATGGGCACTGCACACATGTAGTACACATACATACATGGAGACAAAACACTCATACACACAAAACAAAGTTTTTAAAAAAGATTATAAAGTAATAAAAGCAAACAGTCCAAACTTACTTAGGATTTTAAAAGATGCATTTGCAAACACGTGAGGCTGAGGGTGAGCCACACACGCTTCAGCCTAGAAGGATCCGTGGGGATCTCCAACTTCTTCTTTATACATTTGAATTACGATTTCTGGAAGTCATTGACACAACTAAATATATGGTTGGTAAAGGTAGCAACAGAGTCCCAATGGACTGTGTGTGTGTGTGTGTGTGTGTGTGTGTGTGTGTGTGTAGGGGGGGTGTTGCTGGGACCACAACCCTAAGCCACAGTATAACAGTTAATACTGTCAACTTCACGGGAAGAGACAGGCTTCTAGGCATGTCTGTGAGTCATCTTCTAGGTTTGATTAAAGTGGGAAGTCCCTGTATGTGGGCAGTACCATTCCACAGGCCGGAATGTGGGCAGTACCAGTCCAGACTGGTCTCAAGCTGTATAACGAAAGGCTGTGAGCTGAGTATCAACATGTACTCCTCTCTACTTCCTGACCGTGGGTGTAATGTAACCAGCCACCTCACAAGTTCCTGCTGCCATGTCTTCCCGGCCATGATGAGCCAGGAGAGGTACTTTTGTGAGGACTTTGTCGCAGTGCCAGGAAAGCGACCAATACACAAGCCAATACAAGCCAAGGATGGAATCTAAGTGCTCAGGCAGTTCTAATTCCTCCTATTCTGCCTGTGCCTCCAAGCCAAGGGCTGATTTCACCTGCAAAAGCTGCGCAGGATACTGTGATCTCCATCCTCTCTAGAGTGAGCAATCCACCTGCTTCTGGGTCCATGTTTATTCCCTAACAGGAGTCACAAAGCCTCACAGGGAGCAGATGTAGTATTTAGCCCTTGACAGCTTTTAGAGCCCACCGTCCTTGGTACTCTGCCTTTCCCCTTCATGGACTTCCAAAGGCTTCCATACCTTCTTCAGTTTCTCCCTCCTGCACCAAGTTTCCAAAAAGGAATAAGAAAGCAGACACGGAAAGCAAAATCACCCAAATGTGTATGTGCGGGCTGAAAGCAACAAACCACGAAAGATGCAGATTTAATGAGGCTGTAAAAAAAAAATAAAAGGATCCCCAAAATGTTACTATGCCAGTCAAATGGTTGTTTATGCTTTCCATGGGATATAAATATCCTCTCAAAAACCAAGGGTACTGTTTGTCAAACTCAGGGAAGAAAGTGCAGTTGTTAGCAGATGCTGGTGAAGTTCAGGAGAGAGCAAGAGGAGGCTGTGCAGGGGCGAGCATAGGAGGGGAGGGACAGTCAAGGACAGACACGCCTCACGCACACCTTCTTCCAGACAGTCTTGAATTGGCCCCAGACCCAGAGGCCAGCTGGAATGTCTACATGGATGCTCCAGAGGTACCACAGAAAATCCCTAATTCTATCACTCTGGACCCTAGAGCAAACACCTAGAAGATTGTGCTGGACTGGGTTTTCTAAAACTCTAGCTCAGCTCAGTTTTCCCTCTCTGTGCACTTTTTGCATTGTTGCTGCTATTTATTTTAATTTGGTTTTTGAGACAGGACCTCCTTCTATGGCCTGGCCTGGCCTAGAACTCACTCTGTAGACCCAGGGTGGTCTCAAACTTGGGGCAACCCTCTGACCTCAGGCTCCTAAGTGCTGGTGATTACAGATGGTAGCCATTGTACCTGGCTTTTCTTGTAGATGGAAAAAAGTCACAATGAAAGGGTGAGCCATAAGAATAGTAGCCGTGCTCCTCCAGAGTCCTTCTGAGGGCCAACAACTACCATATACCATGCTCTTTTCTTTTTATTGTTTGTGCATGTGTGAGCACGCATGCACACGTGTATAAATGTGGGCATGAGCGTGCCTTGGAGTGCATGTGTGAGCGCACATGCATATGTGTAGAAATGTGGGCACGAGCGTGCCTTGGCATGCATGTGTAGATCAGAGGACCACTTGCGGGCGTCAAGTCTCTCCTTCCACCGTGTGCATCCCTGGGAGCAAACTCACGTCGTCAGCCTTCGTGCTGAGCACCTTCGCCTGCTGGGCTGTCTCACCAGCCCCCACAAACCATGTCTTTCTTCTTCCTCCATTCTTTCCCAATGACTAGAGCTGCTGTGAGCACAGCTCCTGGTACCGGGGACCCAGCTACCATGGCGGCTGTCTTGGCCCACCCGCCTCGCAGAATCACTATAGGATGGTCTGAGGACCCCCTGGCCAGGAAATGCAGGCCACTCCTACGAGTGTTACTATTTCCAGAGTCAGCCAGGAGCGGAGTGTGGCCCCAGTACCATGGGTGACAGCACTCAGCATGCCACTACGGAGGCGTATTTCCGAGACAAGTCTAGAGGGGAAATTTTGCTAAGTGGAAGACCCAGACTGGATATCCTTCAAGCCCAACTTGTCTAACAGTACCTGGAGCAGCCCGACCTTCCAGGCTAGCCCATTTTTCCTGCTAGATTCTATTGTCTTCTCGGGCTGTAGGATCCCTGCATGCTGAGGTGGAAAATGGATATGGAATAGTCACCCAGCGGCCTCCGTGCTTCCCCCAGTCCTCCAGAGCTGCCCTCAGCGGCCATGCCCGTCACCACTGCTCTGCGTTCTCCTTCTGACCCCAAGGGTTGCAGAGCCAGGCATCGCCCTGAGCCTGGGGCTGTGAGAAGAGCTGAGATGCTTCTCAGAGGGCGAGTGGGATGGGTTTGAGACCCTATGCAGATGCCAGGCAAAGGACTTAGTTTCCTCCTTTACAGAATAAAAGCTGAAAATGTGCCCGCCCTGGCTCTTGGAACAACTATCCAATCAGTCAGTGGGTGCTCAACTCGCTGCTGCTGCTCCCTCTGTGGGAGAGGAAGAAAATGGCCCTCACCTGCAGGGCACAGGAGAAAGACTGGATGGTTCGGTAAAGGATTGTTAGCATAGTGAAGGCACAGACTACATTCTCAAGAGAGGCACAAACATGGCTAGGAAGCAGGAAAAGGCCAACCGAGGCACAAGTTCTTACCTGTGGACAGGGCCTGGCAGTCCTCCTAAGATGGGAAAGTCCCCCAACTCCAGAGGTCTCATACCCCAAGTACAAGCACCTGCCGGCTCTCCTGGCTTCAAGTATACACATAGACCCACTCCCGACTCCAGTTTCACAGTCTCCAAACCCTTCCCCCCAGGCTAGGTATATACTGCCCCTGGAGGGCACCCCCCACCCAGACTCCAGGTACACCCAGCCCCCAGAAGCAGAGGCGGAAGATTTCCAGCTCCCTCAAAGCTAACTCCCGATCCCAATACTGTGTTGCTGAGTTTGAAGACTAGAAAAGCAGAGACGAAAAGGCACCTGGGGCGAAGTTCTGAATCCCGCAGGGCCAGGCACACACAAATGCCTCACAGAGGAGAAGAGGCGACCAGGAAAATGCCCAGCCCACAAGACGGCCTGGAATGCAGAGCCAGAGGCATTGCCAAGACAGCACTGCCTGGAGTGGAGCCCTTCAGCCAGGGGTTGATGGAGCACCAGGCTGACCACAGAGGCTCAGGCTGCCAGGCAGAGCCTCAAGATCACCTTGTAGGAGGAGCGCCCACCCGGGTCTGCAGTCACACACTCCCAACTGCCAACCAGACAGGGCACAGACACCACAAAGCCTTTATTTCCCCATCTGCACAATAGGAGTTTTCAACACAAAGAGCAATCTTGAGAATAAAACAAAACACCGTACAGGAAGTGGGGTGCAGCGTGAGGTTCACACTGGTTAGGGACTAGCCACTAGCTATCAGATGCTGCCTGTGTCGAAGGCTCCCGCTGTAGGAAACTAGGTATCCACCTCAGGCCAACTCTGCATCTGAGAAGGGAGAAGTTTTTACAAGCCAATAACAAAAGCCGTACCTTCGGGTCTCCCAGCTACGGGGGTTGACAGACACTGAGCACACATTCCGAAGTCCACAGAGGCAGAAGGTATTTGGGGGATGCTCTCTGTGGGCCTCCAGACTCTGACTGTGCTCCACCTCCTGTACTCCATACTAAGGTGACCTCACCCAGCACTAAGGAGCAGCGGTGGTCAGGAGGCACCTCCAGAAAAGCCCCTGCTGCCAAGCACCCACTGAGCACAGAGGAAAACCTTTCACGGCTCCCCTCCCTGCATCTCAGCACTTAGGCCACGCAGCAGGTTGGACCTTGGGAAGAGAGGCGAGCATGGTGCAGGGCCTGCAGCCGGGGCTCTTCTTGTATACATGAAGCTGCCCAACACCTCTCCAGCTTTGGGAACCGCTCCCCTGCACCTTGTCTCCCATAGACCACCCTAAAAGGGCAGAACTATTCTTATCCTGTGCATCCTCACAGCCTAACACATGACTTCCAGCGCCTGCCATCTCTGGGGATGGCGTGGGCACGGCCTGTGGTGTTCAAGACAAAGAAGGGTCCTTTCAAGGCCTTGGGCTATGCAGCATGTCAACACCAGTGCAATCGGGGACAATATCCTCCTCATCCCCCACCCCCCGCCCTTTCCATTCCTTTGTTATTTAGCCCAGGCTGTCCTCCAACTCCCCATGCCCGTGTTCTACAATGGCAGATGTACATCACCATGCCAGATGACATGGGCCCCCTTTACATGAGTCAGCACAACAGGAAGAGCAGCTGCCCGACGTCCTACACAGACAAGATGGCATCTCCTGCCTGCCGGGCTGCAGTAGTAACACCAACGGGAAGGACCTTTTCCTACTCCTTACAGCCACTCTACAGACCAGAAGCTCCTATCAAACCGGGAAGCCTACGGAAATGGCCCACACTCATTCATGCTAGCCGTTCAAGTCCAGTACCATCCTAAGCTGACCCTGGCAGCCCCAAGTGAGTGGAAGGACCCCATTCCCAGCCCTCCAGCCAACCACTGACCTCCCAGAGCCATGACTTCCTTGGTTCTTCTCCCAGTGTCTCCTACCCACATTCTAGCAGCTGTCCACAGGCCTCACGGGCCTCTCCTGATCCTGCTCCCTCAGTGTCCCCAGCACCTTTGGGAGAACTAGAGCTGCAGTTCCCACCCATCTAATTATCATCATTCCGGGTTTATTTTTAAAGACTGATTTATGTCTTGAGTGTGACTGTTTTGCCTGCATATACCCACGTGCCCCACGTGTGCCTGGTGCCTGCGGAGGTGAGAAGACGGTGCCCAGTCCCCGGGAGCTGGGTGGTTGTGAGTCGCTATGTGAGTGCTAGGAATTAAATCTTCGCTGGAGCGCAAGCACCCTTAACTGCTAAGCCATTTCTCTAGCCCCATGTTTTTTTTTTGGGGGGGGGGTGTCCTTATGTATTCCAGGTTGGCCTCAAACTCATTTTGTAGCTGATAAACTGAATTCTGATTCTCTTGCCTCTGCCTCCCAAGTACCGGGACTTCAGGAGCCCACACCCCACACCAAGTTCATGCGCTGCTGGGGATGGAGCCCCGGGCTCTGTGCAAGCCAGAGAAGCACTCACCCAACTGAGCCACACCCCCAATCCCACGATTTTGTTAAAAAAAAAAAAAAAGACAAGGTCTCATGCTATCCAGGCTGGCTTCAGATCTGATGCAGAGCCAAGGATGACTTTGAATTTCTGAGTCTCTTGCCTCCAGTTTCCAGGGCCTTGGGCCAACTGAGCCACATGCCCAGCCCCCAGAGCCAGTTTTAAAGCAGCTCTCCTGCTCGCTTCCAGTGTTCTGCAGGCACCTTCTGTCCACTGTATCAAGAGCCCTCAGCTTCTGAGCCTTGAGGGGTGGCTGCACCCCATTAGAGCCCACGACATGATCCACATGTCATTACATGGTTTTGGCCACACCACGGGTACTTGCTCACCAGCACACTGGGCCCTTTTGCGCTCAGCGGTTAACCTCTCCCCTCCCAAAAGCTTATCCCCGCTGTGGTCAGCATTCTCATCTACTCCAGAGATGGGCTGGCTCCTCCCTCTTTGACCTTATAGGGTCAGCCACTCCTCATGTGACACACAGCACCCACAGCCCGTAATCACGTCTTCCACGGTGTCAGGTGCCATCTTGTGAGCTTACTTAGTCTTAATCCCCTACTCCTGTGAGAGCTTACTGCCGTCACTTTGCAGATGGAGTAACTGAAGCTAGGGACCTAACCACTTCCTCCTCCAAATCATCCTGCCTGCTCTTCATCGTCTGCAGAGCCAGTAAGCCTTGCTCAGCCACCACTTCCTCCTGAAACCTTCAGGGTGTCCTCATCCTTCAAAGGCCACACCTTTCGCATCTTTGTCATACAAAGTTTGCTTTCCAGCCTTAACGTAATACTTCTCTATGTATGATTCATTCCTTGTGACCAAGTGGTCACTTCAGGACTGGCACCCATCCCGATTAAACCCAGCTCTGGCATATGGAGCTGGTGTCCCGTGCAAACTGTCCTCCATTCTAACAGCCTTCCATCTCCCAAGCAGCCATCACAGGCCGGGGACTCCACTGGGCATCTCTACAGTGTCCTCCCTTAGTTTCGTAAACTGCAGTCTTCCAAATGAAGTAGCCTAGCAGTCACTTGTTCAAGGCTCCTTGGCAGAGGGCGGAATAAGGTCAGTTTGGCTCCCGTGATGCTGGCCAGCTCTCGCTCCTGTTGCCTACTGTGGGAATCTGTGCTTATAGAACAGGGCTCACCAGAACTGGCACCTGGCTAGGTAGTGGCCCTTCCCACTTCCCTGACTCTGTCTGGCCCACTCACTGTGCTAAAACACTGTCACCACAATGAAACAACAGCCCTGGGCAGCTGGCTTATCTCTTCTTAGAGCTGAGCTGTGGTGAAGCCCTGACTAAAGGGCTGATTTTATATAAATGAGTTTTCAGCCGCTCAGCATAGCTCTGCCCTCTGCAGAACAGAGAGTGAAAGCCTCCGACTCTGCCAGCCAGCCTAATGTACCACCAACACCCGGCCTTGAGGTTGGGATTTCAGCGTCTGGGTTCCACAGCCCCATCTCTCTCCCTGACAACCCCGTCCTTCTGCTTGCTGAATCATGGTGCCTCTGCCTGCAGGGCTTTGACTTTGAATAAAGAGACAGATGCCTGGAAATTACCAGGCTTGCTCCTGACAGTGGAAAACTGGCGAGTCACTGCCTTGCTTTGAAGGGAGAATTTGGAGTGGTAAACAGCCAGGCCAGACACTTTTAGGTGACAGGAAAAGTGGAATGTAAATGTCTACCTTCCTAATGAGGGGTCCAGAGACTCAGAATCACAACCCTGAGATCCTAGGCACATGGTGGCAGAAGGATGCCACCACCTGCCCAGAGACCTTGTGAGTCTTCTCTGATCAGACTCAAGAACACCTCATTAGGAAAGTTTAACTTCAGGATCCCCAGTGTGGCCAAACCCAAACCCAAACCCATCCAATCACGCTGTGTCTTCAGGCCTGCCCTTGGCTCTTCCTTCAGATGATTCTCATTGGCCTTTTTGAGTTGCTTTTATATATTTAGAACATATATTTTTGAAATATTACAATACAGTACAAATTTCAAATGTGGCATTTTGCCCAGTGTTGGACTAATCCCCAGGTCAGGAAGGGGTTCCACCTCACTCCTGAGTCTTCCTTCCTGAAACTGGCATCAGAATCAAATTGAAGAAGCTAGAAAGATGGCTCCGCAGTGACGAACACTGACTACTCTTCCCATGACAACAAGGGCAGTGGGCACCCGGCACAGAGCTGGCAAAGAGGAGGGGCTGAAAAGTTAAAAATGGCTTTGCTAAAGTTCCATGCTAGGTACTGCTGCAAATTCTTACCCCTGCCGTGTGTGTGTGTGTGTGTGTTATACACATGTATGCACTTGATTCTCAACACGCACACGGAGACTTGCAAACTGTTAACTCCTGTTCCAAAGGATACGACGCCCTCCTCTGACCTCTGTGGGGAGCAGGCATGCTTACGCTGAACAAACAAACATCTAGGAAACACACACACATAAATTTAAAAAAAGAAAAGAAAACTCAAGGTGATGGTGTTGTAGGACTGTAAACCCAGTTACTAGGGAGGCTGAGGCAGGAGGATTAGAAGAATTTCAAAGCCTCCCTGGACTACACAGTGAGTGCAAGGCCATCAACGTTAAGAACCTGTCCCAAAACAGAGTGAAAAGAGGGCTAGGGCTATAGCTCAGTGGTTGAGTACTTGCCTAGCATGCATGAGATCCTGGGTTCAATTCCCAGAATCACAAAACAAAACAAAACATCAAGGTGAAATCAAGGTTTCACTTGGGGCCTGCAGGACCCCACTCTAAACAGAGACACGGTCCCTTTTCCCAGAGATATCTCTAGACATGTGCTTCCCACTTGGAGCCTGCAGGGCCTCACCCTTCACAGAGACATGGTCCCTTCTTCCAGAGATATCATTAGACATGTATTCCCACTTGGAGCCTGCAGGGCCTCACCCTACACAGAGACACGGTCCCTTCTTCCAGAGATATCGTTAGACATGTGCTTCCCACTTGGAGCCTGCAGGGCCTCACCCTACACAGAGACACGGTCCCTTCTTCCAGAGATATCGTTAGACATGTATTCCCACTTGGAGCCTGCAGGGCCTCACCCTACACAGAGACACGGTCCCTTCTTCCAGAGATATCGTTAGACATGTGCTTTGCATTTGGGGCCTGCAGGACCTCATTCTACTAAGACACGGCCCCTTCTTCACTCTCAGGGGCTAGAGTTTTAACAGCAAGCGCTAGAAGCACTTTTTACTTTTTAATAACCCTGCAGCCCGGCAGTCATAATGGAGAAGGCCATTTATATGAAATTTTAAATTTTCTAAACGGTGAGCAGAGACCCAGATAGGAGCTGCACGGTAAGCTTCCTGCCGCACAGACGCTCTCGCGACCTCATTTCCAGACCCAGTGTTTCTGAGCCAACAGTAAATGAGGTTTTACTAAGAACACCCTTCTCTCTTGACCCTGATTCAATTCCTTGTGAAGATGTCATCTGTGTGGTCCAGAACGAAAGGTAAAGGACAAAGTGGGGCTTGCCTTGTGGCCCCGAGGGAAGGAACATTCTCTTTACCGGCAGTGAGCAGGCCAGGGGCCTGAGAGGTGGCTGGGTCAGGCTAAGGAAGACAGAAGCCCCCTCGCTCCTCCCAAGCACTTGGCAGCTTGGCCCTCAGTCTGATTTTCTGCCTATCAGAAACTATGAGAAGCAGAGGCTCAAGGTGGGGATAGTCAGGGCTCAGTGGGTCCACAGCCCCAGGTAAGGAAGTCAATAGGTCACCGGGTCAGCCCTTCCAAGACTGCTTATGAGAGGATCTGTCCAACAACCTTGACCTCCTTTTCAAAGCTGTGGCAAACTCCAGGGTCACTCAGGCCCCTGCGACATCCCTAACACATTAAGGGGTCTGACAAAGAGGTCTTCCAGGCTGTGAGGGCTAGCGACTGACTCTAAAATGACCTGGAAGATGGGCCTGGCGGCAGCAGGATCATCTTTATCCCTGGTGAGCAGGACTATTCTTTAACTGGAACCCTAGACCGTAAGCGGAGAGAGGGGCGAAGCAGTAGAACGCATGTGTTTACTGCAGTCTGCGGCTTAACTGGATGAGCATAACCAGCTGTCTCGGAGTTTCTGCCCCTGTGACTTCCCTACAGTGATGGGCTGTAACCAGGAACTGTTAGCTGAGTATCTTACTATTGGGTTACTTTCCAAGACAATTCTTCTGCCAAACTCCGGTACCCCTGCCCAGCCATGGTAGATGGCCGCAGAAGTGTAACTACATCCAAATCTGTAGATCATAGATGAGGAAAGCTAGCATGGAGCTCGGCTGGGACCCTTGAGGCAGATGCACCGTGTCATGGCTGAGTGTAGGACTCTGGGACAGTGGGCCAGCCACCCACGGCAGGGCTGAACGAGCCTGGCACTGCTCTCTCATTCAAACGCACTCAGCTTCCTCTGGTTTCAGTACCCACACTGGCCCAGGAATAAGCTGCAGAGTGAGCAGGAGGATATGAGGCCTCCTGAGGAGCCAGCCACCTGCCACCTGCCACCTGCCACTGTTCTGGCAAAGAAAGCCTCAAAGGGGCTCTACCGCCTTGGGCTGTGGTTGAGGCAGGCCCGAGAATGGGAAGGACTTCTGCAGCTGGGTACCCCAAGGCTGACATTTGTCAACCAGTTCTCTATCCACTTGGTACCCCGAAGCAGACATTTGTCAACCAGTTCTCTATCCACTTGGGCCAGCTCTCTGGAGGAAGCCAAGGGAGCTGAGGTGAGCCCCCTGCTGAGCAAATTCCTTCACAAGGAGGCATCACCAAAACTCAGCCGTGGTGTTTCGAAACCTTTGGTGGCCCTGTGCAGTAAGAGGGTTTCCTCCTATACACATCTATGCTGGAGTCTAGTGACAGCTCAGTTGGCAGGAGGGCTGCCTGGCACACACAGAGCCCTTGGCTCAGCCCTAGCACCACATCAACTAGGCACGGCAGTGATCCTGGCACCTGGGAGTGAAGGAAGGAGGGTCAGAGATTCAGGGTCATCCTCAGCTATATGAGGCCATCCTGTGTCACAGGAGACCCTGTCTCGAAAGCAAACAAGCACGGGGATACGTGCTTCAGCACAAGCATGAAGACAGGTGAGATCCTGAGAACCTACACAAACGGCAAGTGGCTACGGGCGCACCTGTAATTCCGGCACTCGCCAGGCAGAGACAGAGATCTCAGAAACAAGCGGCTAGCAAGACTAGCCTGGGTCAGGAGCTCTGAGTTCAACTGGGGGACCTTACCTCAATGAACAAGGTGGAGAATGAGCAATAAAGTCTCGATGTCCACCTGGGATCTCCACGCGTACACAAGCACATACACACATACCCACAATCCTACACATATGAAACACACATACTTACATGCAAAGAAACAAAAAAAAACAAACAAAAACCAAGCAAAGAAACATGCATGGTTTACTCATGGGTACTGTTTCCATGACAGATGAAATGCTGCCCAGACTCCCTAGGCTGGGTGCCTCCACCTACAAGAACCACAGCCTTCAGGCTGTCTGGAGTGGGAGGTAGGCTGTTCATCCTGCAGGCTTGCGGCATAGAGCCCAGAAGAGCTGGAGTTTTAAAAGAACCCATGGAGATGTGCAAGTTCTGCAGAAGGCTTCATTAAAAACAGGGACTGGAAAGTCATTTACAGTATGTTCGGCTACAATACACAAAATTTAGCCGTAAGACACACTACAGTTTGGGTCTGGAGTGCCTAACCAGAGCTCATGTAGAAGGCTGTATGCTCTAGGTGATGTGTGTGCCTCTCGGGTGTGGGGCCTAATGGGAATTATGTTTTTGGTGGGTGATAGCCTCAGCTCAGAGGTCAGCAGCTAATGGCCAGGCTAGGATAGAAGGAGCTGAACATAAGCAATGTCCCAGAACATAGCAAGTCACCCAAGAGGCCACGCTTTCACAGGACAGCACTAGGCAGAGAGCGGGGAAGAGCGATTAGACACCCTTCCCTGTATCCACCGCATCTGAGTGAGCGCTACTCTTTACTCAGGTTCATGCTCCTTTCAGAGCAAAAGGGTCCAGACATGGCACAACCCACCACACACCTGCACTGACCTGCTGATCCATTGTCCCTGGCCTCAGCTTCCTCCCAGACCCTGACATCACCCAGCAAAAGCCCCAGCCTCTCAACTGTCTCTTGGCTTGTCTGCAGCCTATCTTTTCTGACAACAGCAAACGAAACCAACCAGGCATGTTTGAGACACTGTGTTCCCAGCAGTCTGTCAGCAGGCTGCAGAAAAAGTGAGGGCAGGCAGGAGAGGGGGAGAATCTGGTTCAATTCCCTGTACCCACAGGGCAGCTCACAACTGTAACTCCAGTCTCCATGGGAACAGACACCTTCTACTGCCCTCCTTGGGTACCAAGCACATAGGTGGCACACATTCATACATGCAGGCAAGACACTCACACACATAAGATAAACAAATGTGGTAGGAGGGGCAGACCCAAGTCTGTGACCGGGCCTCTCACCAACGCATAGGTGTGATGGGGGGGGGGATACACCCAAGGCCATGGCCAGGCCTCTCACCTGGAGCACAGGTGTGATGGGGGGGATACACCCAAGGCCATGGCCAGGCCTCTCACCTGGAGCACAGGTGTGATGGGGGGGGGGATACACCCAAGGCTGTGGCCAGGCCAGGCCTCTCACCTGGAACACAGGTGTGATGGGGGTGGGGATACACCCAAGGCCATGGCCAGGCCTGTCACCTGGAACACAGGTGTGATGGGGGTGGGGATACACCCAAGGCCATGGCCAGGCCTCTCACCTGGAGCACAGGTGTGATGGGGGTGAGGATACACCCAAGGCCATGGCCAGGCCAGGCCTCTCACCTGGAGCACAGGTGTGATGGGGGTGAGGATACACTCAAGGCCATGGCCGGGCCTCTCACCTGGAGCACAGGTGTGATGGGGGGGGGATACACCCAAGGCCATGGCCAGGCCTCTCACCTGGAGCACAGGTGTGATGGGGGGGGATACACCCAAGGCCATGGCCAGGCCTCTTACCTGGAGCACAGATGTGATGGGGGTGGGGATACACCCAAGGCTGTGGCCGGGCCTCTCACCTGGAGCACAGGTGTGATGGGGGGGGGGGATACACCCAAGGCCATGGCCAGGCCTCTTACCTGGAGCACAGATGTGATGGGGGGATACACCCAAAGCCATGGCTGGGCCTGTCACCTGAAGCACAGGGGTGATGGGGGGATACACCCAAAGCCATGGCCAGGCCTCTCATCTGGAGCACAGGTGTGATGGGGGTGGGGATACACCCAAGGCCATGGCCGGGCCTCTCATCTGGAGCACAGGTGTGGTAGGGAGTATACCCAAACCATAGCCGGGCCTCTCATCTGGAGCACAGGTGTGGTAGGGAGTACACCCAAAGCCATGGCCGGGCCTCTCATCTGGAGCACAGGTGGGTAGGGAGTATACACAAAGCCATGGCCGGGCCTCTCATCTGGAGCACAGGTGTGGTAGGGAGTACACCCAAAGCCATGGCCGGGCCTCTCATCTGGAGCACAGGTGTGGTAGGGAGTACACCCAAAGCCATGGCCGGGCCTCTCATCTGGAGCACAGGTGTGGTAGGGAGTACACCCAAAGCCATGGCCGGGCCTCTCATCTGGAGCACAGGTGTGGTAGGGAGTACACCCAAAGCCATGGCCGGGCCTCTCATCTGGAGCACAGGTGTGGTAGGGAGTACACCCAAAGCCATGGCCGGGCCTCTCATCTGGAGCACAGGTGTGGTAGGGAGTATACCCAAAGCCATGGCCGGGCCTCTCATCTGGAGCAAACGTGTGATGTCAAGATCACCACAGTGGTGTTCTCAGACTCCACCCACCCTTCCCTGCCTGGTTAGTATCTGTAGCCTAGAACCATGGGTTTAAACTGAGGATGTAGCTCAGAGTATCTGCCAGCATTGCATAAGCCAGGCACGGTGGTGCACAGCTATTAGTCCAGCATCTGGGAAGTGGAGGTGGCAGGATTAGAAGACCAAGGTTATCCTTGGCTATACAGCAAGTCTGAGGACAGCCTGGGTTACCCAAGGATCTCAATAAACAAACAAATAAAATGAATAGACAGACAGACAGACTGATAGATCGATCGATCACAGCTTGAAGGGGCTCATCTGCCTCAGCACCCTGAAGGGCCCACTCTGGAGCAGAGGAGAGGCTGCTTGCCAGCCTGTCCATCTCCTTTCACACTGACTAGCCACTGCGCCTAGACTGAAGTTACCAGGAAGGCCGAGGACACAGCCAAAGACTGTGCTCCTGAGTGTTCTGGGTGTGGGTGGGGTGGCCAACAGTCAACTCCTGGACACTGTGGCAGCTCAACGTGCAGGTGCCAGGCGGGCCCTGACTCGCTCTTGTCTAGTCACTGAAGAGCGTGGGAAGGGGTCAGAAACTGCACACGGAGCGACAGTCTAGCCATTTCCCCATTTTGCCTCTCAGTTTGTCCCAGGGAAAACACGAATTTTGCTTCATCATCACCCACAAGGATGGGATGGAGTCTGTGTAAATACGGACTGTCCCAGGATGCATTGCCACACAAGAGTATACCTTAACGGATGCTGGTGTCGGTGAGGACCGGAACACCAGACACTCCTTGACACCCGCTGTGGATGCGCTGGAAGAGTTTCTAGGACCCCAGATGCACACAGAGCCGGGCTAGTCATGCACAAATTCCACTGTCACGGTGTGTGCAGCACAATTAAGAGAACGTGCTATCTCCAGAGATAAACCCCATCCATATCATTTCCAATAGCAATAAAGAGAAGAGGCTTCCCACCACAGGCACTCAAGATGTTCCTCCCTCTGACACTATTAGACTAAACGAGTCTCCACCATGAACCTTCCCTCAGTGCTCCGTGGCAGTGAGAGCAAGCTGAGAGGACCCAGCTGCCTGCCTTCTGCGCAGGGAGCCAAACACACATCCTGCTGGGCATGCGTGCATTTCACGGGCGGATGAAGTCGGAAAGGGGCAGGAGATGAAATGAGCGTCTCCTTGGGGAACGCTGGCTCGAGGCTTATGGGCTGCAAAGCTTCCCGACCAGATGTGCAGATGGAAACCTAACCTCCTTTGATGCCTGCGTCCCCATTTTCATGCCTCTGTGAGCTAAAGGCACTTATCCCCGGCTGGCCCTGGCTCCACCCCACACCTGGACTGTGCTGAAGGGGTGGAGGGAACTAGCATCGTTATCATGAGGTGACCTGGGTGTGGCTGAGAAGCCTCCTCCCCTTCCTATACCCCACTGGGTGGGAGCAAAAGCTCAGAAAAGCAAAGCCTGTGCCAGTTTATAAGACAGGCCACCATCCAAGCCTTGGTGATAAAAGTTTCAAATGTCACTGAGTTATGGGTGGCTCCTTCCCCTACAAAAAACCCAGGTACAAAGTCTTCACTTTTATCTCAGCTCACAGGAATTGGGAGGGTGCCTTGGGACTGTGGCTCTGTCCTACCCTTCCACCTGCTCAGATGGCTTCATCCCGAGCTTCATGGAAACACATCCTGAGCCAGAAAATCATCTATATTTCCAACCTCCAAAATTTTGGCTCAGTGGCCCCATCTCCTACTGGTCCACACACCCAGGTGAAGCCCACATAGTCCCTTAGTGTTGTGGCTCTGATCAGCTCCTATCTCTCGCCCAGGCTCCTGCTGAGGCTTGAAAGTTGATGCAGGGGCATGCCAACAAAGCCTGAGGGTGAAGGATGGAAGACAGCTACAGGGAACAGTACTGGCTGGTAGGAGAGAGAGCCAAGGAAGGCGAGTGACGGCAGCAAAACCGTCATGGCCCAGCCAGACAAGCACCTGGAACAACGGAGATGGGCAGCTGGGTAGAGAAGGGAGGAGAGATTTTGCTCCAAACCTGGGGACAGGAGGGGACAGGAGGATGTGAGGAAGGGAGACACAGGAAGTCCGTCTGGCACCTTCCCCCATAGACCTTTAAGGACCAGAGGGTCTCATGGGACAGGAGAGGGTCTGTCCCTCCTAGAGCAGATTTCTGTCCCAAGGCAACAACCCAAACCCAGAAGGGAAGAAAAGACTGCACAGGCCCCAGTACTGTGGATCTCTGGGCTGTCTCCACCTACCACCCACTCTCTGCTCATCACTCTGGGTGGGCTAGGAACCTTGCAGAAAACCAGACTCTCTCGCCCACACTCCGCTTATAGCTCCTTAACAAATTCCCCTCACAGCTCTCATCCAGGGCTCAACAAAACAAGCCTACTACCGTTTAATTTTTGTAGACCCAACCCTTGGTCAGGTCATTCCACACTCAAGCGCGGAAGGTGTCCCTCACACGGACCAACAGGAAAGGCAAGCCCTGCCAAGTCCCCTCCCGCAAGGTCCTCAGCACCCACAGGAATGAACTTCACCCCTAACGCTACACCCACTGTCCTGAGAATCCAAGCAGGTCACTGCCCTCTCAGAGCCCTGTTTCCCTGCAAAAAAACAGAGAGTCTGCCCATGAGAAGCTGGTCAGATCGGTCACAAGAATGTCAAGGGTCTATTTACACCAGCCAAATAACATGGTCCCCAATATTTTAATATCCTTTTCTAAACCCGGTGTTTCCAGGCAGCTTCACATACCTGTGGGCCTCCTTAACAAGGGCTGCACCTGAGCCTTTCCAGGCACAGCTAGAAGGCGTGCTGGCACAGCTGGGACAGAGTTTCAGGCTGTTGTTCGCCAAAACCCCAGACGTCTGTTCTGGTCCCAGGAGACAGGAATCACAGTCTGCCACGATCCGCAGCCGCCCATCCAGGAACAGTTAGGTGCAGGGGTTCATAACTGCACCGACACACACAAGTACAAGTACACCCCTGCATGAGCACACCCAAGCCCAAATGAACACAACCATATGAGCACACAAGTATGCCTACATGTGCACACACGCCTGTGTGAGCACACACACCTGTGTGAGCACACACACCTGCACACTCACTCTGATGGAATCCCTTTAGTGATCCCAGCTTGAGTCCCGTGAGGGATGCCCACCTGGCAAGCCCCCTTGTCTGTCAAGTGGCACTCCATCCTCACTGGTCGAATCTCTCAGCCCAAGTCCCTAATGAGGCCATCGAAAGCAAACCCTCCTCAGCAACATTCTGTAGCCAGCATGACCAGCACATCACATCACAAGAGCTAAGTACAGCAAACCGGAAATCCAGAACCCTGCTTGATGGTGTCCTCTCCAATTAACCCTGACTTCTAATTCTAAGCCTTGTTTCTGAATCTGAGGTGACATTTGTATAGAGACACATCTTTAAATGGCATGTTAATCCAAGCAACACCGGGGACTTAAGCATATTTACCAAGTTGATTCCTAAGAACAATGGCATAAAAGCGATACGTAAGCTACCCAAAGACGTCTCTGCCATAGGATCCCTCTAGGGTATTTCCCCAGACCTCCTTGAGGAACCCTGGGTGTAACATATGGCAGATTCCGTGAGAGCTGTGACCTCAGACTGCACATTCTCCCTTAGTTATCCTAGGTAAAACAAACAAACAAACAAAAACAGATTGTTGATGGCTTCTGAGTAGGGTGATATTTTCTTCATGTGAGCCAACCTCTGACACCAGGGGAGGTTCCACATCCAAGGTAGTAAACACGCAACCGCAGAGTCATTCCGGATGTTCCAGATAGTACCCCCACCCCACACCCATATACACACACACAGGCTTGGAGGCTTCTCTCTCTAGCTGTGCCCCAGAGGAGTTGATAGCGCCCTCCCTCACACCCATATACACACACAGGCTTGGAGGCTGTGTTTAGCTGTACCCCAGAGGAGCTGATAGCGCCCCCCCCTGCACAGTGTGCCCATATACACACACAGGTTTTGAGGCTCTGTTTAGCTGTGCCCCAGAGGAGCTGATAGCACCAGATGACCTACAAGTCTATACTGGCACTTTTGGTTCCCAGCACTGTGGTCCCAGCAGGTTATGAGTAGGGCCAACCCCTTGGAAACATCTCCTCTGAACCCCTAGAGTCAGCCAATCATCTGCAAACCTCATCTGATCTCTGACCTTTCTCACCTCCTTCCATCGGATGACACCTCAGCTGCTAGTTAACGTGAGAAGTCCCACAGACGAGGAGCGTGCACATAAGAAATCTCCACCAGCGATGGGGGCGTACAAGATCAAAGCCGGGTTCCTCCTGAGGCCTCTCCCCTTGCCCTGTGGACCATCTTCTCCATGTAGTCACACGTCCTCATCCCTTTGTGTGTCTGCGTCCCAATCCCCTCCAAAGGACACCAGTCAGACGGTCAGGGCCCACCCTAAGGGCTCCAATTAAACTTCATCACTTTCTCTCAAGACCCTGTCTCTAAATAAAGGCAGTTGGAATTAAGATTTCAATGCATGAATTTAGGCATGGGGGGGGGGGGAGCACAGATACACACAGTTCAGCCCTGAATGGACAAGAGGGGACCATCAGCAGGCCAAATGTTGAGGACAGAATTACAAACAGGTCTTGGGCAGAGCCATAGACCTAAGGCCTCCGTGCTTCAGCACTGACTCCACCCTGGTTTCCATGTCAATCTCCAGGCTCTGAGGACACTGCACCTCTGTGCATCCCTTCTGCCTGCATCCCCTCCCTGTGGCCGGCACTGTCACAGCCTGCAGGATGTCAGACTCCGTTTCAGGCCTGCAAACAGCTTCTCCGTGCAGAAGACGCCGAAGCTCAAGGTGAGCAGGACACGTGGATCCTTCCACTCTCTGATGTGAAGCTCAGCCAATGGGTTAAAAAGGCTGACCCAGGAGCCCAGTGGAACCAACAAAAATCAAAAGGCTCTTTCAAAGTCAAGTCCTGTTACTTAGCAACCTGACAGGTTACTAGGGTGGCATGTGTAATGAACACGGACTTGCCAGGAAGAGGAACCAGATTTAGCAAATCAAAGTGAGAGCTCTCAGTTCAATTTAAATATCCAATAGACAGTATACGTTTTCCTATGTAAGTGTGCCCCTGAGGACGATCTGAGATGAGCTGACACTGAGAGGTTGTTTATACCACTGGGTGAGTCAGACTAGGGCCACTCAGAGTCTAAACACACGCTCATCTAGACCCAGCTTCCTCCAGTCTTCTTGTGGAGCTCCTGATGGTGAACACTGTCAAACTGACAAGATCTAAATCTCCTAGAAGACAATCCCCTGGTCATTAAAATGACGTTTTACATCTATGAAGGACTACATCTCCAAAACAGGAGCTACAAGAAAGCCCTTCTTTGCTCGAGCTGTTTTTCATCTGTCTGTCTCTGTCACCGCAATGCAGGGCCACACCTCCCCACTCCACAAAGGAACACCATGACGGCCCACGTCTCATCCACGCACTCCACCACCATGGACCACACGTGCCACACTTCTGATCTGGTCCACAGACGGACACAATCAACACTGTCAACAGTAGCAGTTACGTGGCAAGTGCAGGGCCAGGTGACTGGACAGTCTCCAGAAGATGCTGTTGATGGCATCTGCAACCTCTGCTAAATCCAAGTCTTGCCAAGATGGTAGGTACTATGTCTTTGCCCATGGCGCCGGCGATCCCTCTTTTACTCATTTCTCAAGGTCAATTTCTCAACCCATCAAGGCGCTGGAATTCAAACTATACCCAGAAACAATCACTCCTACCCACCGTCTCTTCCCAGGTTACAAGTGTCTAATCACTCAGGCCCTGCGGCATCTTCTCAAAGCAGCACGTGTCTTCAAAAGCCACGCTAGGCCCCATACGCCTCTGTTAAAGGGCACCAGAGACTCGACATCATACCCTGTAAATCAGGCTCTGCAAGACCACTTCACACCTCCCCTTCCTTAATCTCCTGACCCCCCTCTTCTATGTCCCCACTTCCTGGTTTGCTCCTCATCCCTCTGGGGGCCTTACTGCACTAAGCTTGCAGTCCAGGCCTCATGAAGGACTTCATCTGCCTGTGTGGGTGCAACACCCACTTCCTGCACGGACACTTGGCCAACTCCCCTACCACCCGTGAGCGTGTTCTTCTCAGGGAAGCCTGCCCGTCCTGTTGAACTCTGCAGAGATCCTTCCCCTGCTGTCACTGAGACCCTGAGTCCTGCCCACGGCTTCCGTTGTAACACTTCTTCTAGCATGCCATCGGTGTGTTATGTTTCCTGCTGGTTATGATCCCATTACTGAGCACAGGCCTCACCCAGGCAGCCTCGGCTCTCCTCACAAGAGTCTCCCAAAAGCCTGGATCAGAACTTGAGATGTAATGTGCTTCTAAGCAAGACCGCACAGGGAAGGGGAGCGAAGGAAAAAGCCAGCTGCTTCCGGGGCACCCAAGTGCCAGGCTCAGGGATAATGATAATGCCCACACCTTCCTGGAAAGCAATATTCTCTGCTTTACCACTGAAAGGAGCAATCAGAGATGCCTAGCAGCTGTAAAGTATCAGGCCATGGCTATGATCGATCAGGATCAAGACCTGTATGATTCCGCGCCACCCTGAGAAACACCCAAAGTAGGGGCCAAGGAGATGGCTCAGCAAGGAAAGGTATTTTCTACCCAGACTGATGACCTCAGTTCCATCCCTAGAGCCCACATGGTGGAAAAGCCAACTCCTTCAAGTTGTCTTCTGACCGCCACACGCATGCCATAGACATATAGGGTGTCTACAGTCACCACGGCGGTACCCCTCTTTCCACCATGCTTGTAGTTTAGTATGCAGCTTTTCAGAGGTGCACAGGCTCCCCATCTGCCTTAACAAGCAGCAGCAGGACCCAAACTAAACTCCAAAGCTGCTGCCGGAAGCAAAGTCTCGTGGGAGTAGGAAGCCAGTTCCTTACCAGACCTAGATTTCAGGAGCCTGCAGGAAGTGCTGGCTTTAAGAGTCTCAGGAGCAAAGGCAGGAAGCCTGCTTAGAAGAAACAGACCACATGCCCCAGAAGAAAGAGCAGCTGGAGGGTACAGGTGTAGCTTGAATTTTAATTAAAATAATCACAGCACCCAAAGGATTTCTTCGGCAATACATGTCTCATGACAGACACGCCACAATGACGCCCGATCTCCCCACTAACAGCTCCTCTAGCAAAGGTGGTCACAATGATCACTGAATGACTGACTTGGGAGATCGAGACTGCAAAGAGCAAAGCAGGGGTGGATGAAGAGAGCAGCAGAAAAGGTGGGACCTCAAGGCTTCATTCGGGGATGCGGGGATGGAAGGGATAACCAAGGGGTGGCAACGAAGGCACAAGTTCTGCACAGAGGTGACAAGAAAAGACACAGGGTGTTCACTGGCGACATTTCTGGATCTCAGACTAAAGGGAAACAAGGCCCATACACAACTCAGGCAGAATGAACTCAAACCTAAAAGGAAAGGGATACAGTCTGGCCACGTTGAAACCAGGGCAGCTCTGGGCAGGGACAAGGACTGCACAAGGGGCCTGGGGATGCTTCCCTCTGCAAATCCACAGCTCCCAAGGTAGGAAATGCATCTTTGGAATTGCGTGTAACACCCCAGGTCCACAACTAGGGCTAACAGCAGGGAAGGTCATGGCAGCAGAAGCCATGCCTGAGAATACAAGATGAGCCAGGAGGAAACTGGCCAGCAGGGAGCCAAGACTTGGCTTGAGCAGGAGCCCACCAAAGGGGTGATTAATATCACTTAATCATGGCCTACCACCAGTACTCCCCAGCAGTAATCCGACCTCAGTAGCACACACTAACCAGCTCACTCACACCTTCATTGCTACCTGACTGTTCACTTGCACAAACAGTTAAGCAACAGACATAACTCAGACTGAAGACATTCCCAAGATTCGTGTGGAATGGAGTTCTGAAAGAATGGATATACCTGGAGCTGGCAAGATGGAAAGGGTGCTTGCCCCCGAGCCTGACATCCTGTGCTCGATCCCTGAAACCTACATGGTGGAAGAGAAGTGACTCCTACAGTTGGCTCTGGCCTGCCTACACACACACACACACACACACTAAATATACATTTATTTACTTATTTGTTTGTTTGTTTGTTTGATACAGGGTTTCTCTGTGTAGCCCTGGCTGTCCCAGAACTCTATAGATCAGGCTTGCCTCTGCTTCCCAAGTGCTAGGACTAACAGTGTGTGCCACCGTGCCTGACTTTAAGTGGAACACAGTTTTTAAAGGGATAAATGTACTCAAAGACAAGGGAGAAGCTTTCAATAAAAACTTTCACGGCTGCTGAATTCAGAACAGAAACGAGAGTTTACCAGGTTCCTAGCATCTGCGTCCACTACATACCCCCCCAACACACACCACACAAAAATAAAGAATCTAAAAAACATTTTACACTTGAAAGTTAGACAGTTGGGGCTGGAGAGATGGCTCAGAGGTTAAGAGCACTGGCTGCTCTTCCAGAGGTCCTGAGTTCAATTCCCAGCAACCACATGGTGGCTCACAACCATCTGTACTGAGATCTGATGCCCTCCTCTGGCATGTGGGCATATAAATAAGAAAATCTTTAAAAAAAAAAAAAAGAAAGAAAGTTAGACAGTCAATACAAGAGTATAAGAAGTATGTTGCCCAAGTAACTTTTAAAAAAATCTGTTGACTATTGCATGTGTATGGGTTTTTGGACTGTGTACCATGTTTGTACCTGATGCTCTCAGAGGCCAATAGGAGTCAGATTCACTAGAACCAGAGTTACAAACAGATGTACGCTATCATGTGGGTGCTGGGAATCGATCCCAGGTCCTCTCGAAGGGCAGAAGTGCTCTCAACTGCTGAGCCGGCTCTCTAGCCCCAAAGCCTAGACAAATTTTATAGAGAATAATTATCCTTGGGGCTGGAGAGATGGCTCAAGAGTCAAGAGCACTTCCTGTTCTTCCAGAGGACCCAAGTTCAGTTCCCTGCACCTATGCCAAGTGGCTCTCACAAGTGCCTGTTAAGTCTCCAGTTCCAAGGGGTCCAACACCCCCTTCTGGCATCTGTGTACACAGACACACAGACACAGACACACAACAGACACAGACATAGACACACAGACACACACAAACACATATATACACACACTTTTTTAAAAAGAACATCCTTTCAGAGCTGACATGATACAAGGCAGAAAACTAGCTCAGATTGTAATAATCTTTGTAGAACTGTTTTATATATTAAAATGCATAGAACTACACAGCCCTTAATAATTTAATGGAATTTTATAGCCATTTAATTTCATCTGGGATGTAACTATTTCAGAGAAATGTCCTATCTTGGGGAGAGCTGTGGATAGAATGTAAAATGAAATAAAAAATTAAAATTAAAAACAACAGCAGCAAAAACAAAAAAAAAAAAAGTAGAAAAGCCAGAAGTTGAAAATTCAGGAAGAGGTCAAAATCCTTTACTACACGACTCATGGTAAACAATCTAGACTTAAAAAGAATACACAATGTACGAAAGAAAGAAAGCTCTAGAGAAAAACCATCTTCACTCTGGGAACTTACTCAAATACCAAAGGAACGGCAAATGACGTCAATTTCTTACGATTCTCATCTGTGATACTGGCTGGCGTTGAGGCAGCTGGATGGCCATATGTTCAAGACCAGCCTACACCATACAGAGACCTTGTCAAAGAAGGGGAGTGGGAATAAGTCCGTGTAATTTTCATTTCTAGAGACTAAAGCCCCACTCTACATGAGGGATGCTGTGAGCGCCAGGGAAAGGACACCACATTGTTCCACCAAGAGAGGAAGGCTCTCTGAGATCTGCTCTGACGATGACTCACTGTGCGAAGTTCTTGCTGGAAAACGTGGTACCGAGAGAAAATTCTCCCTAGGGTGACGTGCACTGTCCGTCCCTGAGCAGCAGGCATTTGGACATGCCAGCACACCGGCCTCTGCAGCCTGCTAGATTGAAGAGGCCCCAGCCTTGTTTCTGTTTTGTTGCTTCAATCCCCGTCCCCAGGAACTCTGAGAACCAAGTGATCACCCATGGGAGGGCAGGCATTCCTCACTGCACACCACTTATGTCCGCAGGAGGACACAAAGCCAGTGATTTTGTTAGCTTGAAAGGAAAGCACATTGGTCCACTGCCACATTCCCTGCTTTTCCAAGTGATCCTAGGAACAGTGCAGAAACATGAGTTAAAGCGCGCACACGCGCGCGACACACACATACACACAGGTGGGCCAACCCCTGAAATTTCCTCCTAAGAATGCCCAAAGAACACCCTGAGGCAGTGAGCAAGGTTCATCACACACACACACATACACACACCCCCCCCCCCACCTCCGGCTTTGGCGAATGAAATGACATCATCCCACCAAAACAAATCCTCACGTCTGTAAGCAAGCAAACCTGCGAGCGGAACCAGCAGAGGAAGGGAAGCGCACCCCAGATGAGGGGACCTCCTTGAACCCGCTGAAAGGGAACATCTCTCTGTTTTCATCAGCTCCCAGTAGAACAGCTGCAGGCAAGATCCAGGCTCTGATGGGGTGAAAAATTATTATTCCTGCCAGGCAGTGGTGGCGCATGCCTTTAATCCCAGCACTCAGGAGGCAACGGCAGGCAGATCTCTGTGAGTTCTAGGCCAGTTTGGTCTACAAGAGCTAGCTCCAGGACAGGCTCCAAAGCTACAGAGAAACCCTATCTCAAAAAACTGAGGGGAAAAAAAAAACATTATTACTCCTGAGCTATGCCCTTGATCCTTTCAACACTCAACCCACGGACTTCAATGTAAATGCTTTTAAACAAAACTCCAAAAGATATTCTTTTCATCTTACACGTTCACTTCACAGTCAGCTGCAGGCAAGACTTAAGCAAACATTTAGCCATTTGGGTAAAATGTGTATTTGATCTATCATACGCATGTGTGAGTGTCTGTGATTACATCCATGGATGTGTGGCGTGGGAAGACTGCAGGTCACAAACCCTGCAACTGGAGGACAGAAAGCTCAAAGTTTCTGATACGGGAGGTCTTAACCTCTCAGTGCTGGGGATCAGAGCCAGTGTCTTGTACATGTTAGGGGGTGCTCTATCAGTACATTACATCCTCCCAGCCTAAAGAGCTCTTGGTTAGGGAATCAGCATATTATTTTCAAATTATTAGGGAGAAATAGTCATTTCATTATAAAGTATGGGAAGAAAAAGAGACAAATAGAATTAAGATAGAAAATAGGGACCAGATCAGTAGTGGGGTACAGGCCTAGCAGGCACAAGGCCTGGCTTCAGTCTCTGCAGAGAAAGGGGGCGGGTGCAGAGGGAGAGAGATAGATATGACTATAAATAGCAGTCAGCTGATGTTTGACAAGGGTGCCAAGACAATTCAGTGAAGACAGAGTGGTCCTGCCAGAGAGCAGTGCTGAGAAACTGAGCATCTACACCCAAAACAACAAAACAGACACCTGACGTCATTCTGAGCAAACTCAGAATGGAACGGATACACGCGTAGGAGCTAACGGAGACAGCGCTGTGATGTCTTACACCAACTGTCACCCGGAGGTCCTAGAATTACCCAGCTATGGGCATGCCTGTGGAAGGTTTCCTTGCAGCGGGAAGACCCACTCTAAATGTGGTCCTGGGTTGCATGAGAAGGGGAAACCGAGCCGAGCACTTGTATTCACCACGCTGCTTCCTGACTGCAGAGGCCATGTGACCAGCTGCCACGACTTCCCCACTGTGGTGGGCTGGACCCTTGAACTTTGGCCCAGACGAACCGTCCTTAAGTTGCTTTGACCAGGTCATTTCTCATAACAGCAGCATACAGAAGAGACACTTACAGGCGGAAGCGCAGGGACACAGGGACTGTAGTGACCTTGTCACTACTTCCCAGACACAAAGATAGAGCAGGGAGGGGAGACACCGCCACAATGTACAGGCTCTCTGCTTTTAAGGATTCATTTGGAAGTCACTGGTCTACTAGAAGACAAGTACAGTACCAAGAATATATAAAGAACTCGTACAATTCAATCACAAAAAAGGCAAACAAGGAGACATGAGAAAGGATTGGATTAGACTCTCCAGAGGGGGCGGGGCAGGGAGGGGAGTCAGTTGGTAAAGTGTTTGCCACACAAGCATATGGATCTGAGTTCAATTCCCAAAACCCCCCATGAAAAAGGCCAGACCTAGTAGTGTGTACTTGTGATCTCAGCATGGAAGAGGCAGAACTAGGAGGATCCTCAGGCTGACTGGCCAGCCCGTTGAGCTGAACCAATGACATCCAGGTAAATGTGAGAGCTCTGCCTAGAAAAGATACGGTGATGAGGGACGGAGGAGGACACCCAAGGCTGACCTCTGGTTCCACAAACGGGCACGGGTACCGGAACACACATGAACATGCACACACGCACACACACACACACACACACACACACACACATACACAGAATATTCAAAAGACAATAAATGTTAAGGAGAGATGCTTGACTTCAGGTGTAGAGGCTAGCCCAAATCAGGACCTTCTTAGATCTACTCTGCCCTCAGTAGATGACTAAAATCAATCCCTAGGCCCAGTGTGAGGGGACAAGAAGAAAGCCCCTAGCAAGCCACATACTGCTCCTGAGACTTGCACACAGGGTAGCCACAATGGAAAATAGTCAGGGAGAAGCCAAAATGTTACTGTAGGAAACAGCAACTCTACCCTTAAGGCATAGACCCAGGAAGGATGAAGACTACATGCACACAAAGATGTAAGCTGTTGGCTCTTACTCCAAACTGTAGTTACAACCCAAACAAATCTCAACTAACTGATGAACAGATAATGCAGTATGAACTAAGGACCTGCAATCTGAGAGTAAGATTCAAAGTGCCCCCAAATCCATACTCAGGTGTGGTGGTACAGGTCATACTAGGGACCGAAAGTCCAGCTTAGACTACACACATATCAAGTTCCACATCATTCTGAGGTACTAAGTGTGATCCTGTCTCCCAAACCAAAACATAAAAATAAATGAAGAAACTCTAAACAAGAAACAAACTCTTAGATGTAATGAGAATCAGAAGAGGATCCCCAGCAAAGTACCATATGACAAAGGCCGGCACAGCACACCACAGCTTAGAGAGCAAAACAGAGGCCCCCGTGCCACCCACCAGTATACCATGACCACTGTACCACACTGCCTGTTCCTAGCCATCTTCCTGGAAGGTCCCCTACCACTCTGAGTCCCCCCACAGGTGTATGGGGTGGGGAGTCCTGTGCTCCCCAAGGTCAACTCGGAGTTCAGCTAAAGGTTACTTGAGATGCAACTATACAAACTGCAAGTTTCAAACCAATCCTCACCCAGGGTTCATTCACACAGGGAAGCTCAGTCCCCTCCCCTTCTCTCTCTCTTTCCTTTTTCAAGACAGGGTTTCTCTATGTAACCCTGGCTGTTCAGGAGCTCACACCGAAGATCAGGCTGGACTTCAACTCAGAGATCCGCCCGTTTCTTGCCTGGGATTCAAGGCATGCACCACCAGGGCCCAACTTCTTCTCTTTTTAAAAAGGTTTATTTATTTTTATTTGTATGTTTTTTTGCCTGCATGTATGTAAGAACACCAAGTGCACACAGTGCCCACAGAGGCTGGAAGTGGGTGTCAGACCCCTGAAGCTGGAGTTATAGACAACTGTGAGCCACTGTGTAGGTGCTGGAATCAAACCTGGATCCTCTGCAAGAGGCTCTCACCCACTGTGGCCTCTCTCTTGAGACAGTTTTCAGCCCTGACTAGTTTTTACTTGTTCTTATACCATGTTCTGGAATCCCACGTAAATCTCTTTCCCCGATCACCACACACCAAGACCCATCTCTTTCTCCAACATTCGTCAGCCTCCCCTCCACCCTCCCAGGTCCCAGGAGACTGAATTTATCTCCCTGTCTCAGCAGGGCTCAAAGTGCTTGCTGAATTAATACCTCTCACATCTCACTCCCTGCTGAAGGAGAATAAACCCACTACAACAGTGGTCCCCGGTGTGTAAGTCATCCTGCCCCCAGCGCAGCGAAGTCCAGGAATGTACCTGGGTACCACCGAGGAGAGGGGCAAAGGCAGGTGGGCCTGGGTACCACCGAGGAGAGGGGCAAAGGCAGGTGGGCCTGGGTACCACCGAGGAGAAGGGCAAAGGCAGGTGGGCCTGGGTACCACCGAGGAGAGGGGCAAAGGCAGGTGGGTCTGACATGTTGCTTAATGCCATATGAAGCACAGGACAGACCCCCCCGCTTCCAACGAAAAATAATCTAGTCTAAAATCTCATCAGACATGTAGACCATGGCCAGCAATCTACGCTTAGGTATTTGTGCCCAAAATAAACGGAGGAATATAGATCCTCAAAAACACAAGCAGGTAACTGCAGAGACAGTTCAGTAGTTAGGAGCACTTGCTGCTCTTCCAGAGGAGCAGAGTTCAGCTCCCAGAACCCACATCAGGTAGCTCACAGCCATCTCTAACTCCAGCTCCAGGGGATCTGACGGCGCTGGCTTCCGTGGGAACCTGCACTCTTGTGCACATGCCCACAGCAGACACACACTTACACATGATTTAAAACAATACATTTTTTAAGTTACAAGTAATTTTTTTACAAAGTTGAGGCACAACATAGCACGACTTATCTTGAAAAGCGTAATATAAGCAAAGTTCCTCTGGATGATAAAACTCTAATGGCTGTCTCTAGAAGAGGGAGGTACTGGCTAGGAGGGGCAGGAGGATCTTTTAGGTATTGAGGTGCCCTTGACTTGTATCTGTGTGGGTGCATGAATGGGGATTCAGGACACAAGCACCCCATGTCTGTTACACCCCCTACACAGACTTCACTAAGCGCAAGACTCCCTGTAAGTGTAGGCGCACCCCAAAAATTGCATGCTAGTCTGCTATCCTGAAAGGAAGACACTAATCACGCTGGAGCTGAGCATCTGTACTGATCAGCTTTCACCCCCAACCTGACACAACCTAGAGTCACAGGGAGGAAGGAACCCCCACTGAGGAACTGCCTAGAGCAGGCTGGCCTGTGGCAGCCTGTGGGGGCGTTGCCTTGGGTCTGCCCGGAAGCCCTGTCGCCCCTTAATGATAGATGATGACTTGAAAGTGTGAGGTGAAATACGCATGCTCTTCCCCCACACTGCTTTTCGTCAGCATTTTACCATCGCAACCGGATGAAACTGCACTAGTGCCCCCAAAGGCTTGGCTATGAAGACTTGGTCCCCAAGGCCGGCAGCCTTCACTTGTGGGTCACAAGCTGATGGCCCTTTAGTGAGGTGCTGATATGAACTCTAGAAAGTAAGACCAAAAGGAAGTAGATCAATGGAGGCTGGCTACTGAGGGATGTTTCTGGTCCTGTGCCCCTCCATCTCTGTCCCCTCTTTGTATCCCAGCTGTTACTGAGATGAAATACTTTGATCTGCCACCAAACAGCTCTGCCACGATGCCATGTCTCACCTCAGACCACAAGGAGTGGAGACGTCCATGGATTGGAACCTCTGAAACTGGGAGCCAAAACACACCCTGCTTTAAATTCTTGAAGGTTATCTGTCACATGACCAAAACTTCTCGTGGAGGAGCCAGGGCACCCACTGCTGGCAAGGGTGTAAACAGGTATGCTTCTAAGAGGTTCTTTCAGAACAGGTACCAAAAGATCTAAAAATGTACAAAAATCCTTCCCCTGGACACCATTATGCTGGTTTTATGTTAAGGGTCTTTATTTACCTTATAATAAATCCTTAAATAAAAGATGTGACCCCGAACTAAGTTTTGAGAACACTGACTCAATCAGTGAGATGCCACATAAGCTGGAAGACCTACGTTCCATTCCTGGGTCCCACGTACTGTAAAAGCTAAGAACTGATTCCATCCAATTGTCCTTTGATCTCTAAATACACACCATGGCACACATGCCCCCCAAACACATCACATACACACACAATAGTAATTTTTAAGGCCAAGGCTCAAGGCTAAGCAGATCATTAGAGAATTACATGTCCGTTAGAATTTACAACTTTAAAATTTAATGGAAAGTGTCCACGGGTCATTAATTGCAATCAAAACTCAGTTCACCCACCATGATGTAATCTTATATACATGACTTATGTACTGAGCATCTCAATTAGCTTCTTCCAGATAATGGAAAATTGTGGGACTAAAAAAACTTTAAAACATTTTTTATTTTTAAGAGTGAAGATGTTTATTATGATGTTAAGAAAAATATACAAGCACAGTTTTTAAAATAAAGGTGAGTTTGACACTCTTGGAAAAGTGAGAACCTTCCACAGTCTCTGCCAGCATCCATAGCCACACCTGCTGGCACAGGAAGTCCTGCCTCCTGGCACAGGAAGGCCCGCCTCCTGAAAAGCAGCACTATGTTCCTAGGGATAGTAGAAATTCTTCCTGCTCTACCCTGATAAGGGTTGGTTTTAAAAAAGCACATTCACGTGTTAAAGTTCACAGAACAGTAACCCCCCCACACACACACTCACACTGAAAGAGCAGTTCTACATATTAACATAGAAATAAGTTAGGCACGGTGGCAGGACTGAAAGACGTTCAAGAAACAGAAGGGGTGGAACTGCCTGTCCGGAGCTGAAGGGCTGTCTAGGGGATGGTGTCCTCATGTCCACCTGGCCAAGTCTTTCCATCTGATTCCACAGCTAAGACGCTAAGGCTGTCTTCTGCAGAAACTGACAACTTCTCTACCACGGAGTCTGCGTCAACATGGCATGTGACGACACACAGTCAGCAATGGCTGACGTGAACTCCACCAGGATCTCCAGGTTCCCCACCTGGACACAGCCGCGGGACAGACAGCTCCAGGTTCCCCACCTGGACACAGCCTCGGGACACAGAGCTCCAGGTTCCCCACCTGGACACAGCCGCGGGACACAGAGCTCCAGGTTCCCCACCTGGACACAGCCGCGGGACAGACAGCTCCAGGTTCCCCACCTGGACACAGCCTCGGGACACAGAGCTCCAGGTTCCCCACCTGGACACAGCCGCGGGACACAGAGCTCCAGGTTCCCCACCTGGACACAGCCGCGGGACAGACAGCTCCAGGTTCCCCACCTGGACACAGCCTCGGGACACAGAGCTCCAGGTTCCCCACCTGGACACAGCCGCGGGACACAGAGCTCCAGGTTCCCCACCTGGACACAGCCGCGGGACACAGAGCTCCAGGTTCCCCACCTGGACACAGCCTCGGGACACAGAGCTCCAGGTTCCCCACCTGGACACAGCCTTGGGACACAGAGCTCCCAGGAAGCCAGCTGCATGGACCCTGCATGGCTGCTCAGCTGTTGGGCAGCACTGCCTGAGACTGCAGTTGCAGCTCCCTATGACCAGGCTCCTCCTGCTGCCACACAACCTGGCACAGAGCCAAGACAGAAGGCGCCATTCGATTCCCTGACTCCACATAAGGGCCTCCCGCTCTCCCAGGTCAAAGACCCCACTTAACTCCAGCCTTAAAAAGAAACATTTTTCTCTTCTTACTCATTAGTTGAAAGGTTTTACTACATCACCATGTTATCAGAGATTCACAAACAGTGAGTGTTCAAAGGCCTATGGAGTGCTCAGCCATAAACGGGACATCTACAGCACACCCCTGCCAGAAAGGCTCGGCCATAAACGGAACATCTACACCACACCCCTGCCAGAAAGGCTCGGGTAACATCGCAGAAGAGGGGGTGAGAAAACATAAGAGCCAGAGGTTTGGGAGGACTGGGGTGGTGCAGTGACCACACTACTCAGGAATCCCATAAGATCAAGATCAAGGCCCTCTACATTCCAGGATGGCTGGGGGCTGGGACACAGCAGCCCCATCCCTAGCTACGGAGCCATTGAGAGTTGATGCCAGCTAGGGAGAGAGTTTTCTTCAGGACTGTGGTATCTGCTAGGCTGACCATGCTCCAGTGGACAGCCCACATCCCTGCAATATACAGGCAGCATAAGTTAGACTCAGTAAGTTTTTAAAAAAATGAGAGAGAGAGAGAGAGAGAGAAAACCCACAAAGTTGGAAGGCACATGTGGGGGAGAGGGTCTAGGAAGAGCTGGAGGTGGGAACAGTATGAATATGACCAAAATACACTGCATGCATGTATGAAACTCTCAGAGAATATATATAACAAATAATTATTACAAAAGTTAAAAATAAAAGATTTTATCAATAAACCAGCAGTAAACCAGGCCACCAAGCACTCGGGAGGGAGGCAGAGAGAGGCGCATCTCTGTGAGTTCAAGACCAGCCTGGTTTACAAATTAGGTTCCAGGACAACCAAAACTGCTACACAGAGAAACCTGTCTCTAAAACAACAACAGTGATGATAATAATTATAAAATAAGCCAGCAGTAAACTCTAAATTCAACAATGTTTCTTTCCAACCCCACACGTTCCTCTCATCTTCCCAAGGTCAGGCTCCTACTGGAGTGAGTCTCATGCAGTTGTTGGCAGGGTATCATGGATGGGAGGGCACTTGTCTGTGAACTTCCCCTTTGAGCAGCCCAAGCACAGACAGTCGCCACAAAAATCCACCAAAGATAGAAGAGGAGATCCGAGACTGTAGTGTCGCCTGCTCCTCTGCCTCCTCCAAGAAGAGATCCAAGGCCTGTCAGTAGCGGAGGAAACGTGAAGGTCAGAGGCCCTGGACACAGCCCGCCTGAACTTCATACTGCTCCCAGGAGTCCTGGCACGGGGCTGGGGATGTGCACAATGGGAAGGCAGGAGGCTGACAGTTTGCAGGGCTATTTTAGGGGTTTCAGCAGCAAATCTGTGCTCCCAGAAAGCAGTTCAGTTCCTAGGAAGAATCTCCCATCAAGGGTTAAAGCGTGTCAACCAGCCTCCCAGCACTGTGTACATTTAAGTCTTCCCAAGGGAACCCACACCTCAGAGCAGAGCCCGAGAGGGGTGGAAGAGCCGCTCCCCTGCCACTGCTGGCTGTGCCTCCCCAAGCATGCTCCATCCAGCAAGCTGAAGCCATGGAAAATAGGAGTGAACAGCCTAAAGGGCCGGGATTCTCACCAGCAACCACGGGTCTCTCTCCTCCCCTTTTCTCAGCTTAGCACCAACGTCTCTCTACTGTGTGTGCAATCTCCATGGAGCCACAGATCTCTGACAGCAACTCAATGTAGAATGGGCCCAAACGTGCCCTGCTTTCCTGCCCAAAGGCTCAGCAAACGTCTCCAGGTCATCACAGGTGCTGAGAGAGCAAACAGGTGCATTCTCCCCAGGAAAACTCTCCCCCACTCAGCCGGCAAAGGCAATGCACACCTTCCCACACACTCTCTTACACTCACAGACAGACACAATTGTTTACGATGGGGCAAGTCAGTAAGTCCTGTATTAACCTAGAGTCCCGTGCAGGCCTCACTGACTGCAGCAGCCATAGCAATTGCAAATGTTCCACTATGGAACCTGGTGACAGATCAAAGTGCCACTCTCTTCCTCTCTCCCCTCCCACCCTCCCCACCCAGTTTATCTCTTAAGAAACTGGAGGGCACAGAAGGGAGGGAGATGCAGGCAGCAGCCCTGGCGGTGTAGAGCAATTGTTGGAGTGTTCCTGATGCTGTGGGCCAGGAGCTCAAACTCTTGGCTGAGCTCTGCAGCAACTGGCCTCCTAATAAACACATCCATCTCTCTCCACGCTCCTGGGCTCCAGCGTCTGCTCAGACCACCCTGGAAATCAGCGTCTGTTTGAAGCTCTGACAAATCACATCTGCATGCTGAACAAACCATCAGCTTTGCCCCTCTGCCCTTTCCCATATTTCCCTTAAGGAGATGATAGCCCAAAGAGAAAATTCTAAAGTAGACCTCAGTTTAAAAGACAGGGCAACTCCTAGAGTAGAAAAACAACAGTAACCACAAACACCAGCAAACAGTCGATAACGCCTTTGCCTGTGGTACCTCAGTGACTCAGGCTCAGGTGCAGGATGTGAATCTAATTCCAGTGGCAGGTAACACTGGTCTTCCGAGGGGACAGTGCAGTAGACAGACAAAAGGACTCTGCTTTCGAATCTTAACTTACAGGTTACTAAGACGTAAGCTACTGTGTAAACAGTCACTTTGGTGTGTTTACACTTCTCAACTCCAGAACCTTCATCATTCTTAAACTAGGCCTAACCCAGTGCAATGTCATTATTTTGCCCTGAGACCTACGAGCTTGCTGAGTCTTCCTCTGTAGACTTCTATCTTAAGTGCTACAGTATGGGATCACACCGGCTCACAGCATAAAGACTGCCAAACCAGGACACTGGGCTGGTACAGTCCCCAGAGTCAGTATGGAAAGCAGCTGCCCAGGACAGAAGGCTCCTAATGGCACACTGGAAAATGTAGGCTAGGATAGAAGCGTGATTTAGTGCACGGCTAGTCACAGCCAAATGGCCCCACTTTCAAATATACCCACTTAGAGCTTTGCACGGCGATGGTAAACCTCCATCCAGTCCAGCTGCAACTTTGCCCACCCACACCGCAGCCCGAGTCAACCGTCCCCATCTCCAGTTCCCTGCAGCAAGGTTCCCAGGTCCAGTCCCTGGGCCCTGCCTCCCGTCCACCTGCATTCCAGCTGGGCTGGACAATAATTAGAGTGTCACACTAAGTGTACACTACCCCGGGTTAATCCAAAGTGTGTGGGAGGGGGGATCATGCAAAGGGCATTCCCGGGTGCCCATCCACACTTGGCCTAACATCCGCCTGCCTGGAGGCCATGGAGTCTGAACAGCAGCACCGGAGGGAGGAGGGGGGACGACACAAACTAGAATGCAACCTCCACTTCCTCCGAAAGCAGAGGGCTGAGCTGCTGCAAAGCAGCGATGTTTTAGAATTAGACTCTGCAAAAGCCAAGAGCTTCCTGAGGACCCGGAGTGGCAGTCACTGAGCTCAACTCCAGACATCTCCAGATAACCTGGGTCCGGTCTACACACCTTAAAAGTAATCGAACGACGAGCACGCGCACTAACGCAGAGGAATCACCCTTCGCTCCTCTCGGGGAGAGATCGACTGGCACCAGAGGAAGTTTCTCATGAAAACAGATCAGTGAAGATGCTGGGGTAGCCTCGCACTGGGCTCTCACTGCGCTTCAGCTGCGACCGGCCTCACCCCTGGCACCTAGGTCCTGCGGACTGCAAATGACCCTGTCTCGGCAGTGTCAGGAAGCCCATACTTTACTGACCCCACAGGTGTGACTCCGCTAGATGACAGAAAGCCTCTGGCAAAGTGCTCGCGTGGTCTCCACCCACAAGAAACCTGGGACTACCCCCCTGGGCAGGAGGGCCATCTCCTGTTTAAATCCCTGCTCCCAAACCATCTGCTTCCAGAAAATCACAGGTGTGGGTCGGGAGTGTCTGGCGCCCGCCCGGCTCTTACTCCAGCCTTCAGGCCGCGCCCTGCGCCCCTGCATCCCAGTGTCCCCGGTCGATCCTCACCACCGGTGTCCTCGAAGCGCGGGGGCGGGCGATCCCGCAGCGCGGCGCTCCAGCCTCCACCGGCCTCATCCTCCTCCAGCTCCAACGGATCCGCGGCTTGGGGTGGCGGGGCGGTCCCCGGAGGAGCGGGGCGCTCGCGCTCATCGTCCGAGGAGGCGGCCGAGGAGGAGTGCGAGGCTGCGGAGGTGCTGTAGAAGGGGTTCCCGCCGCTGTCCGGGCCCGACTCGCCGAACACGTCGTCGGAGATGTGCAGGCTCTCGTACCGTGCGCGGGCTGCCTCCAGCAACGCCGGAGCTCTCCTCCGCGCGCCCCCGCCGCCCTCGGCCATGGCCCCGGCCGCCGCCCGCGCGCCCACACCCCAGAGCGCCTCCCAGCCGCACACGCCGGGCCCGGGACCCCCGCCGCGGCCCGCGGCTCCCCACCAGCGCAGCCCGCAGCACAGCGCGCGCCGCCCCGCGCCCGGCCGGCCCGCCGTCTTGGCCGCTCGGGCCGCGAGCCCGGGATGCGCCTTAGAGCTCGGGCACCGCTAGCTGCGGCCGCGGCGGAGACTCAGCCACTGCCCGGCGCCGCCGCCGCCACCACCGCCGCCGCCGCCCCCGCCCGCTGCGTCTCCGCCGCGCCCGGCCCCGTCGCGTCCCCGTGCGCCCTCCCCACGGCAGCCGCGTTGCGCGGCCGACCTTCCCGGGCGCGAGCCGCGGACCGGGCCCGCCTCCAGCACCTCCAACCGCTGGCGAATGGAAACCGCGGGCCTCGAGGGGGCGGGGATAGTCGGACGCCCCGCCCCCTTGGGGGCGTGGCGCTCGGCCCGTCGGCCCCGGGGAGCACCTCGCACTGGTTCCTGGCCTCCCGTGGGCGTGGGGAGGGAGGCGGGTCCTCGTGGTCCGTGCGCGCTGGCCCGCCCCTTGCGCAGCCGCGCCCGGCTCCGGGGAGCTGTCCGCCCAGCGGTCCTGAAATTCGTGCAGCGGACACGCTCTAGGTGGGCGTCTCGCCAGGCTGGGCCGCGCGCTCTGGTGAATTTTAGGTTGCCCTTCTGGCTTCCCTAATCTTGCTCGGTTGAGAAGCTGGCTCAGGCACTAAACTGGTCTCCTTCAACAACTGTCGTGTAAGGGCGGCAACATTAGTCTGAGGTGGCTCGTCATTCCTCACAGTCCTTGACGCTGACACCTTCTGAATTCAAAATTACTTTCAGATCTATCACCACGAGCGCTCTGGTATTGCTTGCGCAGGCCTTGAACACTCACATCTGGTAGAATATCTGGAGCATGCAATCTCGAAGCGGATTGTATGGTCAGGAAAGAAACAGCTGGGTCGCCAGGGTTTCAGTGCTATAACAATGGAGCAGAGTTAGGTCTCCCCTTCTTCTGGGGCAGAAGCATCAGGCTAGCCGGCCTCCCCTTATCAGAATGCCTTCTTTCCTTACTCCTCCCTAACATCATAAATAAGTCACATTAATGGTTATTGAGTCATAAAGTAACGTTCACTCTGAAATAAAATAAATCCACAGAGATATAAAAGGTTTGAAAACCCTACTGGGTATACTAAATGATAATTACACAAAACAAAAGATGGAGGGTTGTTATTTCTAACTGTGTATATGGAATGATGGTGTTGGGACCGATCTGCCACCAGCTGAACCTTTCACTCATATCTTCCTATCCCCAGATTATGTCTGTCCTTCTGTCCTTGCTATCCTTCAAATCAGGTCTCTGCACAGGCATGAACCCTCTGACAATCACAAGCCGACAGGATGGAAAAAGAAGGGGGATTTGCATATCATTCTCCTCCGTGTGTATTAGCTGATAAACAAGAACGTGTGTGCAAAGTGTTACAAGTCTTTCAGGAAAGCATGCCACGGAAAGGGAGGTTTCTAGCATTCCTGTGTACAGCAAAAATGTAGGGTGCCTATGAACAGACAATCAGAAAGGGTCATGGGAAATCATAGGCTAGAAGGACTAAATAAGACCTCACGGATCAAATCCAAACCCTGGGTAAGACTCCTGTAAGATTTTGTGTTACCTATTAAAAATAATGAAGTGACCATCAAGGAGGGGGCTGGCATTAGAGGGTACAGTCTATAGAAAAGAGTCCATCCTTCCCCAGCTAATATGAGTGTGACTCTGGTTGTTTCATCAGTATGTGAGCATCGAACCAAACAGTCACAGCTAAAGCACAGACAGTCACTCTCTGACCCTGACATGGTGCTCAGACCAAGGAAACATGGGGCCCTTGTGCTTTCCAGCAGCTCATATGGGGAGTAACAGAAGGAAGAGGATTTTAAGGTCAGGAAAGAAACGGGTTTGTGGGCCTGGGGATTTAGTTCAGCTAGCAAACTTTTACCAAGCATACAAGAACCCCTGGGTTTGATCCCCAGGAATGCAGACCGGCTGTGGTGGCACAGACCTGCAATCCAAGCACTTGGGAGATGGAAGCAATAGAAGCAGAAGTCCCAGGTCATTCCTCAGCTGCAGAGTGAGATAGCAAATTGGAGGTCAACCTGTTCTTCCAGAGGACCCAAGTTCAATTGCCAGGACTTCCATGACAGCTCACAGCTGGCTAATGCCTGTCTCAAGATGACAGCTGACAACTAGCTAATTCCTGTGTCAAGGGGTCCAATGCCCTCTTCTGGCTTCTGCAGGCACCAGGCACTGACATGATGAGTGTCCATGGGAGACCACCTGCTGTTCTGAACTGCTGAGCGATCTCTGCAACTCCCTTATCTTAGTCAATAAACTGTTGTTCCCTATTCTTTTCTTTTCTTTTTTTCTTTTTTCTTTTTGAAACAGTGTCTGATGTTCCCAGGCTGTTTTCCAACTTGCAGACAAAACATCCTGTTGTTAAAAACTATCATGGACAAGACAGCTTACAGAAGAAGGTATTTAATTGGGCTTCCAGTTCCAGAGGGCTGGCGTCTGTGATGGTAGAACAGGTATCAGAGCAGGGGCAGCTGATAGCTCTCGTCTCAACCCACAAGCACAGGTAGAGAGAATTAGTTTGAAATGACTACGTCATACTTCAAAGCCCACCTCCTCCAACAAAACCAAACCTCCAATCTTCCCTCAACAGTTCCACCAAATGGGGACCAAGTAAGTAATCAAATGGCCTGTGGGGCCACTCTCATGTAAACCACCATATACCCATAACATTATATAAATAGATATAAAAATTAAAGTTAGATGACTACTTCAGTTGATAGTCAAGCACTTAGCATGTTATTTTGTTGAAGCAAGTTCTCCAGGCAAGGAAAGGTGAAAATATGCCAATCTTTGAAGACAGGCAACTGCCTCTTGTGCAAAGTATAGGAGAGAGAGGAGACAGAGCAAATAAGGGACAAGTTCTCACCTGCCCAGTACCCTCTGCTTGGTGACACCATTGCTCCTCGTCACTCCCTTTAGTTGGAACACAGCTTGTGAGCATAGCTGTAGATCAGAAATATTACACTGAGCTTGTTTATATTTGAGTCACTTGAGAACATCTTCCAAATGATGTAACTTCAAAAATAATTAATCTTAGATTAACATAGAATTTTTAGCTTTGGGGCTTCTGAAAAAGTTCCAGGCAGTGAAAACAATTCATCTAGAGTAGACTCCTTAGCTTTTGTTAAAACAAAGGTGTATGACTTATGTCAAAACCATTGGTGGGGCTGGGGAAGTGGCTCAATGGTTAAGAGCGCTTGTTGCCCTTGAGAAGGATTCAGTTCAGTGCTCAGCACCCATATGGTGGCTCACAACCTGATGTCTTCTTCTAGCCTCCACGGACAGTAGGCATGCGCCTGGCGCACATCATATGCAGGCAAGGCACTCAGATACAACACAAAAATAAATCTATTTTAAGAATTAAAAAAATTGTCATTTTTAATTGTGTCTGAGCCTTCTTTCTATTTATACTTCTTATTTTTGATTGGTTGATTGATTGCAGAGCATGGGGTTGAACTCAGGGCCTTGCACACTTGGGCAAGAACTCTGCTTCTGTGCTGTTTTCCCAGCACTCGAGTCTCCTTTTATAGCATACTTCCTCAGTTTTTTTTCTTGTTGATACAATAAAAGAAAATAGTCTGAGAGGAGCAATTTAAGGGAGAACAGGTTTATTCTGGGTCACAGTACAAGGGCCAGCACATGGTACGTGCCACCGAGCCCAGCATTTTAGTTGGGTTCTGGATATCAAACTCACGTCTTTATGTTTGTAAAGCAAGCTTTTTACCAGCTGATTGATTGCCGCATCCCCCATTCACCTTGTCTAGAGCTGAGGAAACCTGTCCCAGGGCTGCATCTCTTTCTGACCAGCATCCAAAATCAATCAATAAGTCCTTCCGCTGCAGAGATTCCCCTTCCGACTTGGCAGTTTAGGGTTAATACCAGAGAGGCTGGTGAGCAAGAACACAGGCAAGGGCATGAGAAAGGTGGGGAAGGGGCTTCTCCTCGTGATGGGGAAACGATCAACCAATCACATCTAATTAGGGTGTGGCTACCTGGGGCCCACAAGGATTTCTTTTTCTCCTTGAGTTGTTTAGATAATCTACATTTCTATGTGTTAATCTAGGGCAGCTAGACCCCTACCAGACAGCACAAATAACTAGTTAATGTTTCAACCCACCTTTCTTTATCCAGGGTTTGAAATAATTATTTTTTCAAGTGAATATTATGAAATGTTTAGATTGAAGAAAAAATAAATATTGCCAAGTTAGGATTTTATATTCTTTTTTTTTTTTGTGGTTTTTCGAGACAGGGTTTCACTGTGGTTTTGGAGCCTGTCCTGGAATTAGCTCTTGTAGACCAGGCCTGTCTCGAACTCACAGAGATCCGCCTGCCTCTGCCTCCCGAGTGCTGGGATTAAAGGCGTGCGCCATCACCGCCCTGCTAGGATTTTATATTCTTGAATAACAGAGATTGAAGCAACTGCACAGAATCCAAAACTCTGTCTGCACAGTGTGTTTTTGCTTTTTAGATAGACTTGCCCATAATGGTTTTTAGATGTGCAGCTGTCAGTCCCTCTCTCCTCTTCCTCCTCCTCCTCTTCCTCCTCCTCCTCCTCCTCCTCCTCCTCTTCCTCCTCCTCCTCCTCCTCCTCTTCCTCCTCCTCCTCCTCTTCCTCCTCCTCCTCCTCCTCTTCCTCCTCCTTCTCCTCCTCCTCTTCCCTAGCTATAGTCATCCCACTTAGCCCAAGGTGCTGTCCTTGAACTCCTAGTAATCGTCTTATAGCAGAAAAACGAGGTGAAGAGTAAGGTCCAGTAAGTCTCATATAGAATTTATAGAATCAATACTTGAGAAAACACAAGTTGGAAAAGAGGAAGGCTAGAAACCTCCCTGTCTGTTGTCCGGAGTTGGGGCCCAGGCACAGAGGCACAGTAGAGCGCTGAACACAATCTTCATCTCATTGTAGTAGCCACACTGGGGGGAGATTTAAGATGCTAATTAAGCATCTGATGCAGGAAGTTGCACCCAGAATTACTAGGGGGCTGGAGAGATGGCTCAGCAGTTTAGAGCACTTTCTGCTCTTCCAGAGGACATAAATGAGTTTAGTTCCCAGAGCCCATGTCTAGTCGCTCATAGATGCATGGAACTCCAGCTCCATGGGATCAAACACATTTTTATGGACTCCACAGGCACCTGTACACCTGTGTACATGTGTGCACAAGCTTGGGCGCACATGAGAACACAAATAAATAAATAAAAGTTTAAAAATAACAGGGCGGTTGAGGTGCATGCCTTTAATCCCAGCACTTGGAAGGCAGAGGTAGGCAGATCTCTGTGAGTTCGAGGTCAGCCTGATCTACAAGAGATAGTTCCAGGACAGGCTCCAAAGCTACAAAGAAACCCTGTCTTGAAAAAAAAAAGTTTAACAATGAATCTTTAGATTTTAGACAGCACAGTATGCTTGAAAAAGCATATGTTACAATGAAAGGAAGTAAAAAAAAACATGGGTAAGGTAACATAAAGCCCAGCTCTTTGTACAGAACATTTGAGCTGCTAAACTTTTGCCCTTCTCTGGCTGGCTTCTTCCCTTGGAAGACTTTTTTTGTTTGTTTGTGTTAGGCCCAGTCCATGAGGACCCCAAAAGACCACCAGGGAGACAGACTCACCAAAATGCAAAAGCAAGGCTTATTGTGTGCACAATCCAAGCCGGCAGGGACCTCATCAAAGCAACTGGTGCAATAGCAGCAAGAGGAGGTGCTCCGCCCTTCTAGAGGGCACTATTAAAGGCAAAACCCAGAACAGTTACATTAGCAAGGTGTGGGGTGACGGGTTCAATCCTGATTGGCTCTTGTCTAGGGACTTTTCAGATATTTTATTTTTGAACCTCGCCTGTTGCTTGTCTTTTCTTATCGGCTGACCTTCAGGTGGGGACACTCTGGGGTTACCTGTTCTTTCCGGGTGGCTACCCTGTTACTTTTGCCCCAAGCCATTTCTGAGGATTGGAATGTGTCATGGGAAATAGCTTACACAAGGCAAAAGATGGAGGTGAAAGACAAAATGGAGGAACTTTTGTTCTTCCGTTTGTATTTTTTTTTCCTTTAAAGCTTCTCTCATAGACTGGGTGTGGTGGCTCATACACTTTTTTTAAAAAACATATTTGTATTGATTATTTGGAAATTTCACACAATGCACACTTGCTTCCCATTCCACCCAGGTAAACCTTCCCACCCTCATGCCCTGCGCCCCTCCCCAAATAATTCACCAAGTTCAATTTTGTTGCCTATATACTCCTTGGAGCATGCACATATGCTCCCAGTGGCCACCCCCTTAAAGATACCCATCATCCCCATGCACACCCCAGAAGCCATCAACTGTGCTTACACCTTTAATGCCAGGATTAACACTTTAATGCCAGGCAGAGGCAGGTGGATCTCTATGAGTTCAAGGCCAGCCTGGTCTAATAGCAAGTTTCAAGACAGTCAGGGCTAAGTAGAGAGACCTTAAAACAAACAACAAACAAACAATGCTCTCACCAGGGACGAGGCCCCTAAAAGGCCATGCCCCAGTATTTCCATGCTTTAGTAAATATCCCTATATCCATGCACACACAGACACTAATAAGTTGACACAGTGAATTTTTAAAAATAAATAAAAGAGGGGCTGGAGAGATGGCTCCGAGGGTAAGAGCATTGCCTGCTCTTCCAAAGGTCCTGAGTTCAATTCCCAGCAACCACATGGTGGCTCGCAACCATCTGTAATGAGGTCTGGTGCCCTCTTCTGGGCTGCAGTTATACACACAGACAGAATATTGTATACATAATAAATAAATAAATAAATAAATAAATAAATAAATGAGTACATGAAATTTGAAGGGAAAAGTAGCGGTGAGGGGGATAGAGGAAGGATTGGAGGAGAGGGAATGGGAGATTTGGTCAAACCACGTTATATATGTGTATGAAATCCTCAGTTTAAAAGGGGTCTCTGCTCTCTACTGTATACGCATCTCTGTCCATTTCTTTGTTCCTGAGCACAAGAACCTGGAACTCCCAGCAGGCATACACTAAGCCATCTCCTCGTAGTATGTTCTTCATGGTGGCTACCTTGGATTTATCCAACTGTCAGTTGTACCTCATTCGCCTCCCAGTTAGGAACACTTATCAGTACCTAAGTCGAGGGATCATGCAGGAGAGGTGACAATGGACAGGAATTATTTATGCCCTGTGTGGAAAGGCTGCCTCCTGCACTCTGCTTCAGAGCTTGACCCTGCCCAGGAAAAGAACCTTCTTCTAAGCCACCAGAGTTGGTATTCAGGAACCAATTAAGTTGCAGGGATCACACTCAGTTTAATGTGTCATTCGTATTTCCGTAAGAACTGCCAAAGAGCCTGGCATTTGCTGGGAGACAAGAAGGAAGAAGTCCCAGGCGTGTTCCCAGGCAATAATGCTAGGCAGCCCCTCTGTTCTGGAGACACCATGTTGATTCCTGAGCTGCATCTCATATCCACTTGTGGTAAAAGGCCAGACACCTACAAAAACCCCACCAAACTCAGACTGGCCTTCCTCTCCACCTTCCTCTCATGGAAGAGAAAGAAAGGAAACAGAAATACTCAAATTGGGACTTTCATTTTATTTAGTTCAATTTCTGCCTATTCCCCTAGCACCCTTCCCAGTAACTTTTTATAAATATTAGTGTTGGGGTAACAAACAGCAACCTTGGTGTAGTCAGTGCTCCCAGGATGGATCAACACGTCACCCCACCTGCAACCTTCTTCTGGGAAAGCCATGTAAGGACAGAGGGACAAGAATCAGAGAAGGCTCTGGTGGGAGTCAGGGACAATCCCCCTAGAGCAGAAACCTGGTGTTCCCCACTGAAGGATTTCCCGAGACTTTCCACAGCCCCCCCCCCCAGACAAGCAGGACCTGGGGTACCTTCTCTCCTTTTGGTTTTGAGACTCTCTACAGACACTATACTTGGCCCAAGAGGACAAACCAAGACTTCTTCAACCAAGATTTCTGCTCCTGCTCAGGGACCCTGCCCCTCCCAACCTCTGCTGCCTGGCTAGACGCCCTGTCTGGTCTGCTAGACAAAGTCTGGAAGATGTGTTGCTGTACACAAGGGATTGGACCTTAATTAGAGTATCTGAAAGGTAGGGACGTTCTGGGGGCTATGAGAATGCCAAATTCACATCACAGAGTTGGGGAAAATGCCACATGTTCTTAATTGTCACATATCCCATCTTACCAAAACAGAAGGCAAATCAGTATTTTAGGTAATCATTATATTTTACATGCACATATGCAAATCCCATGCAAATATATGTAAATATAGGCATAAAGGTATATGTGCAAATGTATTAAAACATTAACAAATGTTTTTATATTCACCACAGGACCCCTCTCTACCTCCCTGAGTCTTGAAGTGGGATGGTGCTAAGGCTCCTGAATGACTGACCAACAGCAACCAAGGATGGGCCCTACGCTGCCTTTGGGAGACCTGCAGGGCACAGAACGTCTAGAAGACAGTATTTTCCCACCATAGCAGAGACAGGATCACTCCTTAACAGAATAGCGAGCTGTCCATTCCAAGGCCCTTAGCACAAGAAGACCCTCTGCTGAAGAAAAATACCATCAAAGGTATCAGTGGCAGGGTTTTGGCTCCTAAAAGGTCATATGACTCTGATCTCCTCCTTACCACTCCCACACTGATGTCTCACTGACTATAGGTTGGAACACAAGCACATGGTTCCATAATTGTCCCTCTTTGGAATCAACAAATAATAGTTTTAATATTAATATGCTTTGTTAAGGCATCCCCCTTCATAGTGGAACCTTGTGTTTGGTAAGCTATTGACAGCACAGCAGGATGCTGACCTCAGAGTCCACTTCACTGCCCTTTCCAAGAGTCCAGGCACCTTCCTAATGTACCCATCACCTCACTGGTCTGAGCAGTGGTCTACACGTGTTCCCCAAGTGTCACGTGCTGAGGACCCGAACTGCCAGGGCAGGAGTGTTAGGAGATTTTAGACAGGTCATAGAAAACTGTTGGCTGACAGCTGGGAAGGAAGGCAGGGAAGGCTTGAACAAACTCTGTGTTAGAAGTCTCAGTTTACAGCTGCTTCAAAGGCTTCAAAATACTCCCGGGGGAGCGGTCTTCTTCTCGTGTCCCCATAATGTTCCCTGTCTTTCTAACCTGCTTCATGACCAGCTTTGCTGTGGCAACCCACAGTGGTCCGGGTTTACCCCTCGGATGGACCAGGAGCTTGGGTGGTAATGTATTGTTTTGTCTTGAAGTTGTGAGCACTTTAACTCCGAGCTTGTGTCAATTGAGGGAGGTTGATGATCCAGCACGGAAGGAAGCATGGACGTAAGCAGGGGGTGATGGGAGATATATGCATTGATAGACCCCAGTCTTTTTCTTTTCCCAAGAGGTGTTTGCTCCTCTATAACAATAACAGCAAAAAAGTTAGAACAGAAATGTAGCCTGAACATTGGAAATTCAAGGTTAAGGTGTGAGCAGGCCTCCTTGCTGATGGCATCTTCCTTCTGTGTCCTCGTGTGGCCATCCCTTTGTGCATACCTGTGTCCTGCTCTGTCCATCAGATCAGGGCCCACCCTACTGCCCTGTGAGGGCTGTCCTTGGTTGTCAACCTCACTACATCTGGAATTAACTTAATCCTAAAAACTGGACCACATTTGTGAGGGATTTGTGCCTAACTAAATCATTTGGAATGGGAAGATCCACCTGGTTTTTATATTTATTTATTTATTGGCTTTTTTTTTTTTAAATTTTTTTTATTGATAAAAGGAGGATAAAGAAAAGAAAAAAAAAAAACAAATTTCCACCTCCTCCCACCAGCCGCCCATTTCCCTCCCCCTCCTCCCACTCTTCTCCCCCTCCTCCCACTCTTCTCCCCCTCCTCCCACCCCTCTCCCCCTCCCCCCACTCCTCTCCCCCTTCCTTTCCAGTCCAAAGAGCTGTCAGGGTTCCCTGCCCTGTGGTACGTCCTAGGTCCTCCCCCCTCCATCCATATCTAGGAAGGTGAACATCCAGACTGGCTAGGCTCCCACCAAGCCAGCACATTGCGTAGGATCAAAACCGCGTGCCATTGTCCTTGGCGTCTCTTCAGCCCTCATTGTTCGCCATGTTCCGAGAGTCCAGTTTTATCCCATGCTTTTTCTGGTAACAGTCCAGCTGGCCTTGGTGAGCTCCCAGTAGATCATCTCCACTGTCTCAGTGGGTGGGTGCACTCCTCGTGGTCCCGACATCTTTGCTCATGTTCTCACTCCTTCTGCTCCTCATTGGGACCTTGGGAGCTCAGACCAGTGCTCCAGTGTGGGTCTCTGTCTCTATCTCCATCCATCGCCAGATGCAAGTTCTAGGATGATATGCAATATATTCGTCAGTATTGCTCTAGGGTAGGGTCAATTCAGGTTCCCTATCCTCAGCTGCCCAGGGAACTAACTGGGGACCTCAGCTTGGGCACCTGGGAGCCCCTCTAGGGTCAAGTCTCCTGCCCACCCTAAAGTGGGTCCCTTAACTAAGAATTGTGGTTCCGTGCTCCCCTATCCAACCTTCCTTTATCCCGATCCTCCTGTTTCCCCAAGTCCACCCTCCTTCCCTTCTACCTTTTCTCTCCCCATCTCCCCTAACCCCCATCCCACCCCACCCCCAAGATCCCACTCCCCCCCCCCCCCCGGCAATTTTGTCTACTTCCCTTATCCAAGAGGATAACTATATGTTTTTCCTTGGGTTCACCTTCTTACTTAGCTTCTTTAGATTCGCCTATTGTAGACTCCGTGAACCCTATTTATGGCTAGAAACCAATTATGAGTGAGTACATCCCATGTTCGTCTTTTTGGGCCTGGGATACCTCACTCAGGATAGTGTTTTCTATTTCCATCCATTTGCATGCAAAATTCGAGAAGTCATTGTTTTTTACCGCAGCGTAGTACTCTAGTGTGTATATATTCCATACTTTCTTCATCCATTCTTCCATTGAAGGGCATCTAGGTTGTTTCCAGGTTCTGGCTATTACAAATAATACTGCTATGAACATAGTTGAACAAATGCTTTTGACATGTGATAGAGCATCTCTTGGGTAAATTCCCAAGAGTGGTATTGCTGGGTCCAGGGGTAGGTTGATCCCGAATTTCCGGAGAAACCGAAACACTGACTTCCACAGTGGTTGCACAAGATTGCATTCCCACCAGCAATGGATGAGGGTACCCCTTCCTCCGCAGCCTCTCCAGCAAAGGCTATCCTTGGTGTTTTTGACTTTAGCCAATCTTACAGGTGTAAGATGATATCTCAAAGTTGTTTTGATTTGCATTTCCCTGATCGCTAAGGAGGTTGAGCATGACCTTAAGTGTCTTTTGGCCACTTGAACTTCTTCTGTTGAGAATTCTCTGTTCAGTTCAGCGCCCCATTTTTTAATTGGGTTAATTAGCATTTTAAAGTCTAGTTTCTTGAGTTCTCTATATATTTTGGAGATCAGACCTTTGTCTATTGCGGGGTTGGTGAAGATCTTCTCCCAGTCAGTAGGTTGCCTTTGTGTCTTAGTGACAGTGTCCTTTGCTTTACAGAAGCTTCTCAGTTTTAGTAGGTCCCATTTATTCAATGTTGCCCTTAATGTCTGTGCTTCTGGGGTTATACCTAAGAAGCGATCGCCTGTGCCCATCTGTTGTAGGGTATTGCCCACTTTCTCTTCTATCAGATTCAGTGTTTTCGGGCTGATATTGAGGTCTTTAATCCATTTGGACTTGAGTTTTGTGCACGGTGATAGATATGGGTCTATTTTCATTCTTCTACAGGTTGACATCCAGTTGTGCCAGCACCATTTGTTGAAGATGCTTTCTTTCTTCCAATGTAAACTTTTAGCTCCTTTATCGAAAATGAGGTGTTCATAGGTTTGTGGGATAAAGTCCGGGTCTTCTATACGATTCCCTTGGTCGACTTCTCTGTTTTTATGCCAGTACCACCCTGTTTTCATTACTGTAGCTCGGTAATAGAGTTTGAAGTCAGGGATGGTAATGCCTCCAGAAGATCCTTTATTGTATAGGATTGTTTTGGCTATCCTGGGTTTTTTGTTTTTCCATATAAAGTTGATTATTGTCCTCTCCAGATCTGTGAAGAATTTTGATGGGATCTTGATGGGGATTGCATTGAATCTATAAATTGCCTTTGGTAGAATTGCCATTTTTACTATGTTGATCCTCCCAATCCAAGAGCAAGGGATGTCCATCCATTTTTTGGTATCCTCTTCAATTTCTTTCTTCAATGCCTTAAAGTTCTTGTCAAATAGATCTTTCACTTCCTTGGTTAGATTTACCCCAAGATATTTTATGCTGTTTGTGGCTATCGTGAATGGAGAAGCTTCTCTGATTTCCCTCTCTGCTTCCATATCCTTTGAGTATAGGAGGGCGACTGATTTTTTGGAGTTGATCTTGTATCCTGCCACATTACTAAAGCTGTTTATCAGCTGTAAAAGTTCTTTGGTGGAATTTTGGGGGTCGCTTATGTACACTATCATATCATCTGCGAATAACGAAAGTTTAACTTCTTCATTTCCAATTCGAATCCCCTTGATCCCATTATGCTGTCTTATTGCTATTGCTAGAACTTCCAGCACTATATTGAAGAGGTATGGCGAAAGTGGACAGCCTTGTCGTGTTCCTGAGTTAAGCGGGATGGCTTTGAGTTTCTCTCCGTTTAATTTGATGTTAGCTGTCGGCTTGCTGTATATAGCTTTTATTATATTTAGGTATGACCCTTGTATCCCTAATCTCTCCAAGACTTTTAACATAAATGGATGTTGAATTTTGTCAAATGCTTTTTCAGCATCTAATGAAATGATCATATGGTTTTTTTCTTTCAGTTTATTTATATGATGGATTACATTGATAGATTTTCGTATGTTGAACCAGCCCTGCATCTCAGGAATGAAGCCTACTTGATCATAATGGATAATTTTTCGGATGTGTTCTTGGATTCGGTTTGCCAGTATTTTGTTGAGGATTTTTGCGTCGATATTCATGAGTGAGATCGGCCTGTAATTCTCTTTCCTGGTTGAGTCTTTGTGTGGTTTTGGTATCAGAGTAACTGTAGCTTCATAAAAGGAATTTGGTAATGACCCTTCTGTTTCTATATTGTGGAATACATTGAGGAGTATAGGTATTAGGTCTTCTTGGAAGTTCTGGTAGAATTCCGCATTGAAACCATCTGGCCCTGGGCTTTTTTTGGTAGGGAGGTTTTTGATAACAGCTTCTAGTTCTTCGCGACTGACAGGTCTGTTTAGCTTGTTCACCTGGTCCTGATTTAATTTTGGTAAATCGTATTTATCTAAGAAAGTGTCCATTTCTTTTACATTTTCCAGTTTAGTGGCATACAAGCTTTTGTAGTAAGATCTAATGACTCTCTGAATTTCCTCTGTGTTTGTGGTTATGTCCCCCTTTTCATTTCTGATCTTATTAATTTGCAAATTTTCTCTCTGCCGTTTGATTAGTTTGGATAGGGGTTTGTCAATCTTGTTGATTTTTTCCAGAAACCAGCTTCTTGATTCATTGATTCTTTGGATTGTTTTTTGTGTTTCTATTTTGTTTATTTCAGCCCTCAGTTTGATTATTTCCAGTCTTCTACTCCTCCTAGGTGAGTCTGCTTCTTTTTTTTCTAGAGCTTTCAGGTGGGCTGTTAAGTCTCCAATATGTGCTTTCTCTGTTTTCTTTAAGTGGGCACTTAGTGCTATGAACTTTCCTCTCAGGACTGCTTTCATAGTGTCCCATAAGTTCGAGTATGTTGTTTCTTTATTTTCATTGAATTCAAGGAAGACTTTAATTTCTTTCTTTACTTCCTCCTTAATCCAGGTATGGTTCAGTAGTTGACTGTTCAGTTTCCATGAGTTTGTAGGCTTTCTGGGGGTAGCATTGTTGTTGAATTCTAACTTTAATCCATGGTGGTCTGATAAGACACAGGTGGTTAGTAATATTTTTTTGTAGCTGTGTAAGTTAGCTTTGTTACCAAGTATGTGGTCAATTTTCGAGAAGGTTCCATGAGCTGCAGAGAAAAAGGTATATTCTTTCCTATTTGGGTGGAATATTCTATAGATGTCTGTTAAGTCCATTTGCTTCATTACCTCCATTAATTCTCTAATTTCTCTGTTAGGTTTCTGTCTGATTGACCTGTCCATTGGTGAAAGAGGAGTGTTGAAGTCTCCTACTATTAGTGTGTGCGGTTTGATGGCTGCCTTGAATTTTAGCAATGTTTCTTTTACATACGTGGGTGCTTTTATATTAGGGGCATAGATATTCAGGATTGAGATTTCTTCCTGATGAATTTTTCCTGTTATGAGTATAAAATGTCCCTCTCCATCTCTTTTGATTGATTTAAGTTTGAAGTCAACTTTGTTAGAAATTAGTATGGCCACACCTGCTTGTTTCTTAGGTCCATTTGCTTGATAAGCCTTTTCCCAGCCCTTTACTCTGAGTAGGTGCCTGTCTTTGTGGTTGAGGTGTGTTTCTTGTAGACAGCAGAATGTTGGATCCTGTTTTCGTATCCAGTCTCTTAGCCTGTGCCTTTTTATAGGTGAGTTGAGTCCATTGACATTAAGTGATATTAATGACCAGTGGTTGTTAACTCCGGTCACTTTTTAAGTAGTAGGGTTTGTGTGTTTCCCTTCTTTGAGTTGCGCTGGTGAAGGGTCTCTAGATGTCTGAGTTATTGAGGTCTTTGTTGGACTCCTTGGTTAGTGATTTTCCTTCTATTATTTTCTGTAAGGCTGGATTTGTGGCTACGTATTGCTTAAATTTGTTTTTATCCTGGAAAATTTTGTTTTCTCCATTTATGGTGAACGAAAGCTTGGCTGGATATAGTAGTCTGGGCTTGCATCCATGGTCTCTTAGTTTTTGCAGTACATCTATCCAGGACCTTCTGGCTTTCATGGTTTCCATAGAGAAGTCAGGTGTAAGTCTGATAGGTTTACCTTTATAAGTAAGTTGGCCTTTTTCCTTTGCGGCTCTTAATATTCTTTCTTTATTCTGTATATTTTGTGTTTTGATTATTATATGGCGAGGGGATGTTTTTTTTTGATCCAGCCTATTTGGGGTTCTGTATGCCTCTTGAACCTTCATAGGTACATCCTTCTTCAGGTTGGGAAAGTTTTCTTCTATAATTTTGTTAAGTATATTTTCTGGACCGTTGAGCTGGACTTCTTCTCCTTCTTCTACTCCAATTATTCTTAGGTTTGGTCTTTTTATTGTGTCCCATATTTCCTGAATGTTTTGTGATGAGAGTTTGTTGGACTTGCTGTTTTCTTTGATCAGTGCGTTTATTTTCTCTATGTTATCCTCAGACTCTGAGATTCTTTCTTCTATCTCTTGTATTCTGCTGGTTATGCTTGTTTCTGTAGTCTCTATTCGTTTACCTAGATTTTCCATGTCCAGCCGGCCCTCTGTTTGTGCTTTCTTCTTTGCCTCCATTTCATTTTTCAAATCATGAACTGTTTCCATTATCTGCTTGATTGTTTTTCCTTGCTTTCCTAGGGTATCATTCACTGATTTACTCAATTCCTCGAACTTTCTGTTATACTTCTCATCCATTTCTATAAGGGCGTTTTTTATATGCTGTTTAAGGGTGTCAATCCCTGTCATGAAGTCAGTTTTTTCTCCTTCTTCATGATTAAGGTGTTCATGTCCTCCTGTTGTGAGGTCGCTGGCTTCTGGTGGTTTCATGTTGTTTTTCAGATTGTTGGGTGAATTCTTGCATTGGCGTCTCCCCATCTCTTCCTTCCAATATTCTCCTATGGATCTTCTTTTACAGGATCAGGTCTTCTTGCCAACTGATGTACCTTCCAAGTGATGTCACTCCCCCGTGATGTTTCTCCTGGAGTCCAGTTCCGATCTCCTTGCTGCTTGGTTAGCTTGCAAACAAAGGCCCACCCTGCTTGCTGCAGGCAGGTTATGGAGACAAAGGAGCTACCACCTTCCCCTTTGCACTCACCTTCGGGTTCAGTCCCAGCGCCCAGGCAGGCTGAACAGGGAGGCACTCTGCCCCAAGAAGGGAGGGATGGAGGGAGACAGGGGGTAGGGGGATCTGGATGTAAGCTGGATGGGATAGGAAGAGAGAGGAGGTACCGGGCAGTGTAGCCCTGTAGGTTGATCAGGAAGTGTAGGCGGGCTGTTCCTGGGTGCCGCAGCACTCACTCACCACAATGATGTCTCACTAGGTGCCCTGATCGAAACTCCGTGCTGCTTGGTTCGCTCGCAGACAAAGGGCCCACCCTGCTTGCTGCAGGCGGGCTATGGGGACAAAGAAGCCCCCGAGCTCCCCTTTACCCTACGCTTGGGGTTAGGACCCAGCGCCCAAGCAGGCAGAGCAGGGAGGCTCTCTGCCACCAGGGAAGGGAGGGATGGAGGGAGACAGGGGGTAGGGGGATCTGGATGTAAGCTGGATGGAATAGGAAGAGAGAGGAGGTACCGGGCAGTGTAGCCCTGTAGGTTGATCAGGAAGTGTAGGCGGGCTGTTCCTGGGTGCCGCAGCACTCAGTCACCACAATGATGTCTCACTAGGTGCCCTGATCGAAACTCCGTGCTGCTTGGTTCGCTCGCAGACAAAGGGCCCACCCTGCTTGCTGCAGGCGGGCTATGGGGACAAAGAAGCCCCCGAGCTCCCCTTTACCCTACGCTTGGGGTTAGGACCCAGCGCCCAAGCAGGCAGAGCAGGGAGGCTCTCTGCCACCAGGGAAGGGAGGGATGGAGGGAGACAGGGGGTAGGGGGATCTGGATGTAAGCTGGATGGGATAGGAAGAGACTATTGGCTTTTTTTTTGAGACAGGGTTTTGCTGTAGTTTTAGAGCCTGTCCTGGAACTAGCTCTTGTAGACCAGGCTGGCCTCGAACTCACAGAGACTTGCCTGCCTCTGCCTCCCAAGTGCACCACCGCCTTGTTGGGAAGATCCCCCTTCTAATCTGGATCTTTGATGTGGGAAGACACCACTTTAATCCAGATCTTTTGAGGTGGAAAACCTGCCTCTAATCTGAGCCGCACCTTCTGATAGACGCCTATGTAAGGACGTGGGAGAAGGAAACTTTTGCTGGTTGCCTGCTTGCTTTCACCTCGATAGCAAGTCCATTCCTTCCTTCCCCAGCATCACAGCTACTTCTTCAGAATTCCAGTGTATACTGAAGACCAACCGAGATGTCCAGCCTCATGGACTGAACAACTGCTGGATTCTCGAAACTTCCATTCATAGACAGCTATTGTTGGATTAGCTGGACCAGGGCCTGTGAGTCATTCTAATAAATCCATATATATATATATATATATATATATATATATATATATATATATATATATATATATATATATATATATAGAGAGAGAGAGAGAGAGAGAGAGAGAGAGAGAGAAACAGACAGAGAGATAGACAGAGACAGAGAGAGACAGAGCAGCCTTGGCACACAGCATCTCAAAGTCACTTGACCTCCTGATCCTTCTGCCTCTGTCCTCTGAATGCTGGGATTGCAGCTGTGAGCTGTCATTGGGTGATGGGGTTGGAACCCAGGGCCTCAAACATGCGGGCCAAGCACTCCACCCACTGAACCACAGCCAGTCAACCTTCTTGATCACATGCTTTGTATCGGCGTGAATAAACGCAGGCAAATATTAAAGAATATATACAAATTTAATGATTAAATAAAACTTACAGAACCGAGGTTCCCTCGTAGCACAGGAGGTAGGAAAGAAAAGGGAGGAGCCGCCTCCTGCGCGCCCATTTATGGGTATGCATTCGCCCGAGGCAAACCCGCCTCCTAAAGGGGCTGGCTTAACACTACATCGCTTTTCTCTTGTGTGTGAGTTACCCTCACCCTGCTTCATTCATGTAGGTTTAGGAGTCATTCATTGGCAGTATCATATATACACCACATGACTAGCTATACATTTGGCTATACCTTCTAGTTTTATGGATCACACCATGCATGACATTGTCTCGTGATGCACTTCTTAGAATGATTCCTGTGTATTCTGTCATGAAACAATGAGGACCCTAAGAGAGACTTACATAGATCTAATCTACATGGGAGATAGAAAAAGACAAGATCTCCTGTGTAAATTGGGAACATATGGACCATGGGAGAGGGTAGAAGGGGAGGGGAGAGACAGGGAGGGGAGCAGGGAAAAATGTAGAGCTCAATAAAAAACAATTTAAAAAAGCAAAAAACAACAACAACAACAACAACAACAACAACAACAACAAAAAGCTGGTGCTCAACTTGCCTTCTCCCTGATGAAGCAATGGTGCTGCCTAGATTCGTGATGGGTCTGAGCATCTCAGGCAAATGTCTCTGAAGACACACACACACTCAGACACATCCAGAGGTGTGTTTCCATGGTGACTCTAAATCCATTCACATTAGCATAACAACGAGTTAATTTTGAATCGCAGTTGGCTTAGCTGAGTTTTCTTGACCCCTTGTTCTAGTTTGTTTTCAGTAGTGAAAAACACCGTGACTAAAAGCAACTTGGGGACGAACAGGTTTCTTTCGTCTTACAGGTCTATTGTCCGGGGAAGCCAAGGCAGGAAGGAACTGGAGGTAGGAACTGAAGAAGAGACCATGGAGAACCGTGGCTTAGTGACTCACATTCAGTTATGTTTTCTACACAGCCCAAGCCCGCAGCCTAGGGACGGTACCATGGGCTGAGTCCTCCTACATCAATTAACAAACAAACAAAAGGCATGGCCACAAACCATCTGGTTAAAGCAAATCCTCAGTTGAGGTTCCCCTTCCCAGGTGACACTGGGTTATGTCATTACGTCAGGTGGGCAAAAACTGACCAGTTTGCCTCTTCTCTTGTATTTTCCACTTTGAGAATTTGTCGCCCATGTACAGACCGATATTGCCTCTTCATTTTTCTTCCCATTTCTGAATCCTCTACTGCCTTCAAGAACATTATAGGCATTCAGTCTTGGCTGCTGTCATGCTTTCCTAATGATATTAACTGTATTTAACACGTCATGCAAAATGAGAGACGAACAACTAAACTGAAAAGTGGATTCCTTAAAAAAGTGTCTTTGGAGGGGGAGGGAAATGGGAGGCGGGGAGGAGGCGGAAATTTTTTTCAACAACAATAATAATAATAATAAAAAGTGTCTTTGGTGGAACTCTAGAATCTTAGAAAACAAATAAAATCAGGGCTGGGGTTGGAGAGGTGGCCAGCAGTTAAGAGTGTGTGCTACTCTCTCAGAAAACCCAAGTTTGGCTCCTAGCCCCACATAGACTGGCTGACAACTCCTGTAATTCCAACTCCAGGAAATCCAGCGCCACCTTCTGGTCACACATGCACCTGCACTCACACGTGTGCATGTGTACATACTAACACACACACACACACACACACACACACACACACACACACACACACGTGGTATACAGCTTTAATCCCAGAACTCAGTAGGCAGAAGCAGGTGGATCTCTGAGTTTGAAGCCAGCCTGGTCACCTACACAGTGCGTTTTGGGCTAGCTAAGGCTACATAGTGAAACCCTATCTCAAAGAAGAAGGAAAAGCAGGGAGTGGTAGCTTAAACCATAATCCCAGCACTCAGAAGGCTAAGGTAAGAAGAGGCAACTTGGGCGGCACAGTCGATTCTAGACTAGCCAAGACTTGTGAGGCCCCAACACAATAATGAGAACTTGAATTTTTATTGAATTTGCATATGGAGCTAGAGAGATAGCTTAGCAGTTAGGAGTACTTGTTGCTCTCCCAGAGGACCCTGCTTTGATTCTCAACACCCACACAACAGCTCACAACTGTCTGTAACACCCTTCCCTGGCCTCCAGGGGCACAGGCACACACACGGTGTGCAGACATACATGACAGGCAGAACACAAATACACATAAAATAACATAAAAATAAATTTAAAAAGAGTATGCACACATACTTCTTCAGTGTGTTTCTTCCCATGGGCTTCACTTTCTCCTGACCCCTGTGTTTTCAATCTGTATTAAAGCTCCCTTTTAATAAGTTCCAACTCTGTTTCGTACTGTCTCACCCTGAAAATCTCTGCACTGAAGCACAGGCTCTGGTTTTACCCGAGTTGAGATCCCTAACCTCAGGCTGCTACCGGCGACAACGTGGAGCTGTGGTTCTGCCAGTGTTTTCAGCAACATTGGCAGGTTGAGCACTTTAGGAACATTCTGGATTCTTCCTAGAGAATGCTTCCCAATGGGGACAGTACAGAGAGACGGGCTCCTCAGAGAAGCAAGCAGATGGCTATTATTTTTTTTTAAATAACCAATTAAAAGTGCTTTGGTACAGAAGATACCGAGCAAATATCTTTCATTTGATAAGTTTGGGGTTCTGAATGAAGCCTGTCTCTTATGTGTAAATCAATAGCGGAAATACTAGCAGCAATGAAAGGGCCCCACGGTGGCTGTGACATGTAATTACCCTCATCCCTGCTCTGTGTAGCCACCAGCTAATTAGGTTTGGACGACTGCACCAGATCGGATTAAAAACAAACTCCGCGGAGATGCCCAAATGTTCAGTTCCTCTCCCTGCTAATTTTACGCTAGAACAAAGGAAAAGCCCCAGGCAGGTGCTTTCTGGCATCCGACATAAGGTGGCCAGATCCCAAATTAGGGGCCGTTGGTTTGTTTGATTGTGGACATGTGAAATTATATGGGAACACTCTTCGTTCTCTGTAGAGGTCTCACTGGGAAGCGATTGATATGCATTAGTACAGACTGAGGAGCCCGAAAGGTAATATTGGTTTGTTTTTAGGGCACATTGTTAGTTTCAATGCAGTTTGCCCATTGTGAGCCGCTGAATGGTTACTCCTAGCCGCACAATCCATTTGCTGAAGTCAGAACTCTTGATACTGCACAAAGTGTTTGGAGACAAGAACCTTACAGAAGTCACTGAGTAAAACGGGCCTGAGATGCAGCTCAGTTGGCAGGGTGTTTGTGTGGTACACCTGGTACCCTGGATGCAGCTCGGTCGGCAGGGTGCCTGTGTGGTACACCTGGTACCCTGGATGCAGCTCGGTCGGCAGGGTGCCTGTGTGGTACACCTGGTACCCTGAATGCAGCTCGGTCGGCAGGGTGCCTGTGTGGTACACCTGGTACCCTGGATGCAGCTCGGTTGGCAGGGTACCTGTGTGGTACACCTGGTACCCTGGATGCAGCTCGGTTGGCAGGGTGCCTGTGTGGTACACCTGGTACCCTAGATGCAGCTCGGTTGGCAGGGTGCCTGTGTGGTATACCTGGTACCCTGGATGCAGTCCTCAGCACCATATAAACCGGGTCTAATGGTACAGGCTCGTAGTCACAGCGCCCAGAAGGCAGAGGCAGGAGGTCAGAAATTCAAAGTATGCCGTGGAACTTATATACTAGAAAAGAGGGGAGAACTTGTCTCCTAAAAAGGGGGAAAGAGTAACTAAGTTAATATGGGAGCATGTACTAGTCAGGGTTCTCGAGAGTAGCAGAATTTACAGAATGAATGAACAGAGCCGGCCTGGTTAGGCTAGGAAGTGATTATATCATGGGGTTCTGTCTTCAGAATTGAACTGACAGGTCTGAATCTAGAAGAGGCTGTTGGGAGGGAGTGGAACTGCGGAAGTCAAGGCCTGACTGGAAGAAGGAGGTCACTGAGGGTGTGGCTCTGAGGCCAAAGTCTTGTCCTCACCCCGGCTGCCTTCCACTCACCCAAATCTGAGCTACCTTGTTCCACCATATTCTTCCTCCACTGTGGGCTTAAACCATTGGAACAGTGAGCTGGATAACCCCTTTCTTCCTGCACCTGTTCCTCTCTGCTTTGTGGAACTGTTCACGGCTGCCCCTGAGATGCACCATATTGCTCTACAGTGAGCTTTTGTTTTATAAGTAGGAACACGCGCTGAAATAACGCTGGAGGAAAACACAGCCCGAAGGCGGAAGCCAGCTAACCCATCACTTTTCTCACGGGGCGACTACAAACCTGACAAGAAGCAACGTCACGGGGGAAGAGTTCAACTAGGCTCCTATTTCGGGAGATATGCACCATCCTAGTGCCAGGAACATGATTCCAGCTTGAAGCGTTTATATAATTCATCTTATCGATAAAAAAAATCTACAGTCAGATATCAGGGTAAAAACCTGAAAAATCAGAGGAACTGGGGAAACAGCCACGGGGGCTTCCTACCTTCACTGTTTGTCCATTAGTAAAGGCCGGATCCTGTCTCAGCCCTGCCTCACCACTTCCTGTCCCCGCTCCCTACAGTCCTCTAGCTCCGCCCTCTGACTCCAAGCAAACTTTATTCCTCAGAACACAATCAAAGTATCGCCCGGCGGTGGTGGCGCATGCCTTTAATCCCAGCACTTGGGAGGCAGAGGCAGGCGGATCTCTGTGAGTTCAAGACCAGCCTGGTCTACAAGAGCTAGTTCCAGGACAGGCTCCAAAACCACAGAGAAACCCTGTCTCGAAAAACCAAAAAAAGAAAAAACAAAGTATCGCACAACACCAGCTGACCACATTGCCTCCACAACAGAGAAACAGAAACCAAACAGGAAATGGTACCTAGCAATCAAGCTTCGAGCTCTACCCGCGGTGACCCACTTTCTCTGGTGAGACTCCACCTTTTAAACGTTTTTCAACCTCCCCCAAACAGGCCCCTTGCTGGGCACAAAGCATTTAAATACATAAGCCTTAGAGGACATTTTACATTCAACCTATAGTAGTTACCCCTTCCCCTATATGTACTGGATGGAGCTGTGGGACAGGTTTGCTGAGACCAGGGAGCCAAGGTACCATCTGTAATGTTGCCCTGGCTGCAGTATTGCTAGTCATTTGCATTCTCCAGCTTTCTTATAATCATACAGGTCTACTTTGTGCACCATTGGCTGAAACGTGGTCGTGAGTGCGCTGCTGTAACTCACAAGAACATCCACCCTCCCAGCAATCTTTGGCTAGAAACCCTGAGCTGCTGCCACGGGCTCTAATCTTTGGCTAGAACTGAGCAGAGCAGCGGGCAGGCTCAAGAGTTTTGGGGTGGAGCTATCTCTACCGCTTTTACCACCTGCCCTCCGTAGCCAGGACTCAGGACACACACAGCAGGGCCGCCAGGGACTATTTTAACTTTTCTCCTACCTCACCTCCTACGTCTTGGATTCTCAGATGGGAGCTTGTAGCTCTGAGACTGGGCTACTGGCCAGAAACTCCCAGAGCTCTGTCTCAGCTGATGTGACTCCATAGGAGACAGCCGCTTGTTCTCACAGCCTGAGCCGGCTCTGACATCCTAACCTCTCTGTGTCACAGGGTCCCGGGAGGGATGGACAAAGAGAGACACAGCATGGAGCCAGCAATCACAGGCTCCCCGGAGCAAGCCCAGTTGTCTAGAGTGACAGAAATCATTACCCAGGTCAATAATGTAAAATCAAGAAATAATGACTTTCATTTTCTGAGATAATAAAATGACAGCACCAACCATATCCGTAACCTTTAGCAGACATTTACTCTGAGAATCAAAACGATGGTTTTAAAGGGCTTTGTCAACGAGTGGTTCCCGTAAGTTCCCGTGTGAGAGAAAAGACAGATCTGAGGTTCGGGGAACAGGCTTCAGAACTGACTGCTAACTTTGCCATTATCAAAATTGATTCGGTTTGACCCAGTTTTGCTTTGCTGCAAGGTCAGAGGCATTTGTAATCTCACGGAGCAACATTCTCCACACCCACAGATCCAGAGGCATGCTCAGAGAGACCCAACTGGAATTGGAGCAAAGGGAGCCCAACGGAGAGCTGTCTTTTTAATTGCAAGACACGGTGGTGACCACAGGGAACACTTGTTTTGTGCTAGAAAATAGGAGGCTAACTGTGTTTCCTACCTTCCCTAACTCCATCCTGACAAAACTTCCATTAGGGACACGTTCTCTTTCTCAGATTACACACAAGGAAGTGGACGTGTCAAGATCCCCCAGCTAGAAAATGGATCCATTTGGCAAGAGAGCACAGCTTTCCAAGAGAAAGGAAAGAATTCTCTGACTCATATTGGCTAATATTTTACTTTTTAAAGATAATTATTTTTATTTTAAATTGTGTGTATATGTATGTATGCCTGTGTGTATATGACTATGTGCATGCAATGCCTGCAGAGGCCAGAAGGGGGCACTGGCTCTTCTGGAGCTGTAGCCACAGGCATTTGTGAGTACCCATGTAGGTGCTGGGAGCTAAACCCAGATCCTCTGGAAGAGCAGTCAGTGCTATCAACCACTGAGCCATCTCTCTAGCCCTTGGTTAACATTTTAAAAGTTTTTTTTTGTAAATTAATCTATCATCTCTGTGCAATAAGATACCCACATCTTGAATGATCTATTTGGTAAGTTTAAACATTAGTTCTATTTCTGGGCCAAAATCCAAAACTAGATAAAGACCTTTCATACCCAAGAAGCTGCACAGCCCTGTGGAGAGCAGCACCCGCTGGGGACAGCTTTTCTGGTCACTGTGGGTCAGCTCTTTGATTCTGTGAGCTTACCAGAAATAGAATTTCTAGGTCCAACTTCTTTCACAACACACGAGTTTTTGAGACCACGCATGCTGCTTTTTAGACAGATGTTTGTTCTTTTCCATTGATGTGTTTCATTTCTGTTTAAGGGACTGTTTGCTTAGCCATTTTTCTGTTGGTAGGCATCTGGATGATCAGAAACAAGGATGTTATTATCACCCTCAAAAGGGGCTTTTTTTTTTTAGCCATATAAGAATTTATTAACAAGGAGAGAAAGAAATAAAGGGAAAGAGAGAGAGAGAGGGAGAGAGAGAGATAGAGAGAGAGAGAGAGAGAGAGAGAGAGAGAGAGAGAGAGAGAAGGGGCTTTTATGGTGTGTATTTTCCTTTCTTCTAGACACAACATAGAAGGTAGGTCACAGGTAGATGCTTATTTAACACACACACTTGTGTGTGTGTATGTGTGTGTGGTGTGGTACATGTGGAGGCCAGACCATAACCTCAGGTGTTACACCTCACCTTAAAAGGCATTTGTGTTATTATTTATTTGTGAGCATGTATGCATGTGCACGTGTGTGTGTATATATATGTCTCTACACCAGTGTCCACAGAAGCCAGAGAAGGTGTCAGACCCCCTGAGGTTGTGGTTTCAGGCAGTTGTGAGCCATCTGATGTGGGTGCTAGGAACCACACTCCAGTACTCCAAAGAGCAGCAAGTGCTCTTAACCACTGAGCCATCTCTCTAGCTCCACATTTTCTTCTTCTGAGACAAATTCTCTCACTAGCCTGGAGCTCACCAAGCAGGAGAGATGAGCTGGGCAAGGACACCCCATGATCTGCCTGTCTCCATCCTCTCAGTGCCGGGGTTACAAGGACACCCCATGATCTGCCTGTCTCCAGCTCCTCAGTGCTGGGGTTACAAGGGCACCCCATGATCTGCCTGTCTCCAACTCCTCAGTGCTGGGGTTACAAGCACCTGCTACAAAGCCTGCCTGTATCTAGTTATTTATAGGTTCTGGAGAGCAGACGTAGGTTCTCTTTACCAGGTGAGCTATTGCCTTTCCCCAGCTCAATACTTAGCTTTTAAAGGAACTATCAAGTATATCTCCAAGGTACTGTCCCCTTTAGATTAAATACTTGTAGAAGGAGATGGCTCTTTCTTTTCTGGCCATCCAGATCCAAATAATCACACAGAAACTATATTGGCAAGTTTTTACCTGCTCTAAGTTCCAATTTTTCTATTTTGAGAAACTTTCAATAGAGGTCAGAGTTCTGCCCTCGCACTAGAGGGATGATTCAGTCAGTCAGTGGTTGTCACACAGCATGAGTGTGACCCTCAGTACCTACTTACACAGCTGTTCCCAGTGTTGCAAGCTTGTAATCCCAGCACTGGAGATGTGGAAAGAGAGGATACCTAGGGCTTGCTGGCTGGCCATACTAATTGGTGAGTCAAGGACAGTGAAAGACCCTGTCTCCTGAACAGAGGGGGACAGCTTCTGACGACTGACAACTGAAGTTAACGTGTGACTTGCATACACACATGTGCACTTAGATGAATACACACACTAGTGTCCTGACCTCATTGGGTTGTAAGGTCAAAGGAGGTTATGCATGTAAACTGATCTTGCTGTTTTTTTTTTTTTTAAGAAGGTCTTGGCCTGGGAAAATACTTGCCCCACAAACATGAAAACCAGAGTTCAGCTTCCTAGAACTCACACAAATGCCAGGTAAGTATGGTGCCCACATGAGTGCAATGTCTACCAAGGCAGGTGGGTATGGTGGCTCACCTATAACTCCAGCATTCAGGAGGCAGCGTCAGCTGACTAGTAACACTCCCAAATCAGTGAGTTCTGGGTTCTACTGAGAGACCTGATCTCAATGAATAATATGAGGGTGAACAAGGGAGATTTTGATGTTAACCCTGGGCCTCCACAAGCACACACACATATGCAACCACACGCATGTAAATGTGCATAGGCAAACATACAAACACACAAGGGACAAAAAAGAGTTTTGGGGCCTGATGTGGCACACACCTTTAATCCCAGCACTCAGAAGGCAGAGGCAGGCGGATCTCTGTGAGTTTGAGGTCAGCCTGGTGGTCTACAGAGTAAACTCCAGGACAGTCAAGGATACACAGAGAAATGTGTCTTGAAAAAACAAGAGAAGGTGGGGTTCTTTTTTCTTTTTGGTTTTTTGAGACAGGGTTTCTCTGTGTAGCCCTGGCCATCCTGGAACTCACTTTGTAGACCAGGCTGGCCTTGAACTCAGAGATTTCCTGTCTCTGGCTCCTGAGTGCTGGGATTGTAGGTGAGCTCTACCACCACCCAGCTTGGGTTTTTTGTTTGTTTGTTTCTGTGATCCATTTGAATACTTGATCCTCGCAGCTGGCCACTGGCACACAGAATTTATGTGTTCCCGGGTACTTGTAACCTCCTGGTTAGGCCTGTTTGAGCCATCCCTTTTGAAGGACCTAATGAGATCACTCTTGTCTTTCCTGTGAGCCCTTCCTCTTTGGAGGGAGGGGAGATGGCATGGGTATGGAATTCAGCCCTCCTTCCTTGATTTCCACCCCAAGGTTTGATTTCTCATGAGTTAGGTAGGAGGTGAGGATACAGCTTGAGTCAGACAGCTCCTTGTGCCAGCCCTCAGCACCATGGCATGGGATGCCTGTGCTGGAGTCTGCTCCACATGAACCCCACCACACCGACAACCTTCCTCTGGGTTTCCTTCCCACCTTCCTCTGGGTTTCCTTCCCACCTTCCTCTGGGTTTCCTTCCCACCTTCCTCTGGGTTTCCTTCCCACCTTCCTCTGGGATTCCTTTCTATTGGTCTAGGCACTCACCCCCTGAGATTTCTCCTTCTTTCTACCAAACTGTAGTTGAACTCACAGTATCTTCAGTTTCTGAAACCTTGCTCTCAGAGTTCAACCTTCACCAATAAACAGCTCTCTTCATTTGGTGCCTCCCCCAGGTCTGTCTGACAGCCTGTGCCTTCTCAGAACAGGTGGCATCTCAGCTCCTCATGGTGGCTTTGGGACCAACAGAGGAGACATGCAATATCTGAGCTCTGCTTTCCCTGTGTCTCCTCCTCTTGCTTCCTGCTCCCACCTCCCATCCCCCTCTGTCCCCGGGCGTATGGTGTGGGGTGGTGGCAAGGGCTGGGGCAGCCTGGTGGAGTCAGCTCTGTGGACAATCAGTTCTGCCTCTGAGGCTCCCAGGCTCTTCTTGTGAGGCTTAGATTGTTCCCACGTTTGCTCCTCTGAAGAAGCCTCTGGGTTCTCTTTATGCCTTCTTAACAAACTGCATTCTGCACTTGTGCTATTCTGCCTTTGGAATTATGCCTTCAATTATGCGGCTTAATGTTCCCCCTTTTACTTTTCTTCTCTGTAATTGCTAAGCTTTCTAATTTCATTTTCCTCTAAAAATTCTTTTAGCACAAAAAAAAGAAAGAAAAGGGAAAAGATCAAAATACTTGGGTGTAAATCTAACAGTATGTTCGTAACTGGGATGTTAATGTTGACTGTCAACTTGACAGGATCAAGAATTGCCTAGGGAACAAACCTCTGAGTAAGTATATGAGGGAATACCTAAACTGGGGTAACTGAGGTGGAAAGACACTCCCTAAAATGCAGGCAGCACCATCCTATGGTCCGTGGTCTCAGACTGGATAGAGGGGGGAGCGAGCTGAGCAGAGCGCTAATCTCTCCTCATCCTGACTATGGATGTCATGTGACCAGCTCCTCACGCTCCTGAGGTCATGCCTTCCTTACCAAGATGGGTTGCACCTGACTATGGATGTCATGTGACTAGCTGCCTCACGCTCCTGAGGTCATGCCTTCCTTACCAGGACGGGTTGCACCACCAACAGGTGAGCCCAAATATGTGCTCTGCCCCTTAAGCTGCTTTTGTTAGGTATTTAGTTACAGCAGCAAGGAAAGTTACCACTACAAAGACCTGTGTGGGAGAACCACAAAGATCTGATGAGCAAAACCAGAGAACTCGACAAGTGCCAAACATCCCATGTTCATGGATGGGGAAGTCTTCCTATTGAGCTGTAGCTTTGGGGAAGTCTCCATCAAAACCTCAGCAAGTAACTGTGCAATGACAAACTGATCCTAACGTTCATTGGAAGGGCAAAAGACAGGACAGCCAGTACAACCCTGAAGGAGAAGACAACGCAGAGAACTGATGCTCCCCACCTGCAGACTTACCACACGCTTTTGTAACCAAGAGACCGTGCAGAATTAGCAAGGGCTTAGATAATCAAATGAAGGCAACACAGCTTTCTGTGAACAGGAGAGAGGGCCCGGAAACAGATCCACTAAGGCCAAGGATTTATAACTAATAAGAAATTTGTGTCATGATTTGGGAGCTGGTTTGTAGCCCAAAAGAAAGCCTGCTGCAGTGCCCTCCCCATACCTCACCCCAGTTTCAGCTATAAGCTGTATTAAAAAAAAAAAGTCCCTAGCCTACCAGCTCAATGGTATCCTGTTCCCAGGATCTTCCTGTTATCCAGTAGCTCCGTCCCTCTACCCTGCCTCACTCCCACTAGTGAATCTATACAAAACTCCTCTGTGGTTCAGGGATTTTATTCTTTGAATACATAAGACGAGAGCTCCGAGGTCGCTGACTCGGTGTAGTTTTACGAGGATGTGTCATTTTAACTCCAGAGGTGAAGCCTGTCAGAGGCTGTTTTAGGGTTTCTATTGCTGTGAAGAGACACCATGATCACAGCAACTCTCATAAAGGAAAACATGGAACTCGCTTACAGGTCAGAGGTTTAGGCCTTGGATGGAAGCATGGCAGTGTGAGGCAGACACGGTGCTGGAGAAGAAGCTCAGAGTTCTCCACCCGAATCAGCAGGCAGCAGAAAAAGAACACCATGCTAGTCCTGGCTTGAGCATCTGAGACCTCAAAGCCCACCTCCAGGGATAAACTTCCTCTAATAAGGCCACATCTACTCCAACAAGACCATACTTCCTAACAATGCCACTCCCTATGGGCCTGTGGGGACCATTTTCATTCAAACTACCACCACAGTGGCTTTCACCAAACTAAAACAACCCATCTTTTCCAAATTATCCAGGCTATTTGAGACACCCATCTCAAAAAAACAATTAAAACTTGTTCCGCAAGAGACATTTCACTGTTGTTTGAGCCAGGCTCTCCACATCTTTCTGACTGTCCTGGAACTCATTATGTAAACCATGCTGGCTTTAAACCCATGGAGATCCACCTGCCCTCTGCTTTCCCCCTTTCTCCCCCTGCCCCCCCCCCAAATCCTGGGATTAAAGGTGTGCACCACCATGCCTTGCTGCAAATGACATTGTTAATCAAACTAATTTGGATGCTTTGCTCATCTCTTTAGAGGCGTTCTTTTTATAATATTAGGACTTAAGTTAATAGACATCTGCTCGAATTCTCCCACAAGTCCTGTGTATATTATTTTGATCATTTTGTATGTCTAAATATTTTCCCATTCCCGCTGTCATTTTGCAATGGGACAATGAATAGCTTAGATGTTTAATTTTTGTAACCAAACATCATGCTGTACCCTCCTCTGAAGACCTGAGGATCATTGCAGAAGAGGGGGTGGGAAGAGGGTAAGAGCCGGAAGTGGCAAAGTAACAGTGTCTTCTTGACACACCAGAGTACCTGCTCATACGAACTCCCAGGGATCGTGACAGCATGCACAAGCCCCAACCAGACCAAATCTCAGTGTGGAGAGAGGACATGAACTCTCACTGCACATATGAACCCCCAGGGATCGTGACAGCATGCACAAGCCCCAGCTATACCAAATCTCAGCATGGAGAGAGGATGTGAACTCCCATCCCTTGCTGAGGAGCTATGGGCAACTGTTAACTGCTGGGAGAAGGGCCATATTTCTCCAAGTCAGTTATGCTCCAGTAAAAGGCCGCACAATCAAAAGTATGTAGGCAAGGAGGAAGAGGCAGGAGAATCTCTGAGGTAGGAGGCCGGCCTGGTCTACACTGTCAATTCCAGACCAGCCAGGGTTACATAGTGAGACCCTGTCTCAAAAAACAAAACCAACAAATGGAAAGAGTTTTTAAAAGAATACACGGGCAGCAGAAATTGACTTATGTGGGGGGGGGGGGGAAGATGACACAAATTTGGGCGGGAAGGGAGAGGGTTAGATCTGGGAAGAGTTGGGGGAGGGAATATTTCATTTCATCAAACACTTAAAGAGCTAATAAAAAAACAATACTCTGTAGCATGAATAATATAAACCCAGAGACAGATACTGGGGTTCAAGCTGAAGATCAGAAAAGCAAGGCAGCCAAGTCACTAGAGAGTTCTCACCTTTACCAGTGCTCAGACCGAAAAGACCATCCATCAAACCTCAGACTGAGACCCTGTCTCCTCCCATCGTATATTCGCTCTAGTGCTGGGACTAAAGGCGTGCACCAATGTCCAGCCTTGAAGGCTGACTAATGTGGCTAGCTTTGCACTCTGATCTTCAGGCAAGCTTTATTAAAACACAAATAAAATATCACTATAGTATTCAGTATGTCGTGAACATAGTTTTTATTGGTTAAATTAAAATAAATCTTTTTGAAAATAAGTCAATTTTAAAACCTTTTCTATTATTGCATTTATTTCTTCCCTTCCGTAATGGGGCTGGGCAATGACGTGGGACAACTTGTGAGAGCTGGTTCTTTCCCTCTTCCACGTGGTCTGGGAGATGGAACTCGGGTCATGAGTTGACAACAAGAACCCTTTACCAATGAGCTATCTCACCAACCCATGGAGTCTACTCGTGACACCGAGGTGTGTAATTCCCTCCAGGTTCATCTACTGCTCTCCCCATCCTCTCACACAGTCACACATTGTCTCTGGAGCTGTTCTCGGCTCCCACAGGGTGAGAGGGGCTCTCTAATCTAGAAGGTGGCTCGTTTCCGTGGACACCTAATGCATGATTGTACTTTCTCTGAGCCTGAGAGTGCATGCCCTCCTTCCTTCTCCTCCATCTCTACAGCAAGGCTGTCAAGATGAGTTCACACTTCATGCCTACTGATCTTCTGTCTACTTGGTAGCTCACTTACAGCGTACCAACTACAGTCAACTATGGAGAGGTACTTTTAGATCTCTCATTATTAAGGTAAATTTTATGCCTCTCTTTTTAGACAAATATATTTTACTCAAATATACGTAAAATGTTTTAAAGTTAAATATCACATTCCTACCAGTTCATTCTCTCAAATTGGGCCTTCAATTACCTGTCCTGTAACTAGTTCTGCCGACTAGGCTGGCCTTGAACTCGGAGTTCCACCTGCCTCTGCCTCCTGAGTGCTGGGATTAAAGGCGTGTGCCACCATTGCCTGGCTAATTTATCTCTGGCATAATTTCTAGCACATCTTTTTAAAAGTCTTTTTGTCATCGTTTGGGTGCTAATGTTCACCTAATAGATGCTTTTCTAGGGTCTTTATGTGTTAGGTACATCTAGTCATAAGAATATGCATAGAATTCTTTTTTGTTGCTGTTTTTTATGTTTTTGAGACAAGATGTCACATTTTCACCCAGGCTAGCCTCAAACTTATAGTAATCCACCTTCCTCAGCCTCCCAAGTGCTGAAGTCATAGCCAGGAACCACCACAGCCAACTTAGAATTCTTTTCAATTCTAACGCGTTCACCTGTAAGCACAGTGTGTCTACCTAGTCACTGGTGTAAGTAACCATGTCCTGGAGTCAGTTGTTTTCCTGTGGTGTGTGTGTGTGTGGCTTTCCTTTGTACTGATCTAGTCCCCCCCCCCCCCGCCCCGCCTCCACCGTTCAGTTTTTCTCTCTCTTCTCTGTTGGGAAATCACATCTCCGTTCTTTTTAAAGACCTCCATTGTGTGGATGCTTGGTTTGTTTGGCCAGCTTCCTGCCTCCTGATGAACACAAGGCTTGTTTTCAACATCTGCTGATACACACGCTCTTGTGGTGAAAGGACTTTTGCTGTTTTGGCCCCATCGGGGCTCTTTTCAGTCTCATGACTCATCTGAGCCCTTCCCAGACCCACAGCCAGCCTACAGGGACTGAAGCTGGCCAGCATCCTGCTCGGCACCAAGACCTCTGCTTATTATAATGGCCCGTCCACCTGCTTATCACTTTGGAATTTGCTGAGTTCTGCGGATCTATATTTGGTGTCCTTCACAGTTCTGTGAAACATGTCCCCCTAAATTTTCAGTTTTTGGAGAATGGGTCTCACATGGGCCAGGCTGGCCTCAAATGCTGTGTAGCAGAGGTTGACCTTGAGCCCTGATCATCTTGCTCCAGCCCCTGGGGTTTCAAATGGGCACCACCGTACTCAGTCTGTGCAGTGCTGAAGGCTTGAACCCAGGGCTTTATGCATACAAGGCAAGCACTCTACCGAGTGAGCCACACCCCAGGGCTTACACTTAAGACAAATGCTAACCCGCCATTTTAATCTCTATTACTATTTCCCTGTTCTTCCTTCCTTCTTTCTTCCCTCCCTCCCTCCCTTCCTTCCTACTTCCCTTCTTTTCCTCCCTTCTTTCTCTTAACTTTTCCTGACAGAACATCACTCTGTAGCCCAAACTGCCCTTGAACTCCTGATCCTCTGCCTTAGTCTCCTAAGAATTATGGGTATGTACCGTATCTCACTAAAGAATATTCTTGACCTATCTTTAATTTTACTAAGTGTCTCTTTGGCCATATCGAATCTTCTGTTTAGTTCACCCATTATTCCATCTCATTTATTTTGGGTTAGGTTTGTTAGTCAATCCCATTTAGTTTTTGTGTTGTTTATGTGTTTTTATGTGTATGAATGTTTGCCTCTAAGCTGTATCTGTAACAGATACATGCCTGGTGCCCTTGGAGGCCAGAAGAGGGCCTCAGATCCTCTGGGACTCAAGCTAGAGACTATTGGAAGCTGCTGTGTGGGCTCTGGGAACCGAGGTCAGGTCTTCTGCAGGAGCAGCAAGAGCTCTTAGCTGTAGAGCCACAGTCATACTGTCCTCAGGCCCATCCAATTCCCTGTCATCTGCTCTGACAGCGGCTGACTCTCCTAATTCTCACACGCAATACCCTTTCCTTTTCCGATTTTGCGACTTGTAAGTGGCTTATAGCCTTGGACCATTGCTAAGGAAGAGTCCTGTGGTCCGGCTGGTTTTTCATTTTCCTAAAGAAGCCAACAACCACGGACCACTTTGAATGAAACATCACTCTGCAATATTTGGTGCTGCAGAGAGGTTCTGTGAATTTGGACCAAAACCTTATATCACGTGTTATTATCGTTGTGTATTCCCAGGGAAAGGTTTTCTTTTCTCCAATACAAAACCAGATAAGTGAGCATGCTTGCTTCATCTCCCCGACAAGGCTCACTCAGTTCACTCCGAGCCCAAAGCTGCAGTCCTTCGGTGTCTTTCTTGTGCGGGTGTTTGCCTCAGATTCCTCTCTGGAGCAACTGGAGTTCTAGTGCAGACTCCCACACCCCTGTACTCAGCACAGCAGAGGCTTAGGTGAGACCTGCCCTCACTTGCCTGGCTCTCATGCTCCTACTTTTCCTGTTCATTCTACTACTTTTCCTGTTGCTATGACAGATGCCTGACAGAAACAACACGGGGTGGGGGGCGGTTTTGATTCACTGTAGCACTCTGTCATGCTGGGGAAGGCACAAAGGCAGGAACTTACAGCTGATGCCTCTCACACAAAGAGCAGGAAGCAGAGAGATTGGGCTATAACACCAAAGGCCTAGCCCAGCTAGTGAGGCCTCACTACCACCCTTAACATCTGGAGATATATACCAAAACATAGGCCCCTGTGGGAGAAATTCCACGTCTTGACAGTCCCTGGCTCTGCTTCAGTTCTGTTTTCTCTGAGTGAAAAAAAAAAGGCATTTAATCATTCGTGTGTTTTTTTTCATGATTAAGGTTGTTCATGGTGCTTCAGCTTCCTAACACAGAGAAACAAGAGCAGCTTGTCATTGATGGTGCGTGCCTCTATGCAATCCCAGCATGAGGAAGGCTGAAGCAGGGGAACCACAGGTTCCTTGACCTTCACAGGGGGATCCTTGTCGATTTTGACAGAAGGGTTTTGGGGATTCAGTGACAAAACTCAGCCCCACAGCAGTAGAGAAGCTCTGCATACCAGGACCTTCCTCCGTGATAGGCTTATGAGATCAAACCAAACCAGCAAAGTGGCCAATAGTCTGAATTATGGGTGGCGGCATTTCTGGAATGGTACCTGACACAGGCATAGAGGGAATTTTTTTTAAGTTGCCAATATTGTGTGTGTGTGAGCACACATGTGCGTGTGCAAGCCGTGAATCAACATTGATGTCAAGTGTCTTCCTCAATCAATTCTCTGTCTTACTTTTTGAGACAGGGTCTAGAGTCTGGAGCTCACCTATTAGACTAAACTGGCTGGCCAGGGAACCCCAGGCATGCCAGAGGAGGAATTTTTCTAGGTGCTTCTCTAAGGTCAGATGGGATGGCTCTCGCATGGAGGTAGGAGGGCTGGATGAAACTCCTCCGGCTGCCAGAGGAGCTTTGCAGGGCCATTGTCAGATGTCCCAAAGGGAATAACATCCAGGGTTTTAATGAGCCTCCAGCAGCACAGAGACTGCCAAGAATAGCTCTAGGCATCTGAAGGGAACATCCTCCTGCCTCCTGGGGCTCTGTGTTGCAGCTATTCACGCCTCATGGAGCATACTTCAGACTGAGACATGCAGACTGAGCATGGGGAGAGCTTGTGATGATACCAAGTCACACTCGACGTGTGTGTGAATCAGGCTGTGAGGCCCCAGCAGCTCAGCAAGACCTGGGTCACAACAGCCGCGAGATATCACAGTCTTAGGCTGAGATGAGTTTGGACACCCACATGCCTGAGAGAGAGAGAGATGGAAGGGGGACAGACAGACTGACAGAGACACAGAGACACCTGGTAAATTTGCCTCACATCACATTTGCTTTCTCCTCTGTGAGATATGCCAAGGTCTACCCATCACTCCTGCAGGTGGCGTCGGTGAGAGGAGATGAAAGCCGTCTGGAGAGAGATCCCCTCAAAAGACTAAAGGAGGTTGCTGATTGTTTCTGAAGGGTGTGCAAGCAGCTTTGTTCAAGGAAAAGGCATTTACCCGGCGATACAGCCACATCTCGTGACTGGAAAATATAATCTATTTATATGGGGGTACCCAGAATGTGATGTGGCAACATCTCGCCCCTTCATTCCTCCATAAACACAGTTGGCCATACTGCATACTTATCTGAGGTTCTTTGTCATTCATCCCCCAAACAGCCATGGACAAGACATGGAAAGAGGACACAAGAGCCCGTTTCCCCTGGACCTCTCACGGCACAAGAGAAAGGCTCAGCCCCAAACTGTTGGGTTTAAATCCTTTGTTTCTTTTCTTGTTGGTTTGTTCATTCTGTAATAGCATGCTACTCATGGAAATGGTGCTGGGTGAATGCTGTTGGACCATGAGACATAATGCTCTGTTGGCCATCTATCCCCCATCTTTATATGACCTATCTATATCTGTCATCTACCTGTTACTGTTCTCTAGCTGTTTTATGTCTACATAGCTGTCATTTATTGATCTGCTATTATTTGTCTATATTTCTCTATCATCTCTCACTTATTTATATAGCCAATCATCTGTCTATATCAATTTAACATTATCTATATGTAATATCTGTATATATTCTATTCTATTATCTTTCTATATTTATCATCTATCTATAGCTATCCTATCAGTCTACTATCTATATATATCTATCCAACTATTATCTATCATATACATAGTATTCTACCTGTCCATCCATCCAGCCATCAGCCATCTATCATGACTAAGTGAATTTTATAAATGGAAAGTAGGATTGCAGAAATCCCACACCTGGAACGTATCAACCGCGTGGATAGTCTCTTTCCCTCCTTCTCTCCCTTTACCTCTTTCAGTTTTTATCCTACTGGGAAGCCCCCTGAATTATATCCATGCTCAACCATGGCAAAACAGCATGGGATGTTTGCCCTGCTGGAATTAGGAGCCCTGGAGTGGGTGATGACGTTTAAGTCAGGAACAAGCTCTCAGTTAGTTATGTAGATTTAGAAGGTCCTCGATTCTCCATTCAGTCACTAGTGTGCTGCTGTGGTATATTTATGAGTAGGGTGATGGTGGAGGAGAACCTTGCCAAAGAGAAACCCAAGCTGGCCCGTTTGGTGCCACACCCACCGTGAGCCAGAGAGCTCATATACCTATTGTCTCCACGGCCAGTTTGTGGAGACCCTGGACCATGGGTCAGTTGTGCTCTGTGAATTCAGGGGTCTCCAACACCTCAGTCCAGCTTGGCTGATGGTGACCACCAGAGCCATTACATCCTCTTGTGAGGCTTTGGGACACAGACAGGCATGAGAAAAGCCCAGCGATGGGCAGCGGAAGGAAGCCTGAAGCACACCCAGCCCTGCTGGCTGCTACAGAGGCCACTGCAGATACAGAGCCAAATAGCACCCTTCAGGGAGTCACATGACCTCCATATCACTGTTGATTTAGAGAGAAGTCTTTCTTTTAGAGAGAACAGTTCTGTTCCTGCCTCCTTTCTTATTCCACGTCACTGTGTGCCCTTTCCACACTATGGCCACGACAACCCAGTTTTTCCAGTGGCTTTGTTAATGTCCTTTGAAAGATGGAAGTTTTGAATACAAAAGATATGTGATATTGGTATATGAATTATTGCCACCGATGGCAAAACAGCTCGTGGATCCAGGAAGATACTGAACTTGATATCTTCAGGACGATTTGCCTGAAGTTCCATGCTGGAAAGTCACAAGATTGCATAGAAAAGAATGAGAACTATAAAGCTTTCTTGTATTCAGAACTGTAGGCAGGGCTGGGAATGCAGCTCAGAGGTGCTGGGTCAGCATGTGTGGGGCCCTGGCTTTAATCCCCAGCACTGGAAATAAATAATTGCGGTAAACATGCCCACTAATCAAAACCATTGTGCACAATGATTTTTGACATTAATCACGCACAATGGATCTTGACATCCACATATTGATCCTCAACACAGCTGAAAAATCTGGATACCTCATTATTGTGTGGTCCTTGAGGCTGGGCACTTCAGCAATCCCAAGCTTGTGCAAGAATCTCAGTTTTCTGGAGCTGCCGGTCCCTAGTCTGCCCAGAAAGCTTGGAAGCACTTGCTGTGATGTCAGCAAAGGAATCAGCAGCGGCAACAGGGCAAATGAACTCTTTGGCAAAGGGAAGGCGGAGGAGCAAAAGCCAGATAAATAATCTCCCTTGCCACACCCTTTCCATCAGGATTGCTACCAGAAGGTAACACCCACGTTCAGGGTGAGTCGTCCCACTCAATCAAGGCAATCGGGGATCTTCTCCAGGTGATTCTTTGTGGTCAGGTGATTATATTTTGTGGCAAGTTAACATTAAAAACAATCACAAGTGCTGGCGAGATGGCTCAGCAACTAAGAGTACTGACTGCTCTTCTAGAGAACCTGGGTTTGATTCCCAGCACCCATGGGGTGGCTCACAACAATCTGATTACAATCCCAGCTCCAAGGGATTCGATGCCTTCTTCTGGCTTCCATGGGCACCGGGCACAAACATGGCGCATAGATATACATGTAGGCAAAACACCCATATACATAAAATCAAATAAATCTCAAAATAAAATAAAACCAACCATCTCATGGCAGTAGAAATAAGTGACCATCAGCAGCATGACAACAGGAGGCCATTGTGGGGTAGCGGGAGTCCCAAGACATTTAAAGGACCTTAGGAAGAAATTGAGAAAAATCAAGATAAATTATAGACTTTAGCCCATAATAATATATTAGTATTGGTTGATCCACTGTAGCAAATTACTCTACTAATTTAATAAATTAGCAACCATGTAGTGTGTTTTAAGCTTCATTACCCCAAACATGGCACTGTAGCATCTGAGAAGACAGCAGAAGCAGGAAGTCCATGGCCACCTTCTGACTTTCACCCCAAACCACAGCATCAGGACCTTGAAGGGCATGGTGGTTAATCTTCATTGTCAGGTTAATTAAATCTGGAAGAAACCAAGAGACATGCTTCTGGGTGGTCTGTTAGGAGGATTTCCAGACAAGAGAAATCCCTCCCCCAGAGTTAACAGCTCCCTTCAGTCCCGGGAAAAGCTTGCCTGCCTTTGTTTCTTGCTTGAGTACATCCACACTGTTGAGGGCCATTGCTCCTGCATTCTTCTCCTGCCATCAGAACCCAGTTCCCTCGACCCTCCAATGTGGACTGTAGACATTGGCGCTACAGGAATCCTCCAGTCCTCCACGGGAGGACTGGGGCGCTAAGGCACCCAGCACTAAGCAGCAAACCCACTCCTCAGCCTCTCTAGCATTCAGCCAACCATTGTTGGACTACCCAGCCCATATTGTGTAAACCAACCTGCCTCACACCGCGGCCCCGTGTCTGCGCTCTGTGCGCTGGCACCCAGTTAGCGAGCTTCGGGCAAGGGGGCTGGAGGTTAAAATACACAGACACACACAGACAGAGAGACAGCGACATGGGTCATCCTTGAATTCCCCAAGAATGCCCCCTTTATTGTGTTCAGAAGCAGATTATATAGAGATAGCCACGCCCCAGCCAAACCCACCAGAAACCACTCTCCTGCCATCAGGAACTCCTGAAGGTCTCGTGCTCAGAGCAGCTGTAGGCACTCAGATCAGGGGATTACAAGAAATTCAGGATCTGGGGTCTCACTGCTCCCAACACCAACCTAAAAAAATGTCCCTTATAACATAGGTTCATCTCACCACTTCTAGAGAACCCTGAGTAATAAAGTGAGGTTCTCTGAGACTCCCCTTAAAGAGATACCTTCCCTGTACCCCAGAGAGGGACAAGCTTCATCTGAACACACACAGAGAGTCAGAAAAGTCTACACGGGCCTCCTTAAGTTCCCTGGTTTATTATTGCTAGAACTAACTTCCACTTTCTAGGGGGCAGGGAGCAGGGTCTCACACTGTTTCCCCGATCTGATCTGGAACTCAGGGGAACCGTCATGTCTTGGTCTTCCCGGTGCTGGGGTCACAGGCATGAGCCCAGCTTCTCCTCTTCATCACGTCTGAAACACACAGGTTTAGCTGTGACAACACATTTTTTCCCCAGGGGAAGCATAATTGACTCCTTTGCCACCACAAAAAGAGCCAGTTTCTCGTTTATTAAGCAGCTCGTGCTGACAATGCTGGTTGCCTCTCTCTGTGTCTACTCTGGGGAGTTTTCCTTTTAATTAGTTGTAACCTGTTATTGTTTCTCAGATTAAAGAGTAGCAAAATAAACCCTTTGGTATGTGTTTGTTTTTTATGAGTAGAAGAGCTGTAATGTCACCATTTAAGGATGCAGTCTTTAACATATTAAAATAGAGAATAACATACTGAATAAGAGGCTCGCCATAACTGAAAAACAGAATTTATTTATTAAGGTCTTTAAAAAAATTTATTTTTTTTATGTGTATGTGTGTTTTGCCTGCCTGTATGTTTGTATTTCACATGTGTTCTGGTGCCCAAAAAGGTCAGAAGAGGGCAGCAGATCCCTTGAAACAGGGGTTACAGATGGTTGTGGGTACCATGTAGGTGCTGAGAGTGGAAGCCAGGTCCTCTGCAAGAGCAGCAAGCACTCTTACCCATCAACCAGCGCCGAGCCATCTCCCTCCTTCTGTAAACATTTTCATTGTTGTGGTTGTTGTACCCTAGCTGGTCAGGAACTCCCCATCTTCCGCCTCAGCTTCATAGATTCTGGGATTACAGACATGTGCCACCATCCCCATCCCTTGCTTCTCACTCTTGATTTCCCCCACAAGAAGCTTGAGCTCTTTCTTCACGTTTGAGGGTACCATGTTGAATGTATCTACCTCATGTTCTTCCATGAAAGGTGGGGCATGCATGAGAGCATGTTCTAGAGAGAATGGGGCGTGTTCTGTAGTCTGCTCTGGTTATACAGACGTCAAAGCTCACTGAGCTAGCTGTTTAAAATCTTTTTGTGTTTATGTTAATCTTATTGGAGGAAAGAAAGGCAGATGGGACAGGACAGAGGGAGGGACGGGGCAGGGTGGGGAGAGGAAGAAGAGGGCAATCTCATCAGAGAATTCTGAAAGCTGTTAGTGACTAAAAGGCCGGTGTTCCACAGGGAAGGCTGAGAGGGACCTGAGCGTGGCTGGCGACAGAGCACTTGCTTGGCATGTGAGCGGCCCTGGGTTCCATCTCCAGTTTGTTCATGAGTGGTCCAGTTCTGATAGGAAATGGGAGAAAGGCAAGGAAGATTCCTACACACTAGATTTGAAGCCAGGGATGATATATAAACTCAAGAAGCACGCGCTCACACACACACACACACACACACATACACACACATGCACACACACTCACACATATGCCAGCTAACAACCAAACTCCAGCCTTTTTCCTGCAGGCAGCGAGGAGGCATAAGCAAGGGAATGCAGGTGAGTTACCCCACATCCTAACAGGGCTGTCTCGGTGATGGATGAAACCAGGGAGCTGGGTGTGTGCGGCAGCCAAGGGAGAACACAGGAGGTAATTGGAGCTGTGGGCAACTGTGACCTGAGTGTGTGTTATTTTTAACATGCCCACAGGAGGAACGAGCTTTGTTCCATTTGCCAGGGCAATGGGGTTCTGAGTGGTTTGAAAGTCTTGGGAGAAACCAAGAAACTTTACGAGCCAATCTGGCTTGTGTGCTTGGACTCTATATCCACCTGAGGACACGCGGTCATTCTTCTCTCTGGACACACTTAACGCCTTTGCAGTGCCCTGGGGGATGCTGACCGGCCTGGGGGATGCTGACCGGCCTGGGAGATGCTAACCAATGCTGACTGGCAGGTGGAAGATCCTGCTGCCTTAGCAGGTGGGACTATAGGAGGGCATTGGAACAGGTGGGACACCCTGGAGCCAATGGAAGTGCCAGGGCCCAGGGGGTGGTATGAAAAGATCTAGGACCCTGGATTCCAAAAGCACATCAAAGGCTTCATCAAGGCCCAGCAAATCCCTGTGTCCCAGAGCTCAGGTGGCTCTGTGTGCTTTTTCTGGGACCACTAAGGAAAAAGTCCCAAATTGCCCTCAGCTTTGGACACAGGCCTGGGTACAGCCGGCCAAGCTGAGGTGTAGCTAGGGCTATAGCTCCCCACCCCCTGACTTCCAATAGCACCTTCTCTATTCAGTGACCTTGACCTACATCTGATGTCAAATACCAATAAATATGGTTTCACACTCCGTTTCCAGTACGGTGTAGGGATGTACCTCTGCCTTCCTGACCTACTTTGTTGACTGAGGTTTCTGTCCTGCTCAGTTCCCACAGTCGTTAAGTCCCAGAGAAATCACACAGAGGTCTACATTAATTATAAACTGATTGGCCCAGTATCTCAAGGTTCTTATTAACTCTTATAACTTATATTAGCCCATAATTCTTGTCTGTGTTAGCCACCGCACTTGGTACCTTTTTTGGCGAGGCAGTCACATCTTGCTTGCTCTGTGTCTGGCTTCCTTTGTGTCTGGGTGACGACTGCAGACAGAAACTTCCCTCTTTCCAGAATTCTCATTGCCCCGCCTCTACTTCCTGCCTGGTCACCCCGCCTCTACTTCCTGCCTGGTTGCCCTGCCCATACTTCCTGCTTAGCTTCTGGCCAATCAGTGTTTATTTAAAATACAAGTGACAGGGTACAGACCATTGACCCACAGCACAACTTCAGTTCCAAATCCAGGATGCCACCTCGTGACCAGAAAGCCACTTTTGTCTGCTTCTCAGTGATTTCTAGAATAGGTGTGGGAAAGATGAGGCCTCCCTTTCCTTCTATACTGCTCCCTTTCTCTGACTGAGATCCCACCAGAGCCCTAGAGCCGCTGGCCCTTATAGTCTCTCGTTCTGTCCCTGTGGTCCTTTGATGCCCTTATTCTACTTCTGTGGCCTCACCTTCCATGAAGCCACCTTTCACCGTTCATGAAGGTGGGTACCGGCAATGCCTCTCTCCACAGCTAGCGCAAACACCTCCTACTATAGGGTAGAAGGGCCAATAGGAGCTCCAGTTTCCTACTCTGACCCCTGTGGATGTCACGGGGCCAAAGCTAGTCTAACCTAGTAAAGCTAGGAAGTCCCCTTCTGCTTTGCTTTCTAGGTTGCCTTTTCCTGGGGTAAGGAGCAAGAGCTGGAAAGGATGAAGCAGAGATACCTGTGGACTCAGCCTGTCTCCAAGTTCTTCATTGCATTTGATTTGGATGTGAATGGAGAGGAGCCTTGTGGTGCATGCTCAGTAGGGGAATAAACCAATGAAATGGCAAGTCAGGCAGCTATCAAACAGAACGGGCTACAGACCTGGGTATTAGTGAAGCTTTTATCCCAGAAGAATACATTTAATCAAAATGCTGGTGATGGAGGAATTTACTGTGACTGGGTGGAACTCCTGCCCCAAAGAGGTTTGTCTGTGTTATCTTGACAAATGGGAGTAGTCAGAAACCATGGAGCCCAGAGACAGCAGTGAGGGACACCACAGAGTGGCAGGTGACTGACCCAGGTCTTCACACTGAGTAGCAGCTCAGGATTAGGACTTTAGGAGAAACCTTTGCATCTCCAGGGTGACACAGAGGGAGGAAGAGGAGAAGGAGAGACAATGAGGATGACCAGGACTCTGGTCCCACGAGGAGGGGACAACACAGAATCACTCAACCCATATCTACCTATCCTGTTCATGAACAAGATGCTGAGAAAGGGAAGGGGTGGGCAATGGGGGGAGAAGGGGCGAAGTATTGTCTGCTGCCAAGCTGTATGTCACTTGCACGATGCCTGTGACATCTGGCAAGACCACTTCCATGAGGAACCGTTTTTGTGGAATTTCCTTCTCGGAATAAGCGTGCCAGATTGTTGTGTTCGTGGTATGTCAATCACCAGAAGGCTGTGAACTTGTGTGTTCTATCTCACCAGCAATGGGGGAGAAACCAAGTTTCCATGTGTCTTTAACATGCACCCTGACTGCCTTCCTTCTCTCCTGGGGGTGGCACTTGACACTTGTCACCAGAAAGGGCCACCAGGAGAGGAAAGCATAGAACTGCAGGGCTGAAACCTGCCATTCACTCTTCCCTGCCTCACACCAGCTCCCAAGAGACTTCTGGAAAGCTTTTTTTTTTTAAATTTTTTTTTTTATTATTTTCGAGACAGGGTTTCTCCGTAGCTTTTTGGTTCCTGTCCTGGAACTAGCTCTTGTAGACCAGGCTGGCCTCGAACTCACAGAGATCCGCCTGCCTCTGCCTCCCAAGTGCTGGGATTAAAGGCGTGCGCCACCACCGCCCGGCTGGAAAGCTTTTTAGGAAGTCTATAACTCAGTGACTTTTAGAACGTTTGCGGAGTTGAGGAATTGTCAGCAAAACCAGTCCAAGAATGCTTTTGTCAGCCCCAGAGAAACCCTCACTTCCAGCAATGCCCTACACCTTCCCAGTGTGGTCTCCTCCACTCCGCCCAGCCCCCGGCAGCGTTCATCTGTTTCTGTCTGTATATTTGCCTGCTTTGGAGGCTGTGCACAGATGGGATCGCATCCTGGGCTCTCTTTTCTGTCATTCATTTTGCATTGTGTTTTTATTTGCTGTTTCTCTCCCTTCCCTCACAAGGTGCTGGAGAGGGAACCCATGTGCTAGGCCAGTGGCCGACACCCTAGCTACACCCCCAGGCTGAGCAAAGACCAAATAGTGCAAAGTGGGTGGCGTGAGGGTTGGCGGTATAGAGCAGACTCTGCCAACCATGAGCTGAAGGTCATTCTTTCCTGTGACGTTGCTTCTGAACCAAGTCTCCTAAGGTATGTATGAATCATTTGTTTATTTGATTCCAAATTCTGGAGTCCCATTCTGCTTCCCTCCGGCCCGCTCTGCCCTCCACATGGACACCTATGTGCTTCTCTGGCTCCTGCAGCCTGCTATGTCTCTGCCTGCTGAGCCCACATAGACATCTCCCTTCTCTCCGGTTCTCTGCCCTCTCTCTGGTCCAGGAGCTGCAGTCCTGCCTTGGGCAGCCCGGGACTCTTTCTTTTTTTTTTCCTTGCTTCTTCCTACTTGGAGCTACCTACTCCAGCCCTCTTAGTCTTTCCTGGGCCTGTACTTTGCTAATTTCCTTGCCTCCTCCAAGGAGCTGTTCACCCTGCTTCTCAGTTCCTGTTTGTTCCTCCTTGTCCCTTACCTATTTCTCTCCTTGTTCTATGCCATCAGTGTCTCTCTGGATGCTGGAGCTAGCTTCTACATCCTTAGGGCTTCCACCACATGGGCAACATTCTCCCTCAGCTCTGGCCTTCTACACCCATATGGGTCTCTCTGCAAAAGACCCTTTCTGGCTTCCTTTGCCCCTGCACTCCCCTGGCTGTCTCTGACCCCAGCCTGCAGGCCTACAGCTTCAGCTCTCAGCTCCCTTTTGCACCTTCTAGGAACACATCCTCATGGTGTTCCATTTGCAACCGTCTGATGTGGGAGTGTCATATATCAATCTGTTGATTTCATTGGTTAAGCAATAAAGAAACTGCTAGGCCCATTTGATAGGCCCACCCTTAGGTGGGTGGAGTAAACAGTACGGAAGGCTGGGAGAAAGAAGCTGAGTCAGAGAGTTGCCATGGTTCCCCCACTCCAGGCAGATGCAGGTTAAGATCATTCCTGGTAAGCCAGCTCGTGGGCTACAGCAGATTATTAGAAATGGGCTAGTCCAGGTGCGAGAGCTAGCCTAGAAGAGGCTAGATAGAAATGGGCCAAGCGGTGTTTAAAAGAATACAGTTTTCATGTAATTATTTCGAGTAAAGCTAGCCGTAGGGGCGGCCAGGTGCCGGGGACGCAGCCCCGCCGCTCCTATTTCAACAGAGTGGTGCCCAGATGTGATGGCCTAAATCCACTTAAAAACCTGAGAGGGCTTTAAAAAGGAAAGAGAGAGTTTAGCACAGTTTTTTTGTGGCTTGTGGGTGGCGTGCTGCAGAAAGAATTTCCTGACTCAGCAGCCGCAACAGGAAAAAAGCTGCAGTTTTAAACCGCTGCTTTCTGGGCTGTGCCGCCATTGCGATCTCTGTCTGGCCCCTGTGAGAGACAGAGCTTTTGAATGGAGCATTTGGAGTAAAGCTCTACGGCATGGTTGATGGCAATGTGGACTGCTGTGTGCCTGGAACTGTGTGTGGCTCAGGGGCACCAAATGGCTCTGAGGCAGGAGCTGCTCAGCTCCGCCATGCTGAACTGTGCTGGTCTCAGGCAGGAACTACCATAATTACCATAAAAACAGCGCAGTTAAGGTTTAGACTGGGCAGGAAACAGGCTGTACCTTATTACCATATTACCTGTACAAAGTGCAACTTAAGTTTTTAAGAACTGCTTAACATTTTAAGAAAAGCTCCTGGATAGTAAAAAAATGTTACAGATTCACAATAAAACAGATTCAGACATAAAAGACCACACTGTTGGATGAATGTATGTAGGCTTGAGAGAGAGAAGAAAAAGAATATAGAGAATAAAGTTAATGGTTTTAAAAAGAAAAGGTAAAGTCTTTAAAGAGACAGAGTACAGATAGTTAAGAGATTAAAAGAAATAAAAAAATAAGCCACATAAAAATGGAAAATTCACAGAGTCTGGATTATGTACATTGTGCTTTCTTTAAAATTTTTGACTGTGAAGGAGCTAAGTACAGAGAGACATTTCATTATATGGGCTGCTAAGCTGAACCTACACATATGTTCTAAAGGTATCTTGACTTCGGAATTTGGGTCTAAGGATATGATGCTTTGGAAAGGGTCTTCTTTTGTTTTCACAGAGGACCAGACCCTGTGGATTGCATCTATCCCAATTTGGTATGATAGACCACGACCTCCCGAAAAGTTGCTGTGAACATCTTCAGAAAATTACTTCACTCAACTGCCAACTGAGATGAACCTGACACACAGGTTACACCCTAAACAATTTGATTAACAGCGCCCCATTCAGCAGGAAGCAGTTTGGAGAGAAAAAACTGCGCCCATGTTCCCAAATATGGTTTATAAATGTTCTTTTACATTTAAAGGGGGAAATGATATAGGTATGAGTAACTTGCATTGATGTGGATTTTAAGGTCAATTTTGCTATATGTATATGTATTTCTGCTCTCTATTAAGGTATTGTGATTGTGTAGTTCATTTAAAAATGTAATGTATAATTAAGAAATATAGGTTGTTAATGGATAATCATCAATAATAGTAAAGCTTGTAGTCATGTTAGTTAGATTTTCTAGATATATAGAGATATATTTCAGATAGGCATTCTTCATATCTCTCAAAGGCTGCAGAATATGGCATTTAATGTTTTAATAACTTAGGACTTTTCATGACAATGAGACATATCTGCTCCTGGCGGCACCAATCTACTTCGAGAGGAAGATGGGCATCGAAGAGGATCCTTATGGTGTTTGATAGCCATTTGGGCAAGAAACTGCTCTTGCCTGGACTGATGCATAAACTGGACACAAAGAACCCGCAGAGAGAGGACTGCTAAACTTGCTTAAAGGTGAGATGGTCTTTCCGGGTTCATGACTCATGAAAGAGTCTGCGAGACATTCTGCAGGACACATCAGATAGTGACTGAACTGTCTTTGAAATTGCCTGCTTCATGGAAATGTCTGCTGGATACTATGGGCCTGAAGGCTGAAGATGGATGCCCCAACGGTACAAAAGAACTTTGGGTGACTGTCCAGGCAGTGAGATGTCTCTGTCATTTCTAGAGTTTTCTTATTTCTTGTTTACTTAGGTAGTATTATATCCTTCTGGAGTCTTTGATGGAGTTGAAGAATGAATAGATAGTTATAGTTTTCCTTAGTTATGATAAATGATAAAATAGATATAAATATTATAACTGTAATTCTTGCTTGATAACTGTTTTGCTATATGTAATTTTGCTATGTTAAAGTTAAAGCCTTCCTTTTTTTGTTTAAACAGAAAAAGGGGAAGTGATGTGGGAGTGTCATATATCATATATCAATCTGTTGATTTCATTGGTTAAGCAATAAAGAATACAGTTTCCGTGTAATTATTTCGAGTAAAGCTAGCCGTGGGGGCGGCCAGGTGCCGGGGACACAGCCCCGCCGCTCCTAATACAACAACCGTCTCTCTTCCTCCACAAGTCAAAATGACGGCTACAGCTCAGACAGATGATCCCCAAGTATCGCACAGCTAAACTCGCTCCGCTCTACGTGCTCTCTGCTTTCCAACCTTTTTTGGTTTTTGCTTTTTTTGTTTTGTTGAGACAGAGTTTCTCTGTGTAACAGTTCTAGCTCTTGTAGACCAGGCTGGAACTGCTCTTGTAGACCAGGCTGGAACTAGCTGTTGTAGACCAGGCTGGAACTAGCTGTTGTAGACCAGGCTGGAATGAGTTGTTGTAGACCAGGCTGGAACGAGCTGTTGTAGACCAGGCTGGAACGAGCTGTTGTAGACCAGGCTGGAACTAGCTGTTGTAGACCAGGCTGGAACTTGCTCTTGTAGACCAGGCTGGAACTAGCTGTTGTAGACCAGGCTGGAACGAGCTGTTGTAGACCAGGCTGGAACGAGCTGTTGTAGACCAGGCTGGAACGAGCTGTTGTAGACCAGGCTGGAACTCGCTCTTGTAGACCAGGCTGGAACTCGCTCTTGTAGACCAGGCTGGAACTAGCTGTTGTAGACCAGGCTGGAACGAGCTGTTGTAGACCAGGCTGGAACGAGCTGTTGTAGACCAGGCTGGAACGAGCTGTTGTAGACCAGGCTGGAACTAGCTGTTGTAGGCCAGGCTGGAACTAGCTGTTGTAGGCCAGGCTGGAACTTGCTCTTGTAGTATTGTAGCAATTGAACTCACAGAGATCCACCTGCCTCTGCCTCCCAAGTGTTGGGATTAATGGCGCACACCATCACTGCCTGGATTTCTCTGTGCTGTAAACTCTTACCTCAGGATTTGTAAGTTGCGTATTAGGTATGGTTCTATAAACGTGATGGTCTAGAAGCTGAGCCAAAATGTTCCCAGCAATACTTAGTACTGTCTCGTGGTGTACTGCTGTCTGTAGGTGCACAGTACGCGTGCGTGTTCAGAGGAGGGCTACAGTGAAGTGCTGTGTCTGGACACAGCAAGCACCTCAGAAAAGCACTTCTCTGAAAAGGATGTGGATCGTGTTTGGTTTTGAATTAGTTTTAACTTGTCACACTTTTAGAATTTTTTTCATTGTTGCCAAAATTTCTGTGATGCCCATGTTCAGTTACACTACCCCATACAAGTATGAAGCACAGTTTAAGAAGTTGGAATTCAAGTCGGGTGGTGGTGGCACAGGCCTTTAATCCCAGCATTCAGGAGGCAGAGGCTGGTGGATCTTTGTGAGTTCGAGGCCAGCCTGGCCTACAAAGTGAGTTCCAGGACAGCCAGGGCTGTTAACCAGAGAAACAAAACAGCTGGAATTCAGAAAGATTCTTCCCCAAGTTCAAGGTCCAGCACCTGATGGTGTCTTAAAGTTGTAAAGTCAAATGGACTTTAAAGATCATCTGTCTCAACGGCTAGGTTTATAGGAAGTGATCTCGAGCCCGCGATGGTGAGGGTGTCTGACCATATTTGTAAGAAACAGAAATTTAATGATAGATTATTCAGTTCCCAATCTATCAAAGCAAAACTCACTCATGACTTGGTGTTTTCCCTGTAGCCTCCCGAAGTGGGGGAACATCTGTATGATATGTGTAGTATTATAGGGTTAGAATTGTTTCGGCGACTAATTTTCTATGGCAGCAGGAATCCTCAAACCTCCAGCATTTAGTGACCCCCAGCCTTCCTACGCAGGGGCTCATGAGTCTTTTGAGACTGTAGGGGTAACTTAACTGCTGAGAAATCAGAGGCCTTGGGGTTCAACCCAACAGGCTTTGGAAAATAATTCCAGGAAGACTGTTTGCTGTGACAAGTCCTTTCTAGAACTTCTGAAAATCTGTAGCGCACAGGCGTGAAATTTTGTCTCTATTTTAGGGTGCCTCTGTTCCCAAGTGCTCAGCTGCTCTCTCTGAGCTGGGGGTGGGGCCGTCTTCCCACAGCCCTGATTGCTGTGTCCCTTCCTTTTCCTCACCTCCCCATGACCTCTTTATGCGTGATGCAGTAACTCGGGACTGGCTCCCTTAGCATGGTGCTTGTCCTGCAAGCGTGAGGACCTGAGATCAACCCCCAGAGGCCATGTAAAAGTCCAGCCAAGTCATCCCAGCGCTAGGAAAGTGGAGGCAGAAAGACCCCTGGGGCCCACTGGCCCGCCAGTCTAGCCTACCTGGTGAGCTCCAGGCCCATGAGAGATGTATCAAAGGAGGTGGGTAGTGTTCTTGAGGACGACATTTGATATCCTCTGGTGCAGAGACACACAGACAAACACAGACACACACATACACACTCACATATACTCACATACACACACACATACATACTCACATACACTCACATACACACATACACACACACATATTCACACATACAAACTCACACACACATACATACATACATATGCACACTCACATACACATACACACACACTCATATACACACATACACGCATATACACACACATACACACACACACACACACACTTAAAAACCACCTAAAACCTCCTTCTCCCCACGGGCCTATGACACTCCCACTTTTTCTTACCCTGCTTAGGCTCTGAAAGCTCCCGTTTCCTGTGTGACCCTGGTACAAAGGGTGATGAAGCAACAGCCGTCCTGAGGACCTCCTCCCACTCTCTCTACCTCACAGTGAAAATGTGGCCTAAACAAACCACAAGAGGACATCTGTCCAAAACTCTGAGAAGGAACAGCTACCAGACTCCTGGAAGTGGCTGCACCCCTGGCCACATATACTCCAGATTCTGTCTGGTCACTTCCTGTCAAACTCAGACACAGTGACTTTCCTGCGCAGGCTGCACTGTGGGTGCCTGGACTCTCACTTACTAAGACCCCTGGGGAGGAGTGGTTCCCACAGCCTGAGCACAGTGTGTATCCACTGGAATGTGGTGGTGTCCACTGACTCAGTGATAAAGAGAGCCGAGGGTGGGTCCCTCTAAACCCTGACCTCCATGTCAGGTGGGCCAGTCAAAAGTTCTATCCGCCCTAAGACCGTTTCCACTTCAGGTACAGTCTCAGTACTGACCATCAGCTGTAAATCTGGGAGCTCCTGGGACCTCCTCAGATTCAAGACTTAATTTACTGGCCTGACCCACAGATTCACCGAGAGCTGTACTTAGGAATCATAGCTTTATCCTAGACCAGCGAGAGTTTGACCCTCTAGTCCCATGCCAGGGAGGGACCAACTGCTGACCACGCAGTTCAGGACAGCTTCCTAGGAGGGACACTTAGTGGAGTCTCCGACTTGGAGTCAGCGATCAGTGCAAGGGAACGGTCTCTGGTAACTGGAGGCAGATGGAAGCAGCAAGTCCTCCTGGTGAGGGGGGATAGGAGTGCTCTCCCAAAGTTGCATGTTATGTCTGCCCGCCTGGTCATGTTGGAACTTGGGCAATGTTTACTAGGGTTGAGCCTGCATTTACAGGTGGGGGATCAGCAGAAATGCAAACCAAGTGCACTAAGCTACGTGTGTGTGTGTGTGTGTGTGTGTGTGTGTGTGTGTGTGTGTGTGAGAGAGAGAGAGAGAGAGAGAGAGAGAGAGAGAGAGAGAGCCTAGAGCGATGTGCCCACCGTGCCCCAGACCTGGAAAGGGGGGGCAGGAGAACAAAGCCATAAACTTCTACTGCCTGGGACTTGCCTGCACTCCCAGATCCTGAGAGGAAGGAACGCTTATATTAGTGCAGAGATTCAATTCTCACAGCAGCCCTGTAAAACAAGACAAGCCATCGTGGGATTTCCTCAAATGTAAGATGTCAGTAATTAAAAACGTCCATTATCCCCACATGTCATGGAGAAAGCAAACAGTTGACGGGGAAACTCAGCCGCCACTCTGCTTATCTAACACTCTGCAGTGAGCCGCCCGGGGCACAGTGGCTCAGAGCTACCATTTCACGGCACCTCCAAGTTCACTGTCGACTGACTCACCTGGCTCTCTCTTAGGCAGCCCCCTTCATCAGGGTCACAGTTAGGTGTCACTGGGGCCTCTGTGGACACACAAACCATCTCTTCACCCAACATGATGCTGGGTGAAGAAGCCTCACAGTCATCTGCAAGAGAGGCAGCAAGCCCTCGAGTGAGGTACTTGCATCATAGAGGGGACCCCAGCAGACAGAAGCTGATCAGCGGATATTTATGCCCCATTGCTAGTCTGGGCTATCTCATTGTGGGATATTGAGGCCTCTGAACATTCCAGGACAATGGTCTTCTGTTGGTCATGCCAACGTTCAAGAGCAGTTGGACTCTTGACTCAAGGAGCCATGTGAGCACATGAAGGAAGGGCTGGAAGCGTCTGCCACCGCCATCTTTTCTGTTTTGTTTTCTGCTTTTTTGAGACGCAGTCTATGATGGCTAATCTTGGTGCTCAGTTGGACAAAGTTGTGAAGAAGGAACATCAGTTGAGGAATTGCCTCCATCGGGTTGACCTGTGACCACATGTGACCATGCACTGAGGTTTACCCAGTGACATTCTCTATCTCTGAGCTACCTCCCCACCCTTGGAGATAGTTTTTTCTTTAGTTATTCTGGGGATAGAACCCAGGGCCTTGCACATGCCTAAATCAATTCTATAGAGCTGTGTCAAACAGCGGAATGGAAGTGGCCCAGCTACCAGGGCTTCTATGGCTCACTCTGCAAGCCTGGGCTTCTTGTCTCCAGGGCTTCAGGCTCTATGGGTACTCCAATTGGATGTAGCTTGTCCCAGGGGTTCAGGTGGCAGCTAGAGGTGCTGGACCCTTAAGAAGCAGAGCCTGGCAGAAGGTCTTTAGATCACTTGGGGCATGTCCTTACACGGGATTAAAGAAGCTGCCTGAGACTCCTGCGCTCTGGCCAGAATGAGTTGTTCTAAGAGTAAGGCTGACCCCTGAGTCTCCCTGGCTTCCTGTTTCAAGTGTGATCTCTTCTTCCTGTACTCCCTCCCTGTGTCACCATCTGCCAAGAGATTCTTACCAGAGTCCTGCCACATCGTGTCATGGCTTTAAACCCTCAGAACCAAGAGCCCCACAAACCTCATCGTTGTATAGAACTACACAAACGCCCCAACCCTTTCATTATTATGACAAAACATAGAACTGGGGGCTGGAGAGATGGCTCAGCGGTTGAGAGCATTGCCTGCTCTTCCAAAGGTCCTGAGTTCGATTCCCGGCAACCACATGGTAGCTCACAACCATCTGTAATGAGGCCTGGTACCCTCTTCTGGCCTTCAGGCATATACGCAGAAAGAATATTGTATACATAATAAATAAGTAAATAAATATAAAAAAAGAATTCAAAACGCAGAACTGGTACAGTGGGTATAGAAAAGGCTTGTGGCCTAAATGGGGACCATGGAGCCTGGCCCTCAGGACAAGATGAGGTAGAGGTTGGGTCCAACCATCATCCAGTGGGCTGCGGAGCCTCCTCTTGGTACTGCAGCACCCACGCTGTGCTGAATGAGCAGTCGACAGCCATGACTGGAGAAGGGAGTAGGAGCTAGCACTGCAGACCCTAGAGGGAGTCTCACTTCTGTCTCTGCAGTCCTGCACACTGGACCCCGAAGTCTGCATGTGCCCACCGTGCTCCTTGGCTCTGCCCGTGTGCCCAGTGCATTCACGGTGTTCTGCTAGAGATTTCTGCCAAATTCCATGTCTGGATAAGGCGAGGGACGTAAGACAAGCTGCACTGCTGCCTAGAATATCCAGGGCTACTAACTACGGGTGCTTGAGTGCTCTGATTGTTTTTCATCGAGCTACCCCCCTCGGCTCTGTCTGCTTCAATCAGAAGCACAGTTTCCAGTGGATGATATTGGGGTTTTCATGGACTGGAGAATTAGGACTGACCTTGCTGTGTCTCTGACAGTGGCATGCAGCTCGCTAGCTCTCTCTTCAGCCTGGCAGGTGGCAGATAGGCAGAGGCGGAATGGGCTTCTTGGAGGAGGTAGGGAGCTTATTTTTGGCTGACCCCTGGGAAGGAATTGACCTCATGATCCTGTGAGAGGACCTTTCTCTTTGAAAATGTTCTTTAATGTTTCTGTGTTCCACTCTCCCGGGAACAGGGTGGTGGCGGCCTTTCAGCGCGACTTTGAACAGCCCAAGACTGAACACTGAATGCCGCAGAGCAAGGGCAGGAAAGGCCCAGGCCGAGAGCCTGGATGGCTGACAAAAGATGGACAAAAATGCTGGGGCCTCCACTTGGCTGGTGGGGGGAAGAGGGGGCCTCAGCCCCACCTTCTGAAAGCTAAGGGACATGGGAAAGCGGGTTCTGCTGGGACCCAAGACTCACGGACCTCAGCGGCTTCCCTGCCCCGGGAAACAGTCTCTGTTTAAAGGAGGACCGGCAGAGGCTCACATAGCTAGAGTTGGGGGGCAGAGATGAGCCATGGGCCAAGTACCCTGGATTTGACATTTTCACGGGTCCCTTGGTTCTCAGTCAAGGGTGCAGAGTTTGTCCCAGGTTCCACATCCACCCTTATTACAGTATTGTTCATGCTTGCCCAAAGGCTGGGGGATGGGAGAGATACAGGTGCTCAATTTACTGAAGGGACTTGAGCACCTGTGGTGGTTTGGGTAAGAATGGCCCCCATAGGCTCATATATCTGAATGTTTAGTCAACAAGGAGTGGAGCTATTTAAAAGGATTTTAAATAGTTGGAGGTGGCCTTGGTGGAGGAAGTGTGTCACTAGGGGGTGGACTTTGAGCATTCAAAAGCCCAAGTCAGATACCAGTGTCTCTCTTCCTGCTGCCTGTGTCTCCAGATGTAGAACTCCCAACTACTTCTCCAGCACCATGTCTGCCTGGTGCTGCCATGCTTTCTAAAACTGTAATCCGGCTCCCAATTAAATGCTTTCTTTTGTAAAGGTTGCTATGGTAGTGGCGTTTCTTCGCAGCAACAGATCGCCGAGGAGCACAGCACCCTTGGGTTTGGCATCACTAGGATCTTTAGCCACACCCCCCCAAAGGGACTACTGGATTTGTTGGGTCAGAAGACAGCATGAATATAGGATTTTCTTCTACCCATTCTGACATCTGCTCCTGAGCACCTACTAAGTATCAGTGTTGGGAAGAGTCCCACCAAGGATTCAGGCTCAGTCTTACCTGCTCTTCAGCTGGGGAACATGGTCCTCTCCATGTTGCAGATTAAAAAGCAGTGAGGGTGGGCTGTGGCAGGGCACAGGGGTAGAGAGCTTGCCTGCTTGCAGGATGTCCTGGATTTCATTTCTAGCACCACAGAATAAAAGGGAAAATGAGGATATGTGAGAGAATGGGGGGGGAGGAATGGGAGGGGCAGGAGGCCAGTCACAGATCCTGCTGGGCCTCGGATCTCTGAGCTAGGACCATCGGGACCCTACTATTTCCTCCATCACTCCTTGGTTCAGCAAGCATCGGCAGAATGCCTTTGAATAAAGCAGGCATTTCAGACCCTGCTGACAAACACAGGTTCGTTACCAGCTTTTGTGTGGTCCCATCCCAGACCCCACTGTCCCATCCCAGATGTTGTTAGAGACCAGGACCCCAGACTATGGCAACGCTTGAAGTCAGGACTACCTTTAAGCACTTAGAGTGAGTCACAGCACTGGACAGGGTAGCAGTATGAACTCCCACCACGTGCCACCCGGTGATGTTTCTGTGAATGATGATGGAGCTGAAAAGTTCCTATAATCTAAAATTTTACTGTCTTTTGTCTGTTTGGATCTGCAAATTCCATGGTAGTAGAGTTGCTGCAGAATTCTGTACAACGTCAGGCTGTCCGGATTGTAGCCAGGGAACTCCCAGCCGCACCGTGGGGCTGAGGGGCCTGATAGGCTGCAGCAAGGAGCCAAGGAGCCTGGAAGGCTGTACCATGTGTCCAAGGTGCTGCAACAGTCTGCAGGATGGAGCCAAAGGGCTACAGCAGACTGCACTGTTTGGGTCAATGTTCTTCATTAAAACATACAGAAACAGCCTAAGGACACATTCCCCAGAGTATAACTCCACCATTAAGTGAGAGCTGAGTACATTTGCTTCTGAGTCCATGGAAGGCAGTCACCACACACTGTCCTTTCTGCTTCAGTCACTGGAATTGATCAAGTAGCCACTGAGCAGCTAATCAATGCCCCTGCGCATTTGTGGTTCAAGAAGTTGTGAGTAGCCTTGAGCATGCCTTACACACACTTTATCTCCAGCATAGCAGAAGGAACAAGGACTGTGCATTTTCCAAGTTTTATAAAGACATCCCAAAGACTGCATAGTTACAGTGACTTCCCAGTAAAGAAAATGCCAAAATAAATACTTAATAAAAGCATTAAAATATTTATGAAGAAAAGGCTCCAATTTTGCTTCGAAGTTCAGAGGGGTAATACTTAACGCATCTGTTTCAGAGTAGGGTTCATAAAAGTGTGGTGGCTGTTTATGGACAAATGGATCCCAAAAACTACTTCTTGGCAGAGAACATGTTCACAGAGCTGCTCCTAATGTTGCCTCCTTCCTGCTCTTTGTGTGAGTGTGTTTGTGCATGTGCAGGTACATTTATGTGCGTGTGCATTTATGTGTGTAGGTGTGTGTGTGTGCAGTGTGCATTTGTGGGAGGGTGCATGTACAATGTGCATTTGTGCGTGTGGGAGTGCGTGTGCAGTGTGCATTTGGGTGGGGGGCACATCTATACCCATGCAGAGGCAGGAAGATGTAAAGTGCCCTCCCCTGCACCTTATTTCCATGAGATAAAGTCTCTCAATGACCCAGACATCAGTATTTTTCAGTTAGTGCCAGGCCAGTGAGTCTCTGGGATGCACGCCCCTAGGATCTGCCTGTCACTGCCCTGCTCCAGTTACAGGAGAGGACAACCATACCTAGCGTCTTAATATGTGTGCTGGGGACTGAACTTAGGTCCTCGGACTTTCTAGCCATCTCCCCAGACCCTTGTTCCTGCTGTTGGGGCTCTAATGAGGAGGGATTAAGAAATTGTTTCAAGACTATTGCCTCCTGTAACATGGATGATGCTCAGAGCTTGTTAACAGCAGAAGCCAGAGCCACCATCTCAGGGGCATGAGTCCCTTGTGTGAAGTTGAGAACCCACTGGTCTGTGATGTCGACCTCCCACATGCAGAAGTCTTAGTTGGGAAGTGCAGCAGGATGGTTTCTGGGGCAACAGATGTTTCCATGTCTTGATGCCTTACTAAGATAGGTCACACCAAGGATGAAGTATAGCTGTAGATTTTATAGCATAGATCATGCATTAATAATGGCAGTGAAGGGCAGGACCAGGAGCTGGATCTCTCTCTCTCTCTCTCTCTCTCTCTCTCTCTCTCTCTCTCACACACACACACACACACACACACACACACACACACCCCATACACAAATATACTACATACACACTGCCTTCCTCCTGCCACACCGCTCACAAACCTTATATACCACACACATACTACATGCATATATCTCATGCACACACAAACACCATATACCATTCCACATATACACATACCACACAACACAGGGACTGTATTTTCAGGCCAGTTGAGCTGTCCTGCATATCATTGTTCTGTGGCACAATCACAAGATGCATTAGCTTTTCCAGGTTTTGGAAAGCCTGCCTCACGAGTTCTGTTGACCCATCACATCCAAGAGGCGTGGGTGTGGTTCTCCTATGCCCTGTGCTCCATGCTGTACAGTGTGAACTAGAAGGCTGCCATGGAGCCATTGCCCTCTCCGGAGTACAGGTCCCTCTGACTTTTGTCTTTCCAAATATAAAATCCTGGTGAGAGAAAATCTTAGAAGAGACTGGCAGGCTCGGCAGGCAGTGCACGACTCAATTTGCCTGCTGGCCCTACTGGGATCTAGGGTACCCTATCTTCCTGTGCAGTAAACACAGACTCAAAGCAAGCTTCCGTTGTGGAGTCGACTGCCAGGAATGAGGAACACTGCAGGAATCACCGAATATGGCCGTCTCCGGGAGTCTGAACGCACCCCAGTTAAAGCCTTCCACTCTGCTGTCTTCGAGTCTAGAATCTAGCATCAGTCCACTGAGCGCAGAATGACTGAGGGCCTCCCAAGGAAGCTCTTATTACTGGGAACTCTGCGTGACTTTCAAAGCTCTTAGTGATAAGTCAGCACAGGATGTGCCGAAAAGGTGTTAAATAGTTCACTGCACCACTGTGAGCGGTGGAACATGAGCACAGGACACTGTGGCTTTGCGGAAGGCTGCAAAGGAGACGTGATCTGATAGAGACTAAAAGGCCCTTGCCAACAGACGCTGCCAACAGAAGCTGTTTTCAGAACGCATGCTCCATCTCGCTGAAAGAGGAGACTCGATGAAGGGAAGTGACTGAAAACTATCTCCTCCCAGAGCAGAGCCCACGAAAGGAAAGGCATGGTTGGACGATTCATTACTGTGGGAAATGGAAATCATATTTGATTCTAACCCTATTGATTGACGTTGGATATGATAGCATATGCCTGTGGTCCCAGCACTTGGGCAGTGGAGGCTGGAGGATCAGGAATTAAGGTCATCCTTGGCAAAATAATGAGTTTGAGTCCTTCTCTGAGTCATTTCATGTTAGACTCAAATCAGCCAAGTGGAGAGCTTTACCTGGGGAGCCCCAAGAGCCCCAGAGAGAGCCAGCTCCAGAGGCTGCTGCAGTTCAAGGCCAGACTTAGGTACTTGAGGCCCAGTTGCAAACAAGCAGACAGACAGACAGACAGACATTTGTTTTATTCAAATGTATTTAAAACATTCACAGGGAAAGTACTCAGCCTCTCTGCCAGGTTGTCTTTTTCTTTTAAGATTTATTTTGTTCTCAATTACGTGTGTGTGTGTGTGTGTGTGTGTGTGTGTGTGTGTGTGCCTGTGCACATGAGTGCTCAAGCCTGAAAACACTAGAGGTATTCAATCTCCCAGTTACTGGAAACTGATAGCCAAACTCAGGCTCTCTGCTAGACTAGTACACAGCATTACCCACTCACGGTGGTTTGAATACAATCCCTGTGGATTGAGGTGTTTGGCCAAAGGAAGTGGCTATTAGGAGGTGTGGCCTTGTTGGAGGAAGTGTGTCACTGTGGAGGTGGGGTTTAAGGTCTGATGCGTGCTCAAGCCATGCCCAGCGGTACAGACTCCTGTTGTCTGCAGGTCTAATTCTCAACTTCTTTTCCAGCATGTCTGTCTGCACACCTCCATACCCTGCCACGATGGACTAATCCTCTGAAACTGTAAGCCAGCCCCAATTAAATGTTTTCCTTTCTAAGAATTGCTGTAATATGCTATCTCTTCACAGCAATAGAATCCCTGGTTAAGAGAGCATTGAACCATCTCTCCAGCCCCCCACCTGAGTGTGTTTAGGACGTTGCATGGAGAAGCGGTTTGAGGCCCATAAGCTAATCAAGAAACCCTAGACATTGCTAGGATAAGCATTGTTTGATGGTAGTGGGGAATGCTGGGAAGGGAGAGGGAGACCATGGGATAGGGAGAGAGCAGCCTCATTCTTCAGCAACTGCAAGGCGGGAGGGGGAAATATCTGGAGCACCATCTGTGCACTAAGCAGCCAGTGCCGAGCTGAACCCCGGAGACGGCCCACAGATCTCCATATGCGTCCTTTCGGAGCTGGCCCAGCCCCCAGTAACATCACAATGCACAGGAAGGCAGAATAACGGATGGAAGAGGCTGATTCCTGCCTTCCCTTTGACAGCAAAGGTGAGAGATTCATTCGCTGCTCCTGCCTCACCAGCTGGGGTGGAGCTTCCAGAGGCTACAAGAAGCCAGGCAGGCCTGAAGAGTTAGGCAGAGCAGAATCTTTGGAAAGGATGCTAATGAAAACCCCCATTTTCCTAAACAGCTCTGGGGAGATGGCCTCCAAAGCCTTGGAATAGCCACTCAGATGACCGACGCTTTCTATTCTGGAGTTCAGGCCTCGCCAGGGAGCTTATGTTACCAATGTGTGTTTTCATGGTACCTTTGGCCATGCCATCCAAGTGGGACCTTTGAGGGGACTGGAGACTGAAGGGCTGAGACCAGTCACATAGGCCCTTGCAAATGGGCAGTGGGTGAAGAAGCCCCGCTGGGCTGTGCTCCATAGGGTACCATTCCCACGACCCACAGGAGACGATACTCGGCAGCAGGACTGGTCTGCATGTCACCCCCTCCCCATGCACACACACACACCCTTTCCTGTGCTGGTTTTGACCCGTTTCCTTAACACCTGAGTGTAGCAGCTTTTCTGGGTTCTGTGAGTCCCTCCAGTGACCACTGACAAATGATTCTCAGAAGGGTAACCTCTAAATCGAGGGTGGTTTCAAGGCCCTCTGACCTCTTCCCTCCTGCCCAACAGCCTGGCCACAAAAAGCCCAGCTTTGTTCCCTTTCCTCAAGCTCCACTCCTACCTGACTCCAGACTCTGCCTCCTGGAGACTCAGGAATAAACCTCCCCAAGCCAGGGTCTGTCTTTACCAAGTCTCCAGAGTGGCCACAGCCACTGCTGCCCCTGCCTGTCAGTCAAAAGATGCAGGACCTCACCTTGCCCACGCATGCTCTCATGAGACCCAGTTGGTGTTACCCAACTGTGTCTGTCTGTGGGCACTAGCTTCCATGATTCTCTGCTAAACAGAAGTTCCTGCCCCTACCTGGAAAGCAGAGTCTTGCCTGACCACTATCTGTTGGCTGATGCCCATGGTACCGTCTACTTGGAGCTGAACTCCCTCACATTCCCCTGTGCCCCTGGCTAGGCTCACACATCTAAGTCTGGCCTCCTGGTCCAGGTGCTCCCTGTCTACCGACCCAGCTGCAAGCTACTGACTGGTTGATTCCAGCTTCAGTCCCTCCTCTGAACTACGGTCTTAGGGAGGAGAGAACCATCTTCAAGATGCTTCTAGCCTCTGCTGGCCAAAAGGGAACCCACTGTATCCACAGAAGACTCAGAGCTGCCGACCTGTAGGCAGAGGGTGTCATGTCCAGCCTCCGATGGACACTCTCTCAGCTGTTTCTGCTCCTCCCCCACCTGGCCACTCATCTCCCAGGGCCCAGAGTATGCGCTGACTCTTTAGACCTTCTCTCAAGTCCCCCAGCTCCTTTGGCCCATGCTTTATAAAATCATCTTTCTCTGCCTGTAGCTCTGTGTGTGATGACTGGAACCTCATCTGTGCATCTGTGCACAGACTGTGAGCTCACACGCAGCACATGGCGAGTGCTCACACTAAGTCCTGGGACCCAGCCCCGCCCCTGACACACTGTAAGGGAGTCGACCAGAGTGTCCTCTATTTCTCCTCTCCTCCTCTCTGCCCCGCCTTCTCTCACTCTTCTCTTTCCTCCCACTTTGTCTCCTCTTTTCCTCCCCTCTGTCCATCTCTCTCCATTCCTTTCTCTCTCTTCTCTCTCTAAAATATTTTGGTGGGGTTTTGTTTTTACTAGCTTTTATTTTCCATATTATTTTTTCTATTTTTATTTTATTAAAAAACAAACAAAACTATCCTTTTTATTTTACATACTAATTCCAGTTACCTCTCCCTCCCTTCCTCCCATTCCCTCCACCTTCCTCTCATCCCTCCCCATCCACTCCTCAGAGAGGGTAAGGCTTCCCATGGGGAGTCAACAAAGTCTAGCACATTGCTTTGAGGAAGGACCAAGGCCCTCCCTACTATATCTAGGCTGAGCAAGGTATCCCTCTAAAGAGAATGGGTTCCAAAAAGTCAGTACAAGCAATGGGGATAAATCCTGGTGCCTCTGCCAGTGGCCCCGCAGCCTGCCCCAGCCATGCAACTGTCACCCACATTCTGAGGGCCTAGTTTGGTCCTGTGCTGGTTCCTTCCCTTTCTGACCAGAGTTGGTGGGCTCCCATTAGCTCAGGTAAACTGTTTCAATGTGTGTCCTCATCATGGTCTTGACCTCTTTGCTCATATTCTCACTCCTCCCACTCTTCTACTGGACTTTGGGAGCTCAGCCCAGTGCTCTGATGTGGCTCTCTTCTCTGCTTCCCTCAGTTGCTGAATGAAGGTTCTATGGTGATATTTAAGATACTCATCAGTCTGACTACAGGGCATGGCCAGTTCAGGCCCCCTCTCCTCTATTGCTTAGGGTCTTAGCTGGGATCATCCTTGTGGATTCCTGGGAATTTCTCTAGTGCCAGGTTTCCTGCTAGCCCCATAAGGGCTCCCTCAATCAAGATATCTCTTTCCTTGCTCTCCGGATAGCTTTTTTTTTTTTTAAGACAGGCTGACCTGGAACTTATGATCCAAACTGCCTCTGCTTCCCAAATGCTAGACTCACTGGAATTACCAGTATACGCTACAACATCCACCTTAAAACCCATTCACTGAGTTAAATGTGAGGTATATGGATCACATCAGAACCACTTTGTGTCTGTTAAGATTGCCATAATGCTTCTTTCTGCCTGAGCATATTCTGTCTTCACGTTCCCTTGCCTTCTGTTTTGGTCATCTGATCAAACTTAGAGAGAAATTAGAGAAGCAATTAACTGCCAAGGCAACCATCTCTTGCTGGAAAATTAGGGACCTGGGTCTCGTGGGGTGGAGGATGAACAAAGAATAGAGGACAATGCGCAGAACAATGTAAAATGTATTAAAGGTATAGACTCGCCTCGGTGGGGCCTGCTGCATGCAACATCCTCACCCTGCTTCCTACACCAAAGAATGCATCCAATATATGTCCTCGCCAGCGTGTTTAACCCGATGCTTTTCTTAAACCGCCTGCCAGTATTGGGTTCCACTACTGATTCAGCTATTTCTCTTTTCACAGAGATGTTAATTGTCTCCCATCTGGACCATACCTTGCGCCACCTCTGCCAGCAAGATGCAGCTCCTCGACCTTGAGCTCCAGACACAAGCAAGAAAATAAATATAAAAAGAAAACCTCTGTTTTCTTTATAGGTCACCCAGGCTGAACTGAATGCCACAGTTACATAGTCCCCTGGTCCTCCTGTTTCAAAAGGTCAAAAGGTGTTAAATATCTCTCATCATCCCAACACCTTCAATGGCTTCCCATGGCCCTTCTGACAGAATTCAGCTTCTTCCCATCATTCCTACAGTCCTGCATCTCGAGCCACTCCCAACCATAACCCCGATATGCTCACTAATTCCTGCTATGCTGAGGTTTTCTCAATCAAGACTGTGCATCCCTTCCCCTCACACCAGCTCACACTCCTTCAGACCCTGCACAGATGCTGTGTGTTCCCGCAGACCCCACCAGTCCTCCTTGATCACTGCAGCTGTGACTTGTAACTCTCCCTGCATCCCGTCAGTAGGAAAGATTTCCTGCCCTGTAGAACTTACATGAAAAAAATTATTATACAAAGATCTTAATGATTTGTGCTTTATCAGATGAATTCTCAGGCTCCTGAGAGCAGAAGGAGAAGGAAAAAGAATTTTGAACTCTAGGGTAAATCACGGGTATCCACACAGAAGTGGGAAGGAGCATGTATGTTCTGCTGTGATGCTGAATCACAAGTAAGAGCAGCCACCCAGAGTTAGACCAGAACTCAGGTAAACCTACATGTGTTTTCTGATCTTTAAAGCCATAAAGAGAAAAGCGCTTCAAACTTTGGTAATGGGAGGAGCCTGCTCACGTCAGAAGACCAAGTAGACAGTGCCTTTGGAAGTTTTCATTGCTGGCAACTGTGGACGTGACCAGCTGCTTCAAGCTCCTGTATTGACTTCTCTGCAGTGATGGATGGTAACCAGGAACTATAAACTGACCTAGACCGGCAGGTTGTTTTTCATTGGCAGGGTCCTGAGGAGGAGAATCAACTGGGGATGAGGAAATAAAGAAGATAAGAAAGTTAGAACCAGGAAGTCTCAGAGAAGCCGATTATTAAGTACAGCATCTTATACAGTGTGCAGGGGGAGATGGGACAGAATCCGCAGGAAACTGTCACACAATGGGACACCATCAGCAGGGAGTTAATCCCGCACTGTTCCATGAAGGGAACATAGGACATCTCAGATGCATCGCAGATCGAGTGCTTAGCCTTGGGGTTGATAACCACAGGCCTTGGAGCGGGGGAGTTAAGTTTTCAGGATCCTAAACTGTAGCTCCCCCACGGTCCTGGCCTTGCCCAGCATGTTCTGGGTAGACAAGGAACTACGTTCCTTCTCCATATATCCTGGTCCCAGGGAAAAGCTCCAGGCCAGCCTGGCCCTCAACAAGAAGCCAATAAACTCTTTCTCATTTAAAGTTACATGGGTCCGGGTGTTCAATCACAGTAATAGAAACAAAACTAGACTCTTGGCGTGCTGGGAGCTCAGCGTAGACGCCAGTGACCACCGACAGCCCTACCACATATCCACTTTATGGTAACCAAGACCTCAGCCAGACATAAGAAACCCAGGACCGTGGGTGTTCTGGCTCTGACAGGCCTATTTTCAGTGCCTACACTGAGACCCTGATATGAAGACATCACCAGGTTCCAAGTCGCAGTCAGGATTTGACTGTGAAGTTCTTCCTGCCGAGTGGATTGGACTCCTGTTGTCCCTGTTGTCTCCACCCATTCCTTTCTAGCGCCATGTTGTCACTGAGGTTCTGGACACTGGAAGAGGACACAGGTCACTTTGAGAAGCCACCTGAAAGCCCACTCGACGCCAGCCCTTCTCTTTGCGAAGGATGCCGGCAATTCTCTTTCCCACCTAAGTTCTTTCCAAACCAGAGCTGTATGCTGAGCACGAAACAGTTGCCTACAAAGCTCTGGACACCTTCCCAGCCACTCAATCAATACCCTTTGGGCATTGATTAAACCGGTGGCCACTCCACTTAATTGTAAACAGGATCTAATACACATTTTATTATTCAGCCTATGCACGGGTCGTGAGGAACTGTCAGATCCTTCCTGAGTTTCCCAGACCCTACTCACCCCGCAACCCTATCCCAAGTAAGAGAGAACCAAGCCAGAGAGTTTCTGGGTCTTAGCATCGGCCAGTTCTCACTTCTGAGACAACCGTGGGGTCTCTGGACAACCCTCTCACTTTCTCCTTAATGGAGAGTCTTTGTAAAGATTCCCTGGCAGTCAGAAGCTCCCTCTGGATCCTCCTGTCATAGTGGGGGAGATAAGAGGGATTGTAAGCTCAGGGTTCTCACAGGCCCACTTCTGCAGCCCTACAAAGCGGCAGGCTCGGTGGAGGGTGCTGCTCCTTGCCTGCGCCAGCCAGGTCATTGTGTTGTGTTTGTTTGTTTGTTTTTAACGGTGGGTTGTGTGGCACAAACAGCAAAAGCTACAGTGACTTGGACACTTGCCACTCAAAGAGCTACAGGCCATTTCATCAGCTCTGCCAAAACTGTCAGAAATTCAGCATTTCACTCCCTTGCCGACTTACTAGGTCCAAAACCATACAATAACAAGACCCCAGATTGCTGTTAGCCTTAACTATCAGCTTGACACAGCCTAGAATTACCTAGGAAGACAGACTTAACTGAGGAATTACCTAGATTGTGTTGGCCTACAGGCATGTCTATGGGGAACTTGACTGATAATTGAGACGAGAAGACCCACCCTTGCATCCTGACCGTGGAAGGCACGGTTTCTTGACTAGGCTCTACAGTGTCTAGGAATGAAGAAAGCTAGCTGCACATAGGCAGTAAGTAAGCAAACGAGGATGGATTTGTGCACCTCTGCTCTTGACTGTGGACCTGCTGGGACTAGCTGCCAGAGCTCTTGCCTTGACGTCCTCCAATGATGGATGGCCTGCTCTTCCAAGACGCTTTTGTTCAGGGCGTCTTTACACAGCAGCAGGAACGAAGGGAGAGCGTCACTTGATGTCCCTTGGCCTCTGCTTTGAGGACTACAGAGCCACACTGTGTGAGATGGCATTTGGCACCGCCCTTCTCAGAGGCCATCTGGCAAGGCCAGTACTGCACCTAGAAGGTCGAGAAGCCAAAAGGAAAAGCAGCAAGAAGCTGAGATGTGGAAAGAGTTACATTGTTCCTCAGAGAGGGGGAAATGCTAAGACCCTCCAAGGACAGAAGGCCCAATGGACCCCCAGGTTTGGGACCCAAAGAGTGTTTGACAGAAGGGCAGACAAACTGATCGTATAAGCCTTCCCACACAGGGCTGAAAATGCTTGGCTTCCAATCAACTCTGCCCCCACGACAGCACCATCTGCTCCAGCCACTGTGGGAAGTGAGACTTCACCCTGAGCTGGGGGTGGCTCAGTGGCAGAGCACAGTACAAGTGAGGCTGGGGGTCCAATCTTCAGTGCCCCAAACAAATATTATAAATAAAGAATAAATGGTGGTTGTTTTTGGAAGGCCACTAACAATATTCAGAACCTTGAATTGTCTTTTCTACAAAAGGTACTTGAAGTTGCTTTATTTTATGGGTGTGGGTGTTCTGCCTGCATGTATGTCTGTGCTCCATGTGCATGTCTGGTGCCCACAGAGGCCAGAAGAGGATGTTGAATACCCAGAACTGGGTATTCCACCATGTGGGAGCTGGAAATAGAGCTTGGGTTGTCTGGAAGAGCAGCCAGTGCTCTTAATGGATGAACCATTTCTCCAGCCCTGTCTCTCAGGTGTGTGTGTGTGTGTGTGTGTGTGTGTGTGTGTGTGTGTAGCACAGCTTCTTTGTAGCCAGCAATTTTTTTTGTTTTTTCGGATGGACTCTGCTGGCAGCTAGTTTAAGAGAGGTCTTCCTGACTCAGCGTTGGCAGCAAAAACTGCATGGCTCCTTTAAGAAGACTCCTGGTTCGTGCTAACTACACAAACATCTCTGGCTCTTTCAGGAGGTCTAGCACTTAAATGGGGCTTGTGAACAGCGTGTTACAAACTGCTTAATGGTGTGACATAGACCTGCTGTATACCTGGAACTGGGGTGGTGTGCACAGCTCGCAGAGGCGGTGAACATGCCTCTGCCATGTTGGACTGGGTGGGGCCAATAGGTAAAGCAGCCTTAGACCTAGCTTAGCATTTTAAGAAGCAGTCCTGGTCAAAAAAAGAATTACAGATAAGCAATAAAGACAGCAGTCTTAACACTGACCCATCTCTCCAGCACGCCTCCCCACCCTTTTCTGCAGCGCTGTGGGTGGGACATGGGGTCTTACAAATACTACCCACCTGCTCTACTATTGTTCCACACCCCTAGTCTCTCGCTGGTGGGTTCTAGGCCTGTACTATGCCACGTCCCCTGCCCCCAGCATCCTTCCCGCTTTTTATAATACAACTCCTGTACTCCTGTAGATTCAATTACTAATAAAATTGTCGGCTAAGATCATTTTGTTTCAACATTTTTAGACCTCATTACAATTCCTGAGTCCTGAGTCTGAAATTGGCACAGGGCAGTAAAAGTGTTGTCCCGAGGGGCTTTCAGTTTCTGAAGAGACGGACAAACAGGTTCATGGCCCAGGTACCTCCCTTCTAGGCAGACCTTGAGACCTCACCGGCCCCCATTCACAGGGTTGTGTAACAGGGCTCCTCACTCTGAAACCGCCCTCTAGTCATTTACATATTGTGCCAATTACACAATTTGCCTATGTAATGAAGCTATTTATAACTCGCCTTTCACCCAAGGGCACGCAGATGACTTAAAAACTTCACTTCCAGAGCCGCAGGAGTTTTGGCTTGACCCATGAAGGCTGCCTGGAGTCTGCCGGGGAAGAGACGAGGGAGCAGTTCCCTCTCACTACCCTCCACGGTCACAAGCACTCTCGAGATCACACTAAATACAGCTTAACGCCCTTCGGATCTATGTGACCTTAAAACCTTCAGAAATGATGCCAGAATGTGGCATCTGGAGCACGTTTAGTGGACCCTGGGGAGATGGCTCAGCAGTTAGGAGTATGGGCTGCTCTTTTAGAAAACCTGATCAGGGTTCCTAACACTCACACAGGGAGGCTCACAATCACCTGCCACTCCAGCTTCCAGAGATATGCTGCCCTCATCTGGCCTCCACCGGCAACTGCACACACGGCACGTACTCACATTGGACACAGATAATATAAACACATGCAAATAAAAATTTAAAAATGAATCTTTTTAAAAATCTTCACTTGCTAGCTAATAACAGAGGGTCTCTCTTGGAGCTGAAGGTGGGTGAGGCAGTGAATTAATCTACTTTGTGTTACTGTAACACAAGACCTGAAGCTGGAGATTTTAAAATAAAGACAATGTGGAGGCTAACCTCACTGTTAGGAAAATAATAGGCTGCTCTCTAATGTTCAAGATGGGGCAGCCCCATCTGCTCAGCCTCTGGAGAGGGCACCGTGACAAGGTCACAGTGAGGTGTCATGGTAGGAGCTTCTTTCTGAAAGAGAGATCACATGCAACATGAAGAGAAGTCGGAGAGACTGGGGGCCAGACCCACGTCTTCACATGCAAACACGAGAGGTCAGAGAGACTGGGGGCCAGACCCACGTCTTCAATGCAAACACGAGAGGTCGGAGAGACTGGGGGCCAGACCCACGCCTTCACAGCCCCCTGCTCACGTTGCAACACCAGCACGAGTCCCTCTGAGAACAGCGTCCCCACCACTCAGTCACCTTTGGCTAAGTTCTGCCTCGTAATGGTTCCCACCACCTCCACATGTTTTGAGTAGATGTCCTTCTGTGGGAGGTAAACCACATCCTACCCACAGCAGTTAAGGGGCTAAAAGACTTTTGGGTGTATTTCAAACTTCTCAATGATTTTTTAAAAAATCAACTTATGCTAGCAGATATCATTTTTTAGTACTGTGGGAGTTTGAGTGAGAACGACCCCCATAGACTCACACATTTGAGTGTTCGGTCCCCTGTCGGTGGAACTGTCTGAGAAGATAAGGAGGTGTGGCGTTGTTAGAGTAGGTGTGTTACTAAGGATAGGCTTTGAGATTTCAAAAGCCCACACGGTTGTCTCTTGTCCAGTTGGCCCTTTTCTTCCCCACTTCCTGCTTGCAGATTAGATGTGAACTCTCAGCACCATGCCTGTCTGACTATTGCCATGCTCCTGCGCTGATGTTCATGGACTCTAACTGCTTTCTTTTATAAGTTGCCTTGGTCACGGTGTCTCTTCACAGCAGACAAGCTCTACTTCCAAATCTCCCTATGAAATTAATAATTTACATGATTCGCAATTCTAATTTGTTTGGAGAGAGGGTCTCAAGTAGCCCAGGGTAGATTCAAACTCACCAGGTAGCCAAGGATGACTCTGAACTCCTGATCCTCCTGCCTCTACTTCCTAGGGGCTGGGATTACAGATGTATGGCTCCAAACCCAGATGACAGAGTTAATTTTAGAAATTTGTGTATAGGCTCCTTTGTACCCTAATACATCCTGTCCATGTGTCTCAATCACTGCATTGTAGGCTTGTATCCATCTGTGCTTTGCAGACACCTGTCATTCCACACTGTGATTTGGAGAAGGGCGGTAAGTGGAGGTGAGAGCTGTAACAGACATAGCAGGGGTACCCAGCTTGCCAGGGACTGCCTGGGTTTAAAATCTAATGTGGTGTCCTCTGTCAGAAGGGTGAGGGCAGGGAATGGGATGCATATAAACAGAAAGTGGAGCTGTTGAAAACTTCTTATTAAAGATACTGAGTAGTGTTAAATGCAACATTTTCTTTTTTTATTTTTATTTTTTTTAATTTATTTATTTATTAAAGATTTCTGCCTCCTCCCCGCCACCGCCTCCCATTTCCCTCCCCCTCCCCCGATCAAGTCCCCCTCCCTCGTCAGCCCAAAGAGCAATCAGGGTTCCCTGCCCTGTGGGAAGTCCAAAAACCACCCACCTCCGTCCAGGTCTAGTAAGGTGAGAAGTTTGCCTAGGCTCCCACCAAAAGGTGCTGGAGAGTGTTAGCTGCACCATCTACAGTTGAGCGAAGAGCCTAGGAGAGTGGCCCAGAAGGCCAGTCTCACCCACAAATGCGTTCTGTATCAGATCTGCCTCCACTCACCTGTGGTTTTGTTGTGCCCGGCCCCCTTCCTAGGACCAAGTACAAGGACAAAGGATACTCCTGGCACCCTGATAGCTCAAAGAATTACAAAGATTTTAGAAGTATTGTTCCAGGATCTGGTGACAAAGACCAAAATATCTGTTTCTTATTATGAATCACAATGTCACACTTTTTAAAAAGCCCAGGTGGGGTTTTAAATGAGTCATTTTTTTTCTTAGCTCATCTGAAAGTATTTTGTTATGCATAGCTGCTATTGTCGTTACTGAAAAACCTGTCTTCACTGCTGGGGTGCCAACACCAGCACTTGCCCAGGTTAGGCGAGCCCGGAGGCATGCGCCCTCAGCCCTGCCAAGACATAACCTTGCTCCTTTGAAGCCCTAACACTCTTTCACACTTTTTGAGGTCTTTACTGGTCTGTATTTGAGTCTATTTGGGGGACTTTGCATATGTAGATTTGCATCTTGAAAGTTCTAGAATGCCAGCCATTGTCTCCTCAACTGTGTCTCTGCCTCTCATCTCTTCTCTCTCCTAAAGTCTTGTTTAACCATTGTTACACGCTCTTTCTTTGGGTGAAGGTGTGGGAAACTGGGTCTCACACATGCTAATAAACAAGGACTCTTCCACCAAATCCTGCCCTTTGCTCCCACGTTAGCTGTTCTTTATGCTTTCCTTACCGCGTACCTTTGCTTTCAAGGTCCTACTTTTTTCTTTTGTGCAAGACTTTATATAAGAGCTATCTTCTTCTCTATCAATTCTCTCTTTAGTAATGTCTAAAACAGGCCACGAAACCAGCTATACCATTTGTAAGATGTATTACTTTATTTTTACACGTTCCACTTCATCTTTTTCAGATCTCTTTGGTCAGTCAAATTCCTCAACCTTTTAACATAAAATAGTTTAACTATATGTCTAATTCCAACATCAAAGACCCTCTCAAGACCTTCTCTGCTGTTTGCTGTTTCTGTTATTTCTCACTCATGATATCAAAAATGTTTCTGGAGCCAGGCCACGGTGGTGCATGCAATTAATCCCAGCACTCAGGAGGCAGAGGCAGACAGATCTCAGTGAGTTTAAGGCCAGCCCGGTCTATAGAGTGAGTTCCAGGACTATTACACAAAGAAAACCTGTCTCAAAAAAAAAAGTTTTCGGTAACTTGTATTATATCAGCCTGTGAACGAATTGTCTGCCTAGCAAGTTTACTGGAGGAAACCAATGTCTAGAGTCAAGGCATACTCTTTCCTAGAGGGATCTATCCTTACTTTGGCTGGGTGGGGGGGTGCGGGCACAGATGCTGGCATCTCTAGTCTAGTGTCATTAAGATTAACCGTTCACCCTTGTCTCACCCATTTGAGTCTGTATACAAGGACTGGCCTATGGTTCCGGCTCGATGCAGGTGGGTTTGCCTTTTGATGCATGCCGAGGAGCTGTGCTATTTTCCCTGCCGTCCTGGGGTGCAGTGGTGAGCACTGGGTATATCTCCAGGCCATACTTGCTCTGGGGCAGGTTCCCTAGAGTGCCTAGAGTCTTCCAGCCAGTTAACGTGGCTGCCCCATGCCTTACCTCTCGGGACATCCCTCAGTGCTATCCCCGACACACCTACAATCCATACCCAGGATGTATCATTACTGGATAAACTTTGTTTTATAACCAGAACTCTGGGGTAGTGAGAACCAGGGCTCAGTGACTTGGCCTGTTCCCCAGGCTGTAAGCTGACTGCTCACTTCCCCCAGTCCCACTTGCCCTTGACTTTCCCCTGTGTGCTTCTTGGTGTCTTGCCGGCTCCCTGAAGCATTTTCAGCAGGAAGAATGACCTGGGTCACTGAGTTGTCATAATGCCTGGAAGAGAACCCTGCAGGGCCTGTTTTTGCAAGACGTAAAGGGAAGAAATGAGATCCATAAAACAAGCAGGTTGGTAAATAGCACTCAGCTATTCATCTTGAAAGCAGGCATGTCAATCATGTTATGGCCATACGCCCCAGAGGCTTGGCTTTCTTCTCCAGTGGTGTGAAATGCTGCAGTCTACTTGTGTGGCTCTCTCAAGTCCTGGGGAGAGGATGTGGACGGCAGATCCACTGGGAGTGGGAGGTCTCCTCCACCTAAAACTGGGAGGGTCCAGGTAAAGGTGACTCGTCTCTGTCAATCAGTGGCCGACAGGTGCAGGACGAGGAACAAACAACCCGGAATACACAGCTCACATCCTTCACACCCCACCTTCAGCCTCATAAAAATAGAGCGCTCGCCTGCCAGCTCCCAGGGATATACTTATAACATGAACTAAATCAAGCAGGGATTCCTTTCTCTCCAACTCAGGTGTAAAAATATATCTATTTTTTGAAGCTGGCTCAGTGGGGTTTGCTTCATATGCATGAGGTCCTGAGTTTGGAAACCCAGGACCCACACGGAAGAGCTGGGCACAGTAGTGCTGGCAGCCTGGGGAGACAGAGGCACAAGGATCCCTGGGGCTTGCTAGTCAGACAGTCTAGCCTTTTGGGTGAGATCCAAGGTAGGTGGCGCCTGAGGAACAACCCCCGGGCCGACCTCTGCTCTTCACGCACACACACATCCACGAGATAGTTTAGTTCAGGTGAAAACACAAATCCCTTTCTCAAAAGGGGAACAAAAGTACCTCCATGAGAATCTTTTCCGACAAGCCAAGTGGTAATTTACACTTCCTCCACTCCAGATGAGTGACTCCACCCCAGCAGGAGGACCTGGAGCTCCTTCCTTCCTTCAAGAAGACAGAGAGCAAAGGCTTTGCTTTCCCAACTAGAGGGTAGGATCTGAAGCTGCTCGGTGCTCTGGCAGAGGCTCAGACTTCTTCCTCACGTCCTCGCCCGTCCTTCCCTCCATCTCTCCTAACTCATCTCAGGCCCCATCGCACCAGCCCAGACAGACACTCCTATAGGAGACCAGTGCTGATGGGAAGAAATGAGATGAGGCAGACCCTAGGTGTGGTGAGGTTAGGCTCTGCTGACCCGAGCTAGAGCAGCCAGAAGACAGGGCACGTTCTGCTCTGTCAAATGATGTCCGTACCTGGCAGAGCCACGTCTTTCATGATTCTACTCAAGCTTGCATTACAGGCCACGGTGAGGCTAAGGATAGACGTGTTTCCAATCTCAGGAGAGCCATCAACGCAAACAACACATTTGTGGACGACAATGCCATGTCATGATCAGAAGATTGGATATCCCTGGTTCCTCAACACTATTATGGCTTCCTAATCCCTGGGCTCCAAATCACTATAGCCACCTGCTGTTTGTCCGTAGAGCTAACTGATCTTGGTGTCTGGCAGGCTCTGGGGCCCACCGCCTGCTTAGAACTGGAAGTGCACGCTGGCCCACACCCTTGAGAGTCTAGCTCTGTCACATACCCTACTGTCTTTGTCCTGTGCAGCATAGGGACCGTGTAGACAGACGCTGCTCAGCTGCTGACGTCACATTTGGCCTCCTGTGCCCTAATTTCTGTAAACCATCTCCATCCCCAACCACGCTGCCCACACCAAGTCCCAGTGTGATCTCCTACGCTCACTTCCAAAGCACTGGATCTCCAAGGAGGCTCTAACTTACATGCATTTGATTGACATTTACCCAGCTAAGATACCCATATGTGGGTCACAAGGGCACAGGTTATCTACAGCTGTGTAACAAGTTACCTCAGAACTTACTAACTTAGAACCGTGAATTATTATCACTGTTTTTTAAATAATTTATTTGTATTTTATGTACATTGCCGTTTTGCCTGCATGTATGTATGTCTGTGTGAGGGTTATCAGATCCCCTGGAACAGGGCTTTACAGAAGTTGCAAGCTGCCCTGTGGGTGCTGGGAATTGAACCTGTGTCCTCTGGAAGAGCAGCCAGTGCTCTTCACCCATGAGCCATCTCTCCAGCCCTATTCTCGCTGTTTTTAAGGGCTAGTCACCAGCAATCAGCTGAGAGATTTCCTCTCAGAGTCTCCTAAGTAATACTGTCAAAATGCCAGTGGGCCTGAAATCAGGTGGAAGCTGGTTAACCTGCTGACCGTGTGATTGTCAGCAAGCCTCAGTTCTCTGCAGCCCGGGGGGCCTTTGCTGCTCACCACAGAAGGCTTGCAACAGGACTGGAGCATCTTCAGAGGTACGACATGAGTGAGTGTCTGTCTGTCTCTCTCGCCTCCCTTCTCCCATGCAAGCTTGCACACGCGTGCGCGCGCGCACACACACACGCGCACACACACACGCACACACACGCACACACACACGCACACACACACGCACACACGCACACACACACGCACACACACGCACGCGCACACGCACATACACGCACACACACACACGCGCGCGCGCGCACACACACACACACACACACCCGGGGTGGGCAGCATCCTGCCATGGCACTGGTACTATGGCACAAGAGCCAGGTTCTCCTGGATACCACCCATGCATCTTCTTTCCACATTCCATGATCTCTGAAATGAGGATACTGCCTGTGACCAATGGCAGGTTACAGTTTACTTGGCAGTTTCCCCATTTTGGGCATGTGAAGATACTGAGTGTATCATCATGGTCCTCTGCAGGGAGACACGGCCCATGCACCTCCAGGCCTCTCAGTATTTTCCAGTCTCCCAGCTACTTGTCCTGTCACACCTGCCCAGGGTCCCTGACACTGCTTTGGTCCTGAGGCTAGACACTATCCTTCCCGTTACCCATCATTCCATCTGAACCACTCTCCTGGGAACATACCCATGTAAGATCTAACTCCCCTGGGTACAGCCCTCTGGTCTCTGTCTCAGGCTCCGTGGCTCTGGTCTATTCATTTGGTGCTTACAGCCTTTTGATGGCTTGTGGTAACAGACAGGTTCTCAGATAAACAAATTTCTTATGCACATACCAGCCACACATTCAGCCTGTATAGCACATATTGCGATGTGTACTTACAGCTTTAAATTTTTATTTTGGTTTAGTTTTTATTTGCTTTTAAAAACAAACAAAACAAAACAGGTTCTTATAGAGCCTAAGCTGGCCTTGAAGTCTCTATGTAGCTGAAAATGACTTTGAACTTTCGATCCTCCTCCGCCCACTCCCAGGTGGTGGGTTTACAGTGTGCACCACCAGGCCTGGATTATGTGGTGCTGGGAATCAAACCCAGAGCCTTGGGCATGAGAGGCATGCTGCCATCTGAGCTACGTCCCATTTCTGAACTCTGAATTGTTTAAAAGAAATGGACTCTTCGTACAATAATGACCATCATCCATGGCTTCTCAGAGAGTTTTATAAATAATCTGATGTACAAAATTGTAACCATCAGCAAGACATAGCCATGCACAAATTTATCTATTAACAATCATAAGTCAAGGAGGCAAAGGAAGGTCCTGAACAGCCTCGCTTCCCACAGCTCACCAAGCTCATGGTGGTCCTGCTGTCTGTAACATCTACATTCTAAGGCTTATTTGAACATGACTTCTGGAATGCTCCATTGTACTCCAGAATAGAAAGAAGGGTGACTAACTTTTGTTTAAAAAAAAAAAAACAAACAAAAAACTGAGATTTTTTCTAGCAGCAGAGTTTGAAATAAAAACTCTTGTAAGTGGTTTAATGTGTTCTAATATCTTAGGGTTTAATTTGAACAAGTAAATTGATTTAATCTGCAGAAGGCAATTGAAAAACAAAGGAGGGTGCAGAATGCATTAACTTCAATTAAGACTAAGTAGGAATCTAGTTAAGAATAATGCTAATTTGGGGATTTTTCTCTCAGCTTCTTAGACTACTCATCACAGGCCTCCTCAGAAGACAAATGGTGCTGGGCATTGCAGGGGAGCATGGGTATTGTAGAGGTGCATGGGTATCACAGGCATGTATGGGCCTGACAGGGATGCATGAGCATTTCAGGGATGCATAGGTATCACAGGCATGCAAGGGCATGGCAGGGATGCATGGGCATTGCAGGGATGCATGGGTATCATAGGCATGCATGGGCCTGACAGGGATGCATGAGCATTTCAGGGATGCATGGGTATCACAGGCATGCAAGGGCATGGCAGGGATGCATGGGCATGGCAGGGATGCATGGGTATCACAGGCATGCAAGGCCATGGCAGGGATGCATGGGTATCACAGGCGTGCAAGGGCATGGCAGGGATGCATGGGTATCACAGGCATGCAAGGGCATGACAGGGATGTATGGGAATTGCAGGGGTGCATGGGCAGCACAGGCATGCATGGATATGGAAGGAATGCATGTGCCTTGCAGGGATTCATGGGCATTGCATGGGGTTCATGGATACTGCATAACTGCATGGGCATTGCAGGGATTCATGGGAATCACAGGCATGCATGGGCATGGCATGAATGCATGGGTATTACAGGGATGCATGAATATTGCAGAGGTGCATGGGCATTGCAGTAATAAATGGGCACAGACATCCTGGCACCCTCTGAGCTGGCTAATAACAAATCTGTCCTTGGGTAAACACACAGGAATGAATCCTCAAACACACCTGCAACCACTCAAAAAGGTTATGGAAAATGGATCACAGACCCATGTAGTCAGTCTTTCTTTGAACAGCCAGCTTTCAAATAATAACACAGAGACGGTGTGGGAAGTCCTTCTGTATATATGATGCTTTTATTGGTTAATGAATAAAGAAGCTGCTTTCAGCCAATGGCATAACAGAATATAGCCAGGCTGGAAGAGATACATATATAGAGAGAGTAGGCAGAGTCAAGGAGACACCATGGAGCCCCACTGGAGACAGACATACTGGAACCTTGCTGGTAAGCCACAGTCACGTGGCGATACACAGATTAATAGAAATGGGTTAACCAAAGATATAGGAGCTAGCTAGCAATAAGCCTGAGTGATTGGTCAAGCAGTGATTTAAATAATGTAGTTTCTGTGCAATTATTTCAGGAATCTGGGTGGCCAGCAAATGAATGAGCAGCCTCCCCCAACACAGAGACTTTTTATTAAGTATGAAAGCTTGGCCTTAGCTTAGGCTTGTTCCCAACTAGCTCTTATAGCTTAAACTAACCCATTTATAATAATAATCTATAGCTTGTTACCACATGTCAGAATGTAGATAGAGTTCCCATCTCTTCTTGAAAGTGCCGCCTATTTTCTCCTACCTAGCTATTGGCTGTTCAGCTCATTACTAAACCAATCAGATGGTGCCTTGGTAGAGACACATCTTTACAGTGAAGAAGAAAGATTATCCTACAATAGATCCAACCTAAAATCTGGAACTTTATGACTTCCAACCACGTTTGGAAGGAAACCGTCCGACTTTGCGCAGCCGAGGGGCTGAGTGGTGAGGTGTGTGTTTGGGACATAGCATCTGCATATAAACATGCATGGGTTATTTGTGAGCTGGAGTTTGGGGTGTTTGGTAGTGCTGCACCCCACCCCCACCCCAGCTCCTCTCCTCTGCTGTCCTGGAGTGTGATGACAGGGGGCATGCCTTGAATGACACCATCAAAGGACTCTTGCTAGCTAGCTCCCTGGGGATCAGAAGAAACAGGGAAGCCTGGGAAGCCTGAGGAGACCCCAGCTTGGGGGTGCCTGGGGCCCACCCCGTGCACCGTGGGAAGCACTAATCACAGTCCTTGGGGACCTGGTAGCAGAGCATATATCAGAGGAGGAGAACAGGAGTGAGGGGAGCAATGACGATGAACAAAGGTGCTAAAGCAATCGTGCAGCTGCCCGCTCAGAGCAGGGGTGTAGCAGGATGGGGCCTCAGAAGATGCCAGAAGTCTTAGCACAGATGAGCAAGCAGGCTGACACCGTTTGCAAGCAGAGCCTAGCAGGGCCTGGTAGCAGACCTCCTTAAATATTCCTGAGATTCCCTCCCCCATAAACTATGTAGGGCTCAAAACCCTGCAGCAACATCCAGAAGACTAGGAAAGGGAATGAAAATCATTCCAGGACTCTCTAAAATTCACGGCCCTGTACAGCATAGGCTACTGACGCCGCTGTCCTTCCAGGGTGAAGTCTCCCTACCACTTTCCAGAAGGTCACTCAGTAGAAATTTCTTTAGCAGATGCATTCTGTCTTTGTGGATAGTTTCCAGGGAACCCATAGTATTTAAATTATTGAGAAGTTTTAAAGATTAAGCAGTTTTTTTTTGGGGGGGGCGGGGAGGCGGGCAGTGGTGACACACACCTTTAATCCTAGCACTTAGGATGCAGAGGCAGGTGGATTGCTGTGAGTTTGAGGCCAGTATGGTGTACAGAGCTAGATCCAGGACAGCCAGGGCTGCACAGAGAAATCCTGTCTTGAAAATTAATTAATTCATTAAATTATTTTAATTATATTAAATTTTTTTAAATAATTAAATTTAAAAAGTTTTAGGGTTTTGGAGAGATGGCTGAGATGGTACGTGTACATCCTGCTCTCCCACAGGATCTGAGCTCCATTTCTAGCATCCATGTAGGAGCTCACGACACCTGTAACTCCAGCTCCAAGAGGTCCCACGCCCTCTGCTGGCCTATGTAGGCATTGCACTCACATGCGCAGACCCACACATTTACACATAATTTTTAAAAGAAAAATGTCAGGAGGGGTGTAGCTACCAATCTGCCCCTCACACTCCACCATTCACATCTACCAGAGACATCAGGAAAATCATCACGAGCTCGAAGGGCAGGTGTCTTTTTCTGTGACTGTTCATCTCAGTCACCATGGCCTCGGCGACTCTTAGAACGGAAAGCATTTAATTGTGGCCGGCTGACTGTTTCAGAGGTTCGGTCCGTTATCATCATGGCAGGAAGCATGGCGGCATGCAGGCAGACATGGTGCTGGAGAAGTAGCTGAGAGTTCTATATCCAGACCTGAAGGAAGCAGAAAAAGAGAGACACTAGCCTGACCCGAGCTTTTGAAACCTCAAAGTAGACCCCAGTGACACACTTCCTCCAATAAGGCCACACCTACTCCAACAAAGCCACATCTCCTAATCCCTCTCAAGTAGTGCCAGTCCCTGATGACCAAACATTCAAATATATGAGTTTCTGGGGGCCATTCTTATCTAAATCTCCACATTGCATTCCCTGGCCCTCTTGGCTTGTATCCATATCATAATGCAAAAAAAAAAAAATGCATTCAGCCCAACTTCAAAAGTCTCTAAATTCCCAAAACTGTTTAAAATTCCAAAGTCTCTTCTGGGACTCCCGGCAATCTCATACCTGTAATTCCCTATAAAATCAAAATAAAAAAGCAGATCATGTATTCCCAACATGCAATGGTATGGAATATACATTACTGATCCAAAATGTAGGGAAGAGAGTACAGTGAGGAAACACTGGACCAAAGCAGGACATAGGGAAGAGAGTATAGTGAGGAAACACTGGACCAAACCATGACAAAAACCAGCTGGGCAAACTCCAAACTGCATCTCCCCATCTGATGGCCAAGTGCCCTTCTGTCTCCAGCTCCTCTCAGCTTTGGTGACTGCAGCCACTCCTCTTTCTTGGGTTTGTTCCACACATGGTCTGTAGCTTTCCTTGGCAGGTATCCCATGACGCTGGCATCTCCAGCATATTGGATTTGCCAAGATAATACAGCCTTCACTTTCACAGCTGCACACAGTAGCCTCACGCCTGGCCTCGGCCACTTTCCTTAGCCTTGGAGGGACATCCCATTGCCCCTTTCTTGTATCTTTGACTCTAAAGTCAGAACCATGGCACCAAAGCTGTCAAGTTCTGCTTTCTGGGGCTGGAACTCGGCCCCTCATTCAAAGACATTTTCGTCTGTTTTCTATTTTCCATGTTCTCCTTCACTACTTAAGTTTTTCTCTAATTTCTTTTCATGAATTGGAAGCGTAGCTAGGTGGGGTCTTGTCCTGATAAAGGGGTCACCACTCCCTTTATTGCATTTGGCACCAAGCTTTCCTTTAAACTTTTTGCCTTCTTGAGCACTGAACGCAGCTCCATTACACTTCCCGATGCTCCTTCTCCTCACACTGTATGTCGTGCGTTTTCCCTTGCTCACCTGTTCCTTTTCATTAAAGGTCAGAATAAGAGTAGCCACTAATAACCAAGCAATGCAGTCAATACTAGGCTGTCTTGAAATCTCCTCTGCCAAGGCCAGTAATCCAAAAGTCTTCAAACAGTATCAGGTAGATGTTTTGGACAAGGGAGAAAAGCAGCCACATTCTTTGCCAGAATATCACAAGAAAGGTCTCCAGGCCACTTACTACCATTCTTCCCCTCTGAAGCCTCTTGAACCAGGCCATCACAATCTGCTTGCTCTCAGCACCACTGTCTGTCACACTCTTACTAGCACGGCCCACTAAACCTCACTTAAAGAATTTGACTGGTTTCCTAACCCAAAATCTCAAAGTCCACATTCTGTCAACAAGATTCATGGTCAGTCCGGTCACAGGAATAACCCACTCCTGGTACTAACTTCTGTCTTAGCCTATGTCCTATTGCCGTGAAGAGACACCATGACCACAGCAAGTCCTATAAAGGAAAGCACTTGGTTGGGGTTGGCTTATAGTTTTAGAGGTTTAGTCCATATTGTCATGGCAGGAAGCATGCTAGCACACAAGCAGACGTGATGCTGGAGAATCCTAAAGTAGCGGGAAAAGAAAGACACTGGGCCAAGACTGAGCTTTTGAAACCCCAGTCCACCCCCAGTGACATACAGCCTCCAACAAGGCCACAGCTACTCCCATAAGGCTACACCTCCTAATCCCTCTTAATTCACCAGACAACACACCTGAGGGTATTGGTTTTACCACTTTAATAGCAAGGAGTATATTTTTGAGACACTTGAAGGTGCATTCACGTGTTGTGTGATAGACTATGAATATAAAATAAATCCCTATATCCACTCAACGTAAACAAAATGCCTTCTAGTTCTTACCTACTTCCAGAGGAGATTAACGCTCTCTAATTCCTGGGCCTAGACACAGTGTGGCTGGCCCTGTCACCTCTGAAATGATGAAGAACACACATGGATTGTGGAACCACGGAACAGATGGCTAACCCTGATTAAAGGAAAGAGACTATGGTAAGCAGCCCACTTAGGGCCTTCTGCTGCTTTCATGGGGACTGGGAAGACGCAAACAAACACCTGCTCTCCCCAGAGTGGGTACCACCACAGACCAAGGGAGCAATTCACCCAAGCCTAGCTTGGTGAACCAGTAATTTGCTGGGGTTACTTACAGGGCAATGCAAAGCCAGCTGTGTCACCAAAAGGCACACCCCAGCATGGTGACAACATGCAGAAGCTGCACTCCTGAAGCTCCCTGTACAACTAACAGGGAGTCTCCTCTCTGCAGCAATTGTTATGACTTTTATAACCTATTAGTATAAAGCTATCATTTAATATTAATGTAGACTGGGACTATACGCTGACATGGGTGTGTTAATATCATAAAGGAAAAAAGCTTGAGGGTTTACCAAGCCATCTGACAAAGGGTGCCACACCCCCACTTGGATCCCATAAAAAAGGATACAATATTGCGGTGTTGTGGTGGGTTAAAAGAAGATGGCCCCCATAGGCTCATAGGGAGTGGTACTATTAGGAGGTGTGGCCTTGTTGGAGTAGGTGTGGCATGGTTGGAGGAAGCATGCCTTTGGGAGTAGGCTTTGAAGTCTCAGATCCTCAAGTCAAGACCAGCGTGGCACTTTCTTCCAGCTGTCTGTCAATTCAGACATAAAACTCTCAGTCTGTCTTTATCCTGCCATGCGTTCTACCATAGTAACAATGGATCAAATCTCTGAACTGTAATCCAGCCCCAAATAAATGCTTTCCTTTATTAGAATTGCTATGGTCACGGTGTCTCTCTTCACAGCAAAGAACACTGATTAAAACAAGTGGCAACAATCCCACTGACCTGGCACTGGACTACCTGCTGTGTGTGTCACGGGACCAAAAACTTCCAACTATCCCGGGACTCCAGCTCAGCACAGCTGCCACTGCTTTATGCAGTCCACAGAATTACCATCCTCTTGTCCACCCTGTCCTGCACCTCAGTCTTGTCTCCTGTATCAGGATACCCAGGGGCTTAAGTGTGAAGCTTAAGTTGAAATGGGTAGAACTCATGATGTCAGAGATGCCAGAAATATGGGACATTCTCTGAAAGATACTGCGAGCCTTGAGAAACCTTGTCAAAAGAGAGGCAGGATACGCCACAGGCAGTGGAGCAGGAGAGGAGGCTAACAGGGCTGTAGATGATGTCATTAGGAGCTCTGGAAGCCGGGCGTAGAGCTGTGCCCTTTGGTGTCTGCCCTGCTGGGCTGCAACTTCCCTTTGGTCTGCTCTTGCTAGCCTGTGCTTCCTCCTTGTTGGAAAGAGGATGCTTGCCCTGCACCACCGGGTATTGGAAGGATGCACCTTTTCTTGTTTAAAGATTCATTTTTTTAATGATGTGAGTATCTCTGTGTCTCTGTTTGGGGTATGTACACATGGGAACGCAGGCCCCTCAGACATAGGAACAGAGCGTTAAACCCTGCGAAGCTGGAGTCACAGGTAGTCGCAGGCTGCCTGACAGGGGTGCTGGGAACTGAAGGCAGGTTCCCTGCTAGAGTCACCTGAACCTTTAACCACCAAGCCATCTCTCCAGTGCCTGAAAACACGGACCTTGGTTTTATTCTATAGCTCACAATTAAGCATTTGTCTTGAATCAGGGGAGACTTTGGAATTTTGAATGGTGTCGGCCCAATGAAAGCCTGGAGGACTTTTAAAGTTTGACTCAATGCATTGTAAGCTAGGAAAGGAAAATGAGACCTTAGGGGTGGGATGCCATCACTCAGAGAGATATGTCTGAATGACAAGTTGATAAAGGGCAAAGTTTGGGGTGATCACTTGCCACTGTCAACTTAACTGGATTAAGACATTCCTAAAGCCAGGGAGACTTCCCATGGAAAACTGCCAGCCACAAAAGCAAGAGGATCTGAGTTTGGATCCCCAACACCCATGTAGGTGCGGTAGGACACACCTGTGACAATGAAGGGCTGCAGAGACAAGCAGATCCTGGGGCTCATTGCCCAGCCAGTCTAGCCAATCAGTGATCTCCAAGTTCAGGGAGAGACCCTATCTCAAAAAACAATATGGCAAGTGAGAGGAAAACATCCAGCACCCACCTCTGGCTTCCACATGCATACACACACACACACACACACATGCATGTGCACTTGAACACATGTCTGCACAAATACATGCACACACAGAGAGACATGCACATACACACATGCACGCACACACACACACACACACATGCATGTGCACCCAAACACGTCTGCACAAATACACACACATGCATGCATGTGCACTTGAACACACGTCTGCACAAATACATGCACACACAGAGACATGCACATACACACATGCACGCACACACACATGCATGCATGTGCACTTGAACACACGTCTGCACAAATACATGCACACACCGAGAGACATGCACATACACACACGCATGCACACACACATAACATGCACGTCACACAAATACGCTACAAGAAGAAATACCTATGACATCACTGAGGCCCACGCTTGGGTGTACCTATAAGTGCATCAGTAGGGGTTAACTGAGGGGGAAGTGGTACTATCCCATAGGGTTCCAGACTGAATAAAGGAAACAGGGCTTAGGAGGATTTTCCCTCAGCTCGCTGACCCTCTCCCATCCTCAGGAACTATTTCTGTTCTGTTCTGAGGGGTGGCAGCGGCGGGAGGGAGGACTGTGCGGAGTGGCACCACTCACGACTCTGTCTCCTGACTACCCACATGTGAGCAAGCAGCCTCTCCCGTCTCCCGTCACAGATGAGAGCTGCTCCTACTGCCACCGTCCCAGCCAGTTCTGACTGGATCCTCAAACTGCTAACCAAAATAAACTCTCCCTCCCTTCAGTTGCTCTACATCAGGGCTTTCTTCAGCTGCAGCAACAGGAAAAATAACCAGGGCATGGCTACAGTGAGCCACGATGGTCTCTCTCTCTGTTTGGGTTTTTAAAGATCCTTCCTAAGGAGATATGGACATCTTCAGGTGGGGTTAAGTGATGTTAGGCAGAAGGACAGTAAAGGGCATATATTTTAGGATCACCATTTTGGAGTCTGTGTGGAGAATGAATTGATGTGGGGAGAGGCAGAAGGAGGCAGATGGCTGGAGGTGGGAGGCAAATTGGAAGCGCGGAGTCATTTTGGCAGAGATGGTGCGGGCCTGAGCAGAAGGGAAAAATGAGCGGTTAGAAACCATTAGGCTAATGGTTAGACTTCTTGTGCGTTTATTTTCGGATTTAACATTTTAAAACATGTTTAAAAATTAAAAACAATTATGTGTGGTGGTGATGATAGCACCGTGTTGGGGGGCTCTGGGATGGAATCTAGTGGGGTCTGGCTAGCAAACAGGCAACCGAAGAACAAGATGAGGGCATCAAAGCCATTTTCACTGTGGAGAAGGAGGGGCCTCCCTCTTTCCTGTGCTTTTTGGTTAGTTTGGCTGCTTTGTGGGGGGTGATGGGGTGGAGGCTGGACACTGTTCAACTTTCCTGGGCACATCCTGGGCACCAGCTGCCGTGCAAACCACAGAGAAGGGCAAGTCAGCAGAGGGTCAAAGTGCTGTCTGGTGAAGCTTCCATTTTATGGAGGTATCAGACAATTGGTAGACAAATAGCTATCTTTCTACCTATCTATAAATCTGAGTATCTATCTATCTATCTATCTATCTATCTATCTATCTATCTATCTATCTATCTATCCACGCATCTATTACCTATCTACCTCTCTTTTTTCTATCTACCTATTATCAGTCAATCATACTTTCTGCTTTGTTTGGCAATATTGGGGATTGAATGCAAGGTCTTAAGAATGTACTTCTGAATGATGAATTCAGCCCTATCTGTTATCTATATATCATGTATGTAGCTATCTGTGTATCTTTGTGTGTATGTATGTATGCATATATCTGTCTTCTATCTCAGGAATTGAAAGTAAAGCAGCACTCAGAGGCAGAGAGGTGGATGGAGCACAAGGGAACAAGCAGAATTGAGTCGCAAGTCTCTCCACTAGCTTCAGGTCCTGGGGAGATAAGGCTGAGCCATGATGACATCTCGAGAAACACATCCCAGACAAGGCCACGGAAGGCCTGTGCATTTGATGAAAGCCACAGAGGCCGGTGTGGTAGAGACAAGTATGCCAGGGAAGCACCACTGGGAGCAGGGAAGAGAGGAAGAAACGCCGCTGTGGTGGCCATAGCACTGATTAACCCTCAGGGGTGATGGCTGAATCAAGCGAAGGCTGCCGCGCGGGATTAGAGTATCCTACAGGCTTTTGTGGAGTGCAGAGGGCGGGAGCCATGAAGAGGTCACTCACCTGTTATGCCGTGGGATCAGGCAATCTTCTCTAGGCAGCCTGAGCCAGCATCCCTGGTCTCCGACCTCCAAAGGGTAGGAGCACCCATTTTCCCAACCGTGCAGACTCTAAACGTCTCCAGTCTTCGCCAGAACTCTGAGGTGGGGCAGGGGCCCAGCGACGTCACTGTCTCCACAGACTGCTGCTGATCTGGATGGCATGAGGCACTGGCAGGGGCCAGAGTAAGCTGGGTAGACAGGTCGGCTGGGAGGGGTGGGGAGAGTCTGGCTGAATGCCAGAGGAACAACACAGAACCTGTGGGAAGAGGAGCACGCAGGTGAGCGGGACTGCGATGTTTACCCAGATGGGCAGGCAGCTGCCTCGGGAAGCCAGGGGTCTGGCTTCTAATGTCCTAAACTTGAGAAACCTTTTGAAGACACATGGAGAGGACTGGTGGGTAGCTAAATGTGCTGGTCTAAGTTCAGGGGATATCCAGGCGAGACATAAACCACATTTAAAACTGAGATGACAGCCAAGAGCCCTGAGATGCTTCAGGTAAGAGAGCATTTTCGGGTGATCTTTTAAATTTCATTATTATTATTCTTTTAAACTGTATGTCTATATGGGTGTATGTGCACACAAGTGCAGTATCTGCAGAGGCCAGAGGAGGGCGTCTGATCCCTGGGAGCTGGAGTGGTAGACATTTGCGAACTACACAAGAACTCTTTCTTAGTTACTAAGCCATCTTTCTAGCCACTAAGTTGTCTCAGCTACAACTTTTGATTGTGGACTGGACCTAGGATTTGGTCTCATGAGCTTCTGAGTGGAGAGGTCAATTAAGCCGTGGAAAGACTCACGGCAAGCAGAGACTGGCACAAGAAGTGAGTGCCTGCCTCTGCCATCACCACAAACAGAGGCAGAGGCAGGCAGAGCTCTGTGAGTTCAAGGCCAGCCTGGTCTACAAGAGCTAGTTCCAGGGCAGGCTCCAAAGCCACACAGAGAAGCCCAGTCTCGAAACCACCCCCCCTCCCCAAAAAAAGAGAATGAAAGGAAGGAAGGGAGGGAGGGAGGGAGGGAGGAGAGAGAGAGAGAGAGAGAGAGAGAGAGAGAGAGAGAGAGAGAAAGAAAGAAAGAAAGAAAAAGTGTCAGTTAAGGCTGCTTGATGTGTGGCCATTTCTTACAGAGCCATAGAGCAACGGAAACTGAGGCACACTGCACACACAACCCCACCCTCCCCCAACCCTCACCCCCAGTCTGCGTTCGGTGCCCTTGAACCTAGTTTGTGAGCTTCTGCCAAGGGGGCTGGAGGTTGAGAATACACACGCAGAGACAGACCGACATGCAGACCTTTTAACACTGATACCAAAGCCCTAAGAATGCCCCCTTTATTGTGTTCAGGGGCAGATTATAGAGAGATAGCCACGTCCCAGCCAAACCCACCAGAAACCACTCTCCTGCCATCAGGAACTCCTGAAGGTCTCATGCTCAGAGCAGCTGTAGGCACTCAGATCAGGGGAAAACAAGTTGTTTACAAGAAATTCAGGAGCTGGGGTCTCACTGCTCCCAACAGGAACCAGAGGTCTGACTATCCCAGGGCCAAAGGGGTATTTCAGGGAAATCCCACAGGTAGGACCCAAGAAGGCTTCTAGCCCCCGGGGCAGAGCCAGAAGCTAAGGAGTACTGTTAGAAAAATGGAATTACTGCTGAGTCAATGAGAGTAAACAGAACACTGGCCTTCACTCTGCCATCACCACAAACACCAATCAGAGGTGGGAATTGGATCTTTAAGTTGTATTTCCCAGAAGGCAGTGCACCAACACCCTAAAAACTGCCCTCCATCTCAACTCCAGCCAGTAGGCTTTGTGGGGAGGGTGAACAAAGGATGTCAATCATTCCAAAGTGTAGTCTCACCCCCTGGTCAAGTGATCAGTCATGGCCCTGAGGTTCCTGTGCTGGAGCTTCTCTCACTGTGTCTCCTGCACGTTGCCCTAAGTATTGCCTCTTACTTTGTGTGTACACGGATTTACACACTTCCAAGACGGCTCGGGACAGACAGAAGTGTGCACAGGCTGAGCTATTCACGTTGTCTGTGTGCAGCTCCCCTCCTGCAACAGGAAGAACAAATGCGCTCCAGTGGCACAGAATATCAAAGCATCCTTGCCTGTGTGTCTTGTCCCCTATCCTCAGGACGGATGATTTGGGGTTGGACTCAAGCCTGGATTTGGCCACATCATGCTCATTGGTGATGTTAGACAATGCTGTTGTTGTCCAACACCAGACAGAAGCCTGGGTTTAAAAAAAAAAGTCAAGTTTGGGGGAGGCGAAAGCTCAATGGTAAAGCATTCACCTGCCATGCTCAGGCCTTGGGTTCAGTCCTCAGCAGCAACCAGGAAGCTGGATCCTGCTGCGTAGTAAAATAAACAAGATTCACTGACAGTCCAAGCATAGGGACAGAGGAAGGAAGAAGCCATTCCAAGGGTGTGCCTTTCACCACAAGGTGGATGAGCGGCCACTCACTGAAAGAAGTGTGTTAGCTGCTTGTCCCGTTGTTGTAACAAAACACCTGATAAAAGCACGCTAAGAGAGGAAGAGTTTCTATTCCGAGACGTAGTAGAGCATCGTGGGGGTAGGCATGGCAACAGGAACGCGAGGCAGCTGGCCACACGGCATCCACAGTCAGGAAGCAGAGAGAGGATGCTTGGTGCCCACCTCACTTTCTATTTTTTATTCGGAGTGGGCTTTCCCACTCCAGCTAACCCAATCTAGAAACTCCCTCCATGCCCAGGGCTTTGTCTCCTAGGTGATTCTAGATCCTGTCAAGTTGACAGTCAGTATTAACACAAGAGTGAAAATATTATTTTAGCAAGATGATATAAGAAAAAATTAACTTCACTGGAATCAAACGCTCCTAATACAATTTGATTTTTAAAATACATTAACAATCTGTATTTCAATTATTTCGTTTACTACACCACACTGACTCTGAAAAACATAAATCAAAATTCCTATTTCTGAGTTTTCTCTATTGTATCTGAAAATACAATTAATTGGTAATCCTAAAAAACAAAACAGAACAAAAACCCAAAATTTATTTTAAATTAAAAGGCTATCGCTGCCTCTGACTCAAATCAGAGCATTTCAACATTTGCCCCCAAACTTTTTCTTCTTCTTCCCCAACATGATTAGTAACTTGCAACTTGAACAAATCAGAGCCGCAGAATTAAGGGCTGCCAGTACCGACGTCGTCCTCTAGGGGCGCTTACCTGAAATGCAGCCTCAATTTTGGTATCAGTCCCGGGCAGGAGCAGCGAAGCTGGTGATTCTGGTAAGTGGAAGAAGCGCATGGTCGCTCTTGTTATCTGGCAAATCACTTTGTGTTTTCTGATTTCTTTCTTTCTTTCTTTCTTTCTTTCTTTCTTTCTTTCTTTCTTTCTTTCTTTCTTTCTTTCTTTCTTTTCTTCCTTCCTTCCTTCTTTCTTTTGAGAGAAGATCTTCCTCTGCAGTCAGCCCTGACTATCCACTGTGTAACTCAAGCCAACCTAGACCTCCTTGTTCTCCTGCCTTATCCTCCAAGCACCAGAGCGACAGGCGTGGACCACCACACGTCCGGCCTCATTCCCATCAGTTTTCCTGACAGCCATACACAGAATCAGAAGCTCTGAAACGGGACTCACTTAAATTTATCTAGGCACAGGGTTCTTCAGGGAGCTTCGGGGATAGCCCAGCTTAGCAGCCACAGCCTAGATCTGCATTTTAGCAGTTGCCCTGGAAGTAAAGGAGGGCAGAGAGAAATTCAGGAGTTACTGGGGAATCATACAGGGTCAACCACATCTAATGAGAAGAGCCTGTACCCCAGCTTACTTGGGAGATTGGGCCAGGAAGATCACAAGTTCAAGGTCAGTCTTGGGAACTTAGTGAAACATTATCTCAAAACAAAAAGTAAAAGGGGGTTGGAGGAGTTGGAGGGACCTATCAATAGTCAGAAAGCATACAACCCTTGCGGAGGACCTAAGTTCAGTTCCTAATGCCCATGTCAGACAGCTCACAACTACCTGCAACTCCAGCTCCAAAAGAAACCGATGCCTCTAGCCTCCCTCTAGCCTCAGTGGGTACCTATACTCATGTACACACACACACACACACACACACACACACACACACGAATAATTCAAAATAAAGTTTTGTTTTAAAAAGTAAAGATAAGATAGAAGCTATAGATACAGTTTAGTGACATGGCACACAAATTCATGAGGGCCTTGAGTTCACTTCCCAGTGCCGTAATGGGGGGAGACCTGGTAGGACCAAAGAAAAACTTAAAATATTGATCAATGCATCCTCATGAGCTTCCCTAGTCTTCGTAGACTTGGGAGCTGAGAGTGATCCTTCCTCCCCCTAGGGACCCCATATGGCCTGTTTTCCTCTAGGGACATTGAGGTCAGAGCTATACACTCGGTCTTTGGGGTAGGTGTACAATCTCTAGAAAACTGGAAACTCCTCATCACCAGCAATAGCCAGGCCTCTTGTGCCGGGTGGCAATGCCTAAAGAAAATGCCCACATGAGTTTCCCGAGTGTGCCATTTCCCCCTGCAATTTTTGAGTGTTCAGCTGCAAACCTGCCAAAAAACGGGAAACCTATCAATAGGGCAGAGTGGGAAGAGAGAAACAGGGGCTTGTCACCATGCCGCTGGAAGTGGGGAACGAAGAATCTTCCAGAGATGGCAAGTCGAAGCAGGGTGACTGCTTACTTAGAGACGAGGCAGCAGGTGCGTGCTTCGTAAGAAAGGAAGAGGTCAAAGAACAGGCTCGCGAGACTTAACAAGACAGAACAATCGTCAGCCAAAGTCTCCCGAGGAAAGATGCAGCTCAGAGATGTGACAGCAAACTAAGCATGCTGACCCCTTCCAGAGTCGGGCAATACTCCGTTCACAGTCACGTCCTAATTACTCTTCCTTAAGTACCGTGGCAGGGGCATAATTACCAGAGATGGTACACGTATCATTAATTTCCTTGCTGTGATACTAAGTAACTAAAGAAGGAAGCTTGAGCATCCAGTTCGCCTTGGCAAGGTCCATATGGAGGCTGGAGCACAGGCAGCTGGTCGCATGGCATCCATCGTCAGGAAGCAGAGAGAGATAAATGCCCTTGCCTTCTCCCTTCTAGTCAGTTTGGGACCCTAGCCTGAGGAACCTGCGGCTCACATTCAGGGCGGGTCTTCCTTCCTCAGTTAAACGTCTCTGGGAACACCGTCATAAACATGGCTGGAGTGTATCTAGTCAGAGGTTCCAAATCCAGTCAAGCTGACAGCGAAGAATTAACCATGTGCTTGAATGTGAAGCAGGAGATAAGAGCTTGTCTAAAGCACAGACCCCGGACAGTGAGAAGCCGGCATCACCCCCAAACGGCTGCACACGAGCGAGGGGAATACGGACAAACAGCAGGTTTGTCTCCAGTGCAGCCTGCTCTGGAGAGAGGCTGCTCACTGACCCCTGGGGAGCTGTCATTTGCACTGTGTAACACAGCAGAAAATGGCCATGCCAGCTGGTGTCGCCCCCTGGGCAGGTCTGGTTTCCACCCTCTTCCACTGCCATGGGGGGCTCAGCTAACACCAAAGCTGATCTGCTGCCCTGCCTGGGGTGTGTTGGGAGAGAACGGCATCCATATGACAGACTCCAGGCTGCTCCTTACTAAATCCTGGGAAAGCGAATAGACACGGGGACCCTGGGATCTTCTGTACCAGTGAATCCCTCAGCAGCCCTACGATTGACACACGAGGCCGTACATGTGGAGAACAGCATCGGAAGGGAATGGCAAGTTCTAGCTCCAAGCTTCTAGGGACCAGACAGGTTTCCCAGGTATCTGTGTTTCTTTCTCTGCCAGAACCTGGGCCCCTCATTCAGTGCTTCCAAGTTGCCACTCTGGAATTCTAGTTAGGGGCTGAAGACCAAATCTCTCAATCCAATGTTAGCAGAGAACCATTCATATTATTAGGTACGAGGATGATGTTTTGAGTAGGCAAGAACGGTTTTGTTTGTTTGCTCTTTCACCCGAGGAATTGATTAATAGGATGCTGGGAAGTGTTCTAGCAAATTCTCCCAATGACAGCCATGGTGGTTGTGTCCCGGGGAAAGAGAACCCGGGGAAAGGCTGGAGCTATTGGAGAGTGGTCAATTCACGTTGCTTAGACTTGTGTGGGTGGAAGACTTCCTAGAAAGAGAAAGATGGTAAAAAGAAAACAAACACACACACACACACATACACACACGCATGTTAAGGACATAGGGGCAGTCTACTTGTATCTTTTCCCACTCATGTCTTCTCTAGACACTTCGCAGAGTCACTTTAAGAAGGCCTTACCTATTCAGGGCAGGTACCGGCAATAGGGTCTCTAAATTTTACCCCCACATTCAGTCAGAGGGATGGTTTCATGTTTGGGGTAACCTAAATGCATAGGGATAGCATTTTCCCCTAAGACAGGTTTTTTGTGTATCCCTGGCTGTCCTGGAATTAGTTCTGTAGACCAGAAGGTCTCAAACTCACAGAGATCCACCAGCCTCTGCCTTCCGAATGCATGCGCCACCACAGTCCAGCTCCTCTGACCGTTTTTTGTTTGTTTTTGTTTTTTCGAGACAGGGTTTCTCTGTAGCTTTGGACCTCTGACCGGTTTTTAAGGACCGTATTTAAGGGCGGTGGCTTTTACTCTTGGAGGACGCAGCTCTGGACTCTCTCACCTCTTGAGGAAAAAGAACAAAGTTGCTCTGCTCTCTCCAGCCTGCGGCGTGGGCGTGACGCTGCAGTACCGCGCTAAGCTACCAGAGGCAGTAGCGCCCGGCTGCGCGCGCCTCCCCTCCGGTTCACTGTGCGCAGCCGCCCGCGCCGCCCGCCTATTGGTTGCCGTGCGTCGCCGCTGGCGGAAGCGGGGCCGCGCCGTGCCGGGGCTGGACTGCCGCGTCCCCAGTGGTGTCGCCTGCGTCCTCAGTGCCTCGGAGCCTGGGAGCTGAGGGTCAGAGGCCCGCGTGATGGAGAGACGCAGGATGAACCTGCCCACCGGGCCGGACACGCTGTGCTTCGATAAGGACGAATTCATGAAGGTGAGGGACACCCCACGCTAAGGCCCTGCGGTTCCCAGGCGCTCCGGCGAATCGCTGGGAAGGGGGCCGATCGGGCTGAACTTCACTCCGACATGAAGGAGTCACCCTACCAGTCCAAACGGAAGACACTTCGCTGATGGAATTTCAGCCGAAACGGAAGGAGTTTGCCTGTTAATTGTATCCCTCTGCCGCTGTCAGTTAAACGACCCCAAAACATGTTTACACGCAGTTTCTTTCTGGAGGCAGGGTTTTGAGTTGTAGCCCAGGCAGGTCTTGATCCTCCTGTCTCCAGTCCCCCCCATCCCCACCCCGAGGACGGAGAGCCGACAGGTTGTGCCGTTTAATGTGTCAAAGTTGAGATTTGAGGGACCACTTCAAAGCTGTTTCCACGGTGAGGGATTTAGAAAATTTGTCTCTTTGGCACCTGAAATATTGAGCTAATGAGTTTAAGTCTTACAGGATAGTGTGTGTGCGCGCCTGTGTGCTCGTGACTCTCCTTACGTGGTAATTTTTCCCTCCGACTTAATTGGCCTAGCTCTGTTTTGGTATTTGCATTCAGTTAACATGACCAAATCTCAGAGTTTTTGGTTTTAATTTATATGTGTCTTTACTTTTTCATGTGTGAGAGGCGTGTCTAGAACCAGGAATGAAGCACCTGTCTGTAGTGACGTTGCTGAAGCACTGCAGGAAGTGTAATTTGGAGATGTATTATTTTATGTCTGTATGTGCTTGCCTTCCCGAGTTTATGTGCACAGCGTGTGCAGAAGTCTCAGAGGCCAGAAGTGAGCTGCCTCTGTGTGGGTGCTGGGAGGCAAACTCTGCTGCGCTACAAGAGCAGTAAGCACTCTTACCTGCTGCCATCTCACCCGCCCCGGTAAATGAGTTCAAACAGGATGCTGGAGAGAATGCTTCAGAAAGCCCCTGTCCCATCCCATGACCAAGAGTGACCCCAAAAAGATGCTAGAAAGCCAGAGAGGTACATGGTGGGGATAGGTGTCTGGAGGAAGAAAGCTCACCAGGGCATCATGGCCTACTTTGACCCTAGGTGAGAAAACTTAGATGTGTTCAGTTTTTAACTCAGGCCTCCCTCTTGCCTAGTGCCAGCAGCCTTTCCGCCGCACTACCTGCTGTGTCTCTCTGACACTGACCTGAGGCCTCTGTTAAATGCAGCATCAGAAAGAAGATGCCACCAAATGCAGGTTGTGAAACACATACAGCAGACCGGGGAATGAGCGGCTGGGCTGCTGGCACCTCCATGCTGTTCCATGCTATCAAACCTCTGAGTGTGCCAAGCAATTTGTAGTTCTGTTAATGTGACCAGTTCAGGCCAAGCAGTGGTGGCCTTTAATCTCAGCGAGGTAGAAGCAGGTGGATCTCTGTGAGTTCGAGACCAGCCTGGTCAACAAGAGCTAGTTCCAGGACAGGCTCTAAAGCTACAGAGAAACCCCATCTTGAAAAAGAAAAGAGAAAAGAAAAAAAAATTGTGACCAGTTCAATAGTAGAGGAAACTACATAGAAGAGCTGTTCTGTGTACTGTTAGTTTTTCTAGGTGGAGCCAGAAGCTAAGGTCCTGTGTTATTTGTGTCTCCTTTAAAGAAACATTTTATGAGTTGGTTTGGTGGCAATGGGTGCCTGCTATAGATTATATGTATGCATGAGTATCTTACACAGCATATTTTGCAGAGGCATAGGTCTTTTACAAGGTTAGGATGTCAGGTACACGTTGGAGTTGAGACTCCTTGAACCACAGTCATTTGTTTGCAAACTGTTGTTAGATTGCCCTGGCGGCAGCCTGCTAGCTAATGCAATGGTAGCCATTGACTACTCACCCACAGGCACCCATTGACCACCTGCTGCGTGCCAGCTATAGCTCTGGACTTGAAGGAGAGGTGTGGTTTGGCTGTTGAGCGTGGTCAGAGGAAGAATGTGTGGGCTCAGAAACTGTGCTTGTTCCGTGGTGGCTTTCAGACTTACCTGGTGTCCTTCCCCTCCTCCTCTTCCTGGATTTATTTACTTGTTTATTTTACATCCTGACCACTGTTTTCCCGCCCTCCTCCGACCTCCCTTTTACCTCCCTTGCCCCATCTACTCCTTCATTTCTATTCAAAAAAGTACAGGCCTCCCATGGATGATAAAACATGACATATCAAGTTGCAGAAAGACTAAGTGACTTGATATTAAGACTGGTCAAGGCAACACAGCATGAGAAATAGGGTCCGGTCCTAAAAGCCAGTAAAAGGATCAGAGTAGCCCCTGCACCCACTCTTAGAAAACCCACAAGAAGACAAGCTATACTAGTGTAACGTATGTGCAGAGGGCCTGTTCAGTCCCATGCAGCTCCCTGGCTGTCGGTTAAGTCTCTGAGCTCCTGTGAGCCCAGGTTAGTTAATTCTATGGGTTTTTTTGTGATGTCCTTGACCACTTTGGCTCCTACAATTCTTCTTCCTTCTCTTCAGCAGGATTCCCTGAGCTCTGTCTGCTGCATGGCTGTGGCTCTCTGCATCGGTTTCCACTTGCTTAGTGAAGTCTCTCTGATGACAGTTCTTATCTGGTGTCTTAGTTAGGGTTCCTGTTGCTGTGAAGAGACACCATGACCACAGCAACTCTTATAAAGGAAAACATTTAATTTGGGGTCACTTACAGTTTCAAAGGTTTATTTAGTTCATTATCATGGTGGATCATGGCATGCAGGCAGACATGGTGCTGCAAAAGCTGCCGAGAGTCCTGCATCTTGGTCCACAGGCAGCAGAAGGAGTGTGTACTAGGCCTAGCATGAGCACTTGAGATCTCACTTCCTCCAACAAGGTCACACCTGTTGCAACAAGACCACACCCCCGAATAGTGCCACTCCCTATGGACCTATGGGGCCATTTTCCTTCTTTCTTCTTCTTTCTTTCTTTTTTTTTTTTCAGACAGGGTTTCTCAGTAGTTTTAGAGCCTGGCCTGGAACTAGCTCCTGTAGACCAGACTGGCCTCGAACTCACAGAGATCCGCCTGCTTCTGCCTCCCGAGTGCTGAGATTAAAGACGTGTGCCACCACCGCCCGGCCATATGGGGCCATTTTCATTCAAACCAGTACACCAGGTTCTAGTTTTCTGCTGATTTCTCTACCTCAGTTATCCCCATCACACACAGCTTCTGGCTGGAGAGTTGTCATTGGCGGCTCTCTGTATTTTCACATTGCTATGACCAAATACCTGACAAAAAGCAACTTGAGGAAGGGTCTATTCCAGCTTACAGTGTGAGGAGTTAAAGTCGGTCCGTCATAGCAGAAGGAAAAGGTGGCAGAACTTAAGGTAGATGCTTGGTCACTTCACCCCTGTGGTTAGAAGGGAGAGATGAATACTATTGTTGAGCTCGAAACCGCTCCCAGACATCATTCCCAGTCTTTGTCTCCAAAGTGATTCTTCATCCTGCCAATTGACAGCATCAGCCATTATACTCGCCTTTGCCTGTCAAAATCCCAGCGGCTCTCATAGGTCCCATCACACACACACACACCCGCATGAAGAGTTCAGGGTTTTTTCTTTCTTTGCTGTTCTTCAGTCTATTGAAAATTTTATACTGGACATTTAATGCTTAGAAAGTTAAGCGAGGAAAGCTTTTCTATTTTTAGAAGAGCCTTAAGTGAATCGTGTCATTTTCGAAACTTAAGTTCCCTATAGACTGAGACCATGAGGAGACTGCCCTTAGCCCTTCTGAGCGCCTTTGTGAGTGGACAGGACCTCGTCACAGCATGTGGCCAGAAGGAGCTCTGGGCAGGCTGGCTTTGTGGGTCTTTATGTATCGTAACTTGACTTTCCTGCTCTCCAGGAGGATTTCGACGTGGATCATTTCGTGTCTGACTGCAGGAAGCGTGTGCAGCTGGAGGAGTTGAGAGACGACCTGGAGCTGTATTACAAGCTGCTGAAGACGGCCATGGTGGAGCTCATCAACAAGGACTATGCGGACTTTGTCAACCTCTCAACAAACCTGGTGAGCTTCCCTCCATAGTCCCCGCCGCTGGTGGACACGTAGGTCTTCTTTGTCTGGGTTGGTTCTTAAAAGTTCAGCTTTTGGCTAGGCGGTGGTAGCGCACGCCTTTAATCCCAGCACTCTGGAGGCAGAGGCAGGTGGATCTGTGTGAGTTTGAGGCCAGCCTGGTCTACAAGAGCTAGTTCCAGGACAGGCTCCAAAACCACAGAGAAACCCTGTCTCGAAAAATCAAAAAAAAAAAAAAAAGTGCAGCATTTGAGAAGTCATATTGTTTCAGGCATTCATTAATGTCAGTCACAAAAGAACTGAATTTTCTTTTCTTTTTTCTTTCTTTTTTAAGTTCAACTGCTGTGACCTTATTATTCACTTTGTATTTTTGATTTTCCTGAGACAGTCTTGTGTTTTTGACACAGAGTCTCTCTACAGCTGTGGTTGTATTGGCACTCTATATATAGACTAAGATGGCCTGAAACCCAGAGATCCGTCTGCCTCTACCTCCCAAGTGCTGGATTAAAGGTGTGTGCTATCATGCCTGACTTTTGAAACAGGGTCTTAATCTGTCTTCCTGGCTGTCCTGTAATTTAGCATGTAGCCTAGGCTGCTCACAAACTTGCAGTAGTCCTTGTCTCTGGGGTGCTGGATTATAGGTGTGCATCACCATGCCCAATGTGGCTTGATTACTCTTGAGTAGGTCTAAGGTGTTAGCTGACTGGAGTGAAGGGAGGGGCAGCAAGAGGCCATTATTGTTGAGTGCTGACAGGTTCCCAGGAAGCTCCATGGTTAGGCTGTTCTGCCAGCGCACGTGGCAGCCACTCTCGGTGGGAGCCTACTCACCGGCATGACACACGCACATGCTAGCAGGAAGTGGAGACAGCACTGATCTCCAGGAGGCCGGCCTTCAGGAATGATGAGGACCATGCCGGCTACTTCTCAGAGCAGCATAGGAATGCTTGATTTAATACCCTGAGACAGATCTTTTTGTTTGTTGCTTTTCAATCTTGCTCATATTTTATTTTGCTTTTAAATGTTTGTCCAAAGCAACATAGAAAGTGCAACCTCTGGAAATTTTAAGAAACATGAAAATGAATGAACTGTGTTTTACTGTGAATGTGCTGTAGTTACTAAGAGGGCTGTTCTAGTAGAATCAGAAACTTAGAAAGTTTTATTTCCGTTGTTTTTAAATTTGCTTTCCCCCGTGAGTTAGAGTCAGGTGGGATGTCCATCATATCCTGGCTTTCCCCCGTGAGGTAGAGTCAGGTGGGATGTCCATCATATCCTGGCTTTCCCCCGTGAGGTAGAGTCAGGTGGGATGTCCTTCATCAGACTCTGGCACCAGCCAGTTGAAAACCATCGTTTCCAGTTAACAGTCACTCTGATTCCAATCTTTAGTTGTTCAACTCGCCCTTGGGGCTCAGGGTTCAGTGGGAAGCACTTGCGCTACCCTAGTGCCACAAAAAAACCCAAATCATCCCAAGGTAATTTGTGCGTCCTTTCTGTGCTCTGACTTCGTATTCTTACAGTCTCCATGTATGGCCGCAGTCGTTTCTGTACTCTGCCAACAGTGGTCATGGACACTTGGATCGTTATACAGATCCTTCCACTGGATAGGACTGATGATTCTGAGCTGTCATGATTTTGCCTCTAGGTCGGCATGGACAGATCCCTCAACCAGCTATCTGTGCCTTTGGGACAATTACGAGAAGAGGTTCTGGTAAGTCACCCCACTCTTAGTAAAAAGTTTAGCATAAGCATGATACGCCTGTCTGCTAGGGATCCAGGAGTTCCTAGTCTGTCAGTTTGTTGTTTTGAATGGTCAGTAGTTACAGTTCACGTCTCTGAAAGAGTCGGAGATGAAGGATTCTCTGTGTTTAGTCTACACATGACTGGTGTAAAGACAACAGAGCTGGAATAGATGACTTTAAAGTGACCGGATGAGGGGACGGTGGAGTCAGCCTGTTAGTGATCAGTCACTGGGTCAGAGCTGGCGTACGTCCTGAGCATTTGCTACTTTATAAGTATTTTCCCAGCTGTATGATGATGTGTGGTTAGGTTCCTAGCCTGCCCACAGAGCTCTTTACACCCTGGAGCAACTGAAGGACAATACCAGTTTGACAGAAAACCCTCACACAAAGACACGTAATGTTTCTCTGTTGTGCTCTGCAGTGTAAGGGAGCCGCTGGGGATGGACTTCTGGCTGGCTATGACAGGGGAGTTTGGTGTCATGCCAGTAGGTCACTGTGCCTCCTGGCCCATCCCTCGGTTGTCTCGGCACCTGACTGCCAGGCTCTTTGGCACTGTGGGGCTGTCATATACTTGGTGTTCATCCCAGCGTGACCTGTGTGTGTCACCACGAGCTTGAAAAACCTTAGACCATGTTTGAACATGTGACAGGTGGGCTTTGTTGCATGTGCAGTGTTGGGGAAATGGTGTCAGGAGTCCTTAAGTAAGGAGGTCTATGGCGTTACCTCCTGAGCTGGGCTTTGACCTCACAAGCAGTGTGGATGCTGATGTCTTGGTTGTTTTTCTGAAGGTCTTCTGAGTCACTCTCCACAGAATGAAGGGGAATGATTCTGTGGTCCACTGCTGGGATCCACATCCCTATGTGTAACATTAGCCCGAGGCGAACACGCCCCCTAAGGGGCGGGACTTATCCCTACACCTGTGACTTTACCTGGAGCTCCTGGAGCTGCATCCTCAGCTTTCTGTGCTGATGAATAGCAACCAACTGTTCTCTGCCTGTGGCAGCTCTCATGCCAACTTGTTCTTCCTTCGTCGCCTCAGACCTCCCTCTGTTCTGCTGCCTACCTTGCTGCCATACGCTACTCACTTTAGGCAGACTCTGCTGGTTTTCCATCCTCAGCCCTGCAGTGGGCCTTTGATATCCTGAGGTTGGGGATTGCAGCATGCCATTGTTTGGCTTGTTGGTAGCCAGTGTTACAATATTTTGTAGCATTTACTGAATGAGTGAGTTTACTTTTCTGTAGCATTTTTGTGATTTACCCACCTTACTCTAGTTTTCATTGCCTTCATTCCTGATTATCTCCTAGTTGGCCTAATTGAGTATTTTCTGGTGTGTCTGGTGTTCCTCTGCTCTTCTGGCCTCCTGCTCCTCGCTTCTTGTTTCCTGAGTTTCTCCATTCTTAAGATGCTTTATCCGTATTTCTTGTGTAGATTCTAGGCTCCTCAAAAAGAAGCTAACACCCACCCCCCCATCTCTCCTTCTCTTGAAAGGGAAGCCTGCAGGTACCAGGATGTGCCTCGCCTACCCTGAGCAGGGCTGCCCTCATTCCTTTGGCCTTCTAAGACTTCCCTGTGCTTGTGTGCAGATTTTCAGGGTCTGTACCATAGCTTTACATCCCAGATGCTCACATACACAGGCTTTGTTGTCTTTTCTCCACGTCAGCTGTGCTGTGCTACCTTTTTTGGCACTTAATCTGCCATGACCTTGGCTTTGTATATCACTGTGTCTGCATACTTGGGTGCCTCCCAGTGATTCTGTCTCATGCTTTGTAATCTTGGTTGGTGTCTGAATATTGACCTGGGTACTGAGTCTTATAAAATAGAATTGAATGTGTCACTTTTATAATGTTACACTTCATTTTTGCAAAAACATTTTCTTTATTATTTTCAAGAGTCTTAGGTCATCTGTCAGTGAAGGAATTCTGGCAGTAGAAGAACGAATGTCTAAGCAGGAAGACATTAGGAAGAAAAAGGTATGCTGTAGTGTCTACTCCCAAACCTTGGCTTCAGCACTGCGGGGCATGTGGTTTCTCTCTGGGTACTCTGCTGAGCGGAGCATGATGACATCGGTATCTCTGTGCAGCCCTTAAGGGCTGTACCTAGGCATTCCTCTGCCTGTCTGTGAATAAGGAGAGAGGAGCAGCAATATTTTAAAGTGATATGTTACATGCCACAAGCACTCCTCCCAGGCTTCTCATGTTCGTCAGCCAGGACTTCCTGACGGAAGACGAAATTGGACAAAAGTGCCTGAGTGGTCACAAGATTAATCAGATTAAATAGTAGCACCCCACAGTGAAGCTTAGCAAGCAAGCCATTTGTTCTCGGCACCGGGGATGTTCTTTTGCACTTTGAAAGATGGGAGCTTAGTATCTGCCAACAGCCCAGTGTTCTGGGGAGCCTGGGCGTCATCCTGCCATACCACGTGTCTCTCTTTGTCCGTGTGTGGACTTTTGCAATAAGTGTCTTTAATGAACTGACACTTGGGTATGTAGGTGTGCTGTGCTCATGCAGTTAAAGAAGATGAGTATATTGGAAACAAAAACATGAAAATGTATCTTAAGAAAATAAGTATAAGGACTGGCAAGATAGCTTCCATCTTATTTTGTGTTGTTTACTATGTTCTTGGGATAGAATTGTGAAATTTCACTGTAGGAAAGCCAGAATTGAGCTTATGTCCTTGGGAATTCAGGATTATGTAAGGATATTTAAGATGGCCTCTCACCATCCTGATAACTGCTTTTCTCTTTGTTTTTATTTGATGTCCTCTTTGTAGATGAGTGTGTTGAGACTTATACAGGTTATTCGATCAGTTGAGAAAATTGAAAAAATCCTAAACTCCCAGAATTGTAAAGATGCACCTTCCCTAGAAGCGAGCAGGTGAGTATTTTCACTAAGTACTTCACATCCAGGCTAAACTTTTTTGAGTGAGATTCATTTTGGGAAAACAAAGAAAGAGTGTCTGCGTCTGGTTTGCTGTTTTTGAAAGTGACACAGCCAGGTGTGGTGACCCCTGCCTCTCATCCCAGCGTTTGGGAGACAGATGCTAAAGGGCCAGTTTTTCTGGCTGTCCTCAGCCAGCGCCTGACACCTCCTGCCAGCTTCTTTCCTGGATACCTGCTCCACTGCCCCTCCTCTCATCCCAGCTCAGTGCAGGGCGCAGTCTCCGAACGCTACCCTAGCACACACCCTGCAAAGCTATCATGTAGTATTCCAGGGATACTGCACTGTCAGCGGCACCCGAGCTTTTCCACCAAAGCCTCTCCAGCCATTCTTCAGACATATGCACCCACAGAGTGAGAAACCGACTCTCTTGTTGTTTCCTCACTCTCTCCGAGGCAGAAGAGATCCACTCTTTGCTCTTTCCCCTATCTTCCCTTTCTCGTCTCTGGAACCCACACCTCCGTTACCCTGGTGCCTCCTTGGACCCTTGGCAGAGCAGTTCTCGGTGTTCGCTCCTCTCCCCACTGTGCGCTCCTGGAGCTGCAGGCTGGTGCTGTGTCATGGTGCATCTGCTTCCTCTAGCTTTCTCCTCTCTGCCAAATTTAGGTCTGGCCTCCCACCCTTTCAGCGCATGACTCTGCCATATGATCCTCATTCTGGGAATTCAAATCCCCAAGCCTCCCTTCCTCACTTCTACATTCTCCAGAGCTGTGGCTCCCACGGCTGCAGGATCCAGGCTTGAGCCCGGTGTCCAGACCCCTGTCCATCTTACTGACGGCCTTTCTTTCCTTGTCACCTCCCTTTGACTGTCCAGTTCACTTAACGTGTTTCAGATCTACTCAGGACATGCATAAGGAGTGAAAAGGGGGTGACACTGCTAAATGGAAGCAAAAGCTAAAGGGGGGCTCGTTTGTGGCATTTACTCTGTCATCTTGGATACCTCTGATCTCTCCTGCCTTTGAGAGTTTCGTGTAGTTCTGCATCAAAATGTGCAGATAAGACACACAGAAGTCACCACAGGAAGCCCCCCCCCCCCCCGCCCTCCACCTCCCTTCTGCTGTCAGGCTTGCAGACACCTACCAGGAACAGAAGCTATGGAATCCTTTACCTGTCAGATTGTAAGGTCCTGGGCGGGCGTGGTGCCCTCGGGAAGGGTGGGCCTCCAGCTGCCCTGGTGATGAGCACATCTGTAACACTGTGCCTGCTTTGCTCAGGATCACCACTGGGAGCTTCGCTCAGCTTAGATCAGGACTTGTTGCTCTAGCAAAGGGAAGGCAAGGGCAAATTAGTGAGTAGTTAGGCGGAGGGGTGTTGAGACACTAGACATAAACAACCCAGGCTTCAGGAGAAGAGCTGTAGACACTAAAAACTGGAGCATCTTCAGGGCAGCCTTTCCCCTCCACTCTGAACTAATTTTGATTGGACAGTTCAGGGCCGGGCATTCCAATGACCTCATTGTGATGCTTTCCTGTATCCTTATACTAGGGACATTTTTTAAAAAGATTTATTTATTATCTACCCAGTATCTACTTGCATGTACACCTGTAGGCCTTAAGAGGGCACTGTACCTCATTATAGATAGTTCTGAGCTACTGTGTGGTTGCTGGGAATTGAACTCAGGACCTCTGGACGAGGAGCCAGTGCTCTTAAACTCTGAGCCATCTCTCCAGCCCTTGCTAGGGTCATTTTTCCTAGCTCACCATTCCGCCGGTAAAATAACATATTTCTCCTTTGCTGTTTTCCTCCTTGAGTGGCAGGAGTACTCTATAGCATGTTTTAGGGAACAGGTGCTTGCATTGTATTTTATGCCTTCTTCCTAGGACCTCCAGCATATAGAGAGTGCTCTTTCAGCCATTGGTAACATAACTTTAAACTACTATTTAAATAGGAAGGTATTTAAGAGATTTATTTATTGCTACTAGAAGGCCAACTTTATTAAAATTAACAAAGATATTGGCCGTTCAAGAATTATCAGGTGTTTCAGAAGGAGAAAGATGAGCAAGTAAAGAAGAGAAGGTTCAGGGATCGCAGGAGGAGAGAGACACACAGGCAAAGAAGGGACATTGAGGGCAGTTGGAAGCGGGCCTTAGAGAAGGTGGGGGCACGTGGCACCCTGTGAGCCTGTGGTCCAGTGCAGCTGCAGTGGTCTGGGAATGCCATTTGGAGGAGACAGGCAGATGGCACAAAGATTGATTTTGACCTTGTGGCAAGGTGGCTACTGTCTCAGCCCGAGCACTACAGTTTGGACCCACATGCTCTCTGGGGAGTCAACAGCCTCGCAATTAAACTCTCTGCTTGTTGTCTTTCCCAGCCCTCTCTTGACTGGACAGGTTTTGGAGAGAATTGCTACAGAATTTAACCAGCTTCAGTTTCATGCTGTGCAAAGCAAAGGCATGCCCCTTTTGGACAAAGTGAGACCCGTAAGTGTGGGTTGGGGCTGGGCTTTGGGTTGCAGAGAACCTTAGTCAGTGGTTAGCAACGTGCCTGGCACTGACTAAATTATAGGGTGCTGACCCTGGGTTGGGGTTTTGGTTTGGGGACTCCTATTTTCCAAGTGTCATTCACTACAGCTTTTGTGGAAAGACTGTAAGTTGTAAGAGTAACACTCTAAATCTGACACCATATGGCACAGATAACATTGAATTTTCCCAGATCCCTAGACTGAGCTTTTTTTTTTTCCTTTTACAAACAACCATTTAGTCTCTGTGTGCATGCCTGAATGTCTGTGTGTTTGCAGATGTCCATAGAGGCCGGAAGAGGGTATCAAGTCTCCTGGAACTGGAATTAGAGGTGACTGTAAGTCATTCAATGTGGGTGCTAGGAACTGAACTCAGGAGCAGCAAGTGCTCTTAACGGCTGAGCCATTTCACCAGCTTTAAATCTATAATGTCTGTCAGAAACCAGTTCACCTTGTAGCTTCAGAGGAAAATGACATTTTCTTATTCTGACTGTCTCTTTGTAAATTCTTCTTTGCTGAGCCAGTGGTCTACTTGGAGAAAGGTCATGAGAGGAGATAGGCTATTGCCCCAGGCAGGGTCCCCCTTTTAAATGTCCACACACTGCCTATAGTGGGGTCAGGCACCAGTGTGTGTACAGCCATTTGAAGTTGGAAAACATTGTGATGGGAACTTTCTGATGGCTTCCCACAGCGCATAGCTGGCATTACAGCAATGTTGCAGCAGTCGCTAGAAGGCCTTCTGCTGGAAGGTTTGCAGACCTCAAATGTGGACATCATCCGGCACTGCCTGCGTACCTATGCCACGATTGACAAGACACGGGATGCAGAAGCTCTGGTTGGCCAAGTCCTGGTAAAGCCGTATGTTGATGAGGTATGTGCTTCTGGTGTGGGGAGCTTCTCCAGAGCCATGCTGTGCTGCCTTCGCTTTGTGTCAGGTAGAGATGGATACACCGGAGATGCTAGGAAGAGAGGGTCCTGCTACACAGTTGGTAACTGGAACTAAATGTGTTCTGGTGGGCGCTCACCACACAGTTTGAATATGCCTTCTTATCTGGGGCTAATTTCCCTCGGGAAGAAGGCATGGGTCAAAACATTTTAGCTCTGTTAAAGTGACGAATCAGCCCCAGTTAAGTCACTAGGAAACAACCACTGGTCTTATAGGTGGAACAGACAAGCAGACAACTGGTCCAGCACCTGCGGAGTCCAGAGCAGTGAGGCATGTGGAAGGGAAGGCAGACTGTGTGTCCACAGCTCTTCAGGGAAGATGTTGGCCAAGGCTTAAGGAAAGAGGAGGAATTGTCAGGGCTCAGAAGGTGGGAATCAGAGATGCAGGACTTTCATATCAAGCTCTGACTGTGGGATACTTAGACAAGTGTCCTCCACCCGTCGGATTAGCTGTCAGGTAGGAGCAGTGTGCTCTGCTGGGAATTGCCGGCATTTGTGATGGCAGGTGTTTGTCCGATCTGGGGGCGGGGGCTGTTCTGCAGCCTGCTCCTGTACATCTCTGACATTAACTGTAGAGATTAATCTTAATCCTGGACAAGCTTAGATTTGTTAAAGTAAGTTTTCAGTTTCCCACGTTTTTATCTTGTTACACTCTGTGACTGTCTGTGGAGGAAGAACAAACTGTCCCGGCATTTACCAGTAAATGGATATTTCAGTTACAGATCCCAGCCTGTGCCTTTCAGTGAGCTAAGTCTGCAGTGCTGAGGTAAAGAAGCATTTGAAATTTGTGGGCACATCGAGTGTATTAGTTTGCTTTCTATTGCTGTGATAAAACACCGCGATCAAAATTAACTTGGGAAGAATGGGTCTATTTTAGCTTGCAGTTCTAGAGGGATAGAGCTTATAATGGCAGAGAGGACCTAGCATGTTGGCAAAAGCAGAAAGCTGGGCGGTCACATTTTTATCCACATACAGGAAGCAGCAAGCAGGAACAGGAAGTATGGTAAGCCCATCCATAAGTGAAGTACCTCCTCACAAGGCTCTACCTCTGGGAACCAAGTATTCAACCATGAGTCTAAAGACATTTCTCATTTAAAGATAGCATTAAGTGAATTATGACCCCCTGACCATTAAAACTTATAGTGTCTGTTATATTTTGAATTTCAACCTTACAACCAAAAATAAAATATTAAAATTGAATAAATTTTCATTTGCCTTATACCTACGCTAACTAAGCCTACTAGTGATAGAAGAGTCCAGGGTCGGGCTGTGAGGAACTGCAATGGACCCCTTGCTCTAATCTAGACCTATTCTGGAGGAAGCAGGTTCTTCAGTCTCAGGCCAGTCTCTGCCACCTAGCCTCCTTCCTACCCACATCAAATCAGGGCTTTGTAGCTGAACATAGCAACTGATTCTGAATGTGACCAGTTTGGCTTTACTATTTAGAAAAAGTACAGCTAACCTGAGCGTGTTGAGAACGCCTTTAATCCCAGCACTGTGGAGGTAGAGGCAGGCAAATCTCTGTGAGTTTGAGGCCAGCTAATTTCTTGGTAAGTTCAAGTCAAGCTGTACAGTAAGACTGTCTCAAAAAAAAAAAAAAAAAAACAAAAACAAAAACCAGCTGAACAGAAGAGTGGCCCAGGTTTAACCCTCCCACTTTTGTGTGTCTAGTTCATGGTTTTCTTTTAAATGACATTCTGAAACAGTTCCCATTATTGTAGGTGATTGTTGAACAGTTTGTTAAGTCTCACCCCAATGGCCTTCAGCTCATGTATAACAAGCTCCTGGAATTCGTTCCCCACCACTGCCGCCTTCTCCGGGAGGTCACAGGAGGAGCTGTGTCGAGGTAAGTTCAAGGGTTCAGCCCGAGCTGCTCCCCAGGGCTGGCTTAGTGAGCAGGTCCACTGTGAGCCTGGTGTGCTGCTCCTCCCTGCTGCTGGACGGCAGCCTGGATGCGCGGTGCAGTGACGCCAGCTCTCGGGCTGTTCTCTGTTGGAGCCCTCCATTTCCTTTCTGAGCTCCTCCCCAACTCCAGTTTAAACTGAAAGCGGCCATGGTCCAACTCTCATTCCATGTACAAAACAAGCCATTTCTGGTTTTATGATGCTGGTCTTAAACACTGGGATAGATATTGGAGTTCACCCTGAAGATGAGAAAAGCAAAGCAGCAGCCACTGGCTCTTACCTCTTCCTCAGACCAGAAGGGAGATCCTGCCTCCAGGAATCCTCAGAATGAGATTGAGCTACGAGCTGTCTCCTCCTGTCTTGTATTCCTCTCTAGGGCTGGGATTAAAGGTGTGCACCACCATCGCCTGGCCTCTCTAGCTAACTAGTGTGGCTACTGGTATTAAAGGTGTGCACCACCACCGCCTGGCCTCTCTAGCTAACTAGTGTGGCTACTGGTATTAAAGGTGTGTGCCACCACTGCCTGCTCTGTATGACTGACCAGTGTGGCTGTTTTACTCTCTGATCTTCAGGCAAGCCTTATTCATTAAAATATAAATGAAATACCAATATACCCTATACAAGCAAAGTGTACATTCTTCCATTCAGCTACTCCCCAGTGTCCAGCGTTCAAGTTGGCAAGTTTTATACTGACCCTAAGACTGTCCTTAGTTCTCCTCCTTTTGGTCAGTTTTCGTTCTTCAATAAATATCCATTGCCACCTGACCATTCTTCTGTTGTCTAACTCAGCAGGACCTGAGCAGGTTTCCAGCTCTCAGATCTGCATGCTGAACCTTCTCCCCTGTTCTCAGGACCTCTCAGTGCTTGTAGGGAGGGTGCAGCCTTCTGGCACAATGGAGACCCCTAACTGGTTCTGCACTGGTAGCTGACCTCTTTCATACAGAAACCTCACTGTAAGCTTAAGTGTGTGGTCTTCTCTTAGTGCTAAATTTGCAGAGTAGAAATCTAGTGCCTAGTTCAGGCAATATATAATAAAGCACACACATTAACTAAGCATTCTCTTATCTCAAGATCTGTGACCACGATTTTGCATGAAATGTCATAGAATTTTAGAACTGAATACATTCTTAAGAGTGTGGAAGCAAAGTGCTTTAGGAACAGATAGGGTAGTAAACCTGCATGCCCACAATAAGTGTCTTTCCTGTGATATGAAACTGCTGGTTTTGAGACCATGTCTTCTTATGTGGCCTGGAATTTGTAATTCTTCTGTCTCAACCACATTAGTGCTGAAAAGGCAGGCCGGTGCCACTATGCCTGCCTTTAGGCTGCTTTTTCCCAAATGGCCTGTGAGTGGGAGAGTTGTATCGACTTTATGCAGTGGCTTTGCCTCCTCCCTGACAGGATCATGGAGGAGGTGGCGGGAGTCAAGGTCAATGTAATACTGAGACCCAGAAGTGATATTGAAATAATCTAGACACGAAGTATAATCTTTACAACAATTAAAATAAGATTTAGGCTGAGGGCCTTTATTTAAACACAGTGCAGTAGGTAGAGGGTAGGGTAAGCTGACTGATCTTGGCTCTTACCCACAGTGAGAAAGGCACCATCGTTCCTGGCTATGATTTCTTGGTGAACTCTGTATGGCCAGAAATAGTTCGAGGACTAGAGGAAAAGCTCCCCTCGCTCTTCAATCCCGGGAATCCTGACGCCTTTCATGAGGTAATGCCTTGTCTTGTTGGTTCTTAGAACAGGTTCTCTGGCCTAGGGAAAGTCACATCGTCATTGTCATAGTCAACGAAAAGCCTGTGATAGCTGAGCAAGTTTTTGTTGAGCTCAAACTGCTTCTTTCAAGTGTGGATATGATTGGTACTTGGAGGAATAAGAATGCTCTCATTTCATTTTAAGATTTTATTTCTACTTGTGTGTGTGCAGAGGGGATGGTATGTGCATTCGAGTGAGAATCCAGAAGAAGGCATCAGGTGGCCTGGAGTTGGAGTTAGAGGTGATTGTAAGCCTCATGATGTAGCACTAGGAATCAACAGTACACATTTGACTGGAGGGGTGGCTCAATGGTTCAGAGCACTGGCTGCTCTTCCAGAGGATGTTGATTAGGTTCCCAGCACCCACACAGTGACTTACAACTCCAGTTCCAGAACCCAAAGCCTCTTCTGACCTCCCTAGGCACCAAGTATGCAAGTGACACAGACACACACTCAGGCAAATCATCCATACCCGATTTTAAAAAGAGAGAGAGAGAGAGAGAGAGAAAAGGAAGAAAAGAAAAAAAAACAGTATGCTCATTTAAGTGCTGAGCTGTCTGTCCAGAGCACACTCTCCTCTTAGATTGTGCTCATAATTCAGCCCAGAGGATACATACAACAATTTCAACATTCCTTTAAAAAAACCCCAAGACCCTCATAAAGCCAGTATCAACGCAGTTGCTTTCCATGAAAAGTCAAGTGTGAGCTAGATAAGAGCTCTTGGTGCGGGAAAACACGGGGACCTGGGTTCTGACTCCCAGCGCTTCCCACACGTGTGCCACACACATGTCCCTTTCTGGTGTGTAATGTTGAGGAAAAGTGGCAACCTTGAAGATGGCAGGAGGCACTCCTGGCGGGGCCCACTGTTGTCTTTGATGGCACTGAACATGAAGGCGACCGTCCTGCCCCGGCTCCTGCTTCGGGAGCTTGCTTTGGTGCTCTGTCCATAATAACATTACTTAGTTACGTGGCTTTCAGGGTGTGGTGGCCTTACTTTGTTCTACTCTGCCCTGGTTTACTTCCTTTTTTCTTCTTCCCCGTCCCCTTTTTCCCCACTTTCCTACCCTTTTGTAATTTAGGCTTTGGAGGATTTTCTCCTTTGGGCTGTTTTTCCTTCCACTCTTTTTATTGTTTCTGTGCTGTTGAAGTCACAAGAAGCATGTGTGTTCTCCTCTCTTCACTTAACAGAATTAAGGTGAATTCATGTTCTGTGGCCTCTTCCCCAGTTGGACATGCTGCTCTCTGGCTCTTCCAGTTTCATAGGTTTAAAATTGGGCATTTCCTGGTGTTCATAGTCATCATTCCATGAACGATCCGGGTGTATCCTCTCCTCCATCAACTGTTGCTTACTGAAGATGGCAGCACGTTTGTTCTTCCTGTATCTCGTCCCTTGGAAGGCTTTATAGTAAGCCTCATTGATTGCACACTTTTTGTTTTTACAGTAAGCTCTCAGTTTACATTTGTCTGCAGATGATGACCTGGCTCTTCTTTGGGGAAGGTCGTTTGCTAGATATGGAGCTCTTTGGCCTAGTAACAGTCAGGTTACCTGTCTTCTCCGGTTGCTGTTAGGGTCTGACTCTGGTGCCTTGTGAACATCTTAGGATACTGGACTTCGTTGTTTCCTGCACTGAGGACAAGCATTTCCGTTCACTCTGCAGTGTGATATGTGCCATCTCTTGAGCTGTCATCTTTCCTTCCTCAGGGTCTCTGTCCTCCCCGGACCCTTTGCTCTTGCTCGGGGCCTTTCTTCTTGGGACAGAACTTTTCTTCAGTTCTGTGAGAACTGCCTGAGTGTCCTGTGCTCAGTGTTAATCACCACCGTCGTCATTTCTAGTCCTGCTTGCTTTTCCTGACCTCCTGTTTAATCCGTTAGTACTCTCAGCTGTCTAGAGGCTTCAGTTCAGAGGAGTCTGGAGCTTCCTGTGCCAGAGAAGCCTACTGTGCTGTTGTCCTGCTCTTGGGGTGTGGGTGATGTGGAGGCTTGTGTCTTCATCAGGCTGGAACCAGGTTTTTCAGATTGGATACCATACGTGGGGTGAAAGAGCCATATTGGGGGGCTTTCTATTTTGCTGTGTTCTTTCGAGACTCAGATGGACTGTAGGTGACTTGGCAGAGGTTTGGGCTTAGAAGGGAGCCTTTCTGAGAGAACCTGAACTCCAGAATTCTAGACCAGGACCGAACAGGCCCTCAGGCCCAGTATTGGTGGCTGCAGTTTCTGTGGGTCTCTTCTTTCAAGAAATGCCTCCAGCTTGAAGCCTGTGCCACACTTCTTCTCAGCGGGTGGGCCTTTGTACCCTTTCAGTCTGCCCTGTTTTCAGAGACGGTGCAATCCCCTTTGTCTTGGCTCCTTACACCTAGACTACCCCAGAGGGTAAGAGTCGCCCCAAACTAGCGAAAGAAATGTAAGACCTGTGGCTTTGACTACAGTGAGATCCTTATCTGCATGAACTTTTAAGTTTAGGGATTTGGTGACAGGGTATTGAGCCATTTCTAACTGAGAAAGAGCTAAAAGTTCAGCAAGATTTGCAGGGAGCCTGGGGCTTAGGGGAAGGAGACCCCACATAAGGCAAGTGTGTCTTTCTGTGTTCCTAGCTGTGTCTGTAGGAGAAGGAATGGTTGTCATGATTCCCTTGTTAGACAGTTGTGAGGTTAAGTCATTGCTGATGGCCCACGTCATCCAGTATTGTCCCTCAGCCTTCTGTCACTGCGCATCCACGGACTGATACCAGGTCTCGTCTGATGGGGGCGCTTCCTCATTTCCTTTTAAGTGACTTCAGCTTGTGGAGTGTGGAGAGCTGCTGATGAATTATGCTGCTTAGTCTCCTGTCTGTAATCCCATGCAGAGGTCAGGGCTGCCCTGGAACTGGAGTGCGTCATTTGAAAAGCCCTCGGCTTGTAGTGTGACACCTGGACTTCATGTGGGCTTTTCCCTACGAGTCCTGGGGACTGTCACAGAGCCATGCTGGGCATGGCTGAACTCTCATGGGGTGGGAAGTTAGGAGGCAAGCTGCCTAAGGTCAGTAGCGCTAGCCTGATTCGTGTTGAGCTTTACTGTCTTGCTTGTGGTTGTAAGCATATGCTGCTGACTCTGTCTAGCGTGCCGACAGAGAAAATCCCACCATTTCTTCTTGTTCTAGAAATACACTGTGAGCATGGATTTTGTACAGAGGTTTGAACGGCAGTGTGGATCCCAGGCCAGTGTGAAGCGACTCCGAGCACACCCTGCCTATCACAGCTTCAGCAATAAGTGGAACCTACCTGTTTATTTTCAGCTAAGGTCAGTCACTGCACCACATCCTGCCCTTGTAAATAGTCTTTTTTTTTTTCATGTTTGAGGCATAGTCTTGCTATGTGGCTTGGGCTGGCCTTAAAATCATGATCCTCTAGCCTCAGCCTCCCAATTCCTGGGGTTATAGGTGCCTACCACACTCAGCTGACTAGCATTTGCTAGTTAACTAACATTTTAAAATTATTATTAAGGCTTTTAAATGTTTTGGGAGGGGATGGTACTTCAGTCAGTGGTTTTCTAAGGTGGGAGAATCAAAGTGAAGATGTCCATATGTCATTGATGCTCAACTACCAAGAAAGCGTGTGTTTCTGGTAGTAGGAGAGAAACTGGACTTGGAGGAAGCTGGACTCCAGGCCTGGCTTCATTGCCACAGTCCCTCTGGTTTTGTGATGAAGAGCGCTAAAGGTGCTGGACGGCGGTCACTCTGTCCTTTCCAGTCACCATCTGCCCCAGTCCTAGGCCTGTGTTTGGCTCAGTGACTGAAGAGCAGGTGGTTATTTTCTCTCCTCTCTGACCTTTGTGCCCTTTGTTTCCTGACCTGGAAGACAGTGAGACTTTCCTTCCAGATCTCATGATCTGTCTTCTGTATCAACAAGCAAGTCTGTAGAATGCTGAGAAATTCAGACAAGTCCTCAGCAGCTTGTTGCCCCAAGAAGCAATCAGAAGGGCTGCCATTTCTGCGTCTCCTGAGGCAGGTGGGGCAGGTCCTGCCCAGACTAGCATTGCTGGAGCTTGTGAGTGGAGTGTTCGGTGAAGCGCATAGGCTTGCTTGTTCGGGTGGCCAGGTGCTTCCCAGACTGTGCTGTCGCTCTGAAGAGAATTGCTGACTGGAAACAAGAAGCGGCTCCCTAATTGTGAGAGCGCCCACCTGGTTATTGTTGAACAGCAAAATTACAGTGCCCTGAGCCAGGTGTTCCCTGTCACCCAGGCCCTGAGCTTGCTCTTCATTTCCCACAGTCTCTTCCTCAGAAAGAAATGCAGGGTTGCTAAAGTGAGACGTGGGGTCTGCGCTGATGCAGTTGTTCCGTGAGCTTCAGTAGAGCAGGTACAGCACCCGTGACCCAGGCAGCTCAGATGTATAGAGGAGTGCTGGAACGAGCTCCCAGAACATTCTTGTGAGTGTATGATTTGTAGTTCCTTCTATGACGTGGAATCATGATATAAAGGCTTAGGTATCTTCACCCTGTCTCCCTATTCCCTGTTCTCAGAGCTGCATGTCCGCGGGTTTTCTGTCTCATGCTGTGATCCTTTGAGCAGAGAGAAGGCATCACCCTCCACTCCAGGCTGCCCCAGGTGTCATGTTGTAAGAATGCTCTTACTTCCTGTAGATCATGATGCTCGGGGAGGAGTGGAGGTGGAGTCTCCCCCAAACCCAAATGTTAGAGTCTAGATGTCTTTCCTCTCCTACTGAGATCCCTTGGGGAGTGAAACTCGAGTGCATCTAAAGGCCGCACGTGGCTGCTCAGGGTTCACCATGGACCACAGCAGTCACTGGCCTCCCTCAGGCAGTTATGCCTGCTGTCTTGGGCCTTTCTTTCTGAGCTGTGTTTCTTGGCTGACCAGCAGATGTACCGCTGCCCTGTGGAGTGCTCGCTGTCAGGGAGCACTTTCCATCGTTCCTGTGAATTGTCATAAGTGTTCACATAACTTGGGGCCCCATACCTTTACCCAGGTTGTTAAACAGCCTGTTTTCCTGTCTAATATCATGCTGTGTTTGGTGCTGTCTTCTACCCCAGCCATGCACATCCTTACCTTGGCCTCTTAGATAGATTCAGCTTTCCATGTGGACAGCGGGACCAGGCCCTAGGCCTCTACACTGGGCTCCTTTCCTGTGTTTTATGTAGATTTTGAAAGATGCTGTGGGGCTGTGGCAGAGTTCTAGGCCTGGTGTCTACTGCTGCCACCCGCAGCCCTTTCTCTAGGCCTTGCCTTGGGGGCCGCTTCTCCACTTCTCTCTCTGCTCTGTGACTTTTCTCTGCGTTGCCAAGGCCGGCCTGTTGTAGGCACCTGCACAGCTCGTTTCCATGGAGTGACTCTAAAGGTGTCACTTGGATGAGCTCGTCTTGAGCATAAGTCAGAGTTCCCTGTCAGTAGGGAGTTAGCAAGGACACCAATGTGCAGACCATGTCCATGGAAGCAGGCAGTTGTCAAAGCCGTAGGACAGCTTCATTCCACAGTCAGGAAAAACGCTGTCTCCATCAGTGAAATCCAAAACTGATGGGTGTTTGGACGCTGGATACTGGCTGTCATCAGGATGTAGGGAGCAGCGGGAAGGCCACCAGAGGCAGAAGGGCATGTTCAGCGAGCCCAGCGTTGACTGGGACCTTGGGTTCCTCCCTTAAGTGATGAACACGGGTGCAAAGCCAGCTTTCCTGTGTCTTACTTTGGGACATTTCTTCACAGTGGTGTTGCTGATAGAGGGGTTTAGAAATAGCACTATGTGGCCTTGAAATGTTACTACAAAGTGGAACTTAAGGGATCCTCTTAATAAGACTTGGATGATGTGTATTTGAGACTAGCTGCATATAGCAGAGAACCTACAGTATAGTAGCTTAGTCGAGGAGTTTGTTTCTTACACAGTAAAAAGAAAAAAAGTGTCTTGGACAGCCTTGAGAATATCGGGTGTCAGTGGACAAGAAAGGAGGCTAGGTAAGGGAAGCATTTGCAGAACCGACAGCACTGACCCGTGTCCTTCTTTCCCAGGTTTAGAGAAGTGGCAGGATCCTTAGAAGCATCTTTCACAGATGGGCTGGAAGACGCCCCAGGTAACCTTAGAATGGAAACAACAGGTGTCCCTAAAGGGGTTAGCTGAGCTCACCAGCCAGCTCAACCCTGGTCCTGGGAGTGCTCCTGCCTTTTCTTGCCATACAGTGAGTTGTGCTGTAAGGACACTGGCTTAACATCATCATCATCATCATCATCATCATCATCATTATTATTAAATAAAATAAGACTTTTTTTTTCTATGCTGTTGAACTCACGGCCCCATTGCATGCTGGGCAAGGGCTCTGCTCACAGGCTGAATTCTCAGAAACTTCTTTCTTTGTGCAACAGAAAGAGCCTTTTGGTTCATTGAATTTCTTGCTTTAGAGATATGATGAAAAGAGATGCTTTACAAAGTTTCAAATTGACCTTTTCTAACCTGAATGTGACATGTCAGGGCTGTACCCCTGTGTGTGATCACTGTCCACAACAGACTCTGTGACTAGCACCCTTGAGGTTGGACACATCCAGTGTGGAATGCTGTGGAATGCTGTGGATTCAGTCAGCTGTGTACCAGCACAAAATAAATGTAATGTAGATATCAAAGAATATTTACCACTTTAATGATAAACTTACAGAACCAAAGTTCCAGCGTAGTACAGGTAGGGAGGAAAAGAGGGCTAGCCGCTTCCCTGCGCGCCCATTTATTGACAGGCATTCGCCTGAGGCAAACCCCGCCCCCAAAAGGGGTAGTCTCAACCCTACACAGCTGTCTGCAGTCTTTGACATTTCACCTTCCTTCGGGTCCAAGCCCAGCCATGTGAAGGCTGCACGTGGGTTGCATGCTCCTGTCCCTTCCTGAAAAGGACTCAGTTGGAGCACAACCTAGGCCTCCTGGGATTATGGGCAGATGGCAGACTCATGACACCCCATTCTTGATAGCCATTGAGATACATAGTATTTCTGTGTCATACAGGGTCCTGGTTCTGCTGCTGAAGTGCCTGCTCCAACAGCCAGGTCTATCCTGAAACCTCATGTTGGGTTGTGGAGTTGTTTCTGTTCATCTCTGGAGAAATAGTTAGTCAGAAGGGATTGACCTTCTCTATGAGGATAGTAGCCATGTTGAGGTAGGGGAAGACAGGGTAAAAACTGAAATTTAAGCCTTGCAAGCTGCCACATACCATTGTGTGTGTGCTGCTGTGGTATAAAGTACCCACTAAAAGATATTCGGTGCAGTGTTTGATGCTGACTGACTCCATGCCTGGGAAACAGAGTCAGGTGCGTTACCAAACACATCACACCAAAGACACGTGATCTTGTGTTGTTCTAGCATCTGTGGCCAGGAGGCCGCAGCATGGCCTGTGCTTTACTTTGAGTTGTATGCTGATGGCAGCTCTGACCTAATGATCTACCCTGGGGCGGGGTTTCTCTTCAGATGGAAGTCCGTATTGCCTGTTGGCTTCTCACAGAACCTGGAGCAGCCTGGAGAAATGCTGGTCGGATGAGATGTTCCTGCCTTTGTTAGCGCACCGTCTGTGGAGGCTCACCCTGCAGATTCTGGCCCGGTTCTCTGTGTTCGTCAGTGAGGTTAGCAACATGCAGCCCCTCTGCAGTCAGCACTGCTGGAGCTTAGAGTGGCGTGTGCCTAACACCCATCCGTGGGACATTCAAGGTGTCCCGTGTGCCTAACACCCATCCGTGGGACATTCAGGGTGTCCCGTGTGCCTAACACCCATCCGTGGGACATTCAGGGTGTCCCGTGTGCCTAACACCCATCCGTGGGACATTCAGGGTGTCCCGTGTGCCTAACACCCATCCGTGGGACATTCAGGGTGTCCCGTGTGCCTAACACCCATCCGTGGGACATTCAGGATGTCCCGTGGTGTCAGGTCCAGCTGTGAGTACCTGGCCACATGATCATGAGTAGTTCCTGGGAAGTTCCACCTAATAAGTTTGTTTCTCAAAATCAGACTAAAGCACCTTGGAAATAAAATTTAAAATATTCAAAATAAAAGTAAATAGGTTTAAATTTTAAATAGTCGTATGATCACCAAAATAAAAGTAGTTACTCTCCATTTTAGGATCTCCCTATCGTCTTCTGCCAGTCAAATGTATTAACTTTTCATACACAGTGAAGGCCAGAGCTTTGCCCCTAGGAGGTCGGTACTACTAAGAACTGAGCACCAGCTTTAGGTCCTTGCAGACCTCAGTCTTCAGAGCCACCTCAGGGACACACTCAGTGACAGAACACAAGCCAGGCCTCGTGGTGCAGGGATAGTCTTTGAGAAGCACACCACAAAGTAGGCATTACCGTGCCAGGCACACCCCACTGTGTCCAGCCAAGAACAGCAATTCCAAGGAGAACAGGGCCAACCCCTGTCTGGGACAGATATGCTCTCCTTCTCTTGATGGTGGGCACCACACTCTGCAGATAGCTGGTGTGTGTGCAGATCCTGAGCACGCACACATGCCTGGGGCTCAGTCAGCGAGTGAGCCTTGAAATCTCTTCCCAGCTTTCTGGCAGGCCCATTTCTAATGAAAGCACCAAGGAGACTAGAAAACCTTTGGCTGGCAGCAGAGACCCTTCTGAAGACCAAGGAAACCATCCTTCAGAAGCTCAGACAGCGTCCATTTCCAGCACTCAGCTGTTGTATGTGGTCTCAGACCTGGACAGGCTTCAGGAATGGGTGAGCTTCACTGCACTGGCAGATGCATGGGTCTGTAAGCTGTGGGATCCCGGGCACCCAGCCAGGGCATCTGCCCTAGTGGACATTTCCCTACTTGTCCTCTCCACAGTCACCCCTGAGTGTCTTATCTTTGCTTCCTGGTGAGTAGCCTGACCACTCAGCACCCTCAGGCTCCACTTTTCTGTCTTCAGCTCAGCTCTGCTGGGTCATGGCCTGTGGTGAACTGGCTTTAATTTGTAGTTTACTGCCCCAAATGTTTGAGAGTTGATACATTGAAAAGTACCCGTATGTTTCCTTTGTTGACCGCATGTTTAGCTCTCAGCATTCAGAGAACTTTATGGGACACACGTAGAGATTTTGCCCTCAGGTAGATTTTACTTTCCACAGTTTATATTCTGAGTGATTGAATAAGTGTGTTGTCTTTTCTGAGGACACATGGTCTATTTATTATGAGCAGTTTTGGTGTCATGAAGAACCGTAGAATGAGAAATGAGTTTCTGCTTTGCCTTTGCCTTCAGTGGCCCCGCGCTGTGCGCTCCTGCACTCAGAGCGCGACTCCCCCTGGGTGGGAGCTTTGACCTACAAGTTCTGGCTTAGGTTTCAGCACTGGTTAATCACGTCAGAGTTTGCGGGTGAAAAGCTGCTTGTTGTGCTTGAAAGAAGAAACTAGGGTTCAAAATGTGTGTTTCAGCTTCCAGAACTCCTGAAGATAGTCAAGCCAAAACTTGAAACGATCGGCTTTAAGAATTTTTCATCTATCTCAGGTAAAAAAAAATTAATTCAGACTCAGATTCTTTGAATAAGAAATAACAAAGTAAAATGCCATAGACTGCAGAGAATATTTAAACTAACATCTGGACTCATTTGTAAATTCTTAGTTCTTGAGCGTCTATAAATGAGGTCCTTGTTTTATACATTGACATGTTTTATTAGTGCACTCCAAATGCCATGGTCACATTTTAATGGAGCTTACCCTAGGCTGACCAGTGACTCAATCCAGCTGCCCTGTGTCCACAGCGGCCTTGGAAGACTCTCAGAGTTCCTTGTCTGCCCACGTGCCAGCTCTGAGCAGCAGGATTGTCCAGGACCTGAGTGAGTCTTGCTTCAGTTATCTGAAGAGTGCCCTGGAGGTCCCCAGGCTTTACCGCAGAACCAATAAGGTCAGTGTCACTTCTGGAGAGAGCTTTGTGCTGTGGGGCCAGGGAGATGTGGGCCACAGGCAGGTCTTAGGGTGGTCTGAGTTAAGGGACTCGGAAGGGTCAGGAGCCAGCTGCCAGCACAACCACACTGTGCACTGGGGCCTGTGCACTTTGTCCTTTTGTGTGTGAGTCCTGACTGGCTTGTAACTCACTGCATAAACCAGGGTGGCCTCAGCTCCACGGAGGTCAGTTTGCCTCTGCATCTTAGTGCTGGCGTTAAAGGCCTGCAGTATCACAGCTAGCTGGAAAAATACTTTCTTTAAAAAAGAAAGCAATTAAAATGTTTATTTTAGATTTATTTTACTTGATGTGTATGTGTACCGTGTGCCTGCCTATTGGGTGCCCTGGAACTGGGGTTACAGATGGTTGTGAGTCATCAGATGGGCACTAAGAGTCAAGCCTGGGTCCTCTATAAGAGCAACAATTGTTCTTAACTGCTGATCCTTCTTTCCAGTCCCAGGAAACCATTTGACATTTCTAAGTCCTATTTATGTAAAAATTTATTTTTGTCTTCATATAGTCACAAACATTTTTAATTTATCTTACTCATGCAAATTGTTATTGGAAATACCTTGTTTTCCTTGTTCTTTCAGTGAAAACATTAGAAAGAATGACGTTAAGAATATATTAGGGCCATTGAGCTCGCTAGCTCAGGGGGTGAGGGGGCTTGCTGCCAAACTGACAGTCCTGAATTCTATCCCTGGGTCCTCCCTACTGGAAGAAAACACCTGACTCATACAAGCTGTCCTCTGAGCTCCACATGTGTGCCCTGACACAAACACCTCCACCTATAATAAATTGAGAACTCAATAGAAAAAGATTATTTTAGTGTATCCTCAGGGCTGGGTGGAGCTCAGTGGTGTATAGTATTTACTAGCATGCACAAGATCCTGGGTTCACCCCAGCACCAAGAAAGAAAAGGCAAGCGGTGTTTATCAGACAGAAGAGAGGCGCATGCCAGGTGGTGTCAGAGACTTTTCTTAGGTACTGTTGAAGAGTCATCCGAGGGAAGGTCCTTTTCCCACCTGAACGCTCGTCTTCATGAGTTCTCACTCATTCTTGCTCTCACATGACTGGTGTTCCCTCTGGTTGTCTTCCATGGTTGTGGTTAAGGTTTAGACTTAGTGCCTTTTAGTTTATTTAATACCCCAAACTCGGGAATTATAACAGTGGCCTGTGGCCTTCCTTTTGTTTACACGCTAGGCAGGGGCCTGTCTCCTGTTAGCATTACTCTTCCCATTTGTTGCAAGAATTTTTGGGTGCAAGAAATGATTCCTTGTTGCTGGACTTGCATTGACCACAATTTGTCTGACTGGGTTCCTTTCTCCTGTTATCATTGTCATTGTCATTATTGTCATGGTTGTTTAAGAACAGGACTTAAGTCTGTAGCAGACTAGCTTGGAATTCATTCTGTAGCTGAGGTCACCCCCAGACTTATGGATCCTTGTGATCACACCCATGAGCCACCATGTCCAGCTTCCCTTTTCATGCTTACATTGGGACTGGAAAAGCCCTGCAATTTGCACCCTGTAATCCCAGTCCTTGGGAGGCTAAGAGGAGGATCACAAGTTTGATTCCATCCTGAACTACAAAGTCAGACTCTGACTCAAAAAACAACAAAGTAATAGTCCAGCTGGCCTTGGTGAGCTCCCAGTAGATCAGCTCCACTGTCTCAGTGGGTGGGTGCACCCCTCGTGGTCCCGACTTCTTTGCTCATGTTCTCCCTCCTTCTGCTCCTCATTGGGACCTTGGTAGCTCAGTCCAGTGCATGGGATAAAACTGAACTCTCTGATCATGACGAACAATGAGGGCTGATGAGACGCCAAGGACAATGGCACGCAGTTTTGATCCTACGCAATCTGCTGGCTTGGTGGGAGCCTAGCCAGTCTGGATGTTCACCTTCCTAGATATGGACGGAGGGGGGAGGACCTAGGACTTACCACAGGGCAGGGAACCCTGACTGCTCTTTGGACTGGAGATAGAGGGGGAGAGGAGTGGGGGGAAGGGGAGAGGGGTGGCAGGAGGGGGAGAAGAGTGGCAGGAGGGGGAGAAGAGTGGGAGGAGGGGGAGGGAAAGGGGAGGCTGGGAGGAGGTGGAAATTTGTTTTTTTTTCTTTATTCTTCTTTTATCAATAAAAAAATGTTAAAAAAAAAAAAAGAAAATATTGAAGTCTAAAAAAAAAAAAAAAAACAACAAAGTAGATTTAGTTGTGCAGTAGAATTATCACTTGGAACAAAAGTATCTTGTTGTACTGTTTGTTGTTGGACCTGAAGCCCCCACTTGACTGGGGGAGGGCTTGAGTACATTGCTAGGGGTCTTCCGTTTCCTTCTGTTCTGTGGGCATCATGGTGTGTGCACAGTATGCACAGCACATCAGTCTTCACCTGTGGAGCAAGGAACCAAGTCCCCTGGGCCTCTCCTAGTGGGAGGAGTCAGGACTCAGCCCTGTGCATCCTGCCTCAGAACAAGCCTGACCCTGGAGAAGAGGGCAAACCGGGGGAGGGGAGCTTCCTCTTGGCACACTGCTGTCCCCAGGTGATTTCTGTGGCCCTCTGGTTACTTTCTGTGAGGGGTGAACTGAACACTGATGATAATGACTTTTTTTGTTTCCTTATGTCCTTAACCCCTATTGACAATGGCACTCCAGGAGGTCCCCAGCACAGCCTCTTCTTATGTGGAGAGTGCACTGAAGCCATTTTACCAGCTGCAGCACGGACATGGGCACAAGGTGAAGCCAGCGATGATGAAGCACTGGGTGCAGGAAGCTCTGTCTGAGAGCACACACAGGTAAGCTGCTGGCTGCTGGAGAGGTGCCTATCTGCACCCAGGCATGGGCATGGCATGGCTTCCTCACCCACAGAGCAGCAAGCAATCACGGACCTGTCAGTGGGCAAGGTGTGAACAGTCACTTGGTCCAGTCCCTCCCTCACCCACCGTCTTCCACCAGCAGTACAACCTTGGTTCTGTGAGTCCCCAACCCTGAATTCCAAGGGCACCACTACTGTCTTCCATGCTCAGCTGTCCCTCCAGCTGGTTCCACTAGATGGGGATGGCTCTGGTGAGAAGAGGAAGTGCGTGTAGCCTGTGATCACAGCAGAGGGCCCCAGACAGGACCAGTTAACTGAATCTCTGCCTAGCTACCTCAGGGCTAGTGGAACCATTTCTTGGCCCTTTGGTAGAGTGTTTGCCTAGCATTCTTACAGCCCTGAGGTCTGTCCCAGCACCACAAAAGAGGGAGGAAGTATACTGCTTTATTTTACTATTGATTTAATTATTAATCACCATTTTACAGTAAAGGCTTGTTTTTTTTTTTCAAGTTCAGGCTCTGACCCCCACCCACCTTGTGGGTCAGTTTAGAGCCAACAGTGCCTAATCCTGTGGTTTTGTAGGCAAATAAAGTCCCAGTGCCAGACAGCCAGTTTGCTAACCAGGCGAGAAAGAGACCAATGTTAATGTTATAGTGAGAGTGTGAGGGTAAGTGAGCCTCATTTAAAGTCCCGAGCTGCGCTTTTACTTTAAGAGGCAGACGGACTGATTGGTGTTGGGATGTGCTGCAGAGGATCCTCCACCTAGGAAGGACCTCCCTCCATTGCTTGTGTTTAGAAGTAGTGTTTTTATTTATTTGGACTTGGGGAGGCCAGGGGTCAGTTACCAGTGTCTTCTTCGTTACTATCTTGTGCCCAAGGTACTTTGAGACTGTGTCTGATGTGCTGAACTCAGTGAAGAAGATGGAGGAAAGCCTGAAGCGCCTCAAACAAGCCAGGAGAACCCCAGCCACCAACCCTGTCAGCTCTAGCGGTGGCATGAGTGATGACGACAAGATCCGACTGCAGCTGGCTCTTGATGTGGAGTTCCTGGGAGAACAGGTACCAGCAACTTAAGCCTGGCTGTGGCCAAGGCTGGGTGTCACCTCCCTAGGGCTAACGATAGAAAAAGTCAAGCCCAACTTGCTGAGAAGGAGGATGCATGCCAGGAAGTGGAAGAGAGAAAAGGTAAAGGGACCCAGAGTATCCCCTCCAGCTGTCACCGTACCTGCCCTTGCTGCCCAGAGTCCCGAGCCAGTGGCTGGGCCTGCAGCCTCTTGCCATGTGATCGTCAAGTCATGGTGGATGGCTGATGGCAGCATGTGGACCCCCACGAGGGCGTGCAGTGATAGCCTTCTGCCACCAAATTTACAGGTGTAGGAAACTGCTATCTTTCCAGTTTGGTTTACACATAGCTTGTTATCCCAGCATTCAGGATGCTTAGGCAGGAGGATTGCCATGAGTTGGATTGGGAGACTATCTCAAAAAAGAGAGACAGACAGCCTGAAAACAGCGGCTGCCTTGTTTATTTCATAAGGAACCTACAGTCTTCTCACAGGCAGGAGAGCTTGCTACAGATGTAGGCAGAGTGGGAAGCAGACGGAAGGGAGGCTGTGGGTCTCTGCTGCTGTTGCAGTGCTGCGTGCTGTCTGCCCAGCACACCCTGAGAAGGGCGCTGAGAAACAGGAGAGCAAAACTCTCCAGTAAAGAATCATTTTCTTTTTTATTCTCTGCACAAGAGCTTTTTTCTGCTAGCATTTTCTGTAAGCCCACAGAAGAGACTGTCACCCCGGCCAGAGTCTAGTGTGGTGGGCTGAGATTCAGACATGTTAGCTTCTTAGAATGAGAAGCATTTGACCCAAAACATACAGTTTTGCAATAAGCCAGTCCTTTGTTCTAACAGAAGATGTATCCCTTCTTCCTTTGGGAACCCTTTCTACCTTAATGAGGGCAGGGCAAATCGGGTTGTCCTGGTTTTAATGGGGACCTCTTTTCCGAGTCAGATCTCGTCACGGTGACAGTTGATTCTTATGACCTTTGCAGATACAGAAGATGGGCTTGCAGACCAATGACATCAAGAGCTTCCCAGTCCTCGCAGAGCTTGTGCTTGCTGCCAGGGACCAGGCGACTACAGAACAGCCTTAGGCATCCTGGCAGGACCTGGAGTGGGGAAGAAAGCGACCCTTGTCCCCTGAGTCACCCAGCAACAGCCTGCACCCCTGCCCAGTATATGTGGGCCATCTTTCACCCAGAAAGAACCAACCTTTCCATTGTATGGAAGATAGTTTTTATGACATTTCAAGCTTTTTACTATAGTTTACTGAACAAATTGTTTTATTTTTATTGTAAATCTTAATGTAGACAAGCTGATTTCTATAGCTGGATTGAAGTAAATATCCAAGTGTGGCTGTACTGCCCTGCAGATGAAGCTCTGGGCAGCAGCACAGTGTAGAAACACTGTCCCAGCCCAGGAGACACTGCCAGTCCTGGGCCTCCTCACCGGCTACACGATGGCCATCTCATCTTGGCACTTAAGAATAGCACTTCTGATCTTGCCGTCTACTCCTAGTCAGGAGCCAGAGCTGACAGCAAAGGTTCATTTCCTAAATAAAGGAAGTGTCTTCTGCAAATGTGTAAGTTATGAATTCAGTCTAAGTGGCCTTCATGCATGTCTTCAGTGACGCAATTCCCTTTGGCAGTTAGAAGGGTCCTCCTGTCTGTGAGATCTAGCACGGAATTCTGTCCCACACAGAGACCAGTCAGCCCTGTCTGCTTGGTGGCTGTTGTAGGTGCGTGGAATGGACTTCTATTGAGGAGCTGTGCTGTCTCTAGATAGTCGCTAGAGGTCATAGCTGTGCCTTGAACTCACATTCTTCCATACCCAAAGGACCCCTGCCTACCCTCGTTCCCTGAAGGCTGCCCCTTGATCCTAGAAAGGAGAGAGCACTGTCCCCACCCCAACTCCAGTATTGCTATTTCCCTTCTACAGAAAGGTAGCCCACGCCTGTCACTGAGATGACTGACAGGTGGGATTTGGAAGCAGAATAAATACTCCAAACTCAATAGCCAGTCCCTGTAGTCACACTGCACACCGGCCTCAGCCCAGCCAGTCAGAGGTCCATAGTGGGCCCAATCTCTTACCCTATTGGCTGACTCCAGACCATTGCATTCCAGCCCCGCGCCATGTTTCTGCACTGGAGAGCAGGAGGACCAGACCACAGCTAACACGTTTAGACTTGTGTCTGGCTCCTCCAAAACAGCCCCCGTGTTATTTTTCCTTAGTTTCCCTGTTGAGACTCAGTTTCAATTCAGTCAGGTTTAAAGTTAAAGTGATCCATTTTTCTAGCTCCCAACATATGCACTAAAAACCCATCCCCAATGCAGTTCACTGCTTCCTGGTATAAAAGTGGCCTGTAAGGACGAGGCCTGTCTGTCATTCAGGGGCGTACCTGCAGCCCATCGCCTCCTTCATGTGCAACCAAAGAGCATGCATTCGTGTCCCAGCCTGCCTTCGGTGACCACAGATGTGTAGAAATGATTCTGCTCTGGAGCAGTTCAAAGTCAGTGTTGTTGCCTCCACTCTGAGGACCTGTGGCTCCAACTGGAGGGTCCCGTGCTGCAGCCCACGGGGTGCGGGGTGGGATTGGAGCGAGCTGGCAAAGCTGGGAGAACTCATGCTGAGGGCTACAGTCTGAGCAGCTGTAGTAATATGGGGCGGCGGCGGGGTTGAGTCCCCAACACCCCAAGGCGCCTGCCCTGCCCGGCTAGCTTTACCCGAAATAATTACACAGACACTGTATTCTTTTAAACACTGCTTGACCCATCTCTATCTAGCCTCTTCTAGGCTAACTCTCGCACCTGGACTAGCCCATTTCTTATCATCTGTGTAGCACCGGTCTTACCGGGAAGATTCTAGCCTAAGTCCATCCTGGGTCGGAGCTTCAGAGCTTCATCGCGTGTGTCTGCCCAGGAGCCGGGAGCATGGCGGACGTCTGCTCCCGAGAGGAGCGCTGTGGAGTCTGAGCTCACTTCCTCTTCCTCCCAGCGTTCTGTTCTGTCTACTCCTCCCACCTATCTTCTAACCAATGAGATGGGCCAAGGCAGTTCCTTTATTGCTTAGCCAATGAAATCAACAGATTGACATATGACACTCCCACATCACTTCCCCTTTTTCTGTTTAAACAAAAAAGAAAGGCTTTAACTTCAACCTAGCAAAATTACATATAACAAAACAGTTATCAAGTAAAAGTTACATCAGAAACATTTATACATATAACAAAATTGACCTTAAATCTCTATCAATGCAAATTATTCATACCTATATCATTTCCCCCTTTAAATGTAAAAGAACATTTATAAATAATATTTTGGGAACATGGGCGCAGTTTTTTCTCTCCAAACTGCTTCCTGCTGAATGGGGGCGCTGTTAATCAGATCATTTAGGGTGTAACCTGTGTGCCAGGTTTATCTCAGTTGGCAGTTGAGTGACGTAATTTTTTGAGGGCGTTCACAGGAACATTTCAGGAGGTCGTGGTCTATCATACCAAATCGGGATAGAAGAAATCCAAAGGGTCTGGTCCTCTGTGAAAACAAAAGAAGACTCTCTCCAAAGCATCATATCCTTAGACCCAAATTCTGATATCATACCCTCATGATATCCGTTCTGGTTCCACTGGGCAGCCCATATAATGAAATGTCTCTCTGTACTTAGCTCCTTCACAGTCAAAAATTTTAAAGAAAACACAATAATACAAAGAATCCAGACTCTCTGTGAATTTTTCATCTTTACGCGGCTTATTTTTACTCTATCACTTTACTTTATTCTGTCTCTTTAAAGACTTTACCTTTTTTTTTTAAAACCATTAACTTTATTCTCTATATTCTTTTTCTTCTCTCTCCCAAGCCTACGTACATTCATCCAACAGTGTGACTCGTTTAGTGGTCTGAATCTGTCCTATTGTGAATCTGCAATTTTTTACTATCCAGGAGCACTTTTGATTTGCGCCTTTAAATCACTAGGCGCTTAAGAATCTAAGCTGTGACATTCCTAGGTTAACTTTTTGCTTTTTGAGCATATATCTTTGACCTGGAATAACCCTGTAGACCAGGCTGTCTTTGAACTCTCAGAGATCCGCCTGTCTCTGCCTCCCAGGCATTGGGATTAAAGGCGTGTGCTACCACACCTTGAACTCACAGAGATCTGTGTGTCTCTGCCTTCTAGGCACTGGGATTAAAGGCGTGTGCTACCACGCCTTGAAGTCACAGAGGTTTACTTTAAGAATTTTAACTTTTAGTCTTTATATATTTTTAACAACTTTAAACCATTTAGAAATTTTCTCTGTCTTTGAATCTCTCTTTACTGTATATCTCTCTTTTTTTGACCACAAGAGCCTTTAATTTACCAAGCAATATCAGTAGGACTAAAGGCGTGGCTTTGCCAGCTAGATCCAGTCCATTCCTTAGCTTTTCAGCCTCATGGCTGAGGTACTGGCTGCAAGGTCCCTGCCAGCCAGCGAGCTACAACAGACAACACTCAAATCCTCTCTCGGTAGCCAGCCCTCCTGCCTCAAACAGTCAGAGTTTGCCCTGGCAGGATGGCCCAAAAGCTGGCATTTTTAAACGGCACAGCTTTTTTCCTGCTATGGCTTAAAACCGAAAAGCATGCGTTCAGCTTTTCGTCAACACCGTTTAAGTGTTTCGTGGCAGGACCTCTTAATGAGCTGCAGGCTTTGCAGCTAAAGCCGAGTCAGGAAGCCTCTTGGGGCTACCAGGTAGGAGCGGCACTCAGCACTTTAATTCTGAGACTGAGCATGCAGCACAGAAATTCTTTTCATCCAAGTTACATCAAAATCTGACATGCAGAGCACTGTGCAGTCTGAAAACAAGTCCCTCTATGGCGGCAGGAATCCGCCACGCTCTTCCGCCTGCCTAAGCCTGATTCTGCCTTCTGCCCAGGAGCAGGCGGGGAGCTCTGAGTCATCGTCAAGGTCTCAGAGCACTCTCCTTCCGATCCCAACCGGGAACACAAACATAAAGCCAGAGTTTGCACTGGCGGCAAAGCCCCAGGAAGCCATGCTTTGAAATGACACAGCGTTTTTTCTGCTGCTGTTGCCGAATCAGGAAATCTCTCTACAGCACGCCACCAACAAACAGCAAAAATCTGTGTTAAACTCTCTCTCCCTTATTTTTAAGCCTTCTCAAGTTTTTTGTGGACTCAGTTAGCCACACGTCTGGGCGTCATTTGTAGTAATATGAGCGGCGGCTGGGCTGCGTCCCCAATACCCCAGCCGCCCGGCTCCGGCTAGCTTATGCCCCGAAATAATTACACAGACACTGTATTCTTTTAAACACTGCTTGACCCATCTCTATCTAGCCTCTTCTAGGCTAACTCTCGCACCTGGACTAGCCCATTTCTTATCATCTGTGTAGCACCGGTCTTACCGGGAAGATTCTAGCCTAAGTCCATCCTGGGTCGGAGCTTCAGAGCTTCATCGCGTGTGTCTGCCCAGGAGCCGGGAGCATGGCGGACGTCTGCTCCCGAGAGGAGCGCTGTGGAGTCTGAGCTCACTTCCTCTTCCTCCCAGCGTTCTGTTCTGTCTACTCCTCCCACCTATCTTCTAACCAATGAGATGGGCCAAGGCAGTTCCTTTATTGCTTAGCCAATGAAATCAACAGATTGACATATGACACTCCCACATCAAGCAGCAGCTCTTCTGCAGCTTCATAGCCTGTCACAAGGCAGAGCTCAGCTGTGCTGTCCCCCACCAGGCACTGGTACCAGGTCAGCTAGCAGAATGGTACAGGCCGGGCACAGGCTCCTTTGCTAAGGCGAATAGCTGTGGGGTGTCGTCTACTGTGCCAGCCCACAGTCCTGGTGTGGTGCACTGACCAGGAGGAGGAGGAGGTGACATGTGGGGACCCCAGTCACATGGGACAGCCTGAACATCTGCGGCAGCCTCTGTGGCCCCTCTGAGCCTTGCGCGAGCCCCATGATGGCCTCGTCAGGGATTCCCATGATGGAGTGACTCTTGAAGAGCCCACGCTGCTGTAGGGGAGGGGGGCCTTTGTGAACTGATTTCTGCTCCCTAAGGGACACTCTCAGCCTGGGTATCAGTTCACCTCTGTTGTTTGCCATCTACTATACCTGTGAGTTCATCTTGTCAGCCTGATGGGATTTAGCATCAGCCAAGCAACCTGTGAGGGAAGTCTCTGGGTTGGGTAAATAGATGTGGGAAGACCCACCTAAAAGTGGGCAGCAGCATCCCGTGGGCTGAACTCCAGACTCGGTCCCTGTGTGTCCTAACTGGAAGGGACCAGCTGTCCTTGCTCCTCCTGCCACACTGCCCCACCTCTCAGTTGTGTTTGTCCAGTGTCTGTCACAGCGATGAGACTCCACCTCCCTCTGGGAACAGGGCCTTTTGGACTGGGAGTTAATCTTACCTTAGCATTTCCTGTTCTGCTCAGAGGCCAGGGAGAAGAGGAACTCCCTCCCCATGCGGCCTGGCACAAGCAGTGGATGGCCTGGCTGGATTGGCCACATCCACAGGGTAAAACAGACAAGCTGCCATGGTGGTGTCGGAAGAGGGAGAGGAAAACCGAGACTCGAGGGACACAGTAGCTCTTCTGCCAGGATGGACCTTGGTCACAGGAACACACTCCACCTGTCCTTTCGGGACCATGTGGTCCCAACTCCAAACTCAGGAGCAGCCCTGTCTGAGAGCTTAGGCTACACCCATCTACACCCGTGCAGAGTTCCAAACTCCAGCGTAGGCCAGAGAGGACATGCCAAACGCTAACACGATTTCTCACTGTGTGCACCGTGGGTTCTATGGCCGTCCTAAGGTGCTCTCTGGCCTTTTCCTGTGGCTAATGTGCCGCATTGTTCACCTGCTTCCCTGTTTGTTCAGGGAGGAGGGAGTCGGCTACACACACACACACACACACACACACACACACACACACACACCCCTGCAAGCTGTGGGTATAATCTGAAGGAGACAGGCAGAGAAGCCAGTAGCCTGTGTCTATGGGGTTTACCCTCTGCCTAGGTCCTCTCTTAGTGCTGCTCGGGGACAGGGCTCTCCTCTGTACCTAGCTGTCACACCTCGGCCTCTCTGTCGAGAGCTTCAGGACCACTTTGCTTAGCCTGTCGTAAACTGACCATGTGTGTTTCTCAGCAAAGTCATGTGGGGTTACACTAGTATGAATTCAGTTTTTCAAAACATGGTGCCAAGGGTAAGAAAACACAGGGTGGTGTAGGGACTCTGAAGGTCATGGTCTCACACTCAGTGAGCTAAATACAAGCCCAAAACAAGGGGACAATTGCATTTTAATGTTAAAACCCAATTTTTGTTCTCGAGTAAAAAGAGGATGCTTTTTGGTTTCACAAACAGTTGTTTGGTACAAATTCTTCCCAGAATGGCAGTCCTGTGCGGAGCAGTGGTCTGTGCTCAGTACCAGCTCCTGGCTTCCACCCCAGTCTCCAAACAAAGCCGCAGTCCAGGAGGCCAGCTCTGATGCTCATTGTTTATTCTCGGGCAGTGCGGTCTCCATGGAGATGGCCTCTGCCTCGCTGGGAGCAGTGATGGAAAGCCAGGGATGACAGCACTGGTTTTTGCCCAGGATAGCTCTCTGAAGCTAGCCTTGTTTCCATGGCTGCACATGAGACCTTAAAGGGCCCCTATGGCACCAGACCTCACAGCACGCTCTGAGGGTTACCCACTCTACCCAGAAAGTGCAGGGCACCCGAGTCCCGCTCGTAGATGGTGAACAGGAACGGGCTGCTCAGGGTCACATCCAGTGCCTCAGGAGAGTCAGGCTGCTGGGCAGACTCAGCTGGCTGCGCCTCCTCACCCGCTTTGAGTTCAAAGACAATGCTGTTGAGAACCTGCAAAGCAGAGATAGCTCTTCTTCAGGAGGGCTTGCAGGCCAGAGACTGCTGACCTGCCCAGAGGGAGGACACTGTCCAGCCTGTCAGAAGGAAGTGTGTGCACACCAGTCCTCTAAGTGGGTACTGGGCACCAGCACCCAGCTCCCGTAGGAGCTCCTGCTCAGCATGCCCCACGTCCATATCTCCACCTACCATCTTGATGTTGTTCCTCAATATTTGGCCAAGTGGCACCGTAGGATTGTGCTTTCTACAGTAATCCCTCTGTTTCCCAGCAGCTAGACAATGCCCACAGTAGCGAGGCACACCCTCTGTTTTACATAGCTCCCTGTCTACTGAGCTGCTCTCCACAGGCACGATCAGGGCTTGGAGTCATTCCTCCCATCCTAATCTACTACAGTTTCTTGGAGGATGCAAGGCTGCACTGAGTAGGGACAGAGATGGACCTGGAGCTAGAGGTAGCAAGAGAGCTGAGTGAGAGACGGCTGTTCGACACGTCTCTGGGATGCCAACGGGCACCGGCAATGCCTCCAAGCCTTGTTCTTCCTTCCATCCCTGCTGGTCTTGCCCACAGCTTCCTCCACGTTGCCCTCCACTCTCCCTCCCCAGGACCCAGCCAGAGCAGCGCTCACCTCTCCCACTCTGGGGTTGGTATCACTGATCTTGCCCAGATTTGCCTCAGCACCCAACAGGGTGGACAGCTTAGCCTGGGCCAGCAGGTCCTGCAGGTTGTAGGATCCTTGGATTTCCAGCTGGGGTAGGGTCAGGCGGATGGCCCTGCAGAGATATTGCTGTTAGGGTGTGGGAAGCTCCCATCCACTTAGGAAAGAGGCCCTGAGCCCTCCCCTAGTCAGTGTTGTGTAGCTCTGTCCTGAGTTAAAGCGGTCCCTTCTGGAAGGAGGCACTTCAAGCCTCAGAAAGCCCCTCCTCAGTGTTGTGTAAACAGGAAACAGCTGCTGGGGAGAGACTGGAGAGCTGCCTCCAGCTGTGCGGGAAGCTCCAGATACTCAGCTTTCCTGAGTGGCCATCCATGCTGTAGTGGGCTCTTTGGTGATGCACCCACACTCATGAATGGACTGAATGACCAAATTCAACTTGGAGGGACTTGTTCCTTTGGTCTGTAGTCAGTGCCCGATCTGGGGTGACCAAGTGTTTGCTTGTGTCTCCTCAGGGAGGGTCACATAATACAGGGCATCCTTGCCCCAAGGAAATTCTCAAAATCAGCAGAAACCTTCACATGGCTGGAAACAGGAGGAGGACCTGAAGCATCTGTACTACAGAGAGCTTGCTGATGGTGGGTCTGCCCTCTGTTCTCACTCTAGCTGTACAGCTGAGGCAGGGGCATTACCACAAATTCCAGACCCTCTCTTAAAACCAAAACACTAATAAGATAATGGCCCTAGTGTTGGCTAGTTTAATGGCAACTTGGCACAAGCTATTGTTATCTGAGAGGAGGGAACCTCAATTGAGAAAATGCTTCCCCCGGATTAGGCTGTAGGCCAGGCTCTAGATCTTTCTCTTAATCAGTGTGTGATGTGCAAGGGCCCAGCCCACTGTGGGCGGGTCCATCCCTGGGCTGGTGGCCCTGGGTTCTATAGGAAAAGCGGGCAAGCAAGCCCTGAGGAGCAAGCAGCATCCCCCAGGGCCTCTGCATCAGCTCCTCCCCTAGGTTCCTGCGTGCTTGAGTTCCTGCCTTGGCTCCCCTTAGTGGACTGTGATTCAGGACACAGAAGTCAAGTAAACCCTTTCCTCCCTAAGTTGTTTCTGGTCATTGTGTTTTGTCACAATAGTAAGCCTCAGACAGCCCTGGTCGGCTCATCACCTCCCCATGGAGGGAGGTAGTATCTGTTGATAACAAGCTGTACCCACAGCTCCACAGCTCATGAGAGCAGGATGGGGAGGGGGCAGACAGACAGACAAGGGCCCCACCCTGCCTACCGAGGAGGCGGGTTCTTTATCCGAGTCAGGAAGTCATGCTGGAAGACGAGGGCCTCCACCCTGTCTAGATCGGAGATGCAGTGGGGCTGGATCAGCAACAGGGTGGCGCTCTCACCCAGGGGCACGCGCGTCATGGAGAAGTTGTTCTGGGAGTCGCTCCAGTGCTGGAAGAGGCCAGTGCCCGAGAGCATGGGGACAGACACGGAGGTGCTGTTGTCCACCCAGAACTCACGGAGGCCAGCCAGCTGGGAGAAGCCTTTCATCTTCCCTGGAAGCCAGAGACCAGGGGGACGGCTCAGTGAGGGTGGATGGAGAATCTGAGGCGGGACTCTCCCACCCCAGCTCCTGCCTCAACTTCCCCACCTGCTCTACCTGCCCTGAGGCTGCACTGGCCTGGCCTGGAGACTTCATGCTCAGGTGCTCTCTGACACCCTTTTGCAAATTCTGGCCACTTGAGCACCCCAGAGTGGCCCTGATGGTGGCAGAAAACACAGCGCACGCTAGTGTGGAGTCTGAGGTCTCACACCTGTCACCTGCAGGGACTCAGTCTGCTCCTGCCGGACCAGGCAAGCTCAGTCCAGATCCATTCTGGCTTGCCGGCTCACTTTTTACAAACTCGGAGATTGTAGGCTGGGGAGGTGGCTACTTGTCCGACACACATGATGACCTGGGCCTAGAGCCCCACGCCCTGTAATAGCCAGGCTAGGCAGTGCAGGTCTAGAATGCCAGCACTGGGGATGCAGAGATAGGAGGGCCCCTGGAGCTCACTGGCCAGTCCAGCTGAAATGGTAAACCCAGGTTCGGGAAGAAACTATCTCAAAAACTAAGCCACGGCTGATGCCTTTGCCCTTCGGGTGCTCCTTCTTCAGTGGCAATCTTCCCAGGGCTCCTCACAGAGACTGTGCTCAGCTCCAGGGTCCCTTATGACTTACAGAGTGTAGCCACCCTCAGCAGCCTCGGGGCTGCCTCCTTCCCCTAACATTCTGACCCTCCTTCCTTCCCAGTCTCAAAGGCGGGGCTGCCTCCTTCCCCTAACATTCTGACCCTCCTTCCTTCCCAGTCTCAAAGGCAGGCCAAGGTCTTTCCCATGTGAACTTATAGACTACAAGCATATTGTCACAGAGCCCAAGTCAGCGGGGCACTGATCCCTCTGCCTCCGCTCCACGGTCTAGGCAGTGATGCCTCAGGCATTTGCCCTTGGGGTCTCCATGCTTCCTGACTCAGGCATTTGCCCTGGGGGTTTCCATACTTGCTGGCGGTCAGTAAGAAGCCTGGGGTCAGAATCTCCTGTCTCCCTGAGGCTCCTGTCCAGTCTTGCAAGTAGGAAGGGTTCACAGAATGAATACTTCCCAGACAGGGATCTATGGGTAACTTCCTATGTGAGCGAGTAAGTTGGGTGTTTCTGCGTGGGCCAGCCACCCGAGTCCTAGGCTTCTCAAGACACAGGAACATGACCCAGCACAGAAGGGCTGCGGAGTAGGGAGGTGGGGCTGTGCCATCCTGAGCCAGGTTTTCTTCCTGAGCCTTCAGGGCTTCACCAGTAACACAGAGACAGGAACTGACCAACCCTGCCTATCTCACACGAGGACCATGGGGATGCCATGGAAACCCAGATGCTACCTCTGACACAAGGGACTGACCCAAGGGTTTGCCTCACCTTGGAAGCGAACATAGGTGTTGAAAAGCAGGGTGCTGTCTTTGCTGCCTCCCTCCAGTGGCAAGTTCATCTTCCACCCTGTCACAGCCTTTACGAACCTGTTGATTTTCTCAGTGGCAAGACCTGGGTCGGTGGCTAAGTCCAGAGAGCGTGGGAAGATGGCAGGGGTGAAGGGGGCCAGGCCCTGAACAAATGGCTGCTTTAGGCGGAGGCCTGGGGCCGTGAAGAGGCCCACCACAGTGGACAGTAACAGAGGTGCCTGGCTGCTAGTTCCACCCTGGGTGACCAGCAGGCCCTGAATGGTCTGCAGAGCAGCAAGGACCTTGTGTCCATCCAGCCGGGAAGTACAGTCTCTATCCTTCACAGGGACACCCAACAGTGCCTGCAGCTGGCTGGCCGTGGGGTCCAAAGACCCAAGGTAGAAAGAAACCAGGGTGCCAAAGAGAGCTGGAGGGGAGAGGATGGCCCCACTAGCCACGCCTCCTGCCTCACTCAGCATCTTGTACATGCGGAAGCCCATGAAATTGGCTATCATTGCAACCTGGGCAGCCCGCTGCTGATCCTCGGCCCCTAGCTTCTCGGTGGCCAGCACGAGCTGGTCGTGCAGGGTCTTCTCATCCACAGGGGAGGTCTTGGCCTGAATGGGCACAGGCGCAAAAGTGGGATCTGGGGGCGTCTCTGCATTGGAGCTCTCCAGCTGGGCGCAGCTGCTCTTGCTGTAGAAGAGCAGATGGAAGGGGTGGATGTATACCCGGTCCCCAGCTGCCAGGCTGACCCAGCTCAGGATGCAGAAGCTGATGGCCTTCAGACCCAGTCCTGTGGGAGTCATCGTTGACACGAGCGCTTGCTTCTGTGTGTCCTAGAATGACATTATGTGAGAGTGGTAAGTGGTTATTTGGAGCCCTGAAGCCAAACCTTTAGCTGCTCTGGTATTTCCAGTGACCGTGTGTAACGTACATTCTCTGAGTACACAGCCACGGCTGTTTTAGTTCACGGGACTACTGCTCTAGAAACGGGGCTTCCTCCTCATCCCCACATCAGGTCCAACTGCATCTGCATCACTTACTTCCGCTGGGTACTTTGAGAGCATGACCTGAAGTTTTACCATCTCTCTGCTGCTTCTATCTTCCACTTGCTATTAAGTTTTACTTGAGTTTGCTATGTACTTAATAACTCACTCAAAACCAAAAGCATGGCTGTCGTTGACGGCTCAGGAGAACCCACCCACGGCTGGGATGGGGAGAAGAAGGAATTGTAGTCAAAGATCCACGGAAAACTCAGGACGGTCCACGTGGAAAACACTGCCATTCATAGAATTGCTCCCCAGGTTACATGCTAACACTCCCTCCTCCAGGGCCTTGACGAGTGACTGGGGACGGAATCCAGGGCCGCTTCCTGCCAGCTAAGTGCTGTACATCACATTCCACCCCCAGATGGTTTACTTTTTTAGTTGGACGGGGTTTTATGTAGCCCCAGCTGGTCTTGAACTCACTATGTGTAGATTAGGATGACTGAAGTTCTGATCCTGCTGCCTCCACCTCCGAGTTCTTGCATTGCAGGTATACTCCGCCACCCAGTTTCTAAGATGCCTAGGAACCCACTCCAGGTTCTCATGAATACTGAGAGAGCATTCTACCAAATGAGCTACATCTCCAGCCTTCTTCTGTCCTTTCTTAAGTTGCCCTGATGAACCTTGAAATCATTCTGTATTCTGGGCAGCCTTGATCCTTCTGCTTCAGCCTCCCTGGTAGCTGGGATTACAGGCATGCACCGCCACCGCCTGACATCTGGAGTACCTTTTGTTAGCATACTAGACTGTGACACAGCCCTGGTGACACAGTAGAACCAGTCATGCAGGTGACAATGGCTACGAGTTCATCCCTGGAGAACTGTTTGTGGACAGCCAGCTATCTTTGTGTCCCCCTTGTACCCACAAGGGTGTACCCTACGATTGGTCTTAGTGTCCGTGAGGTCCTAGCACATAGCCAGAATTGGGTGCCAAAGCCTTTCCCCAGCCCAGGTCTGTCTTCCACACTTGTCATAGGCAGGCTGGATCCCACAATGACCGAAAAAGATCCACAGTTGGCCTGCTCGCCCAGGCTTGGCTTTAGCGGTCCACGGTACGCCAGGAATTGATTTGTCAGCTTCCAGATAGCTGTGGAGCATGGACAGTACTTGGGGCCCTGCTCAGTCATGGACCACGAGGTGGAGGCACCCAGTGAGCTGGATACCCTTTTCCCTTGAACCTCAGCCCTGATCCAACCTCGGCTATCATAGACAGTATTTAGAGTTAGCCTGTGCTCCCAGAGGGAGGCTCCTGAGCTGGCTAAAAATCCAACATCGCATTCATCTGCTCCTAGGGGGTGAATTCTGTCCATCACCAAGTTCTGACCATGTGGATCCTGTGTGTTTGTTTCTATAGAAACATGCCGTGACCTTCTTTCTCTTACCGTACTTGTCCATGGGCACCGCTGCTGGGCCTTGGGCCTCAGCCCTGACTAGAGGTCACCTTGAAGCCTTTGTTTCCCCTGCTTCACCTTCACACCTACAACCTTCCACCTTCCATCCCCAGGGTGCTCAACAAACTACCCCCGAGGTCCCGAGGTGAAAATCTTAAGCCACTGCATTGTTCTGTGGAAGGTTCTGTAGACATTTAGGGTGTAGGGCCCTTGGGAGGACCTGAGGTCAGCGGCAGTGTGCCATTAAGAGGCGTTCCAGGACCTCTGTATTTGTTTTTCCCTCTTTGTTGGTTTTTCTTCTCAGCTACATGGGGAGCACCTTGTTTGGCCAAATGTTCCTGCCATTGCTACCTGATACCCCCAGCAGGTCCAGAGCAATGGGCCTGAAACTCCAGCACCAGGAGCCAAAGCAAACCTTTCTCTTTACGAGTTAATGATCTCAGAAAGCCACTATGGTGTTGCAAAGCTACGAGGTCACCCTTGCCTCCTATACTTGGGTCAGGGCACCTGCCTGGGCTGCACAGGAGAAAAAAAAACCTGCCTGGGCTGCACAGACAGGCAAGTTCTCTTTGCTCTGCTCGGGTCATCCCGCTGGTCAGACGACCTTTGGCTTCTGACCCTCCAGTACCTTCTCCTCCTGGCACACATATCTGGTTCCACCCACCATCCTCAAAGTCTTGTGGTTTGGGAAAGCAGAGTGGAAACCTCTACCTGTGTGCCCTAGACCTTCCTATGCAGAAGAGTGTCTGCCCGGCTGTGCTATCCTAAACACAGGGTCAGAACCAGCCTCAGGCACCCACAGCCTCAGGCATCCACGCTGTAGGATGGGCCGTGTGGGTGGGTGCAGCCCTTCCCATATTGCTGTTCCTGTGAGTGGGAGCTTTCTAGGGAGCTGTGTCATAGCTGGTGTCCCAGGAAGGACGTCACTGCTGTTCTCAAGCAGAGCTGGCTATTGGTCTCAGTGTAACCTGCTGCCATCCAAGTTTATCCGAAACCAGGTTGCATCAGGTTCTGAGATCAGAGGAGTTCTAGACCCCTTTCTATTCCCTCCCAAACAGGCATGTCCTTGTGTCCCTGTCCTGTCACTGACAGGGTACATGTTCAGTGCTGTCTTATGTCACCAGCTCATTTTCACCACTCCCCGCCTGCCCCAGGTCCCCTAGACTCCTCCCTCAGCTCCTCCTTACCTAGAGCCACCAGAAGCATCCTGTATCCTGTCGCTGTATTCACTGTATGCCCCAGTGATCTGCCTTCCCCACGACCCTGAGTGCCGAGAGAACTCTTTGGTCTCAGGTTAGCCCACCTTCCCAAGGTCATCCTGGGACAGGCAGATTCTCAATAAGCAGCTGTCAGGTAGGGTCACCAATGCCATTTTGTAGAGGAACAGACAGTCTGGTGACCTACACCAGGTCACAGCGAGAACTCAGACATGACCCTTGATTCTGAGTGGCATTTAGGTACAATGCCTCTTAAAAGAACGAAGGACGAGGTTAAGGAGATTTCAGCAACCAAGAGCCCTTCGTCGCACATGTATGAAACCTGAGTTCAATTCCCCCAAACCCTTGTGAAAAATCAACCATGATCACTTACAGTGACTCCAGGGTTGTGGCGGGCAGAGACAGGACGATCTCTGGGGCTACCAGCCTATCCCGCCTTCAGTGGGGGGCCTTGACTCAAGAAACAGGGAGGAGAGTAGCAGTCAGGACACCCAATGTCCTCCTCTGGTCTCCATCTGTGTTCATGGGCTCCTGAACCCATTTCTCCACTCGCAAATACACAGACTTAATGTGCATACACCACACATGCATACATATGCATATACCACATACACGGGGCTGGACATGGTGATGCACTCAGGAAGCAGAGGCAGACAGAATTCTGTGAGTTCCAGGACAGTTAGAGCTACAGAGTGAGACCGGGTCTCAAAAAACAAAACACAACACACATATACTACACAGTACACACACACACACACACACACACACACACACACACCACATAAATACATGCATACCACACATACATCTCTCACACACATATACATATACACACGCACACATGCACCACACGCTAAAAAGGAAGGAGCCGCCTTTTTGCTTAGCCTGACGTTATCAAAGGACTTCCACCTTACTGAGCCCTCCTAACATACCCGGCCTCAGGGAACCTTAGAGCCATGAGCAGGCCTGCTTACAGAGGGACAAGTTGAGGCTCCACAGGACATGGTGAGGAGACAGATGACACGCACCCCAGCACTGAGCCTGGATAGGGGTGCTATTTGAGATAACCATGTGAATTGCCTCTCCTTGCTGCTTGCAGCTTGAACAATGAAGTCTTGTCCTCCCTTCAAGCTGGAATAGGTCCCGCAGACTTGGCCACCCGAGTGCTGGTTCTGTGCAAATCCCTCTGCCTTTGAGGACCCAGCTAGGCACACAGGAGGCAGAAGTTCTGGCTGTCCTGCCTGGCTGAAAACAAGCTATTTCCAGCGAGCCCAGAGCAAATGGTGAGAAGCAGAGACCAGCCTACCTACATATCTAGCCTTTGGGAGAGGAGACGCGGTCAATGGTCATGTCTCCTGATGCACCCGCCACCAAAGACTTCTGGCTCCTCGCTCCAGAACGAATGCCAGCCAGCCCCTTTCAGTGTCTCTGACCATATCCTGCCTCCTCTTCCCACCCACGGCTCAGCTACTGTCCAGTGGGACCCCGTGAAGGATCACAAAGGAACCAAGAGGGCCCTGCTTACCTTTAACTTCAGCCCAGACAAGCACAGCTTTTCCTGGTGAGCCGCCCCAGCTTATTTATGCTGCAAAGGGTGGAGGTGGATCTATTCCCGGGCTACTCTGTACAGAGGCAGGGGGAGGATCCAGGTCGGGAGGCCATGGGAATCCAGGCTTAGCCAAGATGGACCAAGGCCAGGGCGATGTTCCTTTGGTTCCCTTCCAGGAAGCCCTGGTGACAGATGAACGCCATGCAGAATGGACTGGCGTGGAGTCCAGTTACACATTTACCCCAGGTCCAGGGTCGGGGCCACCGTCACAGGACTGACTGGGTTGTGACAGCCTGAAGTCAGCCATACAGGCCTTGGGACTCAAGCCCCTCGTGATGCATTTGTAAGCTCTCAGAACCTGCCAGGAAGGGGCCTTCCTGCAGAGGAATGAGCCTCACGTCCCCAGCTGCTCCCGGGATGTATGGCTTTGAACAGCTATCATTGCGTTAGTTGCCTGTTCTGCACAGGAGCTTCTAACGTGCTGTGGGCCCACACCACCAGTAGGAAGTGCCTTCCCGAAACTTCTAGCACATCTGGGGAGGCTGGGAAATTTCATCTGCAGTGCATCCATATTGAAACAAAATGTTCTGGGCTTGTGGACCGGAGCTGCCTGTTTTGGAGGGTGGAGGTTTTGGAGTGTCGCTGTGGACGAGGGTGGAGAAGGGCTGTGAAGATGAGGTTTTAGAGGATGAGGCTGGTGGGACACCAAGGAAGGGTGACAAAATGGGGACAGACCCGGGGGAGAAGGCCTGCCGGAGGGTTCCTTCATGCAGTCCACCATAGAGGGTGACAGGCTTGCACTATCACAACCATCCAGAACCTTAGCTATCTCTTAGCCTTGGCGTGGACACAGGCACAACCTCCCTCCACCCAGATGGGGCCTGGGGGAGAAGGCAGAAGGATGGGCAAGCACTGGGGTTACAGAAATACATCACTCTGCCTGGTCTATGGGCCACTGAGGATTGAACTCGGGACTTCATGCGTGCAAGGCAAACACTCTACCCACTGAGCTGCTCTCAGGCAGACTCCAATAGTCGACTTCAGAAGCTATTTATCAGTGAAAATTCCTCAGCAGTCACACACATCTAAACCGAATCTTCAGAGTTAAAGCGACAGATTCTGGGGGTGTCCTCAGGGTGGCCCGCAGAGCGCTATTTCCATCCCAGTAGAATGAGGTAACAGCAGCAGAGGGAAAGTACTGTTTCCTAACCCTCTCTACTCTGGCTCGTTAGCGCCCATGAGCCCACAGCCGCAGCCACACATTGCCAGTCCGAACTCCATGTTTGCCTTGGCGCGGGTGCTGGGAAAGTCTATGGGAGGGAGCTTCTGCCCCAGCTCAGTGAGTGTAGATAAGGCATGGCCCTTCCTACGGAAAAATGTCATCACCCTCTTTCCAACAGAGCTCCAAGCAATGGTAGAAGATCTGTCCTACGGGCCTGGCTGTCTCTTGCGAAAACTGAGCTCTGGAAATAATATTTACTCAATGGTCAGCTCTTCTATGGAAAACACAGCAAAGACATTTGGAAACACAAATACTAGTGTCTTTCCGCTGCAGACGAGGAAGAAGGGGGCAAGGCAGCGTGGATGCAGGGCATGGAGGTGCAAGTCTACAGTTCCAATCTAGGGAGGTAGAGCCAGGAGGACCACCTCCAGTTCAAGGCCAGCCTGAGCTACAGAGTAAGATTCTGTACCAAGGAGGCTGGAGAGATGGCTCAGTGGTTAAGAGCATTGCCTGCTCTTCCAGAGGTCCTGAGTTCAATTCCCAGCAACCGTATGGTGGCTCACAAGCATCAGTAAAGAAGTCTGGCGCCCTCTTCTGGCCTTTAGGCATACACACAGACAGAATATTATATACATAATAAATAAATATTTAAAAAAAAGATTCTGTACCAAAAAAACAAGCCAAGAAGGTGGATCAAGGGCCTCAGCGGAGGACTGCCAGGAAACTCTGTGGTTGCTGGGGCTCCTTAGCTGCCGCTAAGTCATGATGCCAGTCACTGTATAGAGCTTGACAGCCCCCACTGCCTGGACATCCGTGTGAGAAGTAACCACAATGGCTGCTGTGCTCATCTGAGTGATGAGAAGTAGCTGTGGCCTTGTACACAGTCCGAGGTACGTGGTCCAACTGTGTGGCTAGGGTTGCGGCACTGGTGTTCCAGGTGAGAGAGATTGGCACCTGGTTATCACACAGGGTGTTTAAAACAAAGTGTGTGCCTCACAAGCAGAAGGACGAGAGAGAGAGAGAGAGAGAGAGAGAGAGAGAGAGAGAGAGAGAGAGAGAGAGAGAAACACACAGAATATTTGGTGGTACATGCTTGTAACCCCATCACTGGTAGAGAGAGCTGACATCTTACATTGTACCCTGGCGCTCACTGAATGGCTACTCTTGTCTGTTGCAAGCCAGTGAGAGACACCATCTCCAAAAAAAAAGGTGTGATCCCCAGGAACAACACCAATAGTTCCTAGTTCCCTTCTGATCTCAACTATGCACATACTCCACCTTACACACATGCACCCCCTCCCACATGCAAAGAACTGGAAGAAAAGGAGAGGAGATAGGGAGGAGATCGGAGCAAGGTGGCTGCGCATGGGCTTGCCTTGCTCACAGGAGATGTACCTCTCATGTGTATGTCCACATAGTCCGTGACCGCGAGGATCGCCACGTAGGAGGACAAAGGTGGCAAGACAGTTCAGCAGGCAAAGCACCTGGATCCAAGCCTTATAGCCTGACTTCAGTCCCCGGGATCCACATGGTAGAGAGAGCTGACATCTTACATTGTCCTATGAAACTCGTAAGCACATACACGCGCACACACACACACACAAGTAAATGTGTATGCGTGTGTTTTAAAGAGCAAAGGTGACCTGACCCTGTGCCTGATGTAACCCCCCCCCCCCACCTCCCGCACTGTGCCCTTTGCTACTCCACCTTTCTGCTTTCATCCACACTCAGCCAGGCCAGAGCCTGGGGACTGCAGCCTCCTGTCGCCCTCCCTTGGCTCCAGGCAGTGATATCAACCTGAATGCTGTCATAAGAGGTGTGATCCTTCCTGTGGAAGATGGAAGAACTCGCTTCCCCCTTTCATGAGGGGTGGCTGTGTGCAGCCCATCACCATGGGGACTTTCTCCTGTAGCTATGCAAAATCTCTTCAAGGACTAGGCAGGCTTAGCCAGTTGCAGCAACCGGGAACGTTCATCACAGTCCTGGACCATCTCTGGAGACACAGGCCACAGTTCTGGGTCTCTGTGAGAAGCAAGACTCGATTTTGCAAGCATCTGCTCCAAGGCACCAAATCCTCTAGCAGGAGGAAGGAAAGCTTGCCCTGCCTCCGGGTGAAGTCTTGTGATTGATGGGCTTCTTTCTGCCTGGGTGGTTCTTCGCAGCCAGGCTCCTGCCTCATCTGGTTCCTTCATATCCTGCAAGCTGTGGAAGGTGACTTCAGGTCTAGCTCCAACAGCGCTCCCTGTTGGTGGGGGGCTCTCATGACTCCCGACATCACCCCTTCTCTACACCACCAGAAGGGAAGGGCGTTCTTTTCCTCTGTTCAAACTTCTGATGGAGCCCTCTCAGAGGGCTTTCCCAAGGCTGCCTTCCCAGTCCGTGTGCAATCCCATGACCGCCACCCCTTTACAGCTACAGCACCTGCCTCCTGATCCCTGGTCCAACACAGTGAGCGCACTTTCGTTGTCCCCCACACAGTGGGACGCTGGTCATTCCCACCATGCAGCATCGTCACACATATCTGGGCTCCAGCAGAGGCCTGTGGCCGCCCCATCCCACTGTGGCACCCTGTCTCAAGGTGATGGTGTCAGCACATGGCATGAAACTGTCTTCTCACAGTGGAAATCCCACTGACGACCCTTGGCTATGAGACAGACCTTCGTCCTCAGCTACGGATTTCCACCTCCTTGCACCTTGAAGGCTGTCTCAGTTGCTGCGAGTCGGTAAGGCACTTCCAAATGACACCCTTGGTGTGCGAGGACAGAAAGCCTCTGAGGGACTGGCCCTGTTCTAGAGAACTTGACCGTGAAGTTCAGATGGGGAGAAATTAGGTGATTTCTTTTTCCTCTTTCTTTCTTTTCCTCCTTCTTTCATTCCTTCTTCCTCCCCTCCCCACCTCCCACAGGGTCTCTAGCCTAGGCTGTGGAACTTTAGATTTCCGCTGCTCCTGTCCCACCACCCAGCGCTGGTGTTGCAGTCATGAACCAACACGCCTGTTTTGGAGGTGCTGACCCCCCAGCCCAGGGCCTGCTGCATGCTAGACGTGTGCTCTGTCAATTGGGGCAATATCTCAGCACTGTTTCTCGCAAGTCAGTTTGACGGGACTCTATAAAGGTGGGGATCATCTTCATCTCAGCCAGACACCCAGCCGGCATTACCCAGTGGCTCCCTTAGACCTGGAGACCCTGCCACAGGCCCTGCTAACTCCTCAGGCACCATTGTCCTGGCTCCAGGAAGAGAGCCTGTGCTGGACAGTGCCTGTGTCTACCTCTGAGATGCCTAGACGCTTTGCTCGAGCCACCGAGAGCTTCAAGATCATGATGGGGGGTTTGATGTGATGAGAGACATGGGGAGTGCAGGGTCTGGAGAGGAGATTTATAGCTGAGTTGACTTGTCCCGGGGCCAAACCACCAGGACCTCATGCTTTTGTAGGGAGTGTATGAGTGTGTGTGTGTGTGTGTGTGTGTCAGATGATATTCCTCTGGTGCCAAACACCTTGTTGTTATTATTTCTTTGTCTGTATGGGTGTTTTGCCTGAATTATGTATATGCACCACATGTATGCAGTGTTTGCAGAAGCCAGAAGAAGTGATTGTTAGAACTGGAATTACAGATGGTTGTGAGCTACTACATGGGTGCTGGGAATCGAACTAGGGCCTTCTGGAAGAGCAGTCAGTGTTCCTAGGTGCTGAGTCATCTCTCCTGCCCTCATACCTTGCTCTTTTGTTTGTTGTTTTTGTTCTTTTTGGAGACAGGGTTTCTCTGTATAATAGCTAGCCTTGGCTATCCTGAAACTCACTTTGGAGACCAGGCTGGCCTGGAACTCACAGAGATTCACCTGCCTCTGCCTCCTGAGTGCTAGAATTAAAGATGTGTGCCACCCCCGCTGGAGTGCCTTGTTGTTTTGAGACAGCACTTCTCATTAGCCTGAGCTAGCCCCAAGAGACCCACAGGTCTCTACTTTCTCAGTGCTGGAATTACAAGTAGATTCTCCTATGCCCAGCTTTTTCTAATGTAGATCCTGGAGGCTCAAACTCGGCTCCTTGTTGAATGGGCAGTGAGCATTTTCCCATGCTGAGCCAGTTCCCCAGCCTTGTAGGGAAGGCTCAGTACGACTATAACCTCATCTTTGTGGCAACACACTTGCTTTGGCAACTGTGACCATCAGGCGAGTGAGTGGCTGGATCACAGACAGCGCTCCGTGGACTTGGCCTGCCGCAGAAGAGGCTGCTGAGCCCTGATGGAAGTCAGGCTGGGATTGTGTTCACAAGAGCCCAGGGAGCTCTGCTAGCAGTGTGGCATTGTCATTCACCCAGGTCCCTCCACCCACAATGCTCTGCCGCTCTGCCCTGACTCGGCCCCACACTCCTGGACCCCTTTGGTTGCTTACTATCCTTCCCTATGAAGCTGCCCTGCCTGTCCTTCAGGGACTCCCTCTGCCTCGAACAGAGGTACCTCCTCCCTCTGCCTCGAACAGAGGTACCTCCTCCCTCTGCCTCGAACAGAGGTACCTCCTCCCTCTGCCTCGAACAGAGTGCCTCCTCCCTCTGCCTCGAACAGAGTACCTCCTCCCTCTGCTCAGACTCTGCCATGCTCTAGAGATGCCTGTGCCTCCTCAGAGCCTGAGTGGGCAGAGGTCTCACTCGGTATTTGCCATCTGGGAGGGGCCCTATCTCATTTCACAGGGAGGTGCCCAGCAAGCTGGTGCAGGCTAGGGTGAGAGCCTCTGGTTGTTCCTCTTTGTTGGCCACTCTCCCCTCGTCTCTCACATCTTCTGCCTCTACCAGGCTGTGGAGAAGCCATCATGCCTTACCTGCATCGGTCTCTGAGGCCCCAGCCACACCCAGTCCCTGGGGATGCCCGGACTATCCACTCCTCGGGTCAAAGCTTTGAACAGTTGAGGCAGGGTTGCCTACAGTCGAGAACCTTGTTTGAGGATGCTGACTTCCCTGCCAGCAACAGTTCCCTGTTCTACAGCGAGAGGCCCCAGGTCCCCTTTGTGTGGAAACGACCAGGGGTGAGTAGGGTGAGAGGGAGGAGAGACAGGAGGGGGGTAGGGATAAGGGGAGAGAGGGGGGCAGACTGAAGGGGATGGAGGAAAGCCAGTCACTTGTAAGACCACTTTCTGTCCTTTGTGGGAGGCTCTCTGGTAGTGTGCTGGCTGGAGACACCTTCAGCTGTTCCCCAGCCACAACATTTGGCCTCCAGCTGAATCCCACTGCATCTGGAGACACACAGAAAGAAGGTCTCATCTATGACCCGTGAGCAGGATCAGAGCTGTAGCCCAGTGCTCTGGTGACTTGGTAAATCAGAACACAAAGGCAAACTATCCAGAATGACAGGTGTGGGAGTGGGCTGGGGGTGAGGGGCATTCAGTTGAGATGTGTGTGATGTATTAGGAGACAGCCAGCCCTGCTCTGAAGCTTTTGGTCTGGAGTTGAGGATGAACCAGGGGGTTAGGTGGATGTTACTACAGGTTCTCAGCAAGTCTGTGATACCTGGACCCCAGGCAAAGCGGGGCTCCTTTTCCAAAGCAACACACACCACTCCCAGAAAGACAAAGCCAGTGGGTTCCTAGGAGGCCCCAGCTGGTGCTCAGGACACACGGTCAATATTTGCAGCCCTGATTAGTCGGGGCCCTCCCTGTGACCCAGGGCCATGACGCTGCACCCTCTGGGTGAGAACAGATGTTGTGTGCGGGGAGGGGCAGTGGACCAGCTGCTGCCTCACCTAGAGATGACTGAGGTGGGTCCTGGAGGGCACACAAGTGTCCTTAGTAAACAACATATTTTCACTGTTAGCATTGCTGTGTGCTTCTCCATCATCAGCCGCTCAGAATCTCATCTTGACATTTTATTTGTTTGTTCATTTACGTGTGTGTGTGTGTGTGTGTGTGTGTGCACATGGGTGCCACAATGGTCATGTGACGGTCAGATGACAACGTGCAGGAACAGGTTCTCTCCTTCCACTATATGGGTCCCAGGAATCAAATTCAGGCCATTGGCCTTAGGCATCAAGTGCCTTTACCTGCTGAGCCTATTACCAGTCCTTATTTATTCTGCCTGAAGGCATGAATAAATAAACAATCCATAGCCCATGTATGGAAGTCAGGGAACAACTCTTGGGAGTTTCTTTTCTTCGCTACCTTGTGAGGTCTGGGGGTCAAACTCAGGTCCTTGGGCCCATATGCAAGTGCTCTACCTACCGCGCCATCTTGCCAGGCTTCAGCCCTCATCTTTCTTACCGTAACCACTGCCTCCTCTTGCACATCGTTCCAGTGATGCCAGTGTACTCAATACACGACATGTCTAAGTTTTAGAAAACACACAAGAAAGACATCATGGCTCCTGGGGGCATTAACTATACACCAGTGAGCTTGCCCCAGTTTGGGAATGTAATGATTTGTTCTGTCCTGGGAGAGGTCAGCAGAAGAGAACAACAGTGTGCCGTGCTGTACAGAGAAGGCCACACAGCCACCCTGAGACACAAAGATGGAGGAGGAGCTGTTCTGCTGCCTCGTTGTCTGCCCTGGGCATGGCGGATGGGGTCAGTTAATGGACGGACTCCAAGGTTTCTGGGGCCGTGGGCCGGTACAAAAGGTTGTGCAGGGTCTCGGGGAGAAGCTGGCCTCCCATGTCGGTCTTCTGCCAGGCCTGGGCTTCTGGCACAGCCAACAGCACAGTCTGTCCCCAGAACCCTCCCCCTAAGGTCACATGAACACGTTAGAAACAAATAAAGGCACAGAGCCCTTCTTCAGCAGGTGACCTAGGACACTACACGCCCCAAAACTGCCACATCCTGAGGGCCTCATGGAGAGCGCCCAGCTTTTACTTCAGCCCCTGGCCTTAGCAGACCCCCACTCCCACCATCTCTCTGGGAATGAAGCCCAGGGAGGAAACAGACAATTTGAACTGCTAGGAGGAGGAGGAGTTGAAGCTGGAGCTACCCCAGGATCCTCTCAGAGACTCCTGGGGTAACGGAAAAATTAAAAATGCTGCAGGATCCCCAGTGGTGGCAGGCAGCAGGCCATGTGGCGGCAGGCAGTGGGCAAGGGGTCCCAAGAGCAGCCAATCCCAGGCAGAGGTGACTGCAGGTCCCTGAGTGGTGGCTGGTCCAGCTCAGGGAGACACACAGTGGTGGGCAAGAGACAGAGACATGGATAGGCCATGCAGAGATGCAGAACAAGGTTGGATATTTGTTAAGTGGGTTATGGAAGTATGGAAGGAAAGGGGAGAGAAGAGAGAGAGAGAGAGAGAGAGAGAGAGAGAGAGAGAGAGAGAGGAGAGAAGGGAGAGACGTAAGCTGCCTCTCAGGGAGGGAGATGGAAAAGAGAAAGAACTCAGGCTGGAAGCTGAAGATCAGCCTGCCTCAGGAGATAGGGAGAGAGTGGGTGTGGCTTGTCTCTTAAAGAGACAGAACAAATCATTATATTCCCATCTCTTTTTTATATAGTGACTGCTATGATGATCCCAGCAACCAGCAGGCTCAGGCAGAAGGAACCCAAGTTCAAGGCTGGCTTGGACTAGACTGGGGAGTACAAGGCCAGCTGGGGCAACTTCGTGAAACATGTCTCAAAATAAAATAAACCTGGGGATGTAGATGGGTGGTAGGGCAGTTGCTGAGCATGCTGAGCCCTGGGAGCCGTGCTCAGCACAGGCAGAAAGGCAGAAATAAGGTTCCCACTGGAGCTATCTGTTACCTCTGCCATGTCAGGGGTCCCGAGACCCCTGCTGTTCTGCTAACAGGTGACTGCCATCTAGCGCTTCGTGTGTCATGACTTCATTCTTACGAGACTTTAAACAGTTTTTCATATATACACATCTTAGAGGATGTGGTGGCACAGGCCTTTTATTCTAGCATCTGGAGACAGAGGTAGGAGAATCTCTATGAGTTCAAGGCCAGCCTGGTCTTCATAGCCAGTTCTAGGACATCTAAAGTTACATAGTGAAACCCTGTCTCAATAAACCCCACATGTTCCATATAATTGCTTTTACTTTTTAATGTTCTTTATAGAACTTTCCATATTAGGTTTCTATGTTAATGTTTATAGTAATATACATAAAATACACACACTTACACTAAACTCCTAATAGAGTAATGTGTAATAAAGCATTCATAGTACGTGTGGATTAAATTACATGTGACATAAAGACATCCCTCTAGATGTGGTGCAGACACAGACAATCTATTGAGAAAGGAAAGCAGCTGGGTAGGGTGTGGGGAAGCAGGCCTGAGGAGCTGATCATGTGCTCATTCCATGCAGAAGAGTTCAAAGGCCCGCAGCTGGTAATTCTCGTGGTAAGGGGCTACATAAAACCAGCCTGTGCCTGACCCCACACCGAGGCTTGGTATGTGGCTGGCACTTCCTGGTGAGATACCCTGTGAGCTTCTATAGACGAAGGTGCCTGTGCCAGGCTCTCCCCTGAGCTGAGCTATGGATGGACTAAACTGAGTTCAGGAAGGTCAGAGTGTACATTCCTGGCAGTTTTTCCTCCTCCTGTCCTTCCAGGAGAATCTTCTTCCCCCGAGGGGGCTGCCTTTCTCTCTGTAATGGCTGCTATGCTTTGGGCCTTTCCCTAAGGTACTCTTACCCTCCAGGAAATTGTGGAAAACCCAGAATTCATTCTTGGAGGAGCCACCAGGACTGACATCTGCCAAGGGGAACTGGGTAAGTAGAGAGGAGAGGGGACGACAGGGGATGACACTTCAGTGCCCCAGAGTGAGAGCAGCACAGGCCCCTTGGGATCAGGGCACAGGGCTGGGCAGAGCAAGGCTGCCACCCTGTCCCCTCCCTCCCTAGTCTTCCGCTTCCTTCCCCGAAGGGAGTCCAGTGGCCTCCCCACCCCTGCCACTCCTGCTTTTCTGGTATGTAGTGCTTGGGCTCTGGACCTGTCCAGAAGTTTCCAGAGAGTTGAGCCTCCCCTTAAAGCAGCACCTGATTCAGAGGCTCCCAGCCCTTCAGCTCCTCACGGTCACCTCATGGTTTCATAGCTCACTGACGCCTATACCGTGATCTTATGCACCTGCCAGATACACTCCCTAAGCTTGCACACTGTTGTTCCTATTCCCAGACACCTCCCAAGACTGCACATCAGGAAACTGAGGCTAACCAAGCAATATGTCCAAGGTCATGAATGACAGCTGGCAGCCAGATTGCAAAGCCATTGTCTACAGAAACTTCACTTCTTGCTATTACATCACAGTGGCTTTCGGGCTCACAGCGGGAAATCAGTCCAGTGCATCAAGAGTTAGGGCAAAACTTACCCTTGCCAGATATGTGAAAAACAAACACGTCATAGAATCTGCTAGAGAAGGAAGCATGGCTTGTGTAGATTGAGCTACTCATAGCCCAGGCTGTCACCGTGATCCTTGTGGTAAGAACACTGGAATCTCAATGTCTTCACTGAGTTTCTTCACTTAGAATCCCAAAGCCAGATGCTGAAACTGGTGACGTTAGACTAGATTGAGAAAGAAAGGAAGAAAGAAAGAAAGAAAGAAAGAAAGACAGAAAGAAAGAAAGAAAGAGAGAGAGAAAGAATATGGATGGATAAGGATATGTAGATGATAGATTGAAGACAGATAATAGACAATAGATAGATGATATATAGATAGACTATAAAAGATAGTCAATATATAACAAGTAGATAGATGATAAATGATAGATAACAGATGATAGATAACAGATATACAAGATTGATAATACAGATAGAAAGTAAACTGATAGATATACCATACAAAATTGATATATCATACATAAATAAATGTACAGATATGCTATATGATTGACAGATGATAGATGGTACAATTGATAGATGATGGATGGTCAATGGATGGATGGATAGAAGAATAGTGGATAGGTAAATGTTGTATGGGTAGATCAGTGATGAAGGACGGTAGCTGGATGGTGAATGGATGGATGATGGGTAGAGGTGAATGAGTGAGCGATGAGTAGATGATGTATAAATGATACATAGATGGATACATGGATGGAGAGAGCAGTCTAGGCTACATACGGGGTCCAGGTCAGCCTGGTATATAGAATGAAAAAAAGCAAAAAAGAAAAAAGAGAAGGAAAGAAGGAAGGAAGAAGGAAGAAAGGAAGGGAGAAAGAAAGGCTAAGGAGCCTCCCTGGAGCTGTTGCTGCTCAGAGCTGAACCAAGCCTGGTCTAGGAGAGGCAGTAGCCCAGGACTGCAGCAGACACCACTCGGTTGTTTCCAAGACCCCTTCCCCACCCTGACTCCAGAGCCACTGAGACACATCGTGCAGCTCTGGTCCCCTGGGACCTTATGAAGATGAGATGCGACCACTCAGCAAACGCTGCCCGAGCATCTAGTAGGCACACAGAGTACGACAGAAGAGCAGGCTGGACAGGGGGAGGGGACCGAGGGATTCGCTGTCACTCTGTCATCTTTAGAAAAGTGGAAATGTGTCTCCATACCCCTCGGGACTGACTCCTGAGAATCAGCAGCAGCAGAAAGTCTGATGCCTATGTGACCTTCACTCTGCAGGAGACTGCTGGCTCCTGGCGGCCATCGCCTCCCTAACCCTCAACCAGAAAGCACTGGCCAGGGTGGTTCCCCAGGACCAAGGCTTTGGCTCTGGCTATGCCGGGATATTTCACTTCCAGGTAAGGAAAGCCTGAGCCTTTGTGTTTGTTTCGGGGGTAGGAGGCCCAGGAGAAGGTGTGTGCAGCTTTGCACTGTTGACAGCTCTGGGAGCTGTGTGATAGTGTGCATGAGTCCTAGTGTGAACTGTGGGGATCTTCTGCGGGGATTTCTAGAGGCAGCAAGCATCAGGAAAGGAGGTGCACATAGTGTCCTCAGGGAAACATGGCTGCTCCTCTGGGGAGCCAGGGCATGTCTCATAAGCAGAGCGGCTCCCTTCACTGAGGAAGTGCAGTTGGGGAGCTGTTGGAGGCTTTCAAACAGAAAACTGAGAAACACAGTCACACAAGCCACGACCTTATGTGACAGCTGATGGTGAGGCTGTCTAGGTTCTTCTGCGATCTCTCTCCACCTAGGTAAACACACGTGTAATACACAAATGAGCACAATGTACAAACACGTTCATAGGTGTATAGACTCACATGTGTGTGTATACCTACCTGCATTCATAAACACACACATGCACTAACATGCCTGTGCCAAGACACACATGCTTCTATACATGCAGGCAATGCACGTTCTTGCATTATCATACCTGTGGACTCATACACAGTACACCCACATAGATGCGCTAGCTCACATATATGCACACTCACACATGTGCGCACAGGCGCGCGCGCGCGCACACACACACACATCTACACATTCTGTCCCACACACAATCGCGCGTGTGCTCACCCTCTGTCCTGGTGTCTTTCTGTCTGTGATAGAGCCCTTTGATGGAAGAGTAACCTAGAGGAGGACAGGGTTTATTCAGCTTATACTTTCAGGTCACGGTTCTTCACCGAGCGGAAGTCAGGGCAGGAACTCAAGCAGCCACCATGGAGCAATGGTTTGCTCACTAGCGCATGCTAGCGGTCTTATACAGGGTGGGACTGTCTGCTAAGGGCGGGGGGGGGGGCACAGGGAGCTGAGCTCTCCCGCATCACTTTTCAGTCAAGACAAGCTCTCAGACACGACCACAGGTCAACCCAGTCCGCGCAGTTCCTCAACTGCTATGCTGAGATGACTCCAAGCTGTGCCAGGCTGACAATTGATGCCATCTAGGACACCCACACAGTACACATTTAAGGGTATACACACATGGATTAACCCACAAGGGCATGCACATGAACACACACCTCGTGCATGCACATGAACACTCACAGACATGTTCACAAACATAAGTATGTATATGGGTACTCAAGCCCATAAAGGCTTATGTTCACGCATGCATACACCCAAACAGACTCTCAGGTGCATTACCCATATGACCCTCATTTCCACATGCATGGCACATAGGGAAACCAAGTCCATACATTCATGTTGGAGCTCTGTCTATGAACCAAGCAGGACTATGCGGGTTGGAAAATGTGGGATAATGAATGGCCAGGACAAGGCAGGAATATATACAGAGACTGGGCTGTGTGGGAACAGAGCTGAGCCCATACACCACCCTCTCCTGCCACCTAACCTGGTGCCCTATGGAGAAGATGTGTTAGCTCAGAGCACAGATGTGTCTACTGTGACGGATTCCTCACCCACTTCCATGGTGACACAGTTCTGAAATTGAATTTTATGATGAATGAAAGCCCAGTATATGGCTGAGTGGACAAATCCAGGTAGCCTTGCTGTGACACCTGGGTTACCCTGCTATGACGCCCAGATGACTCTGCCACGACGTTCATGTGGTCCTGTGTGACACCAGATAAGATTCTCCTTGGAGCACAAGGGAAGTTTGCTCAGAAGGAGGACCCAAGGGGTGAGCATTTACCATGGGGACCACACCTTGGGACTCACCCTTGTCTCCTCATCTTGCCCTGGTGCCAGTTCTGGCAGCACAGCGAGTGGCTGGATGTCGTGATCGATGACCGCCTGCCCACCTTCAGGGACCGCCTGGTCTTCCTCCATTCCGCTGACCACAATGAGTTCTGGAGCGCACTGCTGGAGAAAGCCTACGCCAAGTGAGTGGGACTCCTGCCTCCTGCTCCCAGAGGCCCAGGCTCATCTGCTCACAAAAATGTTTGGTGGAAAAACTGGTGTGGTTAGTAGGGAAGAGTGCTCACATCTCCTAGGACACAGGCAGACAAGCCTGATGCAGCGGTCCACAGTGAACAATTGAGAAAAGCCAGGGGGGCTGGAGAGATGGCTCAGTGATTAAGAGCATTGCCTGCTCTTCCAAAGGTCCTGAGTTCAATTCCCGGCAACCACATGGTGGCTCACAACCATCTGGAATGAGGTCTGGTGCCCTCTTCTGGCCTGCAGACATACACACAGACAGAATATTGTATACATAATAATTAAATAAATATTTAAAAAACAAACAAAAAAAAAAGAGAAAAGCCGGAAGCTAGCCGTTGGAGGGCAAGGTTACCCACCGGTGTGTAACCTTGCATATGTGGACGGAGGGAGCTGGAGCACAGGGTCGATGCTCGCATTAGAAGCAGTGGTGAGAAGTGCGTGTGTATAAACACGCAAATACAAAATGCTAGGTTGGCCGTGAATGGCTGTAACCCCAGTGCTGTAGGGAACAGGGGCAGGAAGGTTTCTGGAGTTTGCTGGCCATTGTCCTAGCCCCAGACTCAGTGAAAGACCCTGTAAGGGATCAAGGAGGAGAGTGATAGACATGACATTCACAACCCTCCCCTGGCATCTGTGTGTGCACACAGGCATATGCATCAATACACAAATGTGCATATACACAACAGCTGCTTACATACATACACACACACACACACACACACACACACATTTCAAGAAGAAGCTGGGCATGGTGATGAATGTCTTTAACCCCAGCTTTAGGAAAACTGAGGTAGGAGGATCAACATAAGTTTGAGCCCAACCTGGCCTGCATAGCAAGTTTCAGGCTAGCCAGGATATATAGCAATATTGTGTCTTAATTTGTTTTTTCAATTAGAAGCTGAATGTGGTACCTTACTCCTACAGTATTAGAACTGGGGAATCTGAGACAGAAGGATTGCTATGAGTTTGAGGCCCACTTAGTCTATGGAATCAGGGCCTGTCTCAACAAAGAACAATGAGAAACAATCCCCGTTGTGGAATATTTGTTTGACTATATAACAATGTGCTGCAGTTTTCTAACTGTGCAAAGATGTGTTGCTGTTTTATCTTGCCTGCCTAAAGGCACCTGATTAATCTAATAAAAAATTGAATGATCAATACAGAGGGAGGAGATATAGGTAGAACTTCCAGGCTGGGCAAGTAAGTAGAAGGAGGAATTTAGGCTTGGGGAAGAAAGAAAAGAAATGCCAGGGAGATGCCAGGGAGACTCCAGGGGCCAGCCAGACACAGAGGAAACAGGAAAGTGGGAATACAGAATAAAAGAAAGGTTAAAAAACAAATAAAACAAACAAACAAACAAACAAAAAACCTCGAGGCAAAACATAGATGAATAGAAACAGGATAAATTAAATTAAAAGAGCTAGTGGGACAAGCCTAAGCTAAGATCGAGCATTCATAATTAATACATCTCTCTGTCTTTATTGGGGAGCTGGTTGGCAGTCCAAAGAAAATTCCAGCTATGAATCTCAGCACTTAGGAGGCTGAGGCAGGAGAACAAACAAGAAAGCATGCAGTTTAAACACACAAACCATGTTCAGCAGGAAGACTGTGAGAGAGCTCTACAGACTCCTCCATTGCCAGCCTCGGTTGCTCAGCTGGCTGGTGCCCAGGACTTGCCCCACTACCAACCACTGCCTTTCCTCATAGAGTCTGGCTTGCGCTCTGCAAACTGAACAAACCGTCTCCCTGTCCCTCCACCCCCTCAAACAATCCACTCTTCCATCGTCATAGGCTTAACGGGAGTTATGAGGCCCTGAAGGGGGGCAGCACCATGGAGGCCATGGAAGACTTCACTGGGGGTGTGGCCGAGACCTTCCAAATGCGAGAAGCACCGGAGGACTTCTATGAGATTCTGGAGAAGGCCTTGAAGCGTTGTTCCCTGCTGGGCTGCTCCATAGATGTAAGTGGCTGGCCGGCCATCTAAGCACCAACAGACAGAAGTAGCAACCCAGAAGGCACTTGAGTATGGTCATCTTTAATTACTACACAAGGTGGTAGAACTTGCCTGGCTTGCAGGCAGCCCTGGGACCCGTCCCCAACACTATATAAGAGACACTGGGGAGACACAGCACTCAGGAGAGGTGGCAGGAGGGTCAGAAGTTCAAAGTCATCTTCCACTCCATAACCGGAGGACAGGCTGGGATACGCCAGATTGTCTCAAACAAACAAGCAAATGCAAGCTTTTATTTAATGCATGTTGGGTTGCAAAAGGCAAATATCCCTGCAGCCAAGTGAGGCACCCGTGAGGTCTGGAAGCGCGGGGTCTGTGTCTCCTGTCAAACCCAGGGCTGCTTCCCCAGCAGCACAGCAGCCAGGGCGCTGGCTGTGCTCAACGCCAGAGGTGTCACGCGGCTGCCCATCAACGCTGACGTCATCCCACCCAAGGGACCCTCCGGCGTGCTTTTCTGAAACGTGTTTCTTTTACTTTCTATGCCATGCAAGAGAAGCCACCAGATAGAAAGCCAACAGCATTTGGCTTTCCAAATGCTATGCAGTAGGATACATACATATTCCTAATTCCGCTATGCAGTAGGATACATACGTAGGTATAATTTCTACCCTCTGCTTTTGAAAGCTACTCAAGTTCACCTTTCTTTTTGGATTAACTATAAAAATCTGGTTTTTTTTTATAAACGCTTCTCCTGAAGATTCATGTTTTGTGACCAAATCACGTTTCCAGGGTATGCCTCTCCTCTGTGTCACTGTGGGTGCCGTCTACCCATCTATAACCAGGGTGGCTAGTTTCTGTTTGGAGATAGAAAAGCAAACTCATTTCAATCTATGGGGTCGTCATCCCCCCCCGACACCCTTGGAAGAGATTGGTATTGCTGTCTATCACTGATGAACCTATTAGGGCATCCTGCACCCCCAACTTCTAAGACTTGCATACATGGTTGCCCTAGCGGAAGTGAGGACTGGGATGTGTGAGCTGGGCATAGGGCTGGGGCTAGGGCTGATCCGGGGAGTCCGGGTCAGAGGATGGGTATGACCCTTGTTCTTCCTTTGTTCTAGATCCTGGATGCCTCTGAATCTGAAGCCCGCACACCTTTTGGTCTCATTAAGGGCCACGCCTACACTGTGACTGGGCTGGACCAGGTAGGGGTGGGGCCCACTTTAGGAGACTGAGGTCGGGAAACAGGACAACACCGGTCTTCAGATTTGCTGTGAGCAGAGAACAGACTACCTAACACAGGTGGGCTGGGGTGAAACACAGCAGGCAGGAACCAGAGAGCAGGCAGGTGATCTCACTCCAAACTAGCCGTTTGGGAATTGCAGTTGGTCTGAGCTTATGGTTCTTTGGTTGGTTGGTTGGTGGCTTGATTGGTTTTTGGAGACAGGGTTTCTTTGTGTAGCCCTGGCTGTCCTAGAACTCGCTCTGTAGACCAGACTGGCCTCAAACTCTCAGAGATCCACTTGCTTCTGCATTCTGTCCACAGACAAGGTGCTTGCTCATTTCTAAATGTGAGATTTCTGACAAGAGTTGGCTCGTATGATTACAGAACCATGAGCTCCTGAATTTTGAGGCTTGAATTGTTTCCTTTTTTCTTGTCTGAGACAGAATCTTACATATTTTAGGCTGGCCTTGGACTTGTTATATTGTCAAAGATGGTCTTGAAGTTTTGGTTCTCGGGCTTCTACCACCCAAGTGCCTCAAATGGATGGGCCATCTGGGATAGCGTTGCACATCTGGGGTAGCGTTGTACATCTGTAGCCCCGGCATCCTGTTACTCCAGCAATGGGAGGCTGATGCCAGCCTGTGTTACACAGCAAGCTCGAGATGAGCCTGGGTGCTTAGTGAGACTCTGTCTCAAAAGAAAATGAATTTCTCACCAGGCCTGGTGGCTTATAATCCCAGTACTTAGGAAGCTGGGATGGGAGTGTGGGAAATCGAAGGCCAGGATATAGAGAAACCTGTCTCAGAAAAGCTGAGTGGGCCTGAAAGAAGATGTGTTTGGGCAACACATCTCCATTGTGTTTTACCCACGAGCCTGAATAATGTCGCCATACATAGAAACGGACCCGGGTCTCCCGGATGACTAAAGCCAATGTCAGGCTCATCACACTGTTTCCTTGATGCTTTTTCCTTTGAGGTAAACTTCCAAGGCCGGAGAATCAAGCTCATCAGAGTTCGAAACCCTTGGGGCCAGGTGGAGTGGACCGGGCCCTGGAGCGACAGGTGAGAGGCTCCGTTCCTTCTTCGTGGCCAGCTCCATGTGTCTGGAGACCTGTGCAGAACTCCCTGATTCTTCCCTTCAGGCCTCACTTAGGATACCTATGTCAAACTTGATCCTGTATAAACAACTCTCAGGATAGGTCTTTCACCGCCACGCAGTCACATTTGCGGATAGTTACTGCCACTGGGGTATCAAGAAGGACTTTGACTCCAGTTACTGGAATCCATGTATACATGTGTGCGTGGGTGAGTGTGCATGAGGCTGGGAATCTCTGAAACACTGCCAAGAAGGTCACTCTACGGCTCTTTCTGTTAGCCATTGATCTCTGGCGAAAGCCAACAGAGAAATAGAAGAAGAACAGGAAACTGGCCCATTACTAGACTCTTTCCAGGCTGTCCCCACCAGTCCTAGGGACAGTGATCAGGTGACTGGGAATTGAGAAGACACAGCCTCTCCACAGCTGTGCAAGACTCTGGTGCTGCTGGTCCACATTTGCCCTTCTCAGATGTCAAGGAGACTGGCTAGGAAGGATTTGGACCGGGACTGCAAAGGAAGGGCAGATGGGCCTCCCTCTGCCGGTGGAAATGGGGAGAACGGAGACAGAGTGAGGCCTGAATAACAAGACTGACATTGAAACTAGAATTAACATGAGTTGCAGAATCAATCTATAAAAGGAAGCTGCCATTTTCCCCTTCTGAAACTCTGGCTGAAGGAGAAACGGAGGCTGCAGTTGGAAAAGGACAGAGGCTGTCTGCCCACAGAGCAGGTGGCGTGACCATTCTAGTCCCTTGGGGTCCTATGCTGCCACGTCAAAGGCCTTGCTCAGCTGCCCATCGTTGAATGCGTCCCACTTTGAAGAAGATGACTCAGCGAGTCAACAGAGACCCTTAGTTCTCTCTTCTGTCCTGTCGGGGCCCTCCCTGGATGCCATGAGCCTGCCTAGCCCTGCCACACAGTCACCAAACCACAGCAGAAGTGACGAGATTTAAATGACAGCCACTCCCTTCACCTGAGATCTCACCATCCAGAGTATCAATTAAATATGGTCAACTGAGGTCTGAAAACACAGTATCATACGGAAAATTCTAGATATAAATATTGACCACCACTGTGTTGTGGTCTATTGCAGTGTGTGTTCAAGTAACCTTATTCTACTTGATGACAGCCCCAAGTGTACAAGTAGTGACATTGGCCACTTAGACAGGCCAGAGGAATCAGAAAATTCAACCTTCGTGTGAAAATATAAAAGTGCTTACCTTAATTAGGAAAGAAAAACAGTATATGTTGGGATTTCTAAGATCTACAGGATAATTAGAGCAATAGATGATAGATAAATGATAGATAGATAGATAGATAGATAGATAGATAGATAGATAGATAGATAGATAGATAGATAATAGTTTATGTTTGATGGATAGGTGGTGAATGGATTGATGGGTAGATGATGGATGAGTGGATGAAGGATAAATTGTTGGGTTAGATAATGATAGAATGATAGATGAATGAATGCACTGATGATGGATAATGGACAAAGATATTAATGTATGGATGCATAGATGATTGATGGATGTATAGATGATGGACATATTGGTACATGATGGGTTAAAATGAGTGTACGGATGACTGATGGATTGTGTGTGGATGAATGGATAGCTAGATGACGTACGGATTGGCAGATAGAGAGATGACGGACTGCTGGATGTGGAAGGTAATAAGTGGATGGGTAGATAATTGATGGCTGGATAGACAGATGGAGGTTGAAGAATGAGTGTACAGGTGATGGATGGATAGAGCAAAGGAAGATGGGTAGGTAGATGGGTAGGTGGACGGGTCCATGATGGATGGGTGGGTGATGTGTGAATGAATGGATGGAAAGATGATAACTAAATACTATAGGTGGATCCCTTGGGGATCCCAGAACCTACCCAGGCAAGGCTAGGGAGCCTTCTGGGTTAGAAGACAATGAGGGAGTCCAACACACACAGCACTGAGACCGGAATGCCAAGCTTGAGCAAGGGTGTCCGCGTTTCTCCTTGGCAGCTCTTCTGAGAGTGAGTTCTAGGTCTACTTGAGCCTTCCAGTTGGGGCCTGAGGTTGGACTCAGCCACAGAAGACCCTTCCTGAGTTCCTGGTAGCATAAAGGAGGCACTTGGTATTTCAAATGGCCCCCACAGGAGTTAGTAGCACTTTCCGCTGACAGTTTATAGACAAGGAGGCTTTGGCTTGTTCCAGGCCACAGGCAGGCTGAGTTAGTGGCATGCACGAACCGTGACCTCCAACAGGGCTACTGTGTCAGTTCCTTGTGACTGGCCCACAATGACCTATGAAAGGACTGTTTACCAACAACACCTTCTAACCATTGTCACGCTGGAGCCAGCGGTGAGCTGGCCTCATGTCCCTGGGCCCAGTGAGCCGCACTAAGCAGGAGATGATCCCTACATTATGCATGTCTGGTTTGGTGTGACTCCAGGGTGGTGGCCCTGAACCCAGGCTGACCTGTGGCTCTGATCTTTCAGCTCCCTCGAGTGGCGCTCTGTGGACCTGGAGGAGCAGAAGCGCCTGGGTCACTCTGCTCTTGATGATGGGGAGTTTTGGTAATGGCTTCCTTTCCATTTTTGTGTGCAATCAGGGTCATGTATCCAACAACCGCCCCTCTTTCTTCCTTTCCTTCCTCGTCCCCTTCCCTCTTCCCTCTGTCTTTCTCCCTGTCTCCATCCTTCTGGGAGGGACCCCAGGAGTGTCCCCCCTTCCAGGAAGAGAGTTAGGTGGTTGACTGTACAGACAGCTGCTGCCATTGCCATGAGGCCCGATAACGTGTCCTCGCCTCTGTCTCAGGATGGCATTCGAGGACTTCCAGGCCCATTTTGACAAAGTGGAGATCTGCAACCTCACACCTGATGCCTTGGAAGACAATGCCCTCCACAAATGGGAGGTGACCGTCCACCAAGGAAGCTGGGTTCGTGGCTCCACAGCTGGTGGCTGCCGCAACTTCCTGGGTAGGTGGCCTCTCCGTCATTCCGTCTCCTGTTCCCATATCCAGTCTATCTGGGGACATGGAAGGGGCATGCTGTAGAGTGGGACAGCTCAGAGGCTGACAGCCGAGTCTTAGGCAGGAAGCTGGCCAGAGACACCCAGGGAAATGCCCTGTTGTGAGGTTCAGGGGACACAGCCACAAGTCACACCAGGTTAGTGGGGGGAAAGGATCTACTGCCCCACAGAGAAGTGGGGGCAGGCATCAGAGCCTTAAAGGGCTGTGTGGGTAATGGTTGAGGAGGTGGAGGAAGCAGAAGAGTCTGGGTACTGCTGAGGGTAAAGAAAGTAGGGCAAGAGGGCCAACGGAAACAGAGAGGAAAGAGACCACCTCTCCAGGACTGGAAGCAAGCAGCGGGGGTGCAGTAGAGAGTGTATGTGTCCTTCTGAGTGTGGGTCTTGTCATTTTGGTCTTTGTGTTAGTGTTATGAGTGCTCACATGTATGAGCCCAGGAGTTGGGTTTTTATTTTGATTTTGTAATTTTTTTTTCTGTGTGCTCATGTGAGTTGAGAGACAAAAGACAACCTTGACTGTGACCCCTCAAAGTCACCGCCTTGTTTTTAAGGCAGAGTCTCTCACTGGCCAGAAGCTCATCAAGGAGACTAGGCTGGCTGGTCAGTGAGCGCCAGGAATCTGCCTGGTTCCACATCCCCAGCTCTAACTGTGTGCGCTATACCCACCTTGTGTTTTCACTTATCACATTTATTTAGTGTGTGTATACATACACGTGTGCATGTGTGTGCAAACATGCATATGCTTTCCATGGTGCACCAGTGGAGGCTGGGGGACAGCTTCTGGGAGTGGGCCTTCTCCTTCTGTCTTGTGGGTTTTAGGTCATCAGCTTTGACAGAAAATGCCTTTATCCACTGAGCCGTCCTGCTGAACATTTTGTTTACTGTTTATTTTGTTTTCATTTTTTGGTGGTTCTGGGAAATCGTACTCACATGCCCACACAGCAAGCATCTTGTCATCTGAGCTATGATTTTCCATTTTTAAGGGAGGGATAGTAATCCACTCCCTTTCAAATGCAGACACCTTCTGGACCAACCCACAGATAAAGCTGTCCCTGACCGAGAGGGATGAGGGCCGGGAGGGCTGCACTTTCTTAGCTGCCTTGATGCAGAAAGACCGCAGGAAGCTCAAGAGGTTTGGTGCCAACATGCTGACCATCGGCTACGCCATTTACCAGGTAGGGACCAGCTGCTCTCAGTGTCCCTGCGAGGACTGTGAGTTCCCTGTTGCTTCTGAACTCTGGGCCACAATAAACAGCCAGTTCTGCAGCCGAGTTGAGTATGGAGACCAGAGTCATGTCTCCCTGATGACCTCTGCTTTCCTTTGCAGTGCCCAGACACAGACCAGGACCAGGATGGACACCTGAGTAGGGACTTTTTCAGGTACCACGCCTCCCTGGCCCGAAGCAAGACATTCATCAACTTAAGAGAAGTGTCGGGTCGCTTCCAGCTGCCCCCGGGAGACTATGTCCTCATCCCCAGCACCTTTGAGCCACACCAGGAGGCTGACTTCTGCCTGAGAATCTTCTCTGAGAAGAGAGCAGTTACTCGGTGAGGAGTGGGAGCTGCAGAGCCCACAACTCTTGATGCACTCCCTGTGAGTGGGGGAGCCAAGGCAGCAGGAGCCTGAAGCAGTTCACATCGCCTGTGCAGTCAAGAAACAAGAGAGATGAATGCCGCTGCTCAGGAGGCTTTGTCCTTTCTGTGCAATTCAGGACCCAAGCCCAGAGGAATAGTGCTGAGCAGGCCAAGCGGCTGGTCTCTGACAATCCCCGTCTCCTCTGGAGGCAGAGCTTATGATTTTTAGAGGAGCCCTGTTCTGAAGATCACCCCAAGAGCCCTTTTGGGGTGCATCTGAAAAGCTGGTGCTGTCATAGTCTCTAGGTTTCATGTGCTCAGGATGGCAGGCTGCCCTTGGGATCATGTCAGTCTCCTCTCCGGCACTCTGGGCGGGGTTGAAAGGCTGGGGATGGGGTCTTGGTGCAGGGAGGGGTTGCCAACCCCATGAGACACAAGTAACACTGAACAAGAGGGCTCTGACAGGCCAGAACCCTTCCATAGCTCTGGTCCCATGAGATGCATGCCCGCAACTAAGATGCTGTGCTTTCTGCCACTGCAGGGACCTGGATGAGAACGTAGACATTGATCTTCCTGAGGTGAGTCCTCCGGTGTGGCTGGGGAGGGAGGAGTTCAGCTGAAGGTTCTAGAACTCTTCTTTGAAACCACAGTAGCTGGCTGCCTGCAGCGAGGTAAGAGAGGTAAGCGCCCTGACTGATTCTAACTCAGAGGTCAGGGCTTTTGTTTCTCATCCCTCAGAACCTGTAGGACTAGGCAGGGGCCAGGCAGGTGCTTGGGATAAAGTCCTCTCAGGTACCATCTTTCTTTGAGCTTCCCCTTCTCCTGAGAGGCCTCTGCTAATTGTTAAAGAAGTGAAGTGACTTCAAATTTACTTTATTTAAGAAGATAGCTGAGATGGGGCGCACTTGTGATTCCAGCACTTATGAGATGGGGGCGAGAGGCTCAGGACTTCAAGGCCAGTCTTGGCTACTGGGTAAAGTTAAGACCTGCCTGGGATATATAAGGCTCCACCTCAAAACATACACACAAAAAAAGAAAGATAAAGAAGGAAGGAAGGAAGGAAAGAAGGAAGGAAAGAAAAAGAAGGAGGGGGAGGGAAGAATAGAAGGAAGAGGGAGGGAGGATAGAAAGAAGGAAGATCAGATGGAGGGAGGGAGGGAGGGAGGGAGGGAGGGAGAGAAGGAGAGGGGAAGAAGAGAAGAAAAGAAAAGAAAAGAAAAGAAAGAAAAGAAAAGAAAAATGAGGTCGGTTGAGTTGGAGAACACAGGACTCACTGTGGGGGCTGTGAGATCTCTGAACTATGCTTAAGACCTTTCTGTCCATGTGCACATGTCTGTGTCATATATGTGTGTCATAAAAGTAGAAGGGGGGCTAACCAAAAGGAGGAAGGGATCTAGCAGGGAGAGCAGGGGAGGCTAATGGAGGAATTAATAAGGTCAAAGTACATAATATACTTGAATCAACATGTCATTGTGAAATCCAAAGCTGCATAATAAATATTGGCTATGTGAGGGGTGAGGGAAGACTCCAAAGTGTTCTGAAACGGTCCGCATATCCACAGGCTGCAGAACCTGCTTTGGGGAAAGCCTGCTGCTCTGTGCTGCCCCCTAGGACTGCAGTTTATTTATTTATTATTTTCTAAACATACATGGGCAGCCAGTATATGGCGGTTCTGTTGAACTTGTCCGTATGGGTTTCATGATCTAAGTTGATGAGGACAACTGACCAGGTCTCTTCCTCAAGAGGACACCAGATCTCATTACAGATGGCTGTGAGCCATCATGTGGTTGCTGGGACTTGAACTCAGGACCTTTGGGCCAAAATCTACAGCAGAGCAAAACACCTAAACTGCACTGAGCCATCTGCCTGCTCTGGGTGCTGGTGACAGACTTGGAAGGTGACTATCAAGAGAGATATTAGATCTGTCCAGACACCCTTAGCCTTCTCATTCATGTTAAGGGAGACTTAGGGAGTACAGATCTCCCACTCTGGACAACTGCAGTGAGTTCACTCAAGCTAAGCTTCATGTTCTTGATGAAACCAAGTTGTTCATCTAGCTTTGAGAGATCAGGAGATGCCGGATGAACCCGCAGGGCAGCTCTGGCCACGTGACTGAAAAGGCCCTCTTCTCTAGCCCCATGTGAAACTCTCTGGAGCAGCTTGATGCTGGCCAGCATGTTCTGTGCTGGGCACTTCCCGTTCTTTCCTTTTGTTGTGAGGGGATTGAACTAAGGACCTCCCACGTGCTAGGGAAGAGCTCCGCTGGCTTTTCCTTCAGGGCCAGCCTAGCGTCCAGTGTGGGGCTCCTCTTTTCTGCTATTAGTGTGGGAAAGCACGTGTCTGGCTTCTCTTCTGTGAGTTCCTCTCTGACCTTTACACAACCTCACTTGGCTCTTGCAGCCCCCAAAGCCAACTCCACGGGAGGAGGAAACAGAGGAGGAGCGGCAGTTCCGGGCCCTGTTCCAGCGAATTGCTGGTGAGGTAGGATACAACCGTCTTGGTCCCCTCTACACTCTGACCCTGGCTAAGGGCCTGCTCTGGGTTCCCAGCAGAGGACTGTGATCATGAGCTTGTCAACAGCATTTCCCCGAGCCCTTCTGGGCTTGTTACAAAATAAAGCCAGCTCGGTCCCTGGGGTTGCTGACAGTGTCAATAAATCACCTCTGTTGACCAGCGATAGGTTAGGGATGGGAAGAAGGTTAGGGTTAGGGCTAGGGCCCATTGCTTGTCCTTGGTCTTCTGCCTCATTCTCATCTCTGCTCAGCTTCCTTTTGGGGAGCCCTAGCAGTTCTTAGGAATGAGATGAAACCTTACCTAGCTCCGGGCCTCATGCCGCTGCTGGTAACTGCCTCCTTAGAGACCATAATAGGAAAAGCCTGACGGACGACGGATTAGCTCCTCAGACACTAGTGACTGTATTACCTTGCTCCTTTCTCCTGCCTGGGGCTCCTGGATTGAAAGGGCCAGCCTGGGGGCATGATCTTACACTCAGAGGACCATATCAGCTGGTTGCTTCTCAGATACTTAGAAAGTGGGGCAGGGGACTCGGGTGGAGAAACGGGGCCATATGCAGCCACCCCTCTCCAGATCCAGGCACGATAGGGGTGAGGGGGGCAAATGATCTCCAGAGGATTTTAGAGGTGATGGGCTGGTCCCACCCACATCACCATAGCTGTGAGTCCTTGAGCAGGTGCATGTGGCAGGGACCGAAGTCCCCGAGGGAACGGTGCCTGCAGCATTTGGATGGAAGTGGGGAACCAGTGCAGGAACATTCACTCAGCCTTAATTCGCAACAACCAATAAAAGCCCCTTGAGAGTGAAGTTCCACTGCTCAGGTCCTGTCCTGCTCCACATGCAACTGGGAGGCTGGGTGTGTGGCCCCATGCCTGTTTCCCCTGGCCGGAGGAGCCGTGTTCTGCAATATACTTTCTTACCAGTGCTGAACACCCCAAAGACCCACTCACCGGGCCAGGAAGCTTCAGTGGCAGAGCCGACTGGCATATGTTAAAATGATGTCAACAGTGACTATATACACTTGGGTTAGTTCAGCACCTGAGCGTCTTGAGGAGCTACCAGACCTCCAAGGGCATAAAAACCACATAGGTAGCTGGATGTGGTGACTTGTGCCTGTCATGTAAGCACAAGAGAAGCTGAATAGGAAGATTTCCAGGCTAGACGGGCTACCTTGTCTCAAAAAAACTAAACAGGATCTGGTAAGATAGTTCAGCAAGTATAAGTACTTGCCATTAAAGCCTGTTGATCAGCATTGGATCCCTAGATCCCAGGTAAAGGTGGCAGGAGAGAGCCAGCCCTCCATACATGTGCAGCTATCTCTCTCTCTCTGTCTCTCTCTGTCTCTCTCTGTCTCTCTCTGTCTCTGTCTCTCTTTCTCTCATGTGTGCGTGTGTGTGTGCACACGTGCACACACACACACACACACACACACACACACACTACAACACAATCTACTTTGAAGTGTCTGGACCACCTAGAACTGCAGGCTTCCTTCTGTGTCTCCGGTAACACCAGCTTCTGTTTTGTAGATGGTGGAGGTAGTTGCTCTCTTCAACTGACAATTCCAAAATTGACCCCCTAGAGATTTTATATTAACCAGTGATCTGTGTCCTAGGTCTCCTGCCTTGACTAGCAGGTGAGACTCCCATACATGAAGTGTTTCCAGTTCTCTGTGTACTCCTGTGAGAAGGTACAAGGACCTTCTCGGGGAACCTTGCATCCTCTGGGGAATGAGCAGCATGCCTTTCCCTTCCCTGAGTTTCTCCAGGCTGCTGTCTCTCCCGGGGCGGATGGCCCTCCCCTGAGAAAGCACTAGGCTGCAGCTACCTTGGAGGTGAACTCAGCTCCCAGCAGTGTCCTCAGGGCCTTTCCAAGGAGCCAGGTCCAATTTAGGATTGATAAGGATCATGAAGAACAATTGTCTCTACTCCACAGGACATGGAGGTGTCTGCTGAGGAGCTTGAGTATGTTTTAAATGCTGTTCTGCAAAAGAGTAAGTGTCATTCCCACAGGGGACAGGGGCTCTCTGGAGAGGAAGAATGGCCTCACTAGCTGGGCTCACCCCGGCCCTGCTCCTTAGAGCCTCAGATCTGCTCGCAGTGGCTGGCCTGTATGCAGACTGTAGAAACTGTTCTCTTTGCTGATTTCCCAACTGCAGAAGTGATGCAGGCATGGTAGAGTGTTCTGCAGCCTTTCTACGGAAAAGTTAGTGGTAAAGATAAAATCCATCGCACATCTTGACCCCAAGTAACCACTGTCACTGTGTGTGTGCACTGTGAATGTGTGTGCATTTGTGTCTGTGTGCCTTGTCTGTGCTGGGCATGTGTGCATGTGTGTTATCTGTGTTGTATGTCCACTTGTGTGTATATGTATGTGTGTATATGTGTCTATGTTTGCACATGTGTGTAAGCAGTCTATTCCAGGACATTTTTGCCACAGCAGTCACTTCCTATTCCATCCTCCCCCAGCTCTGGTAAACTCTCAGCTATCTTCTGTCTTAGACCTGACATTCTGGGCATTTCATACAAAAGAATCATGCAATTTGTGGTTGTTACTAGATTCTTACACATGGAATACTGGTGCGTGTGTGTGTATGTGTCGGTGTGTCTGTGTACGTGTGTGTGTGTCTGTGTATGCGTGTGTGTGGTGTGTTCACATGTACAGATGTGCAGAGCCAGAGAACAACCTCAGATATGGCTCCTCCTGTCTTGTTTGTTTGGACAGAGTCTGTCATTGCCCTGGGCTCACCAAGTAAACTAGTCTGGCCAGCCAGGGAACCCCCAGTATGCCACCTCCCCAGTGCTGGGATTACAGATTCATGCCAGTGCTTCTGATTTTTTTTGTTTTTTGTGTGGGTTCTGGAGAATTGAACTTAGAACTTCATGCTTATAAGGCAATAACTCCACTGCCTGAACACTCTCCCTAGCCCTTGTTTTTATTTTTTGGGACAGGGTCTGGCTAAATGCCTAGACTGGCCTCAAATTTGCATTCCTCCAGCCCAGGATCTTGAATGCTGGGATTAAAGACACCTTGTATACCCAACTACCTCTACCAGCTGTGTATGAATATCAAATTTCTTCAGCACTTTTGGGGATTTATTTTTTGTTTATTTGATTGTTTTTGTTTAAAACCAGATCTCTCTTGGGCCGTGACTGACCTGGAACTTGCTGTGATTCCCCTGCCTCTGCCTCCCTAGTGTGGGGATTATAGGCATACAATACCGCATTCAGCTCCTCTGCTATTTTAAATCCTGCCCTTTGAAGGTGTGTGAGCTGGTCATTAAAGAACCCTTGGGGAACAGCGGGCTATTGTGTGGTTGCCCTTAACTCACGTTACTGTTCCTCGCTAGCCATTTTTATAACTTCTAAATACCCTTTGCAGTTATAGACAGGATGCTGATTGGGCTGGAGGGATGGCCCAGTGGTTAGGAGCTGTCTTTGCAGAGGACCAAAGCTGGGTTTCCAGCACGAGAGTTAGGCTGCTCATAATCTCTTGTAACTCGAACTCCGGGGCACCTCATGCCCTCTTCTGGCCTCCACAGGCACCGGTGCGTACACATGCGCAGACAAACCCACATACACACATCTTTAATAAACAGGCAGATGGTAAAAATCTTAGGATCCCTCGTGCTAAAGTATATGCGTAAGAACAGTCCCATCTTTAAGGCTTTCTGCACAGATTGCCAGCCTTTCTTCCAGAAGTCCAGTTCCTGCTCTCAGCATCCTTAGACAGTGTTCACATGATGGTCCCAGAGAGCCTCATCTAAATACACCATGGACTCTCAGAAGAATAGGGGATAAATTTGTCTTGTCAGGGTCATTGATTGCATAGCTTCCCATGTGATTACAGAAACAGCCCTCAAGTTCAAGAAGCTGAGCCTGCTGTCCTGCAGAAATATCATCTCTCTGATGGACGTATCCTTTCCATGGACAGATACCCTTGAGCAGGGGTGTCCTAGGTGATCACTCTCCTGGGATCCCCCTGAGCAGGGGTGTCCTAGGTGCTCACTGTCCTGCGGCAGGCACCGCAGCTCTAGAAATAGAGGGCTCTTCCAACCTAACTAGGGTTTGGTCAAAATCAAAAGGGTCAGCACCACGCAGTGGAAAGAAGGTTTCTGAGGGGATCTGGGGTCTCCCCCAAGGGGATAATGGGCCTGCTTTCCTGTATTATAAATAGTCGGGTGATCCCCATCTTATCTGCCATTCCCGCTCTTCAGAGCTTCCTGTATCCATCACTAAGTCACTCCCCCAGAGCCCCAACTCTGTTACCATATAACCCTGGCCTCCTCCTGTGAGCCCAGAGCCAGGCTACCATGAGGATCCTAAGTTGAAGGACCCTTAACCCACGTGGCCAGACCAGTGGCAATGGGAAGCTAGAGTTTGAAGAGTTCCGGGTGTTTTGGGACAAGCTGAAGCACTGGATGGTATGTGGTCTGGTCCAGATCCCCAGCAGATCCCCTAGGCTACAGGTTGAGCAGTGTTGGGAGGGCATCCTGTTCTTGGCAGAGGTGCAAGGGTGCTTCTGCTCGAAAGAAAAGGAGGCTGAGAATAGAGCCTGCCCTGTGAGACCTGCGTTGAAGACGAGAGGGCCCAAGTGGGTGGGGGTGGCACACACCTTTAATCCCAGCACTCAGGAGGCAGAGGTGGGCAGATCTCTCCAAGTTTGAGGCCAGCCTGGTCTACAAAATGAGTTCCAGGACAGCCAGGGCTACTCAGAGAAACCCTGTCTCCAAAAAATAAATAACTAAAAATAACGATAACAAAAAGGAGGAGGAAAGAAAGAAAAGTAAAAAGGGGTCCACAGGCTGGGGGGTCTGCTAAATTGATAATGTGTTTGCTTGGCATGCATGAAACCCTGGGTGTGATCCATAGCAAGAAGCTGGGCATTTTGCTGCACATCTATAATCCCAGCACTTAGGCAGCAGAGACACAAAGATCAGAAGTTTAAGTTCATCGTCTGCTACATAGAGATTTGGAGGCTAGCCTGGGCTAGATGAGACTCTGTCAAAGCAAAAGAGAAAGAAGGAAAGAAAGAAAGAAAGAAAGAAAGAAAGAAAGAAAGAAAGAAAGAAAGAAAGAAAGAAAGAGAGAGAGAGAAAGGGAGGAAGGACCGAAGGAAGAAAGAAAGAAAGGGAGGGAGAGAGGAGGGAGGAGGGGGAAGGTTCTGGTCCAACCTTGCCTAGAAGGCAGCTGTCATTCCGTGGCAGCTACCAGCTGTCACTGGTCCCTGGACTCTGACTTCTCAATGCTCCACTCCCTGGCCCAGAACCTGTTTCTCCGGTTCGATGTGGACAAGTCTGGCACCATGTCTTCCTATGAACTGCGGACCGCACTGAAGGCTGCAGGTAAAGAAACTGCAGTCAGAGGCGTGTTCTAGCTGGTTTTTCACCTGTTGTTTTAAGTGGGGAAAGAACCCGAGAGAGGATGGCTGGGGCAGTCAATTGGACATGTGACAGGAACAGGAAAGGGGGCTGGGTGGAATGGGGGAGGGGCAATGAGGAAAGGGGGAGGGGAGAAAACATGGGGAAAAGAATCAACAAGGAAAGAACAGGGCTGTCTGTGATTGGCCAGCCTTGCTGTGTGCTAAACAGGCATTTACAGCCGCAACACAGGGTGACCCCTCGGGTCCTCTGTGAAGAACAGAATGTGTCATACGCGAGAGAGTGCGACCCCATTTCCTGAGCAGAACAGACTGAGCAGGGAACTATGGGATTTCACCACGTCTTTGTCATCCTAAGTTGATATGGGGGAGAGCAGCCTATCTTGCTCCTCTGTGCCTATGGATGTAGACGCCAGGGTTTAGGAACGACAGGGCTGAGCATGGGGTGTGTGCCGCAGAGACCGTGCTCTGAGCCCGACCAGCCTCCACCTCTGGTGGAAGGGGGAGCATAAGTGAGAAGACCCCCGTGGACTTCGAAATGCTCCTATGCGCATGCGGACAGGCACACACCCGGAGTTACAGCAGGGAACGAATTCCACTCCCCGAAAACATGCGTTAAGAAGCAGAGCAATGAAGTCAGACCCAGATGGAATTCCAACTCATCCAGACTATCTGATGAATGAGAAAAACGAAGGCCAGAGAAGGGGAGCCATGTCCTGTGGTCGCGAGGGCATCTCCAGGGCCGCGCTGGCCTCCAGTGTGCATGGCACCTCTCTCTAGTATGATGTGAGGAGTGAGTCCCTACACAACATCCCTCCTTGAGGGTGGTATCCCCCTCAGGAGATAGCTACAACACCCTGGATCTTAAGGGTCTTGAGAGTACCAGTGGACTGGGGCGATGGTTCAGCCGTCAAGGCACTAACCACACTACACAAGGCCCGGGTTCCGCCCGTACTCTCACACAGGAACATCCACATGAACACACACACACAAACTCACTTCTGTGACTCTGGAGACCCCAAAGCTGTGGGTTCACTATGGGACTCGGTCATCGCAGGTCCTGGGTCTCCTGTCCCTCTGCAGGCTTTCAGCTAAGTGGCCATCTCCTGCAGCTGATCATCCTCAGGTACACAGACGAGAGCCTCCAGCTGGGCTTTGATGACTACCTCAACTGCCTAGTGCGGCTGGAGAACGCAAGCCGTGAGTGTGCGGGGGAGGGGTAGTGAAGAGTGTGCAGGGGAGTAGTGAGTGTGCAAGGGACCATGAGTGTGCGGGGGAGCCTTGAGTGTGCAGGGGACCATGAGTGTGCAAGGGATCCAAAAGTGGACAGGGGAGCTGAGAGTGTCCTTGGACTCCTGGGGGCATGGAGTGCCCAGCTCCGGGTCTCCAGCCCTCATCTATGGGTATATAAGAAAGAACCCGGGAACTGGGTGGTGGTGGCGCACGCCTTTAATCCCAGCACTTGGGAGGCAGAGGCAGGTGGATCTTTGTGAATTCGAGACCAGCCTGGTCTACAAGAGTTAGTTCCAGGATAGGCTCCAAAGCTACAGAGAAACTCTGTCTCGAAAAAAAAAAAAGAAAAGAAAGAAAGAAAGAAAGAAAGAACGAACGAACGAACCCGGGGAAAATATGGTAGATCTAGGACACAGAGGCACCGTGGGGTCTGTGGAGATAACTGTGCCCTGTCTTCAGCTGAGAGATGGAATAGGAGTGGCTGCAGGAGACCATGTCTTGTGGCTGTCATCCGTCACACACCTACAGGTTGCGAAGGGCTGGAAGCGGGCAGGTCTCATACCACTCACTGAGGAAAGGCCCCATTTCAGATCGAGTCCCCCCACCTGCTGCTGTCCCTCCGAAAGCCTAGACACAGACTCGATCATTTTACCAGAGAGTGGGAAGGCCTGTGTATACGTACTCTAAAGAGGTGGTTCATTGTCATACTCTCCCCCTACAAATAGCCCTGAGAGTGGCCAGTGTGTCCAGGGCGGCTCAGCCATCCTCGGTCCCTTCTGCTGCAAACAAACAGAAAGCCAATCCTTGTGGCTTTATAATCACTATGCATTTTACACCCCTGGAAAAAATCTTAGCTAATCTTCACCATTATGGATTGCCCAGTCCATAGTGAAGTGTCCAGGGTAGTGAAAGAACGTCACCATTGCTTGGTAGACTCGGCATCCAAACAGGTCCATACTGCATCTGTGGAGTCTCCCTTCTCTCCTTGCTGCTCTGGGACAGCCCTCCTCCTCCTCCTCCTTGTTAATCACCGTTTGGCTGTATATCTTCTGGAATGGGAGCCTGGCTTCCAGAGAAGACAGTCATTTCTCAGGTCTCTTGGGCCAGGACTTGAAGCCTGTTGAAGCCTCTTGGACGGTCTCCACCTTGCCAGGCAGGGAATTTGATCTCCATTAGAGGGCGCAGCTACCCACAGACTTTCCAGTGGTCCAGGAACCCTTAAACCTGCCCAGCCAGGGTCTTGTCTCCATCCAATGTGACACTCCCTCCCTTCCACCAGGGGTGTTCCAGGCTCTCAGGATAAAGAACAAAGACATCATCCATCTCAACATAAACGAGGTACGGCCAAGCGGACCCCAGCTAGGGCCCGGCAGAGTACGAACACTCTGTAATCCTTATCCCAATCCCCTGGCAGGGTTAGCACTCACACTGGGCGATTACAGTGTAGAGGCTGGTGTTTCCGTTCGCTTGGCAGTCGGTAGGATCCGTGCTGCAATCCTTTGAGCTGTGGGTGTCTTTGTTGCGCTCGTGCCTGCTCGTGCTTTGCCCACGGAAGCACGTGTGGAGGAAACAGAACATTCCATGCAAATGTGAGCAAGCCTGGTAGGAAGAAGGGAACCGCTTCCGGCTGCTTCTGTAGCGGTCCACTTTCCCACAAAGAGCCTGAGCTGTCTGCCTGCTTCTCTTTCCCTCAGCTCCACTGTGGTAGAGGGTCACCTTTATCTGAAAGAGGGAGGGTCACCAAAAAGCAAGCTGCCCTGCCCAAGATGTCTCTGGGAGGCTGCCCCCTTCAACAGGGAGAAAATATTGTCATCTCTCTGTCCTGAAAGTTCATTTAGCCTTTAAAAAAGGATTCACCTGGCTGGGGAGATAACTGTGTGCGAAGTGCCTGCTGTACAAACATGAGGACCTGAGTTGGAGCGCCCCCATAATCATGTAAAAAGTTGCCTTTGGTGGCGCGTTCTGTAATCCAAGCACTGGGGCCTGAGGCAGGTGGATCTCTGGAGCTCATTGGTCAGTATGGGCAACTAGTGAGCTCCAAGTTCAATGAGAGACCCTGTCTCAAAATATAAGGTAGGAAGGAGAATGCCTGATATCAACCTCTGGTCTGTAGGCATGATTACATACATAAAATAATTATATATTTTAATTTATATAAATCAAAACACACCTGCCAAATTTGTTTTAATTTAAATATTTAAAAAATGATTTCATGTTGAGTCAGAAGTCCAAATTTGTAGGGAAAATGATCAGCAGAGGACATGTGACATAAACTGAGGCCACTCCCGTGCTAGACGGACGTGGAAGGGTAAGCCCTCGTCTCTCTCTCTCTCTCCAGTTCATCGCCGTGACCATGAACATCTGAGATTGCACCGGGACGCCGTCTGTCCCTCCAATACTCACCTAGACCATGAGAGTAAGGATGTTTATTGGAAGGCCATTGTCCCCACTGCTCTCTCCCTGCCTCACACTACCCCCTCCCCTTTCCACGGTGATCTAGAAGAATCTAAAGGAATTGGCTGTGTTTTCTGATTCTGATATTTTCTGTAAAATCATTTCTTCACAAGAACCAATGGTGCCACTGTGCCTGTTAGGTTCTCCTCCTTCCCTGCCCCCACTGCTGACTGGTCATTCAATGTTCCAGTGCCTGAGTCCTGGCTTCAGCATGCTCCAGCCATGCTACTAAGACACACACACACACACACACACACACACACACACAATGTTTTCCTTTTTTTTTCATTAAGTGAGAGATTAGTGAAGATGTTTATCTCAGGTGGAAGAAATAGAGCCTGCTGATGCTAAGAATTTGAAATATTATGGAGCAACCTGGAAATTATTCTGATAGTACTATAGGTGACTATTGGCACTACTGTAGTGTGTGTGTTGTATGTGTGTGTGTATGTGTGTGCCTGTGTGTTGTATGTTTGTGTGTGTGTGCCTGTGTGTGTTGTATGTTTGTGTGTGTATTGTGTGCCTGTGTGTGTTGTATGTTTGTGTGTGTGCCTGTGTGTGTTGTATGTTTGTGTGTGTGCCTGTGTGTTGTATGTTTGTGTGTGTATGTGTGTGCCTGTGTGTGTTGTATGTTTGTGTGTGTGCCTGTGTGTGTTGTATGTTTGTGTGTGTGTGCCTGTGTGTGTTGTATGTTTGTGTGTGTATGTGTGTCTGTGTGTGTGTTGTATGTTTGTGTGTGTATGTGTGTCTGTGTGTGTGTTGTATGTTTGTGTGTGTATGTGTGTACCTGTGTGTGTTGTATGTTTGTGTGTGTATTGTGTGCCTGTGTGTTGAATGTTGTGTGTATGTGTGTGCCTGTGTGTGTTGTATGTTGTGTGTATGTGTGTACCTGTGTGTGTTGTATGTTTGTGTGTGTATTGTGTGCCTGTGTGTGTTGTATGTTGTGTGTATTGTGTGCCTGTGTGTGTTGTATGTTGTGTGTATTGTGTGCCTGTGTGTGTTGTATGTTTGTGTGTGTATTGTGTGCCTGTGTGTGTTGTATGTTTGTGTGTGTCTGTGTGTACCTGTGTGTGTGTTGTGTGTACCTGTGTGTGTGTTGCTCGTGCATAGAGATTGGAGGATAACATCAAGTGTCCATTCCTCAAACACTATTTGCCTTGTTTTTAAAATAATTTTATTTATTCTATTTTAAATTCCATGCACACACGTATATCTATGTGTAGGTACGCATGCGTGCAGCTGCCCTCAGGAGCCAGAAGATCCTCTCAAGCTGAAGTCGCAGGCGGTTGGGAGCTGGGCGGCAGGGGTGCTAGAGACCTGGGTCCCCTGCAAGAGCAGCACAGGCTCTTGCCTGCCAAGCCCTCTCTTCAGCCATCCCACCCTGGGTTTTGGCTTGTTTCGGGTTGTGTTTGGTTTTTGTTTGTGAGGCAGGGTCTTTCATCTGAAACCCACCAGACGGGATAGGCTGGCTGGCCAGTGAGTCCTAGGGATCTCTCTGTTTCACACCACCAACTTTGCCTTTTTAAAAGGAGGCTTCTGAGGATTAAACGTAGATGCTCTGGCTTGAGAGGCAAGCACTTTACATGCTAAGCTGTCTCCCTGCCTTTTCATTCTAACTTTTAAGAGCATTTGTTATTTACTTACTAAATGAGATGTATATGTATAACAATGTGCAGGTGAGTGCAGGTGCCTGAGCGGTCCAGAAGAGGGTGCTGGATTCCCTGCAGCTGGAATGGATTATAGGCATCTGGGAACTGCCTGAGTTGCATACTGGGAACTGCACTCTTTTAAAGACAAAGTCTCACCTATGCAGCTCTGGCTGGTCTCAAACTCAGAGATCCACCTGCCTCTGCCTCCGCAGTGCTGAAATTAAAGCCCCCAGACCTGGCCAGCCCTTTTAATTGTTCTTAACCCATGAGCCATCTTTCCAGCCATCACTACCTAAACATTTTTTTTCTCTCCATTTGGAGAAATGACTCGGTGGTTAAAAGCAAGAACTGCTCATGTCAAAGGCTGAAGTCGAAGTCTCCACGCTCACAAGGGGGCTTCACAGTCACCCGCCATCAATGTCTGCTCCTCAGAGTGGTTTCTAGGCTTGACCCCGTCACAGCCCTGTCGTCAGACCAAAAGAACACACACACGAGGCATAGAAACTGTCTCTAAAGGTCCTTAGACTTTTTTCCTCTGGGCTCTGCCTGGCGCAATATATAGAACCAACCCCTGGTATTTGAAATTTGAAGTTGGCTCCAAACTCCCCCAAATCCTATCCCCTTAGAGCCTTGTGGTCCACTGAGAGGCCAGGGCTTGAGAAAAACAGGGCATGTGACTTGGGCAATAGCACCAAGTTTACTGGTGCCAGCCCAATTCTGGGCCCTGGATCTTTGGTGAGAACAAGGCGCCATTCTACCGAGAGCCAAGAGTGCCTGCCAACTGCCAGGGTGAAGGCTACCCACCACCACAGCTGTGAATCGGTAGTAGGCTGTGCTGGCTACCAGTGTGACATGGGCATGTTCCCAGCCCTCAAGCTTTTCAGAAGGGAGAAAGAGAAGGAGAGGAGAGAGCTCAAAAGACTTTCAAGGCACCTGAAGTGCATTGGAACACTCCTGGGGACAAAGCCAGGTTCATTGTCTGCAGGGGAAGCTTTGTTCCTTCCAATGAGAGGGAACATCCAGAGAGGCACTGGAGCCTCTGGGAGCAAATACAAGATAGCATAACAGAAGCAGCTTTGAATTCAGTGCTTCTGTGCTCTCTGAGACCTCAGCCATGCCACTCTGAAGTCCTCAAGCACCAAGGCTTGAAGGCCAAGCCAGGGGGGTGTCTCCTAGTCTAACCGAGTGATGGAGACACTAGGAAGAAGGGGGAGAGAATTGCCCCATCCCCTGACAGCTCAGAGTACTGACTAGGGAAGATGTCTAAAAAGGTATCACACACAGAACCTGGCTCCCAGAAGCTTCTCAACTCTCTCCTTCCCATCACAATCCCGGGAACTGCCATCTTAAATGTTTGCCAGATTTTATTCACTATATAGACTTGGTTCTCTTGCCCCCCCCCCCCCAGAGTCTGCCTCCAGCATTGTGGGTTTTATCCCCATGGTCGTTTCCCATCACTCTTCATCAGAGCGGTGCCAGCCACTTGAAATGGGAGTGTCAGTGAGATCCGTGTGAGATCTACAGCCGCGGTCGAGTCCCCTCTGTGACACTGATTCTTTTCACGCCCTGGCTGTCGCCTGCCTCCAGCCCCTCTCTCTGGTCCCCTTGGCGCATTCACCTGCCTCTGCCCAGGTTTCCTGGGGGTTCCTCTCAGCCCCTCTGCGTTTCTGGTTAAACGTCCTGTAGCTTAAGTCACCATTCTGCTGTTGTCTGGTGTGTGAGCTTCCGTGATCCTTGTCTGTACACCACAGGAGAGGAGCTGTGTCTGCATTTCCATCCCTTACCCTGTTGGAGTCATACTGGACACCTCTGCCTCAGCCCCTCTCCACCTTAGCTTTTGAGACAGAGTCTCTCTCTAAATTTGGAACTTTTCATTTGAGCTAAACTAACTGGCCAATGAGCTCCCAAATCCACCTGGCTCTGCCCTCAAGAGCTGGGATTAGATAGCTTAGGTCCTCAGGGTTTGCACGGCATGCCCTTTACCACTGAGACCCTTCATTTCTTCCTTCTTAATACTTAGAGTAAGGATTAAATTTCAACACCAGAAATCTTGGGGCACACGTTGAAACCACAGATTCAATACAAGGTATAACTTCTAGATGGCTCTTCCTCCTTTCAATATATTAAAGACGTTGCTCCAGTTTCTCACAGCTCATAATATTTCTGATGAGAAATCTGTTATCATCCTGACTTTTGTCCCTTTGTGTGCACTTTGTTCTTGTGGTCGGGCTTCCTTGAACATCTCCACCCTATGGCAGGAGCGAGATGAGCCCCTGTGTTCTCTGGACTTGCTGTCCACTGAAGTTCCTGGGTTTCTGTTTGTTTATAAGTTTATGGCTTTTATTAAAGTTTGAAATGGGTTACTTCTTTCAAGCATTTTTTTTTTATTACTCCACTTCTGTTTTGGGCAAGTCTGGGTGTGGAGATAAATGAAGGCACTTGAACTTCTCTGACAGCTTGTATGGTCTCTTATTCATTTATTTTATTTTATGTGTGTGGATGTTTGGCCTGTATTTACACATGTGTTCATGTGAAGATGCCTGCAGAGGTCAGAAAAGGGTGTCAGAACTGAAGTGACAGGTGGGTGTCAGTAACCATGAGGGTGCTGGGTCCTCTTGCTTTTTTGCTTTTCCTTCCTTCCTTCCTTCCTTCCTTCCTTCCTTCCTTCCTTCCTTCCTTCCTTCCTTCCTTCCTTTTATCCTTCCTTCCTTTCTTCCTTCCTTCCTTCCTTTCTGTTGTTCTTCCTTTTTTAAGATTTCTTTTATGTCTACAAGTGTTTTGCCTACACGCGTGGACGTGCACCATTTGTGTGTCTGGTGCACTTGAAGGTCAGAAGAGGGTTTCGAGCTCCCTGGGACTGGAGTCACAGCTGGCTGTGAGCTCCCATGTGGGTGCTGGAAATTGAACCTCAGTTCTTGGTAAGAGCAACAAGTCCTGTTAACTGCTGGGCCAAACTACAGCCTTCACTTGTTTTTCCCAGTGTTCCATTCTATGACTTTTTCTGTTTTTCATTTTCTCTGTCTGCTTCTCATTCTGTCGGATGCATTTTCTCACCTAAGCCTGTGTGGTTTCCATCTCCTTGGGTCGGCTTAGGTTTTCTGTCTTTTCCCTGTCTCTGTTCCATCTTTCCCCTGGCTTTGTGCACACATAGAGCACTATAGAGCCCCATCTGTGCCCTTGTCTCTCAATCCACGCTCTGGCTCAATTCTGGGTCAGTTTAAATGATTGATTTCCCCTGCATTATGGGCTGTGTCTTCCTGCTTTGTCTGCGTGACTGAGCACTTTTAATTGATTGTGAATTTTAGCTTGGTTGCTAAATATTTTCACATCCCCATAAATGTTATTTACCTCTGCAGAGACACAGGTTATTGGAAATCAGTGGGATCATTCTGTGTCTTGATTTTAAGTTTTGTCACCTGGGACCACGGCAGCATCTAGTTTAGGATCCACTTTCCCCTCTGCTGAACTCACAGACAAAAATCCAGTATAACCAGTTAGTTTTAAGGTCTTTCATCCATTAAAAGTTATTTTTAAAAATTATTTAATTTTAAGTTGTATGTGTATGGGTGTGCTCCTGAGTGAGTGCACCATGTGTGTGCAGGAAGCCTTGGAAGCCAGAAGAGGGTGTCACAACCCTTAGAAGTGGAGTTACGGGTGTTTGTGAGCCACCATGTGGGTGCTGGGAACAGAATTTGGGTCTTCTCCAGCATCCTTCTCTCTTTTTTGACCCAGTCTTATGTAACCAATCTGGAACATGCTATGTAGCTGATAGTGACCTTGAAACTCTGATCCTCTGTTTCTAATGCTAGGATCACAGACATGCATGACCAAACGTGGGTTCTGTGGTGCGGGACTCAAACCCAGGGCCTCAAGTCAATCTCTCTCTACCAACTGAGCTACATCTCTTTCCCCAGAGGTCTGTAATTTTAAATCTCTTTTTTCAGGTAATACAACATTTTCACTGTTCCGGGATTAGAAAGCCTTTAGAGGCTATTATAAACTCTACCACATTTTCTGGCTCTCCCCCCACCCCCCACCAAATTTATTTCTGTCTCCTACATGAGAAACATTGGTGCTCACTAGCCCACACTTCCTGCTTCATCAGGAGGACTGGAACCGTCAAACACACTGTCTTTTCCGGGTTCCTAGAGTCCAGACCAGTCCTGTCTCTGCTCAAATGCTCTGCTACGCCTCACCAACTGTCAACGGCCCCATCATCAGGTCTCTGCTTTCTCGATTTCTCCCTGGGCGTCTCTCTGATTGAGATGCCCCCACAGGGAGCGGGCTGCCAAGGTGCCTGTAGTTTATAGATCCCTCACTTGGTCATGCAGAGTAGGGAAGGTGGGTCTGGTTGTGCTGGCCTCTTCTGCTATCTCAGGAACTTACAGAGGAATCGATAATACAGCATCTCAAAGGGGATGCCTTGAGGGCTCTGGTTTGAGGGCTGAGAAAGCTACATGCTAGCCTCTGCAATGTGAAGGAGAATCAGGCGGTGATATCAAGATGAGCACATGGACAGAGGTTCATGGGAAGAAATGAGCACCCTCCGTGGGTCTCTGGACCTCCTTTCTCTCCGGCGACTTGATGCAGAGCCGCAGAAGAGCAGCTGACAAAGCAAGAACGGGTTTTGTAGAGAACATTCTCCGTGGGAACAGGAGGGTGCAGAGCTCAGGGAAGAAGGCTGAGAACTGGTTCTTCAGAATCCTCTTCAAAGTGATGCCTCTTATGTTGGGTCTCCATGCTGCTCCGTCAGTTCAACAAGAACCCTCCCACCGACATATTGACCGTCCCTACAACAGATCAAATTCCTCCTCTACTGCCCCCACCACTAGGGGATGTCTGTCCACTCTAGTCTGCCGACTTGCGTTAGCCAGCATGCCCCCTTCCTGCTTTTAACATGTGTGTGTGTCTATGTCTACCTGTATGTATATCTGTGTATATCTCTGTATGTGTGTGTCTGTATATGCGTATATCTCTATGTGTTGTGTGTCTCTGTCTGAGTGTATATCTGTATGTATCTCTATTTGTGTGTCTATGTGTGTCTGTATATTTATATCTCTGTATGAGTGTGTGTTTCTGTGTATATGTGTATCTCCGTATGTCTGTGCATGTATCTCTGTGTGTTTGTATATCTGTATATATCGTGTGCATGTGTCTGTATGTAACTCTTGTCTTTGTGTGTCTGTGTATATGTGTATCTTTGTATGTGTGTCTGTGTGTGCATGTATCTCTGTATTTGTGTGTGTATCTGTATGTGTATTTGTGTGTGTCTGTGTGTCTGTATGTGTGTGTATGTGGCCTGTGTGTTTGTGTATGTGTGTCTGTGTGTGAATGTGAGGAGGTCAGAGCAGGGTGTCAGTTACCTTGTCTCTGTATCTGTGTTTATTGTTATCTAACTTGAGAGTCACAACCTGTACCCCCAAGGCAGGTCTGCCCATGCATCCTCAATAAGCCGGTTAAAAGAGCCACATTAAAGTGGAAAGCAGAAAAAGGGAATTTATTGAATGTGGCCATACTGGGAAGAGGGACAAAGAGCTCCAGCAAGCCCTGTCTCCCCCAGGTCCAACTTCGTGGTCGTGAAGCGAGATCAACATTTAAAGAGGGCCAAGGACATGCATGTCTAAGTAGCACTGTCAAGATGTGGTCCTGCCCACCATTGACCCGTCATTGTCTAGATATCAGTCTCGTCCTGCCGAGTGGCCTGATAAGTTGTTAGAACAGTGTGAAACCTCTTTCCGGGAGACAAGCCCTCCTCCAGCTGGTATCTTTTCTGCCAGGCAGGTGACATTACTGCCTTGAGGCTCCGGTCCTCTGGCTTCCAAAGCAAGTGCTCTCACCCACTAAGTCGGCTCCCCGGCTCCACATCTCGTTACTGCTGTTAAGGACAGGTGACTAAGCCTTGCTCGCTAGGCCTTGCTTGCCAGCGCATAGACTGACCTCGACAACCCCGTCTCTGTGGATGATACCCAGGGCCTGACTGTTACAAGCCTTCTCAGGCTCTAGGTCATAGGCCTGCCTGTTTCCACCTGAACCTTGGGTGTTGTCAGGGACAGAGCAGTATCCACCCTGCCTACCCTGCATCAGGCTCAGCGGGGAGGAGGGCCAGCTGTGTCCCATGTGTGTCTGCAAATTGCTGTGTGCTCCCTGAGTCACGGGACCAGACATTCCATTAGAATCACGGCTGGCTTCAGGCATCTCTGAGCAGAGCCAGCTGGTGCGGCATCTACGGCCACCTGTTTCTAGGTGCATCTGGCCCAGTTTTGGCACCATTAAGAGGTGACTGCTGCCAGAGCCCCAGGGCCTGTTGCTGAGGGAGAAAAAGGCCACTTATAGCTTTGTTTTTTTTCACCCTGGTGACACCGTCTGGCTCCTAGACACTCAGGGATGGTTTGTCAGTTTTCTCTACAAAAGTGTGTCTTTCTCTGTCCTTCAGCACAAGGTAGGAATTCAGGAACAGGCTGTTTGAGGCTCAGCTTCCCATGCTGGGCAAGCTGACATCTGCCTCTGAGGGCGGAGCCCTTGTACTTCTGGGTCCTCCCTACTTGAGTCTGTTGCTAGCTTTAGCAGGCTCGAAAGACAGGCTCAGCCACCATCCTCAGCTGCCAGTGACAGAGGCAAGTCCTAGAAAAAGGCATCTAATCACCGTGGCCACATTAAGAGAGGAACAAGTGACCAAGCCCATCTCTGAAATATACTGAGGGCAAGAACTAGGCAGTCCTAGTCCAGGTGTGGTCCAGGTCATCACTGATCCATCACTGTCCCAGCTCCAGTCTCTTCCAAGATGGTCTGACAATCTGATAGAACTGTGTGAAACCTGAAATCTGTCAAGAGAAAAGCTCCCCCTCCGGCTGGCACCGGACTTCAACCTTCTCCTACACTGGGCATCAGACTCTCGGGGGAAATTCCAGTTTCTTGGCATCCATGATTTCAATAGTTGGTGGACAAGAAGAGGGCACAAGTGTCTCTGGAATATTCGCGTTCCTGCCGGCACCAGTAAGGAAACCCTTTGAGAGCCGGACCCATCCCCTGGGAACCTGAAAGGGCTCAGAGGCCTGTGAGAGAACTCAGCTTCTCTGACCCCTCTGGCGGCTGCAGGTGACTGTGCCTCTATCCCTTAACTGAAGGGACTGCAGGGCAGGCCAGGACCGGTGCTCAGTCCCTGGTTCTGATCCTCCTGTTCTCAGCATGCTGCTTCAATTGTTGGACTCATCCAGAACCTTCTGGGTCTAGCGACCTGGTGACTCTGCCCTGCAGGAACTGTCCCCCACTTCACTTCACCCCAACCCAGCCATGCCTGCCCCTCCCCCTTTAGGGTCACACTGAGCACTGGCATACTGAGCCCCCAGGGGAAGGCAGCTCAAAGCCTACTGAGGCCTGGATGTAGGAGGCTGAGGTAGCAGCTGTGGCTTTCACCTTGATGGACATTGCGACTTAGACAGGCAGGCCATGGGGTCCCTAAGAAGTTCCAAAGTAAACAATCGAGTTTTGTTTTTTTTCCAGTTTAAACTGAACCATCAGAGCTGGATCACAGCTGGGGAGCAGATGGAGCATCTTTTCCCTCCACTATTGAGTGTCCAGCCCTCTGAGTGACACTCCCATTTCCTAACACCTTCTTAGGAACGGGGACTTGCCTCTCCAGCACACACATCTGTAAGCCCAGGCACCTTCACACTCCTGGTAAGGAAATGGAGGTGCTCCGTCTTTGCCCCTCCTACGGCCCCACAGTGGACATGGCCCAGCCAACCTCCACCACACAGGAGGAGGTTGGCAATCCCTGAGACAGCCTGCAGCAACGAGCCTCGATACCATGCCCTGCAGCAACAAGCCACTATACCATGTGGGACATCTTCCCAGTGCCTGATGGAGACCCCAGCCCAGAGGGTCACATTCCAGTGGGCAAACAGTCAAAGACACTCTCCATCATAACTAAAGAACAGCCATGCTGTATAATGTGACTTGGTCATTCTGACCCTCAAGCAGAGACTGTTGTCAGTTGGTTTGGGTTAAAATCCATTCCAGAAAATTCAAAAATAGATGCATGAGTCACCGGTGATGTTTGGAGGCAGAAAGCAGTTTGCTGGGAAGAGACCCAGATGGCTGGTGACAGGGACCTGGCGAGTTTTGCCCGGCTGTGTCCTTAACAGCCATCTGAGCTTCTCATTTATGTTGGCTGCAAAAGGCGGGTTTTGCTGCAGTCAAGCCATTTCTCCGAAGGCTACTAAGATGGATGTCACAGAGTCCCAAGGGCAAGAAGGGCTCCAGGGAGCCTGCTGTCAGACGCCACTCAGGTTGACATCTGAGACCTGCTGTATGCTAGCCCTCGGTCTGCATTTTAGCTTCATCCTGTGCCATGTCACAGAACTGCCGCTTCACATAGACGACAGGTAAGGAGCCTCGGGAAGTGACGCTGAGTGACTCCCAGGCGGCCTAGCGAGAAGCGGTACTGAGAGACAACACTCATCTATGGGACATTGAATATCTCACCCTGTCACCTCATGCGGATATGATGCAGGGCTTTGGCGAATGCTGAGGTTCCAGCAGAGTTCATGGATGACATCTTCTCTAAAGTGGCCTTGCAGAGTGACTGGGCCAGAGTCTCAGAGCCTGGGTCACCGATGGCAAGGAGAGGAGCAGGGAGGTGTCCCAGAGACATGATCTATTGAGGCCATTGATCACAGAATGCCAAGTCAGCACTGGCGGCTTCGATGAGAGATAGCTAGCTTGTGTGACAAGCAAGAAAGCCAGAGGCCCCAAGCAGAGCAGAGTTGGCCTGCAGGGCCTGGGACACAAAGACCACAATCTCCCAGGAGCCCCTCCAGCCACCTGAGGGTCAGCTGAGGCTTCTCTACACTGTACCGGTCCCCTCCCTTTACTCTAGGGCTTCAAGGCACCAACACTTTCCTAGGAAGAGCCGGTAGGCTTGGGGGACTTGAACGTGGAACCTGTATTCCTCTATAGAGTCAACACTTGGGAAGCCAGGGGACAGAATGAACAGGCAACCCAGTTCAGGAAGCTGCAGCCGTGAAGGCATGCAGAAGACAGCAGGGCCTGAAGTGGTATCAGAGAGGCACAGGTGATATGACCAAGTAAGAGGGGCAGGCAGGACGCTGGAGATGGAAGTGGGGGCTGTCTTATTCCATTTGAGGTGAGAGCTGTATTTTGTATTAATGAAAGCTTATTGAATAGTGACATCTGGCTGGGCATGGCGGTATATGCCTTTAATCTTAGCACTTGGGAGGCAGAAGCAGGCCTGAGTTCAAGGCCACTCTGATCTGCAGAGTGAGTTCCAGGACAGCCGGGGCTACAGAAATTCTGTCTCAAAAAAACAAAAAAGTGACATTTGAAAATTTCCTATCTACACTTGGCAATTTCTCACTCTGAGTCAACAAACTGGATCTGACTAATTAACCAAGCTAGATACTGAATTTCCTCCACCCCCAACAAAAACTCACCTCAGCTATACTCACTTACCACTTAGCAGGGCAGGTGGAGGAGTTCCACGTTTGCCCTGCGGTCACTGCACCATGAACCTGTCTTCGGAAAGTCTTTCTGGAGCCCTATGATCCCTCTGGAAGGTCACAATGACAGAGAGGGGCATTTTGCCTTCTACATTGAAGGGTACATTTATTCCTCTTACCGTAAGGGAGAATGGACATGATCACGTTGCTAATGGTTTGTTTACTCTAAGTTAACCCTGAGGGTCACCATGGGAGGAAAGCAAGGCTCACTGGCTGTGGGAGTATGTAAATCTAGCTGCAGAGAGACAAAAATGGGGACCAAGTGGAGGAGACACAAAGCCAGAAGCACCAGCACATGAACCTTGGAGACATTGCCACCTAACCAGGGTGAAACTAAACACTGTTGTAACAGTTATGGCCTTTGTCCACCCTGAAAATCCTGCTGGCTGGAGTTTTTAGTGTTGGTGCATTGACTTCTTGGATCTCTGGCTCTCTGAATAAAACTTGACTTCGAGATCCATTCCTGCCTCTGCCCACTGGCATTTGTGGCGAGGAGGGGCATGAATTCTAATGTTCGGGTTACATCTCCAGGACAGCCATCTGTCTGCTGGGGCAGGTGTACCTGGGCCACTACATCCACTAGCTGCACAGGGGATGGTGTAGACTCTGCTGGGCTGTCTCCCACTGGTGTGAATCTTTATTGCATGTGGTCGTGGAGCCATCACCTCCAGGCATGATATGACTATTGATGCCACAGAGCAGAGTTGCTGGCCTGCGGGAGATCATAGCCCACGGGAAACTCGAATATGGTAGGAGTCAGATATGAGGTCATAGCAAAGGGGCAAACTGAGGTTCTAGTGGCCACTCCCTCCTGGTCTTGGAGGGGTCACTAGGATATATAGGAGGGAGAGGTTGACCTGGGGACTCTTCAGTGGTGGACCTGCAAGATAAGCCACCATTCTGAGGAAGAAACCTCTTGGTTGTAGGGACCACTTTGGTAAGTAATTGGATGATCTTCTCTTTGGTCTATTAGTGACCTATTGAGGGTGAGCAGATATTTCTCGACATCTTCCTAGAAAACACAATTTGGCATTAAATTCCTGCCACCCTGCTGAGCTTCCTGAACAAAGCAGAAAATGAAACAGACCCAACTCTCGTTTTTAAAATGGCTTTATTAAAGGCTAGTAGTATAAAATAGAACAAAGTTACAAGTTGTCATTAAGAATCTGCCATTTTGAAAATATGTATCAAAGGAGAGGGCGGTAAAGAATAGAGGGCCACTCCTGGCCCTGGCATGAGGGATGCACCTGGCCAGGAGGCCGGCTCCGCTGCTCCTAACAGGAGCACGTCCAAGCCAGGAGGGCCGGGGACTCAGGGACAACCCAGACAGGCAGAGTCTAGGTTCCTGAGAGCTTTTGTCAAATATGGCCACCAAGAGCAAGACACAGAGCCCTGGAGCTGCCTCCCAGGCGTTGAGCCTGGGTGTGTGGTGGAGATCAAAATCATACACAGGCTTGAGAGGAAGAACTGCTTTACAGGGAAGTGATAGGTTTATCATCATGACGACGGAGGAAGGGAAGTGATGGGTGTGTATCATCATGACGACGGAGGAAGAGAAGGGATGGGTGTGTGTCATCATGACGACGGAGGAAGGGAAGTGATGGGTGTGTATCATCATGACGACGGAGGAAGAGAAGGGATGGGTGTGTGTCATCATGACAACGGAGGAAGAGAAGGGATGGGTGTGTGTCATCATGACGACGGAGGAAGAGAAGGGATGGGTGTGTATCATCATGACGACGGAGGAAGAGAAGGGATGGGTGTGTGTCATCATGACGGAGGAAGAGAAGGGATGCGTGTGTGTCATCATGACGACGGAGGAAGAGAAGGGATGCGTGTGTGTCATCATGACGACGGAGGAAGAGAAGGGATGGGTGTGTATCATCATGACGACGGAGGAAGAGAAGGGATGGGTGTGTGTCATCATGACGACGGAGGAAGAGGAGTGATGGGTGTGTATCATCATGACGACAGAGGAAGAGTAGGGATGGGTGTGTATCATCATGACGACGGAGGAAGAGAAGGGATGCGTGTGTATCATCATGACGACGGAGGAAGAGAAGGGATGGGTGTGTGTCATCATGACGGAGGAAGAGAAGGGATGCGTGTGTATCATCATGACGACGGAGGAAGAGGAGTGATGCGTGTGTATCATCATGACGATGGAGGAAGAGAAGGGATGGGTGTGTATCATCATGACGACGGAGGAAGAGGAGTGATGGGTGTGTATCATCATGACGACAGAGGAAGAGTAGGGATGGGTGTGTATCATCATGACGGAGGAAGAGAAGGGATGGGTGTGTATCATCATGACGACGGAGGAAGAGAAGGGATGGGTGTGTATCATCATGACGACGGAGGAAGAGAAGGGATGGGTGTGTATCATCATGACGACAGAGGAAGAGAAGGGATGGGTGTGTATCATCATGACGACAGAGGAAGAGAAGGTGGAAAATACCTGGTTAATCTCCTGGCCACTGTCACATAGTCCCTGGGGGAGACCAAGAAGCCAGCTTGGTCTGCCCAGGCACAAGGACAATGCCCAGGTCAGGTGGGTACTTTAGGATCCCTCTTGGACCCCCTATCTAGGACTTCCCACCTGTTCTGTTTGTTTGCTTTTTTGTTTTTGGTTTTTCAAGACAGGATTTCTCTGTGTAGCTTTGGAGCCTGTCCTGACACTCACTCTGTAGACCAGGCTGGCCTCGAACTCATAGAGATCCGCCTGCTTCTGCCTCCCAAGTACTGGGATTAAAGGTGTGCACCACCACCGCCCAGCTTCCCAACTGCTCTCAGGAGGCCTCCTTGAGAAACACCATTGTGCCTACACTCAGCCTTCTCTGTGTTTTCACTAGAGAAGCTAGAAGGGAATCAGGAGAAAGTGGGAAGAAGGGAAAATGTCTGCACAGAGAGAGAATAGACATGTCACGCTGGTCAAGGGCCAGGGTGAGCCTTCGCCTTCCTGCTGTGCCCTTGCCATGGACCATAGACCTACACGGAAGGAGAACGTGCACAGACGTGAAATCAACCACTGCACTGGGGAGGGAGGGAGGCAGGCACACGGTAGCCATGCTGGACCCCCTGAAGAGTCAGGGCCAGCGTGGGCTGTGCGTCCTCGTGGTGCCAGAAGCCTTTCTTCTCTTCTGCTACCACTGCTCTACAACAGTACGGGATGATAGCTGGTCAAAAGCCACCAGAGGAAGGCAAAGCCACACCCTAGGGACCAAGGGAGGCTCAGGACATAAACTAATTGGCAGGTATCGCATCAATATTGGCTAAGTACAGCTTTGGCATGTTTTCCCAGGGGAAAAGACAAGGGTGGGACAGTTGCTGTGTGCGCTCTGCCTTGGTAAGCAGGGTCTAATAGATATCCCAGGAGCTAGTTCAGAAAGTCCTGTGACGTGGGCATTAAGGTCACACCTTTCAGTACTGAAACCAGGTGCTCGGAGGAGGGGGCTTATTGAGATTAAGGCTTCAGGTGAAGAGAACGGAGTGACAGCAAAGGGTAGACCGTGCCACCCAGAGCTCACAGATCTGCTTGGCGCCTCCTGCAGATGCGTGTGGTCCAGGGGCCGTGGCAGGGCAGCGGGGAGGACAGGGAGCAGATCTGGGTGAGGCTCATGTTCCTCACCCAGCCTTGCTGCTGTGAGCTCTCAGGGCTGCAAGGGGAAGTTTCTGGAACCATCAGGAAGGCCTCTTTCATCTGAAGGTGGTCAGGTCTTGGGGAGAGGCCTTCACGATACAGCTGACCAAACCGGGGTAAAGAACTGTCAAGCCTTCCAGTCTCATGCTGGAAGGTTCTAACACAGTGAGTCAGAAGCACCCTGCTCTCCAGCACCGCTGCCACGGCCCTGACTGCTGGAGAGGACAGGGCTGGGACACTGGCAGGACACTTACAGCATCTTCAGAAGAAAATCCAGACCAAGGAAGCTGCTGCAGCCACATACAGAACAGCGAGACGCTGACAGAAAACCTGCCAGCAGGCAGGGGCTCTCAAACAACCAGAGCTCCGAGTAAGTCACCAGGCAGCTTAGCGGGCACCTGCCACCACCTGCCAGCAGTCTGTTTCCTAGAAGCAGGGGTGGGGAAGGGCACAGAATGCCAGATGTGGTTCAGCAAAGGGAGGGTTCCAGGCGAGCCCATTTTTAAGGATGAATCTTCCACAGCGACAGTCAACAGCCCAGCTCCACCCAGGGAGCCCCCAGTGAAAAGGAATGGGGAGGGCGCAAAGAGATGGTCACCTGCACGGCCCTTGGTGACTTGGTCCAAGAACCTCCTTGGTGGAAGAAGTGGGGTGGAGCCCGGGACAGAAGTTTTATTTACAAGGCTTACTGGATTCTTGTCTTTAAAAATCCCAAGTGTAAAACTTGTTATCAAATCCTTGAAAATAGCATATTTATCTATTTGGTTTTACCAAAAAGAGAAAGAAAGAAAGAAAGAAAGAAAGAAAGAAAGAAAGAAAGAAAGAAAGAAAACCTGGCAACATTTCCTAGTTCCTGAAAGACTAAGAAAAGGGCAGAGGAAACAGGAAAATACACAGGCAGAGCTGCCTTCTCCTCCGAACACCACGTGGGCCACACGGGGGCTCTTGGCTGTGTTTCCGGGTAGCACCGTCTACCAGTTGTCCAGAAAATCAAAGCCCGTCTTTAGGAGGGTGTTACTTGAGCCAATCTGCAGAGGGACAAAGGTGAAGAATAAGACGTGGGCCTCCGTCCCGGCCACAGACAACCTATATATACTGCACTCCATTTAAAATGGCCCAGAGGAAAGCAGCTGCTGCCTTAGGGGCACCTGACCTTAATTTACCTCAGTGCCAGGGACCAGAAAGCTGCACAAAACCCAGCGCAAGTGACACTCCTGCAACACCAGCATACAAAGAGCAGAGGAAAGCAACCTAGTTCTCCCCCGGCACCCTCCTGCTCCCGACAGCATTATAAAGTGAACAGATACATCTGCTCGTATGTCTGTGTGTGTCTGTGTGTGTGTGGTCCACCCTTGGCCAGGAATTTGCCAAGTGGGCTAGGCTGTCTGGCCAACAAGCCCAAGGTTACACCTGTCTCCAACTCCAATCTAAGTCCAGATATTTTTTAACATGGGCTCTGGAAATTGAACTCAGTGGAGAAGACCGCCATGGGAGCATTGGTGGCTGTCCCGTCCTGTGAGTCCTCCTTGGATATCTGTGAAAGAATGTGCCCCCCACTTCTGATGTGGACTTGGCACCACCACCCACCTGCGCAAACACAGGCTCTGAGAACAGAGCATCATCTTCGTCATCCTGCTGGGCAGTGGGAGGTGGCGGCTTCTCTGGGGACTCAATGGGGGTAGCCTTGGGCAGCAAGCTGGCAGGGGCTTGCACAGGCTGGGGCACCTCTTGTGCTGTGCTTACACTGGAGAGAGTTTGCTGTTCTTGGGGCAGAGCCTTGACCTCCCTGTCTTTTGTGATGGGTTCCTGGCGGTAGCAAGCGGGCATGACTTTTTCTCCCTTCTCCATGGACTTGATCTGGCTGGGTGTCAGAGATTGGAACTCGGCCTCAGGCCCCTCCCTAGAGCGCTCAGCGTTGATCTTCCAGAAGGACGCTTCCTCCTCTTTCCTCGAAGGTCCTAGGGCATCCAAGCTAGAGGATCTGCTGTTCTGGGCAGGCTTGGCAGCCTGTGCGCCTTGAGGAGCCTTGGCCAGGGGCCTGGGATCACTGGTCACGGTGGCTGTGCTGGGCTCCTGGATGGATAAGGAGGAGATGCTGAACTCCATCTGACTCTGTGGGGAGACAGAAAGGAAGAGACACATGAGAGCCTCAGAAGCCTCTGGGACAGACAGCCGGCTCACACACTCCCTCAGATCTGTGCAGACACTGTACCGACATAAGCTGAGAGCTGTCTGGTGGTCCCAAGTGACGATTTTCATGGCAGTCCTTACTGCCTACCTGAAACACATCAGGAGCCATGAGGCCAAGCCCTGTCACAGTGCACCCTAGCAGCTCTAAGACCAGAATCAGCAACAATCAAGGGTCCCTGTTGACTATGAGAGCACATGGCAGGGCCCAGCATGGTTCTGACTTCAGGAGGGGTTGCTATAGGCAGGTGAGGAAGGCTGAGTGGGTCCTCAGGGCATTAGAGTCCTCAGAGAGAAGGGAAGCTACGCAAGCCCAGTCCATACCCCGTGTCATCACGTGCAGACTGACCACTTTCCTGAACCACATCTGTCAACCATGGCGACCTCTAAAACCCTGCCACTGAGCAGTCCTGACAGAAATCACTGCCAGGAACTCCGAGCCTTCCATCAAAGGGGAGCTAACTGCAGGCCAGGTCATCCTCACTCTGCAGAACTCAGCATTCTCGATCTCAAAATCGACCCTGAAAATTTTAATTCCCCATCACTTCTACCACTTCCTTACAAAAATAAAATAGCAAATGATATTACACAAAGCTGGGAAAGTAGAGAAAACTCAGAAAATCAGGCATAACCCCTCCCCCATAACTATTTTTGTGCCACATTTTCATACATGTCAGCTGCGATCATGTCAGGTCTGCAGGGTGGGATGTCGCTTCTTCAATGCACTGTGAGCATCTTTCAGCTCTTTCTTGATCATCACAACCTCTCTCTCCTCTCTCTCTCTCTCTCTCTCTCTCTCTCTCTCTCTGTATGTAGTGTGTACACACATATGCAATGGGTGCATGAACGTGTGTAGCAGTCAGATGGCCCTCAGGGACCAGTGTTGTATAGTAAAAAACTCCACTGAGGTAAATTCCATCTTGGAAGGACTCTCCAAGACTCAGAAAGTAAACACCTCAATGGCTTTAGGAAGCATGGATCTGATCAAATTCACGAGTCTCCTGCCTCCCAAACATACATAAGCAGTGAGGAGCTACTGAGAGATCAACTGAGCTCCCTGGAAGAAATGTCCTCCAATCTTGAGCTGCCCATGGGCTATGCAGTACACTTCCGTTTCCAGCTTTGGTGAGCTTCCTCCTATGCTGGGACGCACTTTTGGGGATGCAGCTGTCTTTAAGTTATTATTGCACCTGTAAGTGAGCGCTCCCCCCCATGCTCTTGTAAGTCACACTCAACAAAACACTCTCGTTCACCAAGTTGGACTTTGGTGGTATCCCTACTTTGTCTGCTGTTGGTTTCCTGTCTAGGGTGAGCAGACATTTGTTCATGTGTTCCCAAGAATAATGCTATACAATGGCATCCATTTTGTTCTTTGATACAGAGTCGCTCTCACCAGTCAGAAACTCAGAGGCTAAGCTGGCTGGCCGGCAAGCCCCAGAATCAGTCTGTTCTACGTCTTCAGTGCTGGGAAAACAAGTGCCTGTCACCATGTCAGAGTTTCCCATCTGTGTTCTAGGGGGTCCCACTCAGGGTCTCATGCTTGCAGGGACTGACAGCCATCCCCCCAGCCCACCGCCACTGCGGCTGTGAACACTTCCCTCGGTGGCCGTCCCGCAGCCGACCGCACATTCTTCTTCAACAGTTCACCCCCGCTGACCCTCGCTCCTGCAATCCAGGCCGCTGAGATTCTTTGTGCACATAGCTGCCCTGCTCGGGGTTAGTTTCTTCAGACTTGCAGGAACAAAATGTTGAAAGGCAAAGGTTTAAACTCCCCATGCATGGTTTCAGATGCACACTGTCACGCTGCTCTGCAGAGCCGCTCTGTGTCTAATGCCCCAGCTGTAGTCGTTTCTGGTCAACAGAGCTGATCATTTTAACCTGCGTTGACTCCGAAAACAATCGGACACACACGGCAGCATCTGATAAACGGGCCAGTCTGTTTCCTTCCTTCCTTCCTTCCTTCCTCCCTTCCTTCCTCCCTCCCTCCCTCCCTCCCTCCCTCCCTCCCTTTCTCTCTTTTTTTAAAGGGAAGCAAAAAAAGTAGTAAATTAACAGACAGTGGCACTATGTAACAGCACAGGGGAGAGGGAGTAGGGAGAAGATCGTCAGGTTTCCTGTTCCCTAGACAGTTACGGTTTGAATGGCAGGGTCCTGGCAGTCAGAAACAACTTGTATAAGCCTCTTAGTGAAGCAGACAGGGCAGGGACTAGAGACTAGGACCTTGAAACTTCCAAGATGCCTAGGAGACGGTTGGCTCCAACATGGGGACAGAAGGCTGGGAAACCCTCGCACAGGTCTTCTGCAGTGAACCTGCCCGTGCACTGTGCAGAGGTGGTGTCCTGGAATGCTCCATGGATTGACATGAAGTTCTGCAAACCATCAAACCATCGGGTCCCTATCCATAAGCAGGGATTTTAGAAACGGAACACAGCCCTTCTTCCATATGAGCCCTAGGCTCAGGGCAGTATACCACACATTCCCTGGATGGGAAGCCAGCAGCTGGCTGCCCTTGGCCTAGAGATGAAGAACACAAGTTTAAACCAAGAGCCTAGGCAGCCTGAAAATGCAGCTTCCCTAAGAAACAGTCATCCCCACTTCGGCTCTGCAAGGAACCATGGATCCAGTGTGGTGGGTTTATACGAGGCCAGGCTGCCAAACTGGAGTTTGTGTGTGACCTCTGGAGAACTCAGCAGGTCAAGGGGAGGAGCTTAAGTTCCAGCCTGGGCTTTTATATACTGCCACCAGCAACCCCTCAAGGAAGAATAAAGAGAAGGGAAGAGGATGGAGGTACAGGGGTACAGAGTGATTGGTTTCCCTGGGGTACTAGCCTACTAGGAGACCCTGCAGTTGAAATCCCAGGCTGCAGGGCTAACATACAATGTCATGGAAAAAGCAGTTTTGTTTTTTTTTTGAGACAGGGTCTCACATAGTCCGAGGCAGCTTCAATCTCTATGTTACTGAGGCTGCCCTTGAATTCCTGATCCCCCTGCCTCTACCTCCTGAGTGATGAGATTACAGGAATGTGGCTCCTTATCGTTCTCAGGATCATTTCTAGGTCCAGCATTCTGAACACTGCCTATTTCCAAACTCCCTAGCAGGACACAAAGACACTTGGTACAAACAGACATGATCGTTTCCTTAAGTAAGCAAACTGCTAAAAATAACTTGGAAATGCCAAGTCTCAGAGAAGGGTTGGCTGTGGTCTGGAAACCGTAGAGTAAGGCACACAGAACCACTTTTTTTGTTTTGTTTTTTGATTTTTTTGGTGGCAGGTGGGGGAGGCTTAGTTGCTCTGGTGGGGTCTTTGCTTAGAAGACTGTGAATCGCAAAGCCAGAGACATGTGGGTGGACAGATACTGAGGAGGGAAGCCAAGTTTGGGATCCAAGGTTGTGTGACTGCAGGAGCTGACGGTCACTCCCATCCACTCAACGGTAACCAGATGCTCTGCAGCTACCCAGTGGGAGGTGACATCAACTTAGAAGGAGCGTGCTGTCAGGAGCAGCTACCTACCTGCTTTGGGGACTTGGGAGACAAACACAAGAAAACACAGCACCGTTTTATTCCAGCACTGGGGAGGCAGAAGTTGATGAATCTCTGGGAATTTGAAGCCAGCCTGGTTTAAACACTAAAGGACTGTGTGACTCACCGTGTCACACAACAGCTTCCTGGGGTGGGGGTGGGGGATGCTGCAAAGGTAGAGGGCGGATGGGAAAGGGAGGGGATGAGTGGGATTGAGATGCATCATGTGAAATCCACAAAGAATCAATAAAAAGTTACATTTGAAAAAAGAAAAGGAATTACCAGGTCAACAAGCCACAGCAACACCTTGTACCAAAAAACAAATAAGAGAAGGGAGTGGAGGGAGAGGAAGAGGAGGAGGAGGGAAGGGAGAGGAGGCAGCAGCTCCTAACCTATCTGTCCTTTCCCCAATGTTTTCTTGATCCTTAACTTTGCACATAAAGTGTGACCGGTTTCCTCTCACAACTCAGCCTCCTCCTCCTTGTTGGTGAAGAACCTCTCACTGCCCCATAAGAGAAGGTTGTGAACCAAGACATCCAAACACTATCTGGTAGCTGGGAGGGGAGGAGAACTTCTTCCCTGTCCCCATCTATATTGGCTCAGCTGAAGAACCAAAGAATGGGCTCAAGGAGGCCATGTGAAACTGCAGTACCACTGTCCCTCAGGGGTCAGTGACCCCAAGTCCCATTCTGCATGTTTCCCTCCTGGTGTGCTGGGAATTAGCCCTTCTTACAGCTGTCTCTCAAGACTACTGATACAACCAGATAACTCCAGGCTCACAGGAGGTAAAGAGGGCAGAGCTTTGGCAGTCCCAGGACCCCTAGACGCTGTGAAAGCTTCTGGAACAGGGCAGTGGCTAGACAACAGAACCCATAGGGAGCATCACAGCTTCAGCCCTGGGAGCCAGAGGGGGTGCTTCGAGGAACACCCACAGTGCAACTCTCCTATGCCAGGTTCAGTCTGTCATAGGTCCCACCTAGAAAAAACAGGAACCAAATCTCCAGGGCCCAGAACAAGGTAAGAGAGAGCCCAGGACCTGCTGGGAAGCCAGCAGTAACACTATGACCACCTGTCCCTCGATCCCAGGACAGAAGTCAGCTGACTTCACACCTAACAGACTTGGGAAGATCAGTCCACAAGTTTTAATTGACTGGGCATGTACTGCGTGCCTGGCACGGAAGCCTTTCCCACAAGTGACATGAAGGAGCAGAATCACTGCCCCTTTTTCATTACAGAAGAGCCAGTCTGGCAGCTCACCCAACTTTCCCAGAGACTGCACTGGCTTCAGAGGCCAGACCAGACCTCCACCTGAGGCCCATACATGCCAAGGTGGAAAACAGAAAGACTGTGGATGCCGGAGACAAGGCTTTCCAAACAGCCTGGGCAGGAGGTCATGGCAGCCTTCTCTCAATGCCCAGGCTGCTGAGCCAGCACTGCAGAAGGAAGCTGCATCAAAGGTAATGGGAAGGGCAGCAGCCACTAGATAGGGCTATGGCATGGGCTGCAGGTAGAAAGGGCCAGGGCTCAGCTGAGCGTCTTCTGTGATCCTGGAGGCATAGACACAAAAGAGGAAGGCAAGGGTCTCCTCAGCTAACAGCAGCACCCCCTTGCCCTCTGTGCCCTGGGCTCCTGACTTCTCTACAATCCAGTCCGTCAGCAGAGTGGGGCATCGGTCAGCCCATGTGGGGAACAGGGCTCAGCTGGCCACATCCATTCTAAAAACAGCAAGACCACAACAGAGCCCAGTGTCTGTTTTTATGCCTCGCTCACTGGAGAGGAATGTGTGATATTCAGCAAAGGGGGGTACATGCCACGGAAAAGGACTGTTTGGCTTGGCAGCAGCTGGCAAAGCTAAACTACCGAGGCAAAGGCCACGCACACACGGTCAGAAAGAGCTAAACTACCGAGGCAAAGGCCACGCACACACGGTCAGAAAGAGCTAAACTACTGAGGCAAAGGCCATGCACACACGGTCAGAAAGAATCGGAAGAACATCTCCATTAGGCCGCCAAATGCTTAACACGGGTTCTTCCTCCTGCCCTCCAAGAGACAAAAGGGAGGAACCTAAACAACTCTAAGAATCACAAAATTAGCAAAGGGGCCATCTTATAGAGATGAGCCAGCACGGACGGGCAGCTTCGAACACCTACCTCACATCCTGAGGAATGGGTCCAGACCTGGAGCCCCTTGTTCAGAAGCCCTGAGGTGGGCATCTACTCATCCTTCAGTCAAGCTCCAGGGCAGCAAAAACCCAGTGTCATCGTGAGACCCAGAAAGTGGCAGGCAGGGGGTAGCCAAGGCTCAGGAGTTAATGGTAAGGGACACATGAGTCTTAGCCCTCAGATCTTGTCCTGTGACAGGGACACAGACATCCATGCCTCCCTAAGACCATAATGTGGAAGATGGACAGTAAAGGGGAGGGGGGGCACAACTTAGGCAGAAGACTTCCCTGTTCATCTCCTGCCTGGATGATCAGAGATGTAGGCACGTACTCAGCATAGTTCTCATGATGGTTGGGACAGAAACGGGATTACACAGCAGCTGGAGTGTAGGGGCGGGGTCTTCAAGAGAAGGTGGGTGGAATCCAGCCAAGACACTGTGGTAAGGGAGGACAGTTAGTGGAAAGCAGTGAGGGGCTGGGGGCTTCTGGGAGACCCGTAGGAGCCTGGTCTCAGGGGCAGCATTGCGGCCACCGCACTAAAAGAGCTGTACACTACTCCACACTCAGGGAAAACATTGAAGGATCTAGGGCAGAAAACCACAAAGCTTTCAGAAGGGTAAGAGTTAGGACAGCCCAGAGGGATAGAGAGAGAGAAGAAAGGGAGGAGAGAAGGCAGCCATTAAGTAAGGGAAAGAGTCCTTCCTAAGATGCACTGGCCCAGGCACTGCAGGGGTTACGCTGTGATGGGATTGGGTTCAGCCTATAGGGCCATGCCCCTCAGAAACCAACTAACATTAAGGAGGTGCACGCAAGATCATGGCTTAGAAGAGGCCTCTCAATCTTCCATGGGCAGTGACATCTCTGAACCACAGCCAGCAGGCACTCCGCTCTCTAGCCAGATGGTGATGTGACCTGCTCACCTATGGCAGGAACGGGAGGAGGAATTCAGGTGTGTGCATGAGTTGTGGGGAAGGACCTGGTCTGGAGGATGGAAGGGGTGCTAGCGTGTATGCAGGGAGTGTGTGCTTACAGGGGTGTTTTGTCCTCCTGAGAAAGGTCTGGAAGGCCCCCTGCTCTGTCTTAACAGTTCACCCGGCCTGGACATCATGATCTAACTCCTCTTAGCCTCCTTTGGACCTGAAATAGGCGGCTGCACATTAGTAGAGACAGGCAGACAGAAGCCAGACAGCTCAGAGGGAGAGGGACCTTGAGGACGGGTCCCAAGGGCCTAGCCTCCCCATAAACTCTGCAACTTGTCTGCAGCCCACACAGCCTGGGAATGCAAGGAATCTTCTCCATCCCTTCCTCCCTCCTAGTCTGGGGCCTTCTGGGTGCTGGGTTTTTCTTCTGGAAACATGGGAGCCTGAGAGAGGAATGCAGCAGTCCCATGGGCATCCCCCCTCCCCAGCTTGCCTGCCAAACTGAGAGATGAGTGGAAGAGATTGCCGTGGTGACCATATCCCTGCGGGGATGTATGGGGTAGGATAGTGGAGGGGCGCTGGGAGTCACTGTTGGAAGTGGAGGGATGTGTCTTGCATGGTGGAAAATTGGGATGTGTTCATTAGCTTGATCCAATTATCCCTAATACCAAAACAACTTGTGCTCCGTGTACACACGCAAGTGTGTAAGAGAATGATGGTATGGGAGGTGGACACCGAGGCACTAACTGCCACGGAGCTGCACTCTCAAGCTGAAGAGACAGCTCAGCAGTTAGGAGGGTGGACGGTTCTTTCGGAAATTCTGTCCCCAGCACCCAAGTCTGACAGCTCACAACCACATGTAACTCCAGCTCCTTGAGGTCCAACGCCTTCTTCTGGCCACTCTGGGCAGCTGCACACATGTGGCATACATAGATATACACATACATTTTTTTTTTAAGTTTTCTTGGGGGCTGGAGAGATGGCCCAGTGGTTAAGAGCATTGGCAGCTCTTCCAGAGTCCCAAGTTCAATTTCCAGCAACCACATGGTGGCTCCCAGTCATCTATAAGGGGATCTTCTGGCACACAGATGTACACACAGACAGAGCACGTATACATCAAATAAATAAACCTTGCAGAAGATGTTTTCTTAAGTGGTTAACCGGGGCTGGAGAGACACCAATGGTGAGCACAGAGACCTAAGGCTGATCCCCAGAGTCCATGTTTACAAAAAGAAAAACATGAAGCTGAAGGGATGGCTCCAAGGTTAAGTACAAGGGCACCCCTCCTCAAAAGCTAAGCTACTAAAATTTACATTATGTGAATTTTATCATAATTAATAAAAACTATAGGCTGGAGAAGAGGCCTCTCAAGGTCCCTTGGAACTCCACCATTGTTCCCCAGCCTTGAGCCTCCTTCTCCACAGGTCCCCTGGGTGCCAGGGTTAGCTGGGGCAAGGCCTATGATCAGAAGCAATAGGAAAGAGTGAAAGACTAAGAAACAAGGCTTTTAAAATATCTGTGCCCCAAAAGCCCACTCCACACACAGCTGTCTCCTCTGCAGCCCCATCTGCTTCAGAGACAATCGTGGCCTTTCACCTCTCCTTGGCCATATGACATTTGCTTCTTTGTGGTCTTGCTGCTTGCTGAGGTCCTTCTCCTGGACAACAGGGGAGATGGGGGTGTGCCCTGAAGTATGGCTTGATGCTTGGGCAGTGATGACAACCAGTATATGAGTGAATGGGAGATCAGGGCCCATTTTCCACGTGCGCACGTGTGTCTGCGTATACGAACCAGCCACAGCCAGCTAACCTGGGGCTCTTAGCTATCTCAAGGGGTATCCGCCACCGAAGGGCCAAATACTGGAGGATAAAGTAGGAAGAAGGAGAAGCCCCCCGACAGGGCAGGCCTCACCCAAGATGGCTGGAACTCAAGGGTCCCAGGGATATCATGGGACATAGTGGGACTGACAGGCCCACACACAGGTTCAGTTCCCCAAGCTCCCCTCCCCCAACACACACACTTTGTCCTACCAACATGGGCTGTCAACTGCAGCCCAGCATTAAGGACCACACAAAGCCCTTTGCACCCATCAAATGTTGAAAGAAAATGTACAGGTCCTCATATTTTCAAAGGGAACAAAATACATCTAAATTTTATTCAACTTACCCTTGTTTCCCAGGAAAATGGGGCCGAGTGCTCATCTTGCCAAGTTATGTCCTGAAATAAAAATTCAAGAATAAGTCTGAGGCCCAAACTCCACCAACCCTGTGCAGACATCTACCCAGAGCCACGAGGGAGACAGACAGACAGACAGACAGACAGACAGACAGACAGACACACACACACACACGAGGACAAATGAAGGTCTCAGTACTTGACAAGGCTTGCACTGGGAACTCCTGCAGCCCAGGCTGCTGGTCCTCTCCTGCCAAACAGGCATCGTAGTGAGCACCAGTAAGGCCTCAACCCAAGACAGGAGCTTCAAAAAATGGGATGGTGCTACTATCCTCAGAAAACAGGGTGGAGTCTCAATCCGACCAGGGCAAACTATGATCTGGTGTGAGGACACAGCCTTCTGAACTTGCTCCTTGCTTCTGTGAGGGACTCACACACCTTCCAGGCTTGCTGTGAGGTTGTAGCCTGGTATCTTGTGCAAAGAAGACATCCAGCAACACACTTGTGCCCCCTCCCGGCCATGTGAAAGGCACTGGTAGCAGAGTCAAGGGACAAAGCGTCAAGGCGATACAAGTGTCTGATCGTAACACGGCTGATGCTGCTCCTGACTCGGCTCACACAGTGCAGCAGAAGACCTCTTCCGAGCACTCACTGGACTCAGAGCCTGGGCTTGCAGGTCCTGTCTGTTAACTTGAAGAAAGGGCTGAGGCCTCCTCTTCACCCCCACAGGGTACCTGTCTGTGCCTGACTGCTCTAAAACACAGGACAAAATTTTGCCTTTAAAAAGACAGTCTCATGTATCACAGTCTGGCTTCAAATTCAAATTCCAGGGATGACCTTGAACTCATGACCTTCCTTTTTCTGCTGTCCAAGTGCTGAGGTTATAGGCGTGTACCACCATAGCTGGTTTATGTACCATAGCAAGCTTTACCAATAGAGCTATGTCTGAAAGTCCTGATAAAATACGTGAACTGAGGGGCTGGAGAGATGGCTCAGCGGTTAAGAGCGTTGCCTGCTCTTCCAAAGGTCCTGAGTTCAAATCCCAGCAACCACATGGTGGCTCACAACCATCTGTAATGAGGTCTGGTGCCCTCTTCTGGCCTGCATAGAATATTGCATTAAAAATAAATAAATAAATGAATAAATAAATAAATATTTTTAAAATATGCGTGAACTGAGAGTGGCATTAATTCTATGTTCATCTCCCTCTGTCCCCAAACAACTCCTACGTGATTTGTATTGGTCACCTAGCAGCCATGTGACCTGGCTCCACCCTCCACAACGAGAGCTGCTGAGCTTCAGATGCTGACAGAGCCCTGCCCCAGACCAGCCTCATAGATGGCAGGAACTCCTCAAGAATGCTCACAAGCACAACAGCCATCCAGGCTGCAAGCCAGCTTTCCCTGGGCACACCCCTGCTGAGCTGGGAAGAAGCAGAGGCCCAGTTAAGAACTATAACAAAGGTGGCGGTGGCGGTGGTGGCTCTGGGCAGTTGACAGCCTAAGAATGAGGGGATGCAGAAACTTCACAAGGCACAAGAACACAATAAGCCCTGCCCTGTCCCCAGAGCTGGAGAAACCCAAGTTTCAAAGTTATTAGATCAGGACCCCTGTGCAAGCTAGGTCCTCACACACTGCAACTCCCACACCCTATTCCTATTCCTAAAGCACCCCAATGTGGGAAGTGAGACCCTGGTTCTTCTGGGATGGAGGCCCAAAGAGTCAAGCTGCCATTTCGGATAGAAAGTCCCTTGCACTGGGGGATGAGCAGCTGGAGGCTGCACACTAAGGGCTACCCTCTCGGTGGTTGCCGAACTAGGGGCTGGACACAGCAAGAGGGGCTGCAAGTTTATGCTCAGGCCCTTTCCTCCAGTGGGTGTGCAAGAACTGCACACTAACACCCGAGAAATCCCGTTCCTGTGAATACACGTTATGCCAAGCCCACATCACAGAGCATACACCCCCAGACCTGGGTAGGCTGCAGCAGTGACGTGGGGCCAGGCATTAAGAAAGCCCAAAGGCCCCTCAGCTGCCGCTGGACAGAGGTAATACAACCTTGGCAACACCTGTTGGGGATCTTGGCTCAGAACTGACTTGCACTGCTTCTTAAGAAACATCTCTGTATGTGCATGTGTGTGTCTATGTGTGGATATGCACACGTGAGTGCAAGTACCTGTGGAGACCAGAAGAGGGTGTCAGACTGGCCTGGAGATGGAGTCACATATGGTTGTGAGCCACTGTACGTGGGTGCTAGGAATCAAACTCAGGTCTGAGCAAGAGCAGCAAGTGCTCTTAACCACTAGGCCACCTTCCCGGCCCACTTGGGCTATTTTGCAAACTTCTAAAACTGAGAACGGGGTCACTGCATTCTGCTCTGGAATTTCAGCTAAATCCCAGTTACTTCCAAAGTCTAAATTCTGCCCCTCCAAACATGGCCATGTCTATCTGGAGGAATGTTGAGTCACTGCCTGGGAGCGACAGCTGCAGCTCGGGCCTGTCCTCATCTCTGTGGCTGCTGGGGAAGGAGACAGGGAGCCTCTGAAATTCTAGGCTTTTGGGACACTATGCGCTCCTCTCAGAGGCAGTAAGGCAGACAGCCTTCACGGGGAAGTGGAGCAGGTCAGTGGAACAGATACTGCTTATTCTAGCGGTGACCAGGAGAGGTGAAGGGCGTTGCCTGGCTAATGCCTTTTTCCCCTGAGGCCACCAGCCGTGTTACTGGACAGAGAGGAAGGATGTAGGCATCCCAAGGGTGGGTGGGAGCTAGACCCACTCCTGTGTACCCTGGCCTGACTTCTGACTTCTGTAAAGTCGGTCTCTCTGAATCTCCAAAGGTAAGTCAGAGGCTCCCAGCTGTGGGAGGCAACAGAGAGCAGGGCTCCAGGAAGCAAAAGTCAGGGCCCAGGGCTCGGTGGGTCAGAGCCCCAGGATTGCTGCCCACATTTCCTGGAATTCCATGGGGGGTGGAGAGTCACAGGCAGGGAGAGGTCACTGAGATTTCCCCTTAACTTAGTGTCAACAATCTTTTGTTTGCTTCAGCAAGAAGCTTAACCAAGAGGCAGATTCCTTGGATTTCTGCAATTCTGAGCTCATAAAAAATAATAAAGCACTTAGCAAAAATAAATCTGCCAAACAAAAATGTGACGGGAGCTCTGCCGTCAGCAGGCAGTGGCTGTGCCGCCAGCCAGAGACTGTGCTGGCATCAGCGCAGGCTGCCAGCACAAATGGCAGCAGGATCTCAAAGTGGCAGTCCCTGCTCCCACACAGAGACACACTCACCTACAGACAAACTCACACTCAAAGGCACACTCCCATACAAGCATATCCTCACATACAGATACATTCCTACACATAGACACACTCCCACACATAGATGCACTGACACACAGACATATATCATAGATGCACTCACATACAGACATACACACATAGATACACTCATACACAGATATACACACATACACATAGTCAGATACTTAGATACTGGCACATAGATACATCTGCATGCAGATAGGTACACAGACACACTCATGCAAACACTCACAAGCACAGACACACAGACATATATACACAAACACACAGAGACACATTCTTGCAAATATAGACACATGCGCGCACACAGCATTTCCCCTTTTTCTTCTGCTTTCACAATAACCAGGAGAAACCAGGTGCAGGCCTGCAGTGGGACTGTGCACTCCTACTCCGGGACTGCTGGAGAGCCCTCTGCCTGCCACCCAGGCACCCAGATCAGACAGCAGGACAACACAGGTGGCCTTCACTCGGGCCAACCATCACCCTCCACATCAGAATCCTATCTGAAAGAGACACAGGCACGGGAAGTTTGGCTGGGCCACTGTGGAGCACGGCGTGAAAGTATGTATACCACACATCACCAAATCAGAACAGAAGCCACAAGAGACACAGCTTAGAGGACACAGAGCACGGAAAATCACAGAAAACCATGGAAAGAAGCAAGCAGTAGCAGGTACACACGACAGTGGGGCTGCTGGTCCTCACAAGGGCTCCAGACAGAGGCACCAAAACCAGCTACCATCTCAGGTGCATCTGCTGTCTGTTAAATGCCGATCCCACTCAGTGTCTCCAAAGGAAAGCGGCGTCACTACGTGTAAATGTAGAGAGGTAGATTCTTACATTATGCTAAGTGGAATGAGCCAAACACAACAACAAGAATATTGTTTTTATGGCCCCATCTACATGCAACACTGGAGTATGGAAAATCACAGCGACAGAAAACAGAAGCTGTCAGGAGCTGGAGGTGGGGTGGGGGAGCGACAGTCATTGTTAACCCGCACTGTCTTACAGCTTAAAGGATGCGAACAACACAAGCAGCTGGGCAGGGCAGGACGGTTTAGCACGACAATACGAATTCAATCCCCCAGAACCAACTCCACAAAGCTTCTTATGGACATAAACACTGGCGCAAATACTCACATACATACATCATGTATACACACAAAAATAGTAACTTAAAAACAAACAAAACACGGCTGGGGCCAGGCTTGGTGGTGCACGCCATTAATCCTAGCACTTAGGAAGCAGAGGCAGGGGCTGGAGAGATGGCTCAGAGGTTAAGAGCATTGCCTGCTCTTCCAAAGGTCCTGAGTTCAATTCCCAGCAACCACATGGTGGCTCACAACCATCTGTAATGAGGTCTGGTGCCCTCTTCTGGCCTGTAGGCACACACGCAAAACAGAATATTGTATACATAATAAATAAATAAACATTTAAAAAAAAAAAAAAAAAAAAAAAAAAAAAAAAAGGAAGCAGAGGCAGGTGGATCTCTCTGAGTTCGAGGTCATCTTGATTTACATAACGAGTTCCAAGCCAGCTGAAACTACTACAAAGCGCAACCCTCCCTCAAAAACCAAAGCCAACCAAACACGGCTAGGCACAGCAGAGCACGCCTGTCATCCCCACGCTTGGGACACGAAGGCAGGAGGACGGTGACTTCCAGACTAGCCTGGGCCCCATGACAAGACTGTGCCAAGAACAAATAACTAAATAATCTGGACCTGGAAGGCAGGAATGCTGCACACTCCTGGAGTGTGTGGAATGACATTGCACACTCAGACGTGGCTGAAATGGGGTAGGAGATGGAGCTCAGCTGGTGGAGTGTTCCCTGGAACTTCCAAAAGCTGTTTGTTTGACCTCAAGCACTTTGACCTTCAGCGCAGTGCAGACAGGGTGTGACAGTGGGGCAACTAGGGGTGAAGCAGGAGGGTCAGAAGTTCAAGGCCATCCTCAGCTTTGTAGAGTTGGAGGGTGTACTACAATATGCGAGATCCTGTCACTTAAAATAAAAAAGAAGGCTATTAACATAAGATGGGTAAGGTTCACATTTGTAATCCCAGTACTCAGGAATTAGGGGCAGGAGGATCAGAAGTGCAAGACCATCCTCAGCTACAGAGTGAGTTCAAGGATTGCTTGGGAATCGTGAGACACTATCTTTTTTAGTTTTTGAGACAGGGTGAGTCTCTCTTTTTAGCCCTGGGTGTCCTGGAACTTACTCTGTAGACCAGGCTGGCCTTAAACTCAGAGATCCACCTGCCTCTGCCTCCTGAGTGCTGGGATTAAAGGCGTGCGCCACCACAGCCCAGGCAGAGACCCTGTCTTAAAAAAGAAAAAGAACTCGCAGTGGCAAGTTGCGAGTTATGTTTATTGCATAGCAATAAGAAGGTCTTGGGAAGACAAGGAGGAAGTGAAGATGCTAATTACTAGCAGGGAGCTGCCAACCTGGCAGATTGCAGTCCATGATTCCAACTCTCCTGGGGAAAAGATCAGAGATAGTGTGGCCAGGTGTGTAAAAGCCACCTTGTGTGCAAAGACCCTCTACAAACACTGCCCAACCTCCTATGGGCTCACTCTACACATCCCTCCAAGGTAGTTCCAGGGCAAATGAGTGGCCTCCTAGCCCTGCAAGAGCATCTTTGTTCTTGGTGGCATTTGAAGATTACACACTGACCACTGCAAAGTGTGTTCCATCACAGTGTTCCAGAACTACAGTCCCTACTGCCTGCCAGCAGTGCACACCCTGACCACAAAGCAGACACACCTCTGCAAGGGCTGCCTGGTTTCCAAGAGTGGGAACCCCAACTACTACGTCCCAGAAATAGGGCTGGTTTCCTTGGTGACTCGGAAGCAGCGTCTGCAGTTACAAGGTGCCTTGGGGACCACAAATGGTCACTATGTCTCTAAAGCCCAGGATCAGGGGCGTTCCCAGGGGACAAGCCATGACTTTGTGGCTCAGGCTAAGAAATACTGTCAGCCAGAGAAAGCAAGATCTGACAGCAGGGCCTGTGGAAAGGAACAGAAAGTCCCCTGTTTGACAGCAGTCACCCTTGGGTTGGCGCTGGGTGGCCTGAACACGCAAAGACACCCAAGCCTGTCTCATGACTCAACAGTAGGATACTAAGGACAGCTCACAGCTCCTTCAATTAAGAACACCTGCTCCTCTTCCAGAGGCCTGGGTTCAATTCCAGCATCCCCATATTGGCTCACAAGCACTTGTTGCTCAAGTTCTAGGGAGACCAACACCCTTCTGAAGAGTCTGGGCATGAGGATGCACAGACACACATGCAAGCAAATCATCTATACACATACAAACAAAATAAAAACTAAAAGAAAAAAAAGCATTAAAAAATAAACAAACAGGAACAAGGGCCAGTGAGACAGCTCGGTGAGTAGAGGTACTTGCCAGACTAGCCCAGCCAACCCGAGTTCAATCCCCAGAACCCACACACAGGCAGAAGGAAAGCAATGACTCCAAAGTTGTCCTCTGGCCTCCACCCATGTACTGTGGCACAGATACCCATGCACACACATCATCCTCCTGTATGTGAGCCAACTTGTTTGGATAGACACACACACACACTACAATACATTAATTAAACACACAGGAATGAGACTGGGGATGTAAGAGACTCAATGGTAGAGGGTTTGCTTGGCATACACAAGACCCTGAGTTTAATCTCCAGCATCATAAATAAGTAATTAAATAAATGAACAAGGGAATGAAGTGATCATTCTCTGATGTTCACAGTGGTAAACCACAGCAAGCCCAGCAGGTGGCACAGGCCAATAACCCCAGCTACTTGGGAGGCAGAGACAGAGGATTCTAAAAGTTCAAGGCCTGCCTTGAGTTCAAGTCAACCTGGGCAGCCTAGCAAAACCCTGTCTCAGACTAAAAGGGTAGGAAAAGAAAGTGCTAGGTCATTCATAGCCTGGTGGTAGAGCACTTGCAGGGAGCCCTGGGTTCACTCTCCATGTACAGAACAAATAAAAAAGATGGGGCTTGAAAAGAGCCATTAAAATACTGCCTTTTCAAAAAACAACTGCCTGTTCGTAGCAACTGGGCACACACTTACAGAAGAGGCGCTGGTCTTAGGCTAGCGGTCTTATTATCTCTGCTGAAGTGAGGGTCCATAACAAGGCGCTCAGAGCTGCGGTTCCAAAGACAGAACGCCCCGGTGACTTAGCGTGTGACAAATTCCCACTAGGGTCACAAGTTCAGAATCACGGGCACGGCAGGGCTAGGGGTTATCTCTCATGGTGTTTAGAACGGAGAACAGACTAGGAGGAGGGAGATCAAGGGACCAGCAGGAATGTAGCCATCTCCCTTATTTATCTTTGAGAAGTGGCTATATTTTTCCAGCACCATGGGAACCTCCTCCTTGGGGTGACTCCTGTCAATTTAAAAATGACTCCAAGACCGCCCTTGTGCCTCTTGTCCTCCCAGAAAGAATGACACAAACTGGTCCTCTCGTCTCTGCAAAACCAGTTTCCAGGCTGCCGCTGGGTCACCTCCCATGGAAGCCAGCAATGGAGGCGCCCAGGAGGGAAGCCACATTTGCTGGTTCAGCTCCGGGCACCAGGCCAAGTGCTATCAGGCTGGGGAACCATCAATCAGCAAGAGGGACAAGAGGGACAGGCCTAAGCCTCCCTCACAGCCTGCGGCACCTGGATAATTCTCAGTGCTAGCATGGCCTCCCAGCACAGGGTCCGGGCAGAGGGACTCAAGAGGCCAAATGTACCTTGTCTTCTTCATTTCTAATATACACGTGGATATGCCAGCCAGGAGGGAATGGTGACTCACACATTCCACCTTCCTTAAAACCAAGTCCAAAATTCCAAGAAATCAACTCCCAAGTCACTCTCCCCACCCGCCAAAATGCTGAGAGCTGGGACCAGAACTCAACTGGGAGCATGTTTGCTGCACACGCAAGAGGACCTCGTTTACTCCCAGGACACTGGTAAAACGCAGGGCACGGTAGCACACACTTATAATCCCAGAGCTGGGGAGGTAGAGACAGAATCCCGGGGGCTCGCTGGCCTAGGTGAACAGGCGAACCATCAGCTAGACAGAAATTCTGTCTCAAAAAACAGGTGGACAGCTCCACTCTAGATTTGGCCTCCGCATGAGGACACACACACACACACACAGGGTTGGGGTGAGGGAGATAAAAAAAAAGGGGGTGCTTTTTAGGTAGAAGAGGAAGAAAACCCCTCTCATGTCCCAGACCAGAAGTCAAGCACTGGGCCAAACTCACACCCAACAAAAAGGAGAATTCCAAAAGGATCTGGGGGGGGGGAGGTGGTCCTGAGCACAGAAGGTAAGAAGCACTAGGAAGACCTCTGGTCTACAGGACGTGTGCGGTGGAGGCAGCTGTCGCCGAAGCTGCAGGCAAGGTTCAGAGCTAACTGGCTCCAGGGTCTTAAAAATCCAGTCTCTTGAATCCAGGTCAAAGGGTGTGGGGCTAGCTGAGCCTCTCCCTCCCTCCTGCCCGGATCCACCATGGAGAGAGGTGGTAGAGGAGGGCAGATGCCACAGAAGCCAGGATTCACCCCGCAGGAGCGCCCAGCACCCCTACAAGAATCTGTCTGGAACTAAGAAAATAGCAGCTCCTGGAACCCCGAAACTCACCAATGTGCTGGGTCCTGCTGGGTGTGGCTAGGAGTTGGGGTTGGGGTCAGGAAACAGATGCAACCAATTCCTGAATATTCAGGGTTCTAGGTTTGTTGGATTGTTTCCAATGACAACAGTTGAGTAAACAGGTGATCCCTTCTCAATCAGAAACCTTTCATCTCTCAAAGAAAGCCTTTCCCAGAACTTTGGCTGAAAGAACAAACCTTCCAGAAAAGAGAGAGCTGGCAGCCTAATGAAAGTGCCCATCGGAAAGCCTTAGTGTTCTCAGGAAAACTCGCAGGCCGAGGGAACATCCCTGGGGCCTCGCCTGCTCCAAACCACAGATTCCACATTACACTTCACCCTGCCAGAGGAGCACTCTGTGCTGACATGGCCGGACTTGAACCTGGGACCTGGGGCTCCAAGCCCTCTTTGCTGCTGTAGAACATTGGTGAAGGAATTAAGGCAACACCAGAGTTGGGGCAGGAGGCTGGCAGCCTTGAACAAAACCAAGTTCTCTGCCTATCTCCGCTGAGATCCATCCACAAAGCCGTAATTTTAGCGGAGCTATGAAGGCTAATAGGGGTTGGTGGGGGTGGCGGGGCTCAGCCAGGGTGCCTCTAGTTTCTATGACAGCCTAGAAAAATACTTGCTCAGTTGATTCCCAAAGTAGCTAAAATATTGACAGTCCCGTCTTTGTTTCAACATTAAGGCAGAAACCACAATCTCTACAGGGGACCAGGTTAAATTAGTGAGGCAAGAGGGGATGTGAGTTCTGCCCAGTCATCCAGCTTTATATGGAGATCAGGGTAAATACATGCGAGGGCACACATACACATACACACACACACACACACATACATACACACACGCACACCAAGGTCTCACGTTCCTGCCCCTGCCCTATGTACACAGGTAAAGGAGCCCCTACCACATCCAGAGTCACCAAGACCTATGGTCACTAGTCTGTAATTAGTTCCTGGGAGACATAAAAATGAGTAGATGATACTAAAAATAATGATGGCAGTTTAAAAAAATGACTAGAAGGTGTTACCATGAGGGGCACAATTACCATCACTGGCAACAGAGGCCGTGCGCGACCTAAGGAAACAGGCAGCATCCTGTAGGGCAGTAAGCAGAAAGGGCTCGGGAGCCCTGGTTTGTTTGGGTTTTTTTCTCTCAAATTTGGGGTCACCTATTTGGGTATCAAAACACCTAGCTGGGAGTCACCCCATTGTATCCCCATCTGTCAGCCCCGTAGTCAGACACTAGTCCTACATGAGACCACTGACTGACTTCAATGTGGCGCCAACCTCTCACTGAGTAGTGGAATTTATGTCCCCTGTGCTGTTAAACCTCACACGACTGCAAGAAAAAGAAACATCCACCCTGGCTGACACCCTACAGACCCTGGCCTAGCACTCAAGGCTGCTTGTCCCTCTGCCCGAGCGGCGTAGCTCAGGGACTTTGAAGGTGTGTGCGTATCCTGCCCATTTGCACTGCGGAGATTCAGCCTGGGCGCTACTGAAGGGCACGTGGAGAGCTAGCTCAGCACAATGTTCATTTGGCACAAACGTTGGGTATGAGTGTAGGCCAGAGGTCAACATTAGGTGTTGCCCCTCGAGACACTGTCAACCTTGTCTCTGGGGACAGGACCTCTCATTAGTCTGGAACTTGACAAATACGGTAGGCTGGCTAGCCAGTGATCCCCAGGGATCTGCCTGTCATCTACTTCCCAGCACAGGAATCACAAGTATGCACACCCCTCTGTGACTGCTAGAGATCCTCCCGTGCACGGCAAGTCTCCACTGACACCATCTCCCCAGTCCGTCTACAAAGGCAGAAACAGGGCAGTCCGGCAGGAGGTGGGCACATCTCTTGACCCTGGCTCTACCGTGGCTTGGCCTTTTGATAGGTTCAGGGCCAGTGACAACCATCTCTGGCATTTGCTAAGCACTGACCGGGCTGCTTCCTCTTAGATTTATTTACCTGAGACACTGCCAAAGAGGAACTGCTTGCCGGCTCATCACCCAGATCCAAGCGCAAACTGTCCACGTCTTTATAGAGATGCATATTTTCACAATGAAATGTTTCGGCTCCAGGAATATATTTTAAGACTTATATTTTCATCTCCTACCACACCCTTGTTTTTCCTGGCAAGGCCCTCGGAGTTTCAAGTGGGATGGTGGAGAGCAGAAGGCAACGTTGGTGGACAGTTCTGCCCTCACAAGTCCCTGGCAGTAAAGACGGTTTGTGACCACAAGCGTTCTTTGTAGTAACAAACATCGATGAATACCTGGCCGAAAAAATCTCATTCTTGACTCTATCCCTTCCACTCGGCATTACCTTCCCCCCTCCATCCCTGGGAGGGGAGGGAGGGGGGGATCCACAACTCTCCATGCCCCTCCTGGAAAACTGCCTCCACCCAAACGGACTTTCACAACTCTGGCTGCTACTGATTTTGTCCTTCACAACAAAGTTGAGTCTCTGAGGTCCAAGTACATACTCTCGTGGCACAAAGGGCTTCAGAGAAACCGTCCCCAAGTAAATAAAACACCAGGTTTCTGAGCAGCGGAGACTCCGGAGCCTTTCTGCCTAAGATCAGGGTCAGGCTGGAGCAATTTCAGCAGCTTCTCTCCTCCCCCGGCGCCTAGAGCCCAGGCTTGCAGGAGTTATCTCAACTTCTCCGGTGTTTGGGTGGGAACCGGGACTCACATGTCACACTCAAACACAACCTCCATTGTGGTCTCCCGAGGGCACGTCCCAGGGCAGCGGTGCCTGGCACTCCCACCTCCCCCACTGAGGTCCGAACCCTTGCATGCCCGAGGGCCTGGCGTTCGGGAACGGTTGACATTATTCCCGTTTCACACCCGGAAAACCGAGGTTCTAAGTCGACAACTCATCAAGGGCCAGACTGCTAAGGGGCATAGCCTCATCAGCGCCCAGGTTCGCGTGATCTCCTCACGACCGTCTCTACTTTGTCTGTAAAGGTCCCTTCTCCCGGAGAAGTCTGAACTCCCCCTCGCCGCCCACTCCGCCCTGAGCGGCCCAGTCCCGCCGCACCCACCTCGTCGCCGAAGCGCACCAGCTTCTGGCCCGTGGGCCCGCGCAGGCCAGGGAAGCGCGCCGGGTCCCCCAGGTCCCCCGCGTCGGCAGCCGGCGGGGAGCGCGGCCCCACCAGGCAGCGGTCGATGATTTCGTCCTGCTGCGCGGGCGGCAGCCGCGCCCACTCGGGCCCGTACTTCTCCCTGATCTTCTCCTTGTCTTGCATGATCTTCCTAGCCATGGGGCTCAACGACGAGAAGTAGGTGAAGCGCTTCCGCTCCCGGTCGTCCAGCGGCCGGTTCCCGCTCATGACGGCCGAGCGCGAGGCCGCGATCGCCGCCGCCATCGACGCCATGCCCGGCCCGCGCGTCCCGGCCCGAGCGCCGCCTCCCGGGCCGCCCGCGCCCCGCCCCGGAGCTCCGCCCCCGTCTCCGCCCGGAGCTCCGTCCCTACCCCACCCGCTGCGCCTGCCTCCGCCCCTGCCTGAGCACCGCCCCAGACCTTCCCCGGACTCCCTTTCTCCGGGCCACCGCTGCCCCACCTGATACCGGTCCGGACCACGAATCGTCCCGGAGCCCTGTCGCCACCTGAAGTCCCGCCTCCACTCGGAGGTCCATCCCCACCTGGAGTCCCGCCCCCATCCCGAGCCCCACCCCCGAGCTTCACCGCTCGCTGCCCTTCAATTTCCTCACAGTGGGGGCGCTTTCCCGGACCGCGGGGCCTCGCTGGGGCGGCTACTGTGTCTGCGCTCCGTGCGCTGCAGTTGGAGATAGCTACTGGGGCTAACCCCAGGCAAAGACCGCCATGGCGCCACGTGGCACTGATGACAAAGGAAACTTCTTCCTGCACGTGCTCAATCATCCCGGCTCCTTTGCGCTCGCTCTTGTGCAGTGCATTTTCGGGTTTACCCCTTGTTTGCTAGACCATCTGCCACGCTGAGCTGTAGTCCAGGCGTGGGCACTGACCCACCACCCATCAATGAGGTGTCGGGTCCCTGTCCCTGGTAGTCTTCAAGAAAACTTCCGTCAAGCCTGGCATGGAGACACTGACTTGTAATGCCCGCACTGGGCAGACCTAGGCAGGAGGACCACGGCAAACTCAAGGCTAACCTGGGTTATATAGCGAAACCCTGTCTTACTACCACCATCCCCACAAAAAGAAAGCCCCCTGCTAAAAGAGGCAGCGTGAGGGAAGTGCCCCAAGCTCCAAAGGTCTTTCACTTTTCTGGAGAGCTACACACAAAGACCTCTCCATGCCTGCAGAGATCTTGCTTTCTGTGATGCTTGCCACACGAGAGGAGGCAGTCACTCCCCACCCCTGCCCTCCATGTTAATTAGATCTCAGGACTGGACTATGTCTTTAAACATCACTCAGAGTCCTAAGCATAATCAAAGAACTCTAGTCAGCAGACTCTGGTCAGTGTGAGGAACCCATAGCCTGTCAATTTAAGGGAGGGGCAAACCGAAACTTTAAACTTCCAAAAATGGCCAAGCTAATCCTGGAATCTCAGAAATCACAGGAACTCCGGGAGGTTTGCTGTCTGCAAACCAAATGAAGAGGATGGAAATTTTCCACACGGAAGCAGAGGACACGGATCCCCAAAGGGGCCAGGCTTGCTAGCATGGTAGTGTCTTTGCACACCACACAGAGTTACCGGGCTGTGGAATGTTTGCATCCCCACCCCACTGTCTGATTTTCACAAGACTGTAACAGGTCTCAGGTAAGCATTATGTCCACTTCTGAAAAAGAGCTAAATACCCATAGTTGCCTTCAAAGTAGCCCATGCCTACCTAACACTAAAGGCAATGCAGAAATAACTCGAAAGGCCTTTATCTAAGTGGAATGTCACAGAGGTGGCAGACTCTGTAATAAAAGATACCAACCACAACCAAGAATCTTATCAGGGTAGTGGGGATGTGGCTCAGTTTGCAGAGTGTCCCACATGCGTCTGAGGTCTACCTCCAGTACACTATAAATCAGGCATAGTGACAGACACACGTAATCCCAACACTGAGGTCAAAGCAAGAGGATCAGACATTCAAGGCCATTCTCTGCTACATAGTCAGTTCTAAGCCGGCCTGCACTATATAACAACCTGTCACCAAGTGTGTATGTGTGTGTGTGGGGGGGGGGTTCACACCAGAGACTCTGCCATTGGGGAGGTAGAGATAGGAAGATTGCCATGAGTTTGAAACAAACCTGTGTTGTTCAGTGAGTTCCAGGCCAGCCTGAGCCACAGTATAAGATTATGTCTCAAAATAAATAAATGAATAAATGGAAATCTTGTTGGCGAGATAGCTCAGTGGTTAAGAGCACTCGCTGCTCTTGCAGAGGGCAGGAGTTCACTTCCCAGCGCTCTCAGGGCCGCTCACAACTGCCTGTCACCCCAGTTCTGGGAAATCAGATACCCTCTTCTGGCCTCCGTAGACAATGCATGCATGTGGTACACTTGCATGCAGGAAAAACACTCATATTCATAAAATAAAAACAAAACTAAAATTCTCATCAGAATAACACGATGAAGAAATGAGAAGAAAAAGCAAAGCCATCAGACGTCAACTGAGTCTTTCTGTATATGAAGGATTCTTTAAGAAGCCACAGACTTGGGACGCTGGGGTTTTTTTTATTATTATTAGTACCTATTTAAATGGGACTATAACAAGTCTCATTTACAGGCTCAGTACACTGGCTCCAACCCCCTGATTTATCTCCACCCACCCCCTTTTAATAACACAAATGGTACTTGAAGACGTGTGTTCTTGAACTGTGAGTGCTCAGCTGCACATGAGTCATCCTAGGAACCTCCCCCGTGCAAGAACCAGGGAACACTGCAGAAGAGCAGGCACAAAGGTTAAGGGAGCCATGAGGAGAGCTGCCAAATGGTCACTTTTGGACATGGCGTAGCTGTTGTGCAAATCAACTCAGTAGCTGTGATCACCTGCACAAGACCTATACAACATCAAGCTGGTCAAAATGGCAGTGTGAACTGGCAAGGGCCCATGCTTGGTGGGAAAACCATTAACAGTCAGGGGCTGCTGACGGAGGTCTAGTCATGCTGCTAATAGGTTGCTCACGTCCTAGTGGAGTCCTGAGCCCATGCATATATGGACAGCACTAACTAGACTCGGGGTCAGGAAGACATGAAGTCGAGAGGGACACAGAGGAGAACCGAGGAAGGATGGGTATTATTAAAATATATGGTATAAATGTACAAAAACTTAAAAGAATTAAAAAATCTGCTTGTTTTTGTTTTTTGTTGTTTCGGGGTTTTGTTGAAACAGGGTTGTGGTGATATCTTGTTTGTATTCTAACAAATAAAGCTTGCCTGAAGATCAGAGGGTGGAACTAGCCACTAGCCACTAGTTAACCATAGCGGTCTGGAAGTCTGTACTGACAGACAGGGAGAGAGGAATAGAAGGCAGGAGAAGACAGGAGCTCAGGCCAGTTTTCCACTGAGGAGTCAGCAAGGTAAGAGTTGGCTGTGGTTTGCTCCTTGTCTCTCTGATCTTTCAGCGTTTGCCTCACTATCTGGCTCCGGGTTTTTATTATTAAGACCAATTAGAACTCGTACAAGCCAGGGTTTCTCTGTGTAGTCCTGGCTGCTCTGGAACTCACTTTGTAGACCAGGCTGGCCTTGCTCCCAGTATTTTAATTAATATCTATTTTAATTAATATCATGTGCTCACCTTGAAACTACACAGGAAGGGTATCTGGTTTCCAAAGCAGTTGTGGGGCTGGAGAGAGAGCCCCCTGGTTAAGAGCATAGGCTGCTCTTGTAAAGGACGAATCAGTTCCCAGGACCTACATGGCAGCTCACAATTGTCTGTAACTCTAGTTCTAAGGGATCTGACATCCTCTTCTGACCTCTGCAGGCACTGCATGTATGTGGTGCACTTACATACACACACAGGCAAGCATTCATACACATAAAATAAAAATTAACAAATTCTTTGTTGTAGAAAGCAGTTACAAAAATAAGTGCTGTTTCCAAAACAAACAAAACAAGTGTTGTTAAGTTATATTTTGGAGCAAATATAATTTATTGCCAGACAATTTTCTGCAGTGTTTTAAATCTGAAGCCAGCTGTAACGGTTAAGTCTTTAACCGCAGCTCCTCGGGAGGCTGAGGCAGGAGGACTGAAAGTTCAGGACTGCTTAGGCTACATGGTGAGTGACGGCTGAAAAGGAGACAGAGGAAGACCTTGGATGGGAGGCTGCTCTCCCACCAAGCACTCAGCACTTCAAGGTGCGTGCTGGGCTGTGCCACTGTCTGAGCCCAACAGTGTCTTCTCTATTCTTCCAGGTGGGGAGAAGAAAACATGTGTGGTCTGTGTGTGTACAGGCTCCGACATCTGGTGGTACTGTTTGGGAGGCCGTGAACCTTTGAGAGGTGGGTCATAGCAGATGGGTTATGGGGGGTTAGCTTTCATGTTTCACAGACTGACCCACTTCAACTTTCTTCTGACTCCTGTTCCACCGAGATGTGAACCGGCAGCCGCACTCTCCAGCTGCCGTGCTCCCCCAGCCATGATGGGCCAGACCTCACAACATAGGCCTTAAGCTTTGTCGTATGTTTGGTCACAGTGCTGAGAAAAGCAACTGACTTAACACATAAACACACATGCCAGAGAAAGAACCAAATACACAGCTGACTGATTCTGAATGGTAAGGGGACCTCTATGGCCGTGTGATAACGGCAGGTGAGTGGGGCCGATGGGCCACCCCAGCCACTGTGTTCTGACAGACAGAGCAGCTGTGCTCAGGACGCCCAGGGGCAGCAGTTGGGCACAGCGGCGCTCTGCTCACTTTGATTGCTGTTTCCACCCCTGTAGTTTCTCCATCACATGCTCATGTCCACTTCTGTGTGTTTGAGCTTTGAAGATGAGGATCTCATATGTAGCCTAGGATGGCCTCACGATCCTCCTTTCTAGGTTTCTTGATTGCTAGGATTTTGGGATACATCGCCACATTCAACTTAGATTTCTTTTTTGACTTGGTCTTGGAGTTTATGGTCATTCTGCCTCAGTTTCCTGAATGCTGGCACCTACACCTTAATGAGAAATGAGGTGCCCACCTAGGAAGTGTTCACTGAGCTGAACCTGCATTTTCTAGGTGGGTGTATTCTGCCACCAGAGGTTGTGTGGAGGCAAAGGCCTAGGAGTGATGGAGGAAGGTCATTGGCTAATAAAGGAACTGCCTTGGCCCATTTCATTGGTTAGAAGATAGGTGGGAGGAGTAAACAGAACAAAACGCTGGGAGGAAGAGGAAGTGAGCTCAGACGACAGCTCTCCTCTCGGGAGCAGATGCCTCAGAGAGACACCATGCTCCCAGCTCCCAGGCAGACGCAAGCAATGAAGCTCCGACCTAGGATGGACATAGGCTAGAATCTTTCCCGTAAGCGCACCTAGGGGCGCTACACAGATGATTAGAAATGGGCTAAATTAATATGTGAGAATTAGCCTAGAAGAGGCTAGATAGAAATGGGCCAAGCAGTGATTAAATGAATACAGTTTGTGTGTTATTTCGGGCATAAGCTAGCCAGGCAGCCGGGGTGCTGGGGACGCAGCCCCCCCCCCCCCCGCGCCCTTATTACTACATAGGAGGACACATGGCATTTTCCTTGGAGAGTCTGAGGCCTGGGTAATTTTCCTAACTGATGCGGAGTAGGGCTGTTCTATAGGCTGTAAGTATCTAAGGCAGCTCGCAAGGGCGCAGTGAGCACATGGCCCAGCTGCTATCATGCAAATGCATTTTTAGAATCAAATGTTTGGCCTTTCCTTTCTGGTCTGGCTCTTCCCTGGAAAGGTGGTGGCAGGAGATCTGCCAAGAGATCCTAGTCACACTGTCCCTCGAGGCCACAGACCTTATGTTTGAGTCTCTTCAGACTCAGAGCCCATGAATCACTTGGCTGTTTCTGTCATCTGCTGCTTGAGTTCCAACCAGCTGTTGGCATAACAGCTGGGTTCTCACGCCTGACAACAAAGCAAAATTAAGGAATCAAATAAGACTGGGCGCAGGCTGCCTTCCTCAGTGATATGCAGAATGGAAGGAAGCTCCTGGGCAGCTTGTGGGCCTCTCAGGCAGCTGCCAGGTGATATCTGGGCAGCACAGCCTCTTTGGCTCAGAGAATAGGGAGGTGCCTTCCCTAGGCCCCAGGACTAACAAATCCAAGTGCAGCCCTAAGCCGGTCCTGTCAGGACTGCTCAGACACATGCTCCGGAAGGCTATTATTTGCCCAGCAGCCTTACTGGCCCACACCACACGGCTCCCTTGGAGAGGGGCTTTGAGCATCTTAGTGCACCTACTGCACCTGCTGGTTTTCTCTGGAGGTAGTGTTTAAAGCTGAACACAAAAATGTGTGTATGCATATGTGTGTGTGTGTGTGTGTGTGTGATTTTTTTCTTTTGAAACAGGTCTCATAGTATAGGCCAGACTGACCAAGAACTATATAGCTCATGTTGTCCCAAACTCACAGTAATACTTCTGCTGGCTTGAACAATGGGCATAAGCTCCCACAACTGGCTTGGAATTCCTTTTCTTCTTTTCTGGCAGGGTCTCGAGTATTCCAGAATGGCCTTAAGTACACTACAAAGCTGTGGCCCTCCTGCCTCCTGGGATTACTGGTACTCTATTCTTCCGTCTCATTCCTATTTTTTAAGTGTGTGTAGTAGTCTATGTACACAGAGTGCATGCAGAAGCCAAAGGGTGTCAAGTCTCCTGTTCTAGCACCCCACGCCTTACGTTGTTGAGACAGCACTGCACACGAAACCTGGAGCAGCCAGCTTCCTGCTAGACTGGCAGCCAGCAAGCTCCGGTGATTCTTGCCTCTGTAACCCAAAGACTGGGTTTAGAGGTAATTACAGCCATGCTGTTTCTTACGTGTTATGAGAACTCGAACTCAGATCCTTATGGTTGTGTAGTAAGTGCCTTACCCACTAAGTCGTCTCTCCTGTCCCTCGATATCAAGTTCTAAGAAACAGATTTAAGCTGGAGGGATAAAAGCTCTGAACGGGGCCACTACTGTGTCAGAAGTGTGGCTGATTTCTAAAGGGACTTCTCAAGCTGACGAGAGAACCTCACAAAAATGTATTCCCAATGGTCTTCCTGGAACGAAAGTCCTCAGGGTCCCTAGGATGACACCTTCTTGGCCACCAAGCAGAACTGCCTCTGATGTTTTGTTGGACTCTGGGGAATTTGGCCCATATGTCAGGGAGCTTCTGGTCACTGTAGACACAGACCTGCCGCTTCTCCGGACCTGTAACATCAAATCACATCACCTACATGGGCAGAAACTGAGCTAGTAACACAGAAACTGAAACATAGTAATTGGGAATCGATAGAACCATATTCTAAATGAGGCTGCTGGAATCCAAGTGTGTGTGTATGTGTGTGTGTTTCCCCAAGATGGGCATATTGGGGGACAAAGTATCTAACAAAAGGAACTTAAGGCTTCGTTCTGGCTCACAGCTGGAGGGTACAGTCATCATGGGGGGAGGGGTGAAGTGGCTGATCACACTGCATCCACAGCCAGGAAGTACAGAGCGTGATCCAGAACCCAGCCCAAGGGATGCTGCCCAAGCTCAGGCTGTATATTCCTACACTGGATAAACCTTTCCGGCAACATCCTTATGGATATCCCCAGAGGCATGTTTCCATGGTGATTCTAATTCAGCCAGTGGGGTCGGCAGGGGCACGAAGAGTGAAATAACACGAGTGGACCTCAGGGAAGGGGACTGGAGTTCCACAGCAAGAGGCACGAGAGCCCTTCCTTCCTTGAAGGCCGAGGAGCAGCCCTCACCACACCTCTCCGTTTCCAGCCATGACGGTTTGGTGAGTGGTAGGAAAGTCTCTAAGGAAACCGAAAGATTTTGACTTTAAGCAAAAGGGAAGCTGAAAAGCCCCAGGGTTTTGTGTTTCCATTTGTGGTTCCCACCAACCCTCCCCACCATTGTCAGCATCCATCTGCAGGCAGCCTGTACCTGCTTGAAGCTCATCAGGCCTCTGGGAAAGGGTGAGCTAACTCCGACAGCATGAGGTGCCACCCATTCCTCACGGCACAGCCGGTCTGTCCCAGAGGACACAGGTGTGGACCCCGGGAGGGTTCTGTCACACTCTTTGTCCAGGATCCTATCCCAGTATCATCACACAAGCTGACTTCAGGCCCAGCTTCTTCCCACTGGGTTCAGGGGGTTCTCTAGGCCCCACTTCCAGTTTTGGACCATTTGTCAGAGGGGGATGAAGCCAGGAGAATAAAGTAACCAAAGTAGCACACGGAGATATCGCTTAAGACTGTGCTAAGCACTGAGAGTTGAAGGAGTAGGAAGTTTGAATCCCGGGATCCCAACGGGTCCCTGGTAGGAATTCCCAGCACCATCCTGTAGCCTGCTGGCCAGCTGTGGGGAGGCAGACACCTCTGAGAGCATGGGCCCTTTGTCCTGTCTCAGTGCAGAATGGGTTCTGGTGACTGTAACCCGAGATCACCCTGGGAAAGCTGCATCTCTGGGGCTGCTCTGAAGCACCGCTCAGTTCCTGACTGCACTATGGATGGCGGGGACAAACAAACATGCCGCCTGCTCCAGAGCCCATAGTGATTTCCGTCACCGCAGTACGGGCACAAACTTTGATACTGCCCTGCTCTTGCCAGAAGTTCAAGGCAGAAACTGGGGTTGCGGCTGAGTGGCTGAGTGTTCTTCTAGGATGTGCAAAGCCCTGGGTTCTATCTCTAGCACCTAAACAGATACAGAAATAAAATAAAAAGGCAAAAGAGGCACAAGGCAACAGCAAAACTGCAAACACTGACCATGATTTAAAACTGCAACAGTTTAATGGACCTTTTTACTCCATCATTCGCCTTTCGGAGAGAACAAGAACCTTTCTAAATGTTCTTACACCTACAAGCAAAACTAGCTCACACATAAAACATAATCCAGTGCCCGAACTCAGCGACTTGCAGAAATCACCTCGGCTTATTTTTCCAACAAAAGAAGGAGGAACATGGTTCAGTGATTCAGTGTCGGGACATTGGTAAATACTGTCTGTGTCGTCTGCACAAGCCATGGAAGCATCCGTGGTTCTGAGAGGACGGGGCCCACATGTGGGGGCATGGCAGTAGCGAGGCACCTCACAAAGGCGCACAGGAAGGGAGGGAGGAACATCTACACCTCTGACAAGCAAAGACAAGGCCTGCTTGTTGCTGGCTTTGTTCATCTTAATAATTATTAATTTTTGGTTTTTGAGGTAAACATTTTTTTGCTGTAAGGAAGTAGCAGTATGCTTTAATACATGGGAACCAACAGGTGCCATTAATACACACACTTCCCTTCCGGTCAAGTAGCTTTCCCCCAAAACCCGTTTTCATGATTTGTGTTATGGTTCAGAAAAAGTAAAAATGATTTCAAGTATTCAATTCCTATCAAAAATTGGTATCAAAAGTAATAAAGGACCTAATTCCATAATAATTCCATGTTTTAAAAAATAACTTAAGAAGCAAGAAGCCTGGCCCTTCACGTGTACAAACCCTCTGGTGTAGCTAGAGTTTCTTTAGACACCGTGGGGTGGAGTCCGTGTTGAGCACCTCCATCATGGACCTCAGAGTCGGGAATGTCTCTGACACTGACGGCAGGGACTTGTAGGAAGGGGAGATACTGAAAGAGAAACACAGGGAAACTGACTATTACCACCGCTTAATAGGAAGGACTAGAGCCTGGGGACATGCACTCCTATGAGGAACTTTCTAGAGTCTCTCATGAGGGACAATACCAGAAAGGCAGAAGGCACAGCAGACACCTTCACAGCAGTGACCTCACATCCTGAGCCAGCTCTCTGGGGAAAGAAATGCCACTTGAATGTGTACAGGACCACTTGTCACACGTCCTGCTGGGGCTGCCATGCCTGCTGGAGCCGGACTCTGAGGATGCTAGCCTCAAGCCTGGTCTTGCCCTTCTCTGAGCCCCACCCCTTTCATCTACCACTGTAGATGAGAGCCTTAGCTCAGAACTACATGAGCCCTGAGAAACATTACTTGCCAGGTTCGCCATGAACCATGACTGTACAATATGTGGCTGTGTGGTTTGTGGAAAGAGTTGTTAAAGCTTCCTAAGAAAAGGAAGCAGGACTTTCCCCCATGATCACAGCACCAGACCACATGTAAACAAGGAAGCTCAGAGCAAGACGACAGGGAAAAGCTAAGCACTGTGGACGATAGACACCTACTTCTCAACTGGTTTTTTGTTTGTTTGTTTCTTTCTTTTTTTTGTTTTTGAGACAGGCTTTCTCTGTGTAATAACCCTAGCTGCCCCGAAACTTGCTCTATAGATCAGGCTGGCCTCAAACTCACAGAGATCCTCCTGCCTCTGCCTCCTGAGTGCTGGGATTAAAGGCATGCGCCACCACAGCCTGGCCCTGGCCCTGGCCCTATTTCTCAGTTTTAAACAGCTCAAACGGCCCAGCAGGTGACAGAATGACTGTTGTCATGTAGGCATGAAGAGACATGAAATAAGTCAGTGTCTTCCTCATTCCTAAAGCAATGTGAGAGCAAGCTTGTACACATTCCCCAGCGTTTCTGGAGATCGGAGCTGTAGTAACTTGCTGGCTCTGGCACAGGGTTACAATGGGGTGGGGGTATCCCTGCTGGTGCCGGTCACACACCAGGTCACTAGTTCCCACCTAGGCTGCAACACCGTGCCACCGTCAGAACTGGAATGCCGTAGAAGAACAGTCACCAGGCCTGTGCTACACTGAGTGGTTTCCACGCACTCCAGGACCCTAGGCCTGAGTCTGGGATAACGGACGGGGAGAAGAGAATCTGACTACAGAAGAGAGACCCAGTAAACTCTGCTTCACATACCACTTTCCTTATTTTCTTTAAATCATCACTCATTTTAGATTATTACATATGTGTTTACATATGTGTGCAGGTGCATGTGTGTATGTATGTATGTGGTGGCCCCAGGTTGATATCAAGACATTTCCTTAATTACTCTCCACTGTATTTATTGAGCCAGGGTTTCTTGCTGAACCCAGGTTTCTTGCTCACAGATACAGGTTAGCCTACCTAGCTACCTTACTCTTGGGATCCCATCTCTGCATTCTGAGCTACCACAAGTACCCAGCATTTTCTCTGGGTCCTGGGGATCTGAACTTGGATCCTTGAAATGTGCGTTATCCCAAGTTCTCTCTCAGCCCCACCATCACTTATTTTCTCCTGTAACGACGTTTCTCCACCTTAAAACCGACAAGACTAACTAACCCACGGAGGTGAGCACACTGCCGGGGCTTCTGCCCAGCGTGGAGTGCGGAGCCCCGCCCTTTCCCAGCAAGGCCTGCACCAGCCACAGTTACCTTTTCAAGTTCATCCAGCTTTTTGCTATTTTGCTGAAGGCTTCTGATCCAGGAGCTGTCATGGCTTCAAAGTCAACTAACTGGAAAAGAGAATCAGGATGGGATGAAATGAAGAAAGGTACTGTGTGAGGTCTAACTCACGTGTTTCATGACCAGAAGCCCAGGACATGGAGCCGTCATGCAGCACCCCCAGGACACGATGCAGGCTTGCAGCACCTCCAGGACACGGTGCAGGCTTGCAGCACCCCCAGGACACGATGCAGGCTTGCAGCACCCCCAGGACATGGAGCTGTCATGCAGCACCCCCAGGACACGGTGCAGGCTTGCAGCACCCCCAGGACACGGTGCAGACATGCATCACCCCCAGGACACGGTGCAGGCTTGCAGCACCCCGACAGCCCAACATACCTTTCCTTTGGGGATCTTCCCAGCCACTTCTTTACCGCTGGCCATCAGTGCCCCCACAATGACTGAGTAGGCGATGACACTGTTCAGAGAGAACAAATCCTGGTCTATGGCTACCGCACTAACTCCCGTGGGCTTCTACCATGAAATAAATTCTTACACATGCATTCAGTCAGCCCTGGTCTATGGCTACCGCATTAACTCCCGTGGGCTTCCACCATGAAATAAATTCTTACACATTCAGTCAGCCCTGGTCTATGGCTACCGCACTAACTCCCGTGGGCTTCCACCATGAAATAAATTCTTACACATTCAGTCAGCCCTGGTCTATGGCTACCGCACTAACTCCCGTGGGCTTCTACCATGAAATAAATTCTTACACATGCATTCAGTCAGCCCTGGTCTATGGCTACCGCATTAACTCCCGTGGGCTTCCACCATGAAATAAATTCTTACACATTCAGTCAGCCCTGGTCTATGGCTACCGCACTAACCTCCCCGTGGGCTTCCATCATGAAATAAATTCTTACACAACAATTCTTTGGACTAAAACCTTAAATGTTTAATTAACAGAGAACTTTGTGGTGTTTATTTTCTACTTTTCTACTTAAAAAGCATATGGGCCTTAAGGGTAGCTGTCAACAGGAACATCTGTTTTCTGAGGGAAAGCCTATATCCACCAGTTTACTTCCTGCTTCTTCTCATTTTTGTGAGAAAAGCATGCATAAGCCTCTTCTCTTGGACTTACATTAAATTCTCTTGAGGGTTGGTCAAGAACGTGATTTTCCTTCCTTCCCTGACAGGGCCTTGTTATATAGACCAGGCAGGCCTCAAACTCACAGAGATCCACCTGCCTCTGTCTCTCCAGGGCTAGCATTAGAGATGCGTACCACTATATCCAACAAGGATGTGATGTGGGGGTAGGGGTTGGGGGTGGGTGGGTTTTAGAGGAATCAATAGGAGCTTCCTATGAGTCATGATGTGCTTTAGAGCCTGTCCTGTAACAGGAAGCATAAGCCATAGCAATAGTTTTGAACTTGAAACCGTCATAGTATAGGATATCACTTACCTAGATCCTCGAGACAATGGCATTAAATTATAAAAGTAATAAACCAAGGATAAGATTAAGTTGCAGACAGCATCGGCTTCCTAGGAGAAAGGACAGAGGTTCATGAACTTAAACCCCGTAGCACAAACGAGGGACATTCGTTACTACGTGGGACAGGATGGCTCCCCCCTCTCCCCACAGTCACTACAGCAATTGTCCCCAGCTTCAGCACACAAGAACAGTCTCCTTTACCATGACTTGCTATTTCAGAACGCACGCTGAAGCCAACATTTCACAAAGGAAAGGCAATACCTAACAGCCTTTCTAGAACGAGCATCCCTTCCCCAGGAGACTCTCACAAGTTGCTTCCCTCCATTGGGGCTGGAGGTCCCTGAACACATGGAACAACTGACTGACGTCAAGGAAGTAGAGAGGCTTCTGGGAGCCAATAGCCAATAGTGTGAGAGGAATGCCTTCCTCCTGTGAGGAGCCACTTCTTGTCTCAGGAGGCACAGGGAGAGAAGTCACAGACTAAAGAACAGCCAGTATGCTCTTCCACTGCCAGGAGCCAGTCAGCACACACCAGCTGAAATGAGAACTTGCTGGAAATGCGTGCTGTGTAACTGGTCACATCGCAGCTGCAGCCAGGAAGCAGAGCACATGCCGTGCTAAGGTCACTCCCCTCCCTGCGATTCAGCCCAGGATCCCAGTCTACATCAGGGTGGGCCTTCCTTCCTAGTTAGCCTCTCTGGGAACACTCTACAGATACAGCCACAGGTGCCTCCTATGTCATCCCAAATCCTGTCAATTTGGCAGTTAAGACAACAGTCTCACACTAAGCAGCGACCATAATGTAGGGAAGAATACGGGAGGGGGGTGAGATACAGACCGCTTTCACCATGGCCAATCTGGGTGACTCTCTCCTGACCCTAAACTTGCGCTAAGGCAGCCAACGATACAAACGGCTAAGTGTGCCATCCCCCATTGCTGTGCTTCTTAAACCCCAGATTTTCCCCCACATAGGACTCTAAAAAAGAGGTTGAGACAATTACGTTTAATTTCAGGCTTAAGATATACAGCCTAGGAAAACAGGGGAAGGGTGTGTGTGGAACATTTACCAAAGAAATTGCAGGTCTGGAGTGTGGCTCAGCAGCAGGGCACCTGCCTAGTGTGTGTCGAGTTCTGGGCTCCAGCCTCAGCAAAACTTTCTTTCTCTCTGTCTCTGTCTCTCTCTGTCTCTCTGTCTCTCTGTCTCTCTCTCTCTGTCTCTCTCTCTCTCTCTCTCTCTCTCTCTCTCTCTCTCTCTCTCTCTCTCCCCACCCCAGGAATAGAAATAGAAAATGAGAAAAATGAGACACAGCAAACCCTACCCCGAATTCTGAGGAGAGGATCAGCACTTTTCCTTTCGCTGTCAGGTCTTTATAAAGGGCATCGATTTCCGCATGGTACAGCTGTGTCCTCTCTTCTGTGGTTTGAGTCTCCACAGAAAACAGGATATTGCCAACCCTGTAAACATTAGCAGTACTGTCAAAGGCATGGATTAAACAGTCTGAACAGGAAACGGGGAAGTGGTGTGTGATGCGTGTGTGTGTGATGCGTGTGTGCGCGCGCGCGCACATGCTCACAGCATCTGCCCAGCGTGCTGGGCTCCTGAAACAGGTGTGCTCCAGGCTGTCATCACGCCCCAACCACCCTGCCGTAACCGGGAGCAGGTGTGGGAGGCTCACACACAGCTATTGCTGTGCAGCAACACTGCAGCTCTGTGAGGGTAAGCTCACGCAGCGAGGGTTATCACGGTGTCATCAGGAGAACCTTCTAGTTCTTCAGTTCTCTAGCAGGAAGAAGGGGGAGGTGTGACTTGGCCTGGGGACAATCACAACTGGGCAACAGTTCAAAAGGGAAGAGGATTGATAATCTGGAAGACTTGGGGAAAAGCTGAAAGTGTCATGAGAGGAGTGGCCCGAATGTCTGCCTGTCCTAACTAAATTCAGTGGGATGCACGCATGCAGTCACACAAGAAGTAGGAAGGGGTCTTGCTGGGAAGAAGGTTTTAGTGGCAATAGTTGAGGGATGATAATAAGGTAATTATAATGATAAACAGGTATAAGGATTGAGAAAGACTAACACATAGGAATCTGTCAAAGAAAAAATACTTTTTAAAACGCTTCTAAATCAGAGGCTGTGAAAAAAACCATGCGGCTGTGAGGATAAGGACAGAAGAGGAGGTCACAAGTGACAATTGCAACCTCAGTTTTTCAAAGCTTTGCCTGCCTCTCTCTCTCTCTCTCTCTCCTTTTCTTTGGTTTTCAAGACAGGGTTTCTGAAGCTTTGGAGCCTGTCTTGGAACTCACTCTGTAGACCAGGCTAGCCTCAAACTCACGGGATCCAACTGTCTCTGCCTCCCGAGTGCTGGGATTAACGATGTGTGCCCCCACCACCCGGCTTCCTTCTACTTTCTCAATTTTGGCTATCTGTTCCTCCAAACTTTCCACTAAGACAGCACTACCCTTGCAATACACACACCAGCAATCCCTGCATGGCAGCCTGAACCTGCACAGATCCTTTTTTTCCTGCTGCTAGACAAGCTCTCCATAGCCTCTGAGCAGCCAGGTAGAGCTGTTGCAGGAACGCAATGGGCTGTGCACTTGGCCAGGAAAGATTCAGCCCCAGATGTACATCGTGAGAACACATAGGGCCCTACCAGCCCACATCACACTTGAGCACACATACTTGTCTCCTGTGATAGTGATGGTGAAGCCGTCATATTCTTTTCCTTGATCTTTGAGGCTGGGAACTTTGGTGTTCACAGTGAACCCGTCCTTCGTTTTGGTGTTAAACTGCTTTCGAGGGGAAATAAAAATCTATATTAGTGGCAGCTCTGACATTACAACATGACGCTGTCACCTACAAACACGCTGAGCCACTCACAGCTACCCTGGGCTGCATATGTCTACAGGCTGCAGATAGACAGATCTAGTTCTGATCCGTCCTGTACCCTAACTCAGCCTTAGGTTTTTCTAAGGCACTTGAATTGAGAGATCATGTGCTCTCTCTTGGCAGGCAGTGATTAAGGACATCTCTCCTCTCTTTAGGTGAAGCACAAACCCCAGGAGCCCCAGTCTCAATTCCCACAAGCCTACAGAGTAGCAGAGACTCCAGCAGCAAGGTATAGGGTACCCCTACCAGCCAATATCTGGCTCACTGCGGCAGCTGCTCTGGGGTTGTTTCTCCTCCCAACTCAGCAGGCAGCAATCTTGCCTGCCAACAGAGCAGCAATGCCAGCATCCCTACCCTGAAAAAGCACTCTGTGTTCCTGCAAGCGCAACCCCAGAAATGCGGGCCTTAGAGGTGCTCAGCATTCCTTCCCTAGCTGGGGTGTTTTATCTGCATACTCCAACTCTGCAGACCATGGCTATTAGGAGTTCCTCAGAGTTGGCCTAGGAGCTGGTGTCTCCTAGGAACACCCTGGATGCCAGCTTCAGATGCCAGCTTTGTGTTAAAACTTGTGACATTCCAAAGTGGCAGTAAACAGGTTCTGCCTTTACTTTAAAAACACGACTTCCTACTTTGGCTACTTGGTGCTGTCCATGCTTTTCTAGGATGAATGGCCCTGGAGTAAGACAGCCAATGACAACGGTCTTTTCTGGGCTCGGGTGGGAGGGCTTCTCCAACACCAGGCTATAGGAATGCTGGCTGGAGGCTCAGGGCATGGTGCAGCTGGACAGAGCAGGCTACCAGGGCTGCCAGCTGAACTGAGGCAGGAAGCACCTTTCTTTCAGAGAATGGCTCTCAGAAGACAAGTACAGGTACTTACTGTATGCCACAAACAAGACCAGGTGGGAACGCATACTGACGAAAACAAACAAGCCTGGCCAGACCCCTGGGCCAGGAAGAGGCAGAGTGGAGGGTGAGGCCGGCCTAGCTAATGGGCCACGTGCTGGAGCAGGCGTCCTTTTCTCTAAGTCTGCCAGGGTACTCCATAGTCTTCAGAGCAAGCGGCAAGCTACATATTTCCTGGACACTTTAAACGCATACAGACCAACCAACACATCCACAATCTGACTGAAAATGCTCCTACCCAAAGGACAGGCTCCTACAGACAACACAACACGGGCAATGCTGCCACCGTCTGGCGAAGCGTTATGGGGCTTCCCTCAGTACACTCTGCTTTCTTTTCCACTATCTGTACAAGCAGATTTTGTCTTCCACCTGACATCTGCACAGGAAAGCAGCTAGGAAGCTAACCCACGGCAGCTTCTGGTTCTTCTCTACGGCGTGTCCTGCCACCCTCAGTCATGGGAGTAACTGCCATGATACCGAAGGTTAGTACAAGGCAGGTGGACTTCAAAAGCCAGCTGAGATCCTTCTTCCACTTGTCACAGCTAAGAATTTCCTCTTTAGCTTGCCCTCTCTCTTCACTTCTCTCTGTCTCTGTCTCTCTCTGTCTCTCTCTGTCTCTGTCTCTCTCTCTCTTTTGTGAGCTTTCAGTGGGACTGGCATCTTTCCCAGCATCTCATTTTCACTCTTTCAGAGTCTATTTCAAATTAAGGCAGACATAAAATTCATGCTGTGGCTGCTGGCCCAGCGTTAGGGATCAAGGGCAGGCCCAGTGTGCTCTACCATAATTCCCAGGGAGTCACCTCTGGGACCAAAGGAAGCTGGAGGTGCACACAGGAATTGCCCACTTTCAAGACCACAGCTCAGTCTCGGTTCTGCAATCCAGACAATTCTGCTTAGGGCTCTCTGAGCAGCCCCTGCTATGCTGCAGGCTCTCCCTGCAGACACTTGGCAGGGCAACAGGACCCCTCCACCCCTGCATTGGGCACCTCCTCCTCTTCTACAGCTGCTGACCACCTGTCCTATGGGACCATGAACACTCTCCAAGGAAGCTGGGGGAAATGGGGTTCCTCGACGGCTCTCTTCTTTCAGGAATCAGTCTAACTAACTGCAGTGGTCCTGGGCTCCCACGTGTGGAAGGGCAACCATGGAGCCCTGCATTGAGGCCACAAGTCCAGTTTCAGTGCATCTATTCTCAAGCCCTTTTTGTTTCCTGAGCCAACTGCTTCCTCAAAAATCTGTTCTGGCTGAGTCTGGTTCAGCACTGTACTTGATTTTGGTTACTGTTTATGTTGGGATTTCGGATGACATCCTTCATAAATTTCTAAACAGCACAACATTAAAATATGTGCTTTGCTTTCTCTCTACGTTGCTTGTCTTCTCTCATCCAATTCCTCCTGAGATATTTTCTTTTAGTTTATTTATGTGTAAGTATGTTTCATCTCCATGTATGTCTATGTATCTATAATGCCTGGTGCCTGGGTCAGAAGAGGGAGTCAGATCCCCCGGAACTGAACTAATAAGACAGTTTGAGTCACCACATGAGTGTTGGGAATTGAACCCAGGTCCTGGACAAAAAAAGCCAGTGCTCTTAAATGCTAGGTCATTGTTCCAGTCCCATCTGGGACTCGGATGATAAACTTACCTTCATAATTGGAAGAAGGTCTTCCACTTTATGTACCTTTTCCAGAGCTTCTCTGACTTCCAACAAGCCCTTTGGATTATTTGCTCTTGAAGAGAGAGGGGGAGAGCAGAAGGGAGGAGGCAATGGAGATTAGTGTAAAAATACGACAAGTGGATCTCATTTAAATTTTAAACAACTGTTCCTAAGGACCAATAGCTCGGTGCTACAGCAGCTCAGCGCTGTAGGCCTAAACAGCCTGGGGCTCCTCACTGACAGGATCGTCCACGCAGATCAATGATACATCTGAGAAAACTGTCAGAAGTGTCCAGACCTTCCTCCTGCTTGGCATCCCCCTAAGCAACACAGCACTGGCTGAGTGTTGGTGTCATGGGATGTTCAGATGATCTGGAGCACGTGGGAGCTTTGTGTGAATGTCACTGTGTAAATACCATTTAATGGAAGGGTCCTGAGCACTCAGAGATCTCGAAACCTACTGCCAGACATAAACAGTATCCAAACTGGGCAGCAGCAAGGTAAGTCAATCCTAGCTAACAGGTGCAGAGCTAGAGATGAGAACAGATCAGAGGAAAAGCAGCACGGTCGGCGTGGCCGGCAGCCTTCACATTCACCCCACATACGTGTGCAGGTGTGAGGCTGCAGATGAAAATAGACATCAGAGAAAGCAGCACGGTCGGCGTGGCCGGCAGCCTTCACATTCACCCCGTGTACAGGCACAGGTTTCTTAGCAAAACCCTGACTGTCCTGTTCCAAGTCTGCAGTGGAAAGTATGTGTGGCTCAGATCAAAGCACCCTGCTGGGTTCCACGTTGTCCTCAGACCAGGCTGGTGATTTCACCACTCAGAACTGAAGTTCCCCAACAGACAGAGGCTTGGCAGGCAGCTGGGACTAACACAGTGCTGAGTGTCAGGCTAAAAGCCTCCGAAGCCATCACACAGATGCAGGCAGGTGACGGAAGCTTTAAACTTCTGAGCTAGACTGTTTATCTGCCAGGGGCTCAGCTTTCAAATTTCACAAATATGCATACAAAAGACGTATGGAATCAATCTTTTACAACGAAGGGGGATCAAAGGCTTACCCGTGGTAAACAAGAATTCTATCTTTAATAAAATGAAGTATTTTCTCAAAATATTCCAGGTATCTCATATTAATCACCTGACCCCTGTGAGGTAAAAAAAATTAAAATGATAAAATTAAACATCATTTTACAAAGGCATGTAAATATCAGTTAATTCTGAAAACAAGGAGCTGAGACCAGTGTGGCAGAGTATAAGAAAGCTAGCCCCGTCTGAGCAGGAAGCCTGGGCTCCTGGAGCCTGTCCTGGAAGAAAGGGTCCAGGACTTAGTTCCTTCACTGGGGAATGAAAACCCTCAGCTTAAATGGAGTTCAGAGCTGACGGCAACTACGTTAGGTGGACACGCCATCTCTGGCTCTCTGTATGGCGGTCTGCACGTCTGCCTCTCCTCCTCTTCAGCAGTCTTCCTTCCCTCACTGTAAACACCACAGTCCTCGCATTCCCGCCCCATTTTTTCCTTCCTTTACATGTTCTAGAAGGTGTCCATGTCTAGCAACAGCCGAGTCTGAGTCCCGCTGCTCCAGGAACACCATCCTGATGCTCATAGCACCGCATGCCAACGTTCCGGCTCAAGTAGGACTTCTCTCCCCACTAGAGCGCTTCAGTCTCCAACCCCCCACTATCTCACTTGTTACTCCCAGGCTGACAGGCCATGGCCTAAGCTAGAGGCTGAAGGAATTCCTCTGAAGCTGCTTTACCAGGCACTGCTGAGCCACAGAATTCCCTACAGCGCCGCAAAGCACCTGCAGTTCCCCTCCAGCCCTGCAGGGGTCGCATGGGTCTGCACCTCTTATGCTCGTTCTCAGACCTCAAACCCTTTCCTTTGTTCCCAGTCTGCTGCTCCCTCACAAATCTTTTCAGTCACTGCTGCCACCATGGCCCTCCACATGTACACATCTGTCCTTGTTGTTTCTCTGCTCACCACCCATGAACGGCTCACCACGTTCCAACCTCCATCCCCGAGACTCCCTGGAAGGCACAGCTACAATAGATGGCTATCGTGGGCAGCTATATCAGATGGGTCACAGCTTCCTGCCATGCTGAGCTCATCAGTGGGTTGGTGTACGACCCCATTCTCTCTCTTGGGACAGTTCTGGCATGGCTACTGGCTACACTGGGAGTCCTTTTCTGTGTCCATCAAATCCTGACACGGGGCCTGTGACTCAGGCACCACCCAGCAAGAATACAGGAAGACATGGTGGCCTCAGTTACAATTCACCTAAATCTAGTTAAGAGAATCACAAATCATTCTGTGAGAAATAGAGAGGAGGCAATTACAAGGGGGAAAGATGACTTCTAGAAATTAAAAAGATAAGTATAATAAAGACATTTACACTAAACCTAAATGTCAAATGTTACGCAGAGTAACGTTTTCTTGATTCAGGTTTCTGGAGTTAGAAGTATTTTAGAAATGATACAGTATTAAAAGTGCCAATTTTATCTAAAGTCATGCTTACTAAACGGCAGGCAAACCAAGAGCATCCCTGAAGTGGGTCTATTCAGTATGTGTTCATGCCTGTTTTCAGGGTAGCTAAGCCCATAAAGGAAGGAAAGGCAACTATTCACCCAGGTACCTAACTGCAGGGCTCAGGACAATAGAGAGACTGTCACAAGGGAGCAACCACAGCGACTGACCCTTAGCGCTCAGGGTGGAGCTGGGGGATCCCCGGACACAGCAGACCCATGAGGATAGTATGGTGACCCTTAGTGCTCAGGGTGAAGCCGGGGGTCCCCAGACACACCAGATCCATGAGGATACTATGGTGACCCTTAGCGCTCAGGGTGGAGCCGGGGGTCCCCAGACACACCAGACCCATGAGGATACTATGGCAAATACTGAATTCTCCATCTAATCACTTCCTAAGCTGTCATGACATTTTGAAAATTGACACCCCAGTCCCTAATTTGTGAATCCACCCTTCAGCAATCTTCTACATGTGGAGGTGCATGGCATGCATTGCTTGTCTGCAGCTGGAACAGCAGAAAGGGATCCATGAAACTCGTGGGTGCAGAGCTACCATGGTGTGTTCCCTATCAAGGCCATCAAGGCACATCTCATATTGCTGCACTCCTACACCAACAGGAACGAGGCGCGAAAGGTTCCCACCTGATTAGGTTGATATGGTTGTTGAAACCTCTGCTGAGACTTCGTGCTGGCATCTGATCCAGCCACAGTACAGGCTGGTCTGGATCAGCGATCCTGTGAAACAGAGCTCATGAGGCTGACACCTTACCCACCGCTTCCAGTAGAAACCAAAGATGGCTCTCTGCAAAAGTGAGGAAGGAGCCCTTACTGGCTCCAACTTCTAAAAAGAGTACACAGACCAGCACACTCTGATGCAGTCTGGCCACACCAGAGAAGCCAGCAAAGGCTGATGAGCTGTAATGGCTGGTCTAAACTGTCAACTTGATGTGCGTTGTATCATCTTAGGAAACATACTAGACTCCAGAGAGATTAACTGATGGGGGAAGACCTGCCCGACGTCCAACTGGTACCATTCCATGGGCAGGGACCCACACTCAGCACGGAGAAAGTGAGCCACCTGCTGCCACGCCTCCCACCATGATGGAAGCGTTGAGCCTAGACAAACCCTCCCTCTCCCTCTCTCTCTCTCCCCCAAGAACCGGGCTGGCCTCAAACTCACAGAGATCCACCTGCCTCTGCCTCCCGAGTGCTGAGACTAAAGGCGTGCACCACTACTGCCCAGTCCCTTTCTCTCTTACGTTGCTTTCTGGCTGGGGTCTTCTCACAATGAGAGAAGGAGCTAATATACTGGGCATGTACAGGAGTGCTAGAAATCCAGAGGCCGCCTGGAACGTAGGGGACAGGCACAGGCGAGGAAGGATACTCCAGACCCCATCTGAAACACTGTGCTCATACAATCCGCACTCCTGTTTCATGAACATGAGCTGAGTATGTTCAGAGAATGAAGGTAAAGTGATTTCTGACAAACTTTAGGAGAAAAGAACGCGCTACTTTAACTTATAGGGCCCAATTTTGTCAGCAAAGTGTGGATTCAAACCTCTCGGTGAGAAAAGACACATGGTCTGACAGGAGCACTCTACGGTCTGACGGGAGCACTCTATGGTCTGACGGGAGCACTCTATGGTCTGACAGGAGCACTCTATGGTCTGATGGGAGCACTCTATGGTCTGACGGGAGCACTCTATGGTCTGACAGGAGCACTCTATGGTCTGATGGGAGCACTCTATGGTCTGACGGGAGCACTCTATGGTCTGATGGGAGCACTCTTTGGTCAGACGGGAGCACTCTTTGGTCAGACGGGAGCACTCTTTGGTCAGACGGGAGCACTCTTTGGTCAGACGGGAGCACTCTATGGTCTGACGGGAGCACTCTATGGTCTGACGGGAGCACTCTATGGTCTGACGGGAGCACTCTATGGTCTGACGGGAGCACTCTATGGTCTGATGGGAGCACTCTATGGTCTGACGGGAGCACTCTTTGCTGCTTTTCACTCGCCCACTAGTTACCTTCTCCACTTCACGGCAATGTCGAACATGTCCCTCCACTGCATCAACCTTGTCTTTCCATTCATGCGAACCTTCGAATTGGTCCAGGTACGATGTACAGCCTGCATGACTTCCAGTGCTGCCAAGCCCATGGCTAAGGGAAGTAAATATTAAGACAGTTCACCAGAACCCTTTCCAAGGGGCCAGTAAGGGAAGTAAATATTAAGACAGTTCACCAGAACCCTTTCCAAGGGGCCAGTCCTCATCTTTTCTCTCAAGCCCTGGTGATCACACAAAGAACCAGAAGTCTTATGAAACAGCAAGACTGAGCTTCTGGTGTCCTACTCAAATGAAGGTGGGCTGTTGGCCCACATTGCTTCCTACAGAAACAGGAGAGCCTGAAGTTCCTCCTCCCTACTGTAGGAAGGCGACAACTGCCCTGGATCAGGAACCTGACTCTCAGTAATGGCTGGAGAGCCAGGCTCCAAATCTACATGGCAGCCAGATCCCAGAGCCCAGCTGGAGCAGCAGCGGCCTCCAGAGCCCAGAGCCCAGCTGGAGCAGCAGCGGCCTCCAGAGCCCAGAGCCCAGCATCTAGAGAATACCTCTGTGTATCCGCTTGTTGGGCAGGAAACCAGGTGTTTCATACTGCATCAGTGAGCCCAGGCGGTCAGCTACACAGATCAGCTCCTGGACTTCAGGCTTGTAGCCCTCGAAGTTCTGATGCAGCACGTCCCTGCAAGAAGCACCAGGAGTGCGATAAGGATGCAGCAGATGCCTGCACCATTCCCCTACTGGAGCTCAGCCAAGACACACACAGCCCGTCACATGCAGTCTTTCCATGCTACGACCCCATGTAAGGTGGTACGCCCGTAAGGGGCGTAGGTGGGGTCCAAGGCCCTCTTCTCGGCATCTGCTCCATGACTTTTCTGGATACACAGAAGGCGGTGCCTTTTCCAACAAGTGGTCAAACCTGGCCCAGCAATGACTTTGAACTGATACTTGTTCCACTGACATTTATTGCAGTTATCAAAGATGTGAACTGACTTCAGCCCAATTTCCTTTTCTTTCCCCTGTGCTGGGTAGTTTATGTCAATGTGACACAAGCTAAAGTCATCTGAGAGGAGGAAGTCTCAGTTAAGAAAACGCCTCCATAAGACTGGACTGCAGGCAAGCCTGTAGAATATTTTCTTATTTGGTGAGTTATGGGGGAGGGCCCAGACACTTGGGTGAGGTCACCCCTGGGCTGGTGGTGCTGGGTTCTGTAAGAAAGCAGGCTAAACAAGCCAAGGGAGCAAGTCAGTAAGCAGCACCCTCCACGGCCTCTGTATCAGCTCCTGCCTCCAGGTTCCTGCCCTGATTTCTTTTGATGATTTAAAAAATGCACCGGGCAGCAGGGCGGTTGTGGCGCATGCCTTTAATCCCAGCACTCGGGAGGCAGAGGCAGGCGGATCTCTGTGAGTTTGAGGCCAGCTTGGTCTACAAGAGCTAGTTCCAGGGCAGGAACCCAAAGCTATGGAGAAACCCTGCCTTGAAAAAAAAAAAAAAAAAAGCAAGCACCGGGCAGTGGTGGTGCATGCCTTTACTCCCTGCACTCAGTAGACAGAAGCAGGAGGAACTCTGGTCTTCAGAGCTAGTTCCAAGACAGCCAGGGCTACACAGAGAAACCTTGTCTGAAGAAAACAAAGAAACAACAACAACAACAAAGCCAACTGTAGACTTATGTGCTTAATTAACTTTAGAAAATTCTCGGCCACAGTTCTTTCAAACACTGCTGCTTCCCTGTTTTCCTTACATTTCAGGCGTGCGGGCTCCTCCAGGCCCTCCGTGTCCCCTCCCTCTCATGTCCTCTGAACCCTACTCTGCTTGTCACTTCCTTCCAGCTGAGCTTTTCCTCGCAGTCACCTGTCTTCCTGCTTAGACCATTATTGAAGTCTTTACTTCAGTGACAGTATCTTCTAACCCTAAAACTTGCCTTTCATTTTAAAAACCCATCTGACTCATCAGAGTCTCTTGTTTCTTCTTCATGCTGACAGCTCATTTTATTTAGTTATTTTCTGTCTGTATTCACAGCTTTGCTGTGTGAAGTCCTTAAGGTCCAAGCTTTCCAGCTGCTCCTTCACTGACTCAAACATGTGGTGTGGGGAGTCGTGAGGTTTGGATTTCATTTCCATGGTCTTATTTGAGAGACTAGGGGGGCCCATGGGAAATGGGTATAGCTTTCTTCCTAGGAGGAGCTTGCAGTTATGTCTGCGGAGTTCCTAGAATGCCTCCAGCATGGGGTCCCATTAACTCCTAAAAGGTTTCCCTCACTCCACTGCAGGGTGGGTGGGCACACTATCCGGATGCTTCCCTCCCATGAAAGCTCACCCCCTCCTTGTAAAGAGAAGAGAAATATCAAACTGCAGCGATTTCTCAACTCTAAGGCACTGCTGGATGTTTGGGAACTATTCTCTACTCTGCCCTGTTCTGGGCTGATGGCCTTTAGCACATCTGCATTTGCCTACTGCAGCAGCGGCTGCCCAGCAGGGTAACTTTAACCTGTGTTCCTCAGCTGGCCCTGAACCCGGCTTCCCAGCCCTGCCTCACTAGTGCTGGGATTATAACTGCACTACTGCACCTAGCCAAGCTTTCTAATTGCAAAAATTTGTTTTGCCAGCAACTAGCAAAAAATAATGCTTATTAAAGATTGCCTGTAGGCCTCCATGGATCTAAAGGGTAAAGGTTGCACAAAATGAGGGCAGAAAGTCAGGCTAGAAGGAGAAGCAACCTCTGTAAGAAAGTTTCAAGGTATCTTATCAACTAAGAGAAACAGCTGGTGGCATACAAACTGCAAAAAGAAATTAATAGAACATGGGCAAGAGTCATCTATTGATGAAGAAGGCTGAGCACTCAGTGGGATCCTGAGTCTGAGGTCGCCCAACGCACAAGAGCCAATCCCTACAAACAAAGGGGAGCTCCCAGCTGGGTTCCGGAAAGCCACACCACACAGCACTTACTTGATGTGAGGCTGCAGGCCTGGCTGCTCTTCGTAGCCATCTATGAGAAAAGGCAGGTTCTTGGCCCAGTGGTCCTTGAAGCTGCCCGGTAGATCCGTGTCAATGTTATATTCCGTCAGGGGGGTATCAAGGTGTGCGTGCAGATATCGAGAATACTCTGTAGATAGGAAAGGAGCTGCCAAACCCAGATACTGCCGAGGAAGCCCTTGTGAGAGCAAGCCACCACATGGATGCTTTGAACAGTGCTGCCATTAATGTAGGGATTCTGAAAGACGGCTACAGGACTGCAGAAGCCTGCTACTGACTTGAAGCACAAGGATCAGGTCTACGTCAGTCTGCTGGGGTCTTCTTTGACCACATCTTAAATACTTTTCCACAAAGAGAGCCAAAGAGCTCACTGTTCTGTCTCAGAGCCTGAACTCCAAGGGAAGTACCAGCCTGAGCCTGGAGCTCTGCCAGCTCTGACGGACCAGGAGCCGACAGCTGCAGTCTCTACAGAGATGTGCAGGAAGGAACATGACGGTGTATTAGCCCCATGTGCAGGAAGGAACATGACGGTGTGCTTAGCCCCATCAGGTGCCAATCTCGTGCCAGCTCTGCTGAGCCAGGAGGAGTGCGAAGGGCAAGCCGACCAAGAGATGGACCCTGGGCTGTTGATACTTGATTTAGTTTTTAGAAACTTCAGTATGCTTGGGACAACATGCATGTATCACTCTATTTTTTCTTCAACTATAATGTCTATGAAGTTCAAATTCTAATCAAGTATGGCTAATAAAAGATTAGCATTCAAACTGAAATGTCCTATGATTGCAAAATACATCTCAGACATTAAAGACCTAGAGTAAAAATCATGGAATGTAAATTTTTAAAAAGATTTTGATTATTTTAAAAACTGTGTATGTGCATGTGCATGCATATGTGCATGTGTGTGTACCGTGCATGCGTGTGTATCTGAATGTGGATATACTCATATGAGTGCAGGTGCCCTTGGCGAACAGATGTTGGATCCTCCTCCAGGATCAGTACAAGCGGCTCTGTGTTGCCACGTGTGGTTGCTGGGATCCACACTTGAGTCCTCTTAACCAGTGAGCCATCTCCCCATCCCCAAACCATAGCATCCCTAAAGAGGCCAGTAATGGTGGCTTATGCATGTAAAGGCTGAGACAGGAGGATCACCATGAGTTCTAAGCCAGCTTGGGCTACAAGATGAGGATGCTACCTCAGAAAGACCAAAAAATTAATTTAAAAAAGTCTAATGAATAGTTTTCTATTAATTTTATCTTGAATTAAAATTTTAGATATGCTGAATAAAATAAATCATTAAAATTAACTCCACCCACTTGTTCTTTCAATTCTTTTAAATATTTTTTCATGCCGGGCGATGGTGGCGCACGCCTTTAATCCCAGCACTCGGGAGGCAGAGGCAGGCGGATCTCTGTGAGTTCGAGACCAGCCTGGTCTACAAGAGCTAGTTCCTGGACAGGCTCCAAAACCACAGAGAAACCCTGTCTCGAAAAAACCCAAAAAAATAAAATAAAATGAAAAAATAAATATTTTTTCATTTTTACCTATTTGATGGTTGGCATGTGTGTGCTATAGTATGTGTCTGCAAGTCTGAGGACAATCTGTGGGATTCAATTTTTTCTTTCCAACAGGTGGGTCCTGGGGATTGAACTCAGGTCGACAGGCTTGGTGGCAACTGTCTTTAACCACTGAACCATCTTGCAGGTCTTATGCTTTTATGTTTTAATATGGCTATTACTAACTTAAAATTATATACATGGATTGTATCTTTTTTCTATTTTACAATAATGTTCTCAAGGGCTAATGAAAACAAAGGCAAAATATGTGGTTATGAGACACCAAAAAAACTTCCTAAATAAATAGGAAAATAATGTATGTGCATGTGAAAGATACATATGTGCAGGCTGGAAGAGCACGTGTGTGCATGCTGAAAGATGCACGTGTGTGCAGGCTGGAAGATACACGTGTGTGCAGGCTGGAAGATGCACATGTGTGCAGGCTGGAAGATACACGTGTGTGCAGGCTGGAAGATACACGTGTGTGCATGCTGGAAGATGCACGTGTTGTGCATGCTGGAAGATACACGTGTGTGCATGCTGGAAGATGTATGTATGTGCTAGCTGTTTTCTGTCAACCTGACACAAACCTAGATCTGGGAAGAGGGAATCTTAAATGAGAAAATGTCTCTATAACACCAGCCTGTAGGCAAGTCTGCATGGCATTTTCTTGACTGGCGATTGATGTGGAAGAGCCCTGCCCCCTGTGAGTGGAATCGTCCCTGGGCAGGTAGTCCTGAGTGCTTCAGAAAGCAGGCTGAGCAAGCTGCAAGAAGCAAGCCAATAAGGAGTGTCCCTCCATGGCTTCTGCTTTAATCCTTGCCTCCAGATTCCTGCCCTGACTTCTTGCAGTGATGGACTCTAACATCTAAATGTGATCAAATAAACCCTTTCCCTCACAAGTTGCTTTTGGTCATGGTGTTTTATCACAGTAATAGAAACCCTAAGACAATGTGCATGTGTGCTGGAAGACATATGTATACACCGGAAGGTGTGTGTGTGCGTGTGTGTGTGTGTGTGTGTATATATAAACAAATACAGGAAGATTCATGTGCGCACATAGGAAGATATGTATGAAGGTGTGTCTATGTACACTGGAAGATGTGTGTGTATATATGAATAAAAAGATGTGGATATATATAAAAGATGCTTATGTGAGTGTATCTGAAGGTGTGTGTGTTGTGTGTGTGTAGGAATATGTGTAAGTGTATAGGAAGATGTGTGTGTACACAGAAAAATGTGTGTATACATAGGAAGGTGTGCTTATGTGTGTGTACATAAAAGGTGTGTGTACACAGGATGATGTGTGTGTCTACATAAGGTGTGTTAGTGTGTGTATAGGAATATGTCTGTGTGTATATACAGAAAGATGTGTGTATAAAGTTGTGTCTATATGTGTATATATAGGAAAATGTATGTGTACATAGCAAGATGTGTATATACACGTAAGATGTGTGTATGCACATATGAAGAAGTGTATGTAACACAGGAAGATGTGGGGGGTTGCTGTGGAAGGAATATGTATACTGGAAGACAGACATGGAGAAAAAGCAAGGCTGTGACTAATTGAAGAATTGCTCCTTTTCTCACCACACCGGGTCTTTCTGATACAGGGGGTTGTGACAGATGGAATGAAGATCATAGATGTCAGGTAACTCTCAACAATGAAAACCCCATGCAGGGGACTTTCCTGCTTCAGTGAGGTGAGAGGGCACGAGGCGTACTATCTACAAAGAACCTCACGTCCAACTATAAATGTGGTTTTATTCAGGCTAACCTTCTGTGGGTTTAGAAGACCTGTAGGTAAGGCGGAAAGAACATCAGGGCTGTCTCAGAAGATATTGAGGCCCCAGTCCCGAAACCTCCAGGAGCAAGAGCAGCTAGAGACAGGAGGCCCACCTTCAACTCCACCATCTCACAGAGCGGCAGGATGCCCACAGCTGGGCATGGAATGGAAAACTCCCACCACTTTCTGCTTACCTCGGAGATACTTCACCCTCAAGTACTCTGGGCTAGCCTTCTGGCCGGGAAGAGGGTCGTTCAGCATAACTTTTGTTTGTGCTTTAATTCCTTCATAAAACTGTCCCATTGCCACGTGGCTGAGCCCCTTCATGTACTGGCACACTTCGTTGTATGGTTCCAGCTGAAGGCATCGCTACATTGAAGACAAAAGGCTGCATTAGTGCATCATGGTCTAGGGCTCTCCTTCCAGGTTGAGCCAAACTACATGTAAGTTCTAAAGCAGTCTAGAGGCCAAAGCAAAGCTCCCTCCCTCCTTCTCTCTCTCCTACCCTCTTCTCAACAGGGTCTCATCCAGACAACTATGCTGGCCTAGAACTTGCTATGCAGATCAGGCTGGCCTTGAACTCACCAAGAGCTGCCTGCCTCTGCCTCCCAAGTGCTGGGATTAAAGGAGTACACCATGTCCAGATTCTCTTTTTTTGTGTGGCATGTGCAGGTACTTATGGTTCCTCCAGCAAGAATCCCAGCCACAGCTCTGTCTGCCGGTGAGGCTCACCTTGAAGTTCTTCAGAGCCTCCTGCAGGCTGCCATGGTGGTACAGCATCATCCCTCGGAGCTGCAGGGTCTGCACATGGTTCTGGTTGAGCAGCAGGGCCTTCTGGAAGCTCTCAGTGGCTGCTTCAAAATTGCCCAGCTCTCTAAAGATTGAACAACTGTGGTGAGCTCTGGGCGGCAGGTCTGTTCTGGGCGGCCCCGAAGGAAGTGTGTCTCCGTGACCTGAACACCTCACACACAGTTGCGCAGTCTTCACAACACTTATGAATCTAACACACAGCATTCCAGGTGCTCACGTTTTTGGATTTCTCTAGGAAAAATTAACTTTCTGATCTCCAACCAAATCACCCTCTGTATGAGGGTGGAATTTCTCTAAGAGCCTTTCCCCTGTAGCCACATGGCTCCTTTATGGGCAAAACAAAGGAAGCCCGGACAGCCAACAGTGACACACCTCAACGGTCAAGTCTCAAGGCTCCTAGCTCATGTGTTCCCACATCAACCATGTCACCTGTCTTTCTGATCAGGGTGAGATTGCCTTTTAGGGTTGAATATTCTAATAGTGAAGCAATGTATAGAACCAAGAGGTGAGGGCCTAGTCACAGCTTCCCATGCTGGACTGACTTTCCCACCACACAGCCTGGCAAGTGGCAATGGTGTCTATCACCCAGTGCTGTCCAGTGCCAGGCACGACACTAATCCAGGAATTTATACCCGTACACCACTATGACTATCGTGACCCTGAGGGGCTGGCCCTCAGAGAGCTGTGCCAGCAGGGGTGGCAACGCCTTCGTCTCCTTTCAGTCCACTGTCACTCACCTGTAGGCCTGTCCTAGGCTTTTATATGCGTCGATAAAGTCAACTTTCTGTTTCAGAGCTTCCTTGAAGGCCTCGATGGCTTCCTGTGGAGATATGCAGAAAATGAGCCATTCGCATTAACTCCACCTGCATCACTGAAGGCTACATACATGCCACACCTGTCTCTGGCAGTTATCTTACATGGGATCAAAAATGACATAAGCAATAAATGTGATTCTAACAGTAAAGAAAACAATGCATTTCCATAAAAACAGCCTCAGGCTTCCCACGGTGACAGAGCTGCTGCCTTGTCCAACTCAGTAGTGCTGGAGAGGTAACGATTTCACCCTCCTAAGAACATCATTTCTTCAATTCGTGACAGCCCAACGAGCCAAGGAAACTCAACAGCTCTGTGAGATTATTCAAAATGACAGCCTGCTGCACTTTAAACTCAATCAACAAGACAGATAGATATAAACTGCACAAAGGAAAAGTAAAAAAGGCTCCCAAGCTGGCAGTCGGGAGTCTTTAGTTCTACAGGGAAACAGTGAAAGAAAACAGAACAAGGATAGGGCACTTGGCACAGCTGGTGCAGCAGGTGGGATGCAGATGAGGACTGGGGCTCTGGGCACAGCTGGGGCAGCAGGTGGGATGCAGATGAGGACTGGGGCTCTGGGCACAGCTGGGGCAGCAGGTGGGATGCAGATGAGGACTGGGGCTCTGGGCACAGCAGCTGGGATGCAGATGAGGACTGGGGCACTGGGCACAGCAGCTGGGATGCAGATGAGGATTGGGGCACTGGGCACAGCAGCTGGGGTGCGGGTGAGGACTGGGGTGCTGCAGCCACCAAGAGGAATCCAGAGCACTCTTGCTCATACCCATATCCTAATGTGAAAACTGCTACTAAAAGGTACCATTCTGGTCAAGAGACAACCTAAAGATGTGTGCCCACTACACCTGCACTCTGATATGATGTTACTGTTCCCATACTAGAAAAGCATACAGTCACTTCACATTTCTCCAACAGGACTAAATAGCGCTAAAGTAACCCTGCAACTTCAGGAGAAAGGCTTGACTTCAGACAACATCACAGCTGTCCCTCAGATGCTGTCAAGAGAGAGCGACTGGTGTCATATGTCTTGTACATGGCAGGCACTCATTACATATCTGATGACTGGCAGGCATAAGACGGTCTGCGAACAGCCCAACTGTAGGACTTGAAAACCCATCTGTCTCCGTACCCAGAGTCTAGGTAGAGGGGTGGGGCTGCATGGTCAGAAGGGTTGGTTTCAGGCTCCTAAGGCAAGGGCAGGGAGGATGAGCTGCTAAGGAGCTTCAGCTCTGAATGGGGCTACTGAAGGGGCCTAGACCTAAGCCTTTAGGACTATGATGATAGTCCTCAAACAACTCAACAAACACATATGAGTGCCTACTATGTACCTGAATCTGAGTGAGGAATTGAGGGGTGGGTACCAGATGAGCAAGTCATTACCTCTGTCCTCTAGAACACTTAGTCTAGTTAGAATAGGAAGCCAATTACGGAACGGAGTTATTAGCATAAACGTTAGGCTAAAACAAAGAGGAGTGAGGCTCTGGGAGTAAAGAGAAGGAAGTGACAGCCAAGTGCTCTAGGGACAGGACAGTAGAATGAGGAGAGAGCACAGGGCTATGCTGTGTGCCGCTCAGAGCCAGGAACGGTAGGAAATCCAAACAGTGCACACAGGTCTGAGTGGACTAGGACGGCACCTGGCTGGTACCCGCGCTGGCCTCGGGGAAGGGACGGTGACAGGGCAGAGCAGCAGGTTGGGGTAGGGCAGGGAACAGGCCCCAGTGGGCATCTGGGCAGGATATAATGAAAGTTCTAGGTGAGTGTCCCTGAGGACATTTCTGAAGGCAAACAGAGACAGAATCCAGTGGCAGTGAGATGGGGAAGATGGGGCAGGGAGTTTCTAGGCTGGAGAGCATGGGGGAAGGTAAGGGCAGCAGTGGCCACCACAGGAGTGCGGGAGGACAGTAGGGAGAGGGGGCTGGGGCGTGTTAAGCCTGCAGTGTCTGTGGACATCCAGGGGAGATGCCCAGTGGGCATCTGCTGCCCGCTCCACTTACAGCATGCGTGGACGCCACAGTTCTTCAAAGTCTGAGTCTCTTCAGCTTTTAAGAGTCTTTGGTTTCAGGGTTCCTGTCTAAGCACTGCTCAGCTCTCTACCTCAGCTGCCAAAGAGGGACACAGTAGAATCAAGATTTTACGCCATTGGGAACAAGAGACTAGCTCAGACGAAGCAACCTCTAAGTACGGACGCTTCAGAGCCATGGGCTTGGCAGATGCTACCCTCTCCACTCCATCCTCACCAGCCTCACTGGTTACTCCCCAGACAGCTCAAGGTGAAGAGCTTAAAATGTCCTTATGACATGGACTACATGGATGGGCAAGGGCCCCATCCACCACAATGGGAAGCTGTGCGCACCTGCCCGGGTACGGTGGGGCCCACATGAAATCATCTACTAGGAAGCTGAGCCACGAGGGCCACAGTTGAAGACTGGCTTGGGCTACATAGTCAGGCCCTTTCTGTAACAAAGTACATAAGTAAGACATTTTAAAATGTTTACTGTCCTTCCATAAAAGGTACTTACAAAATAAAGTCACCTACTTAATTACTTTCTAAATTGCCGGGCCTGACCAGACAGACCCACTTCAAGACTGTCAGCTCAAGGCCACGGCTGAGTCTGATGCTTTGTGCCTGTGGACATCAGGAGTCATTCTTAGCTCTGTAATTCACTGTCTACGCCTCACGAGGGTGCTGGAGGGACTAGGTGCAACCCTTGGACCTGCTTGGACAGCATGGATAAACCACCAAGAGCCCCTACTTCTCCTCCCACTGTCCCGTGCAGGTGACTCACAGCACAGCGGGAGGAGGACCCATTCCCTGGGGGACTTTGAATGCCCAGAGAATGAAAGCACTGGCCAGGATGTGGAGATCTGCATGAACCAAGCCGAGCCTCACTCTCCAAGTCTGTTTCAGGAGACTGCCCTATGCCTCTGCCCAGCGTTGTCTAACAAATAGAGTGCACGGGCTGGGATATGCCTTCCTTTAAAAAATATTCGTAGCATGGCCTTTTCCACGTCTCTTTTCTCCTGAGGCTGCCTCTGAGAGCAACATGGTGGCCTGAGGCTGTGAGAAAAGATGAAGAACGGAGGGGACGCAGATAGTAGGTGCACAAAGCCCACCAAGGCCTGCATCCTTGCGGTAGCTCCACACCTAGGAGAAGTCTTTCTTTTAGACACTCTGGCACTGGCACATGGGATGTGAGGAACATACAAAGAACTAGCACAATTTTTTTGTCTTTTGGTTTTCAGTGGGATGGGAGCTTTTAAAAAACATCTATTAAACACAGATTAAACTTTTCCTGATAAATGAACGATAGTTACACTTTTCTCATATGGGATGCCACTGGATCTGGTGGGGGCTTTGAGAGGAGACAGAGGCCGTGCCTACTTTATGGATATGCAAGAAGCTGAAAGAGCTCAGCTGCATGTCCCGCAGGGTTAGCAGGGCTCAAGCAGGATCACAGCCTGACCCCCAAGGCCATGTGCTCTGCCCATGAGAGCAGCTGCCCTGTTATTTCTGAGCACAGGCCACACAACAAGTGCCATCCTCAACACTGAGAACTGGCTGCGGCCTCTGCCCAGACAAACCTGCCATCCTCAAACACATCTGCAGTCCCCTGGGATCCCTGCAGCTGCTACAATGCACAGGGCCTCTGGTCCTCTGACAAGACAGTGCGGGGTTTGCGTGGGTTCTTAGCTCTCTCAGGGTTCTCTGGATGGCCTGTGACAGCCACTGTGACAGGTGGCTGCTGCAGACACTGTCACTGCTTAGGCTCCCCCCTGAGTACTTCAGGGCCATGGCGGGGGGAGTCTAAAGACAAGCTAATGACCACACAGTACTGCCTGTTCCATGGCAGGTCTGCCTGGTGAGCCGAGATGCATGTTCTTCTTGCTGAAGACACTCTCCATCCTGTGCTGACAAAGCGTGTCCCAGTCTTAAACACTGGACTCACGACCACTTCCACACACAACTGCTTCATCCCACAGAGCACTCGCTACAAAGGCAGCTGGCTATGTTCAGCTCTCAGGCCAGCCCACGTTTCATCAAATGCTTGGATTATCCTGTACTAGGGTACCACCCACACTTGAGGCCTTGTGTGGCTCTACGGTCCAGGTAGGAGAGGTAGCAACTCTGAAGCCACACAGCAGGACCCCCACAGAGACACAAGGACAGGAAAGGATTGCCCAGCAGGAAGCAACCCACAACACTTCTCATCAGTCAGGTGACTTGATTTGTTTACAGTGGCCTACTCCGCCTACTGCCCTGGGATCCCTGTCCAGGGTCATACTAGTCATACTGGTCATATCACCAGCCTCAAAAACACCTCCCTCCCACTCCTGTGGACCCAGCAGCTGGGTCAAGTCTCCTCAGTCCCAACAGGACCTGTAAAGGTCTCCTATCAGTCTCTTGTCCTTCTCACCTGGGCCACGCTATCAAACCAACTTCTAAATCAGACTCGGTACCCACTATGATTTTCGCCCAAAGCCACAATACACAGCCCCTCTAGGCCCGTGACCTGGAGCCAGAGTGCTCAGCACTGCCCCAGAGGAAGACGGATGTCTACTAGCCAGCAAACACACACACACAGAGACCTGTGACATTCCCAGATGCATCAGATGCCTCAGATCAATCCCACTGAGTCCTCCCGCTCCCCACAAGCGAAGCGGGCACAGCAGCGCAGGCGCAGGCAGCGCAGCTTCACCTTCAGAAGTCCTCTGTGAAAGAAAGTTAGGCCTTTGTACAGCATGGCTGTGGGCTGGTTTCTGTTCAGCTCCAAGGACTGCTGAAAGTCCTCGTGGGCTGTCGCGTAGTCCTATGGAAAGGAGGAGGAAAGATAAGATTGTGTTTATTAGACGTGGAACGGGCAGAGGGAAAACCCCTAATCGGGTCCTGTGCCCTTGTTGGCCTTGAGAGTAATGCCACGGCGAAGCAGTCCCGCCAAACTAGTAGTCTTGGTCCTGCTAACTGGTTTCACAGAGCCTGAATTTTAGGCCTTTTGTCTTGACCACGGGAAAGGTATCCTTCCAAACAGCAACAAGGCCACCTTTTCTCACACTGGACCCTTGGGAAATGGCCAGGCTCTGCTGCATCTTCACTGTGGTGAGCTGAAGCTCGGGTCTATGCGTGCGTGGTTAGTACTGCCAGCTCACGACACCTGTGCCCTGGAGCCACAGTGACAGAAAGAGACTCGGGCTGGACCCGCCCACCTAAGCAGGATGGTCTGGAAGCCTCACAGGTTCTGATTACAGCTCTCCTCAGAGTGGGAAGCAGACAACCTCAAGTTGTACCTCTAGGTAGGAGCTGTGAACCAAACTGCAACCTTTTCCTACCAGCCTAGAATTTGATACTGCCGAAGGCCCAAACGTGGAAACACTGGCCTTTATTATCTCTATTGCATTTAATTCCTGTCAAAGACAATGCTCTCATGGGTGCCTTGTAGCACCGACATTAAACTGAACCCAGTCTAGCAGAGAGTGGCTCCTGGAATGGTGGGAGAAGTGAGGTGTGGACCAATAGTTATGGGGCAATCACCTCAGATATGAAGTACAAGGTCCCCCGGTGTCGGTACAGCCGTGCTGAGGGCTGAAGCTGAATAGCTTTAGTGAGATCATTTACGGCTTCATTAATTCGTCCCAAAGGGGACAGAATCTAGAAATCCAAAACATGCAATCAGGAAAAGTTCCTACAACCAGCCCTACACTGAGAGTTTTAATTTCTCAATTCCGCTGAACCATACACCACTCACAAAGCTCCCTATAGCAAGCTGCAGCCTACGGCCTCATGCACGCACAGGTGGAAGCACAGAAAGACCACTAGGCTCAGTGCAGTGAGAGGAGACAGGGATGTGGGTCAAGCAGTTGCCTTGCTACTGAGTCTACTCTATGCATACCAGATGTGGCTCTCCCTGAAATAAGATCCCTTTTTCTGATGCTATGTTCACTTTTTAAGTAAAAACTTGGCACATGCACATTCAACCACCAGGACAGATGGACATGTCCTGGCGGTTGGTCCTTCATGGTCTCTAGTTCTACTCCCTATGGGAGTGAAAGATGAAGGATGCTTTCTAGTATCCAGGTGCCCTGTCAGCCCAACTCATCAACCACACTCAGCATCACAGGGGAAATGGTCTGCCCATGAGAAGCCCCCTAGAGCCGGCAGTCACTGTGGTCCAGGCAGAATGACAACAGTATGGCAGCCCAACACCCAGAAGGAAGTCAACAAGATATAAGAAAACCCCAGGGGTCCCTGTGTTCATGCAACCAAACCCATGCACTTGAGCCCAAGCAATCCTCATTCCAGCAATTTCTAACCAGGGTGCTCTAAGAAAGGTCATGTTCACCCTGGGTTACAACTGGTCACTTGCTCTGCAGGAGCTCAGCACAGCCAGGGAGAGAGCACTTGGGTGGGCCCATTCCAAACATTAGCAGTGGCTTCCAAAGAGGAAAGAAATCGATATATGGCCTGGAACTCAGCACAGGGTGGGGTGGAGCTACCATTTGGAAGGAAAGATGCCCTTCTCTTCTTTATTAACCCCTAGATAAAAACTATCACATCTTGGCACAACTGCTAATATCCATTGTAATGGATAAGTTAAATGGTTAAGATATTTTCATCAAATACAGATTATTTCAGGAAATATAAAAGCAACGTGTCTCACTCATTAGTTCTGAGTCAGCCAGGACAGGCTGCAATTCAGCAGCGAAATCATGATGTAGTGACCGCTGACAATGTCATAAATAGTGCTGTGTATTTAGATAATGTAAAGTTATTGTTCTAATCACCAACACCATTTTAGATAAGCAATCTGTTTTTTCTTTGATGTGCAAAATTTAAAAATATGCAAGTCTTAACTAAAATCCTGGTTTATCAGAATCATTTCACGCAGCCACAGAGTCCTGAGGGAAATACCAGCAAGCCCACCCCGATTTGGTGGGACACAGAATGGTCAGCCCTACCACTATTATACAAGGGCATCCTGCTGTGGGGGCAGGACTCCAGCCACCTAGCCCAATGGTGAGACCCGAAAGGAACAGCTGAGGAACTACATCACTGAGAAAAATTAGATTAAAACCAAGTCCCCAACACAATGTAAAAATACTAAGAGACTGAACTAAGACACTACAAGTTGAGGATGAGACCTCCAGACGCAGTCTTGGGGTGAGTGAGCACCCAGGGCTTCAATACTTACTTCTCCCTCTCAAGAGAGAAAAAAGTCACCCCATATCAAACAACTGACTCCACACACGGGTTAGCACACATGACCCCAACAGCCCATCACTACTGCAAGAACACACGGAGTTAAAGCCACAAAGGGAGTCTTGGCACTCTCCTCTCTCTGGAACACCTTCCTCCTGCTGTTCTTACCTCCCAGCAGTCTAGCACACCCGTCAGCTTCTGTGCAGGTCACCTACTGACTCCACTGAGCAGACGCTGCAGGCACCCCTCCCATGCCTCTGTCTCTCCAGCAAACCTACCTGCTCAGCGTCCATCTCAGAAAACTGTCCATGAGCACAAGGGTGTGAACACGCAGGCAACTCACTCCTTCACGCATTTGCTCACTCATCCTCTCCCCTCCCTTCCACACCAGTGCAACAACTGCTTCCAAGGGCTACATACTTCAGGCTGTCCAAACTGCTATCGTCAGTTTTGTTAAGTCATTTACATGTGCGATACGGTGAAGGGCATCTCTTTCATGAGCATCCGCCGGAGAAGCAGACAACATAACCACATGCTTTCACACCAAATATCACTCTCATGTTGCTTCAAGGGCATCCCTCATCCCATGGTTGTCTAGTAACGGCCACCAACTGCAGGCCTTGGGAACTCGGTAGGAACACAATTCAGCAGAAAGGAGCATTAAACGTTGTTATAATAATAAAATCATAGGAAACAGCTCTGAATTTCAGCTAGTTCAATAACAGAGGGAAAAAGAAAACCACACTCACTTCAGCTCGCTGCTCAAATACCTCTGGACGGTCAGGTTCCAAGGCAATTACTCGGCTCAGTTCAAACAGAGCAAGCTCAGCGTTCTTAATGTCCTTGAAAAGGTATTAGCTCAGTATGAGACACACTGCTGCTTGAACAGCGGCAAGATCTTCTGAGACACTAATGATGCAGGCACCAGCGAAGTCGCTGCTCAGAGACGAACACAAACTTCAGTTCTGCACAAACACTCTGCCAGGTCTGTTCGAGGGGTGCTGTCAGGCCAGCTGCTCAACTCGCCCAAGTCCCCGCCCTCGAGGAAGGGGCACACTGATCCTGGATTCTTACGCCAAGTTCACAGATGGCAGATACTATCTAAACGTAACCACTATCTAAATGTAACCTATCCAATCCCCAGGGTGAACACATGGATGCCAGCCCGGGAATGACACCCGCCAGGGAGTGAGGAACAGGGAAATGCCAAGTGTCGATCAAAACCGTGACCAGCCTAGCTAAATTCTTTTGAGCATGTGTGTGTTGACTTTAGGCTTAAAAATGCACATTTAAGTTTCTGCTAAAGACAAAAACAAGTTACAAGTTGAACTGTAAAATTTAGACATATGGGGACAGGAAGCAGCACATATCTGAAGGCTATGTGACAATTTGCCCCTGGCCCCTGCTGACCTATGACTGAAAAGGTTTTGTATCCTCAACACCATGGTCACAGGGCTGTGTGCCCAGTCCCCCATGTCTCAGAAGGGTATAGCTATAACTTGTCTTATCAATTTTCTCCAAGCCAGTGTCAGCATAGTAGAATATTTTAAACTTTAATAAATTTTAATTAAAATATTTAATAAAATATTAAAGACTATTTTCTAATGTTAAAGTTACAGAAATGATGGTTCTCCTCCAGGCGCTATTTGACATGACGGTCTTTAGTTGGGAGTCTGATAAGGAGTCTGTGGACAACACTCTAAACCTGCTCATCTTAAGGGCGCCCTGCATTCACTGCGCAGCCTTGGGAAAGCACCCTCACAGCACGGGGGCTTTTTCATGATCAGGGCTCACTGTCACCTCCACCACCTTCCTCGGGGAAATAAAGGGAAGGACTTGTTGCTGCAGCAAAGACCTTTCCCTATCTGCAAAAAGTATAAAATGTAGCAAATAAAAATAAATGCCACATGCTAAAACCAAACCAAAAGACCCGTGTTCTTCCATGAACTTATCAGAGCTGTGCGTGGATCCCAGGCTGAGGGTCCCCCTGTGGCAACCTCGCCTAGGCTCTGCATTCTTGGGGAATGGTCTGGGAACGCAGTTAGACTCTGGCTGACTCGGAGGACCCAGGAAGCCTGGTTGCCCACCTCTAGCCATGGCACCTGGGGTGATCATCCACCCCTTTCTCGTCTACGTCCTGGCAGAGCTGAGTGGACGAGAAGCAGTGTGGACAAAGGCTCGTGTGCGTCAAGCCCCGTGGGCACGGCGGCAGGCGCGGCTAGTACATACTCACATGTAGGCCCTTCTTTCCATAGGCTATCCCTCGGCCATAAATTGCACTAACCAGATCAGGCTCCTCCTAGTCAGACCAAAACAGAAACACGTCAAAAACTAGAAACAAACAAAACAAAACAAGAGTCAGTTGCTGCTTAAAGCTAAGTAAAACCTCGAGAGACAGCTCTATAGTGTTACACTAGTGTAACCCCTGGGCAACTCTGCAGTCCAGATCTGAAACCTGCAACCAGACAGCTCGCTGAAGGAAACATGCTGAAGGCTGCAGGGCACTGAAACACGACTAAACTGCCCTGGATGGAAGGCGCCCGGCACTGCCAAGCACTGCAGCTTCCTTCATGGAGCCACCTTAGTGCAAACACCACCTTCTCAGCCACTCAACGACTGACACACCAGCAACTGCATCTCACAGAGAACCTGGGAGCTCAGAAAGTGGGGGATGTGAGCAGGTGGTTTATAATACCCGTCCATATTGTCTTACATATACCCATGACTTAACCTGCAGAAGGAGGAGTCCCCCAGACAAAGGAAGGGTAGCAATGTGTTCCAGAATGTGCCGAGGAGCCATGGAGATGAACTATCTGACTCTGTAGCCTGCTCTCCCATTCTTCCAGAGCTTAAAAACCAAACGGATCCTTTACCATCTCCAGAGGTGTGGACATCACTTCTGCAGTCCCTCCAAGGCCCTGCCCCTAAGGCTGGAGGTGTGGCCTCTCTTCTGGCTGGGTGGTAGGAATACCTGTCTATGCTGGACCTTGGCCTCATTCACCTCATTCTTTAATTCTTCACTACAAGGTCCTGGTGCAACTTGAAGAGCTGTACAGAATTGCCTGGGGTTGAGCCCCTCAGAGGGGAATATGCTGCTCAGCTTCCGAGCTAAGACCTGTGTCTGCCCGCACTACTGATAAGAGCGCCTCAGCATCCACACTGATGAGTGCAGACAGACGACGGGACGGCACCCTGCACTCAATGCTTAGGCTGCTGACACAGAGTAGGGACCCACACAGCAATCTGCACACCGCACGCAAAAAGTCACAGAAATTCAGCCCAACAACTGTCCTGCTAGTTTCTCCTCGACCCTTTGGGGAGAAAACAAAAAGTCAGACCTGTAACACCAGCACTAAGGAGGATAAGGCAGGAGAATCAGAGTTTGAGGCAAACTTGGGCTTTATAGTAAGATCCTATCTCAAAACAACAAAAAGACAACAACAAACGAAAACTTAAAGAGCTAGCAAGAACAAGCACACTTCAGTCATCTCCCATGGCAGCAGCTCTCTTGGGTGCCCTCGTGGTTCCCGTGCCATTCTGAGCCTGTCGTCTGTGACCTCTTATGCACGTGCATGAAGGGTGTGTGTGTATCCACTGAGGAGGAGGAGGGCCAGGTCACAGGGACACAGGAGTGCAGGCTGTAATAACATCTGAGAGCAATCACTAGCCCTAGCAGGTGACTACAGACACTGTGTGCACAGGAGAAACTGCAGAGTAGCAGCCAGTCTTCTTGCTTAGGTTGACAGCTACACAAGACCCCAAGTTCCTCAGAGCATGTGTTCCCGTCAGTTGTTTCGTCCACAGACAGAATACACATTTTAAGCAAGACATACTATAGAAAACCAAGAAGAACCAAGCTTTCCCGGTCTCAGGAGAAACTGCAAAGGACACCAAGGACTCTAACCCTCACTAAAACAGGAAGGCAGAGCAAGTGATTACTGAGTGGGAACAGACACGTGAGAAAGGAAAAGACATGGTGTAAGATAGGAGAAAGCGCCCAGAGGACCAGAAGGAAAACTGCCTGCCTGCTTTGGCAGAGATTTCCACCCAGAAACAGAACGGAGAAGACACAAGGGAAGTGGGCCTGGGACACAGCTCATAGGCTCTCACAGCAGCCCTGGACCCCTTGCATCTTGGACTCAAACCCAAGACGACATCTCAGTGGACAACAGGCCTAGGTTCAGACTTGGGGTGACTCAAATGTGCCAAACAGTTCTGCAAAGAATAGTTTACTCTAGGAAACCACAAAGTGATTCAGAAACAGGTACAAATAAGCAGTTACCCTACAGATGTGATTGGTCTCTCCTGGAGCTGGGAATGGCTGTCAAGAGTGCTGCCTCAGCCTCCTAAAACCACACACACGCACACACACGCGCACACACACACACGCACGCGCACACACACACACACACACAAACGTGCGCGCACACACACACGCGCACACACACACACACGCACACACACACGCACGCGCACACACACGCACACACACGCACACACAAACGTGCGCGCACACATACACGCACACACACGCGCACACACATGCACGCGCGCACACACACACACACACAAACGTGGGCGCACACACACCCTCTTCTGGATTATTCTCTGTGCCCAGATGTGTGCCATCACCCAACCCCAACAACACTGCATTTCACACTGCCACCCAAGGCGCACATGGGCCCACCACAGCATGTAACACACATATACACATACAGACTTGTACACACTGCATGTGGGGATCAGACTCACCCTTGTTGACTACAGCAGTGAGACCACACTGCAGAGCCTGCAGAAACTGGTGCTTGTCTCTGACCTCACTGGTCATCTCCTTCTCTTGTCCATATGCCCACTTCATGCTCAGAAAACTAGAATTATTTTCCAGTCATTTTTTAGCAACTAGCCTGGCTGAGGGTGACAGCATCTATTCCCAGGTCACCTGAGATACACCTCGGCCCTGTCCCTAAGAAGCCTCTTCCATCCCGAGAAGACCTATTCTGACTCTTCCAGAACCATTGTAAATGAAACATGCTTTCTCCTCCACTCCACCATATGCTGGGTGGGCATTAGTCACTCAATCACTTGGAGCTTGCTGCTGCTGCTGAACCAGGTTCCAGCCAGGAGACAATGCACGGCTGCACCACCCCTGCTGTGTGCTGGGAAGAGCAAGCAAAGACAACACGGAAGGGGGAGGATTCTGGTCTTCTTAGAACACAGCCAAAGAATCGCAGTCGGAGCAAGGTTACACCCCACTGAGGAGTGAGTGAGTGTGCCTTCAGGGAGAACATAAGGACTCCCTAAGAGGGAGAGAACTGCCTGTTCCGCTGAGGACAGTGGAGGGGGTAGGGTTTGGGGAAGAGCCCAGATAACCACCCAGACAGAGGGCAGCCTGGGAGGCCAGACCATAGCTTCAGTTCAAGGCTTGGCTGTAGAGGTGGGAGGAACAGATAAAGGATCATACTGTTCCCGGGTGTAACCGTAATACTGGTAAGGTCATGGCTCGGTGATAGTTTGAGTACAGAGCTGGGTGACTGGATGGGGCTCAGGTGACGGGCAGAAGAAAGATGTGGAATTCTGAATAAGATAGCTTTTGGAAGCCCAAATGAAAGTCAAGCACAGCGAAGTACTTGGGAGGTGAGGGAGAAAGGATCAGGAGGTCAAAGCCAATCTCAACTATGTAACAAATCAAAGGACAGCCTGGAACACTTGAGACCCCCATTACAAAACACCAAACTAACTAACCACATAGAAAAGGAAATAAATACGTAAATCCAAGTAGAGCCAGAACCCAGGATGGTGGCTTCTGTCTGACCCCAGCACCTGGGAGGCTGAGGCAGGAGGATTTCTGCGAGCTGGAGACTTCTTCATAGGGGAAGGGGGGGGGACAAACTAACTAAAGATAAAGAATAAAAGCGAAAGGGGAAGAAAATGGGAAGAAGAGTTTGGCGGGTCTGTGGTGTAGCTCGATGTTGACGCTTGCCTAGCAAGGACCAGAGTCATCCTTGGCATTCTCCCCACCTCTTCAAAAAACCACAGCAGCCTGAAGTCACATGGAAGATTACATTTTTAAGTCAAATGATAGTATCACATGACCAACAAATATTAAATTATAAGTCTAGCGTATCTTAGCTGGGCATGGTACTACAGAGGCTGAGGCAAGAGGCTTCCAAGGCCAACCTTGGCTACACGGTTTAAATCTGCCTCAAAAACTCAAGCAAGCACACAAACTGAGGGCCTCCGAGGGGATGGGCTCCGGTGTGACGTCATCGTTTTCATCTGCACACCTGTCACCGCTGCACAGAACTCGCCCAGAGAGAGTCTAACAGCCGGTCAGACTCTTCGAGCCACAAACACAAGGCAATGGCCAGAGCAGTCTCGGGGCAGGGGGGTGAAGGACATTAGGCTGAAGTGAGCTCTGCTAGGCCTGCTCTAACTAGAAATGGCGGGATGTGGCAGATGGGCACGGGCCAGCTGCAGAGCGAACTGTAACAGATGGAGCTTTGCCATGGGAGCCTCCGGCTACCAGAGCAGGAACATTTTCATAGCAACAGAGTATTTATTTATTTATTTATTTTTGATTTTTCGAGACAGGGTTTCTCTGTGGTTTTGGAGCCTGTCCTGGAACTAGCTCTGTAGACCAGGCTGGTCTCGAACTCACAGAGATCCGCCTGCCTCTGCCTCCCGAGTGCTGGGATTAAAGGCGTGCGCCACCACTGCCAGGCGCAACAGAGTATTTAAAGCATTGTGGCATTTAAGTACTAACTGAATACAGGCATGCAGACAACTTCCTGTCTTCAGCCACCTTCAGCTGAGCTGCGGGGTGAAGTGTGCCCACATGCAGCCCCATTCAGACCTCTTCTTAAACCCTCCCGAGATCTGATTATCCCTGTGAGCAGCTGTGCATCACTCGAGTTTTCTCTGGTCCACTGAGCCTGCCTTTTAAGAAACACTTTGTAACAAACAGGACATATGACAAGTATATCACTGTGTTTAGAGTCTAGAGTTACTACTCCTAAATGTAAGTACAGATATTATTAGCTTTAAAAATAGATATAACCTCATATGCTCACATTATCCATCTTTAGCTTTCAATGTTAACAAGACAAAACTTTTATTTATGTAATGTAATAATAACTTTTCTTTAAAGCAACAACAGAAAAAAAAACAGCCCAGTGCGGTGGCATAGCCTTTAATCCTAGCACTGGGGAGCAGACTTTTGTGAGTTCGAGGCCAGTCTGCTCTACAAAGTTCAGGACAGCCAGGGCTGTTACACAGAAAAACCTTGTCTCAAAAAAAAAAACACAACAAAACAAAACATATTAACTCTAAAAATAAGTTGGGATCAGAGCATCAAAGTTGGAGACTACTGAGCAAATATGACCAGATTAGTCCTGTTTTTTTTTTTAATAGGCTCTTCAACATTTTAAGTGAGCTCAGTGAAAACCACAGTCTCCAGCCTTCCTGAGGTTAAGCAGCTACAGTCATGGCAACAGGGAGCAGTAGTGAGGACAAGGCAGTCCACATGTTACCCTCAGGCCACAGCTAACAGACATAGTGACTTCACACTTGACGGGCTGGAGCCACAGCTCAGAGGGTGGGGCACTGGTTCTGGTGGTTCTTGAAGAGGACCTAGCTTTGGTTCCTGGCACCTCCATGAGGGGGCTTACAGCTGTCTAACACCCTTTTCTGGCCTCCCAGGGCACCAGGCACACGCTGGTGCGGGTACACACAAGCAAGTACTCACATATACACACACAATAAAACAAAATAATCTTAAAAGGTGATTCTTAATAATCTTAAGAGGTGATTCTTCTTCTACCAGAAGGCTGGCTTCTGAACCCAAACTACAAAGTCATTATGTTCAAAGTCCAGTCAGGAAAATCAGTACATTGGAGTGTAGTAGGGGCTGAATTCTGCCTCAGCGGGGCTCATTTACTTAGAGAGTGGTGTCTGCAGCTCTTCTGGGGATGGAAGGCAAGAAGCAGAATTCCTGCATTAGGAATTCAGGTCCACCACAATCAGACCAGATGCACGCAGAGGTGCAGCTACATTAAAGTGTCCAGATACCTGCCCTACCAGGGTCAACTGGGCAAAGGTTCGGCATTCAGGATCACCGCTGCAGTGCACGGATGCACAGGGAAGTGATGCATTACCCCGATGTGAAGTCAACCCAACCTGACATAAAATCAGCACCTCCGTCCTTGGAGGTGGTCCACACATGAACCCCAGCACTATGGAGGCAGAGGCAGGACAAGTTCAAGGCCAGTGCAGGTTACAAAGAGTTTACTGCCTCCTGATAAATGAATGGACAGATAAAACAGCAATTTACAGTGCAGACTGACATTTACAAAGGCTGTTTGCTGAGGCTGGCTAGATATGGTGGCTCACACCTGTAATCCCAGTACTCAGGAAATTGTGACAGGATTGAGAGTCTGGGGTTCCTCTGGACCACGTCCTGAGACTTTTAAGAGGAAGAGGAGAAAGAGAAAGAAAGGAAGAAAGGAAGAAAAGAAGGAAGGAAGGAAGGAAGGAAGGAAGGAAGGAAGGAAGGAAGGAAAAAAACCCAGTCATCTGCTCAAGCAGAGCCACAAGACACAACGAGGACGCTGCTCCTTGACAAGCACTGGGATGAACGCACAGAGAGGATGATGGGAAAACCTCAGACTCATACCCTGACGGCACAGAGCAGATAATGGGAAGACATGAAACTTCAGATCCAAGCTCTCTGGAATTCAACCTTCACACACAAGTGATATCATCCATATAGAACTTACAACATCCAAGCCCCTGTGGTCACCCTTGTCACTTCCTGTAAGCGGAACCAGAAGTCACTGCTTTGTGCTGTAGTCTGCAGCTATCTAAGTCTGTTGGGTGTTAATGAACTCAAGGAAACCCCAAATCTGTGTGAGGATAGCTACCACAGTGTGACTTAGTCAGATGGGCACTGGCTTTAAACACGCACTGCACATCTGTAGGGCCCTCCAAGTAACAGGCAGAACGGGTGAGCACTGTCATAGCGTAAACAGTCTCTAGAGAAGCTGCGTTACAATTGAGAGAGCAGAGAACTTGGCGCCACAAGTGTGCTTAAGGAGTTCAAGGCTCTGGAATTCTGGACAGGAAAAGGGACCAAGAGATAAAGATCAGTCCTCCTACCATGAAATCTGACCACTACATTTGCCAATATAAAGAAAGCAAGAAGCTGGGCGGTGGTGGCGCACGCCTTTAATCCCAGTACTCGGGAGGCAGGGGCAGGCAGATCTCTGTGAGTTTGAGGCCAAGCTGGTCTACAAGATCTAGTTCCAGGACAGGTAATGAAGCTACAGAGAAACCTTGTCCCGAGGGGAAAAAAAAAAAAAAAAAACAAGAGCAGTTTGATTTAAAGGGCAAACATGCTGTAAACATTCAACCTAAAGAGACTGGTTTATGCAAAATCCACCCACGTTAGAAAGTTCTGGCTAAACAGAGCTGGCAGCAGCTACTCCTCATCTGCTGCTGTCTTCGTGTCAAGAGCCTCAGTGCACTATTGACAGGGCTTTCGAAGGAATCAACGGGAGCTCTTAAACAACAACTAAATATAGGAAGCTCTGGCAGAGAAGAGTGCTGAGGGTTTGCGTTCAGACTTCTGGTGAAATGGCAGCATTTGTTACTGACCTAGTTTTCTACCTAGCATAATCGTATGTCACGAAGAATTGTGACAGAAAGTTACAAGCCCAACCTAGACATGCCACTCTGTCCCCAACCATAAGTGCACACACAGATCCCACACTTCACATTGTGTGGCACCAGGGAAGCCAGCAGGGGCAAGGGGCAGCTGGGCTCCCCTGCCCTGAGACAAATGCACTACAAAGGATGCCCTGGTCCTCCCTTCCAAACTTGACCTGACCCACAGTACACACTGGCTATGTCAGCCTAATAGAAACATTATTGCTACTATAGTGTCTTTGCTCAGAGAGAGATTGTGACCAATGGAACACCAGCATGTTCTATAGTCTGTTCTCCAGGTGGCACCCACAGACTGGTTCCAGCACTAACTTAAACACAATACAAAATCTGCAGTACATATATTCAAATCATAAAACACAAATAGTAATAGCTTTAGAATTTAAACGACCTTAGAGTGGTAGAAAGAGGACATTTTTAATTCTGATGTTTTAGTACTATCATCAACCACAATAACAATATTTCTTAAAAGCTAAACTAAATGATTATACACCTGCAGGCTGTTGGTACCATAAAGGAGCTGATTTCCGTTCATAAAAATGCCTTAGGTCACTGGGTGTGGCAGCACACGCCTTTAATTTCAGCATTCAGGAGGCAGAGGCAGAAAGATCTCTGATTCTAAGCTAGGCTGGTCTGCAGAGTTTGTTCCAGGATGGACAGGAATAGATAGAGAAATCCTGGGAGAGGGGCATGCTGGGGCTAAGTCTAAGGCCAGACCACCCTGAAGGAGTTCAATCTCACCTGATCTCAGAAGCTGAGCAGGACTGGGCCTGCTTAGTAACTCAGATCTCCCTTCTAAACAGGGTCCTGTGTTTACTGAGAAAGTTTTACTTACTCTTTGTTTTGTTTTGTTTCAAGACAGGGTTTCTCTGTAGCTTTGGTGCCTGTCCTGGAACTAGCTCTTGTAGACCAGGCTGGCCTCGAACTCACAGAGATCCGCCTGCCTCTGCCTCCCGAGTGCTGGGATTAAAGGTGTGCGCCACCACTGCCCGGCTTTAATTACACTTTAATAATGCAACATTAAATAGAACCACAATTTGAAAACCTATTTAAACAATCAATTTTTGCATTTTAAATTCCACTGAAAACCAAAAGCATGTATAACCACCTGCACACAGAGCTGTTGGCTTAAGCACCTCAAAGTAATAACCAAAACTATCTCATCAGTTTTCTGAGACTACAGAATTATCAACATAATCCAGTTGTTGTGGTGAGTTTTTTTGTTGTTGTTGTTTTTTAATTTGTTTGCTTTTTTAGGAACACAGAGCTCAAGTTTCAAAATTAGTATTTTAAAAATGAAGTTTATCTGCTGGCCCGTGAGCCACCTGTTGGCCCCTCTGAGCAACAGTGACACATTTACAACAATGAGATTTGTGTAATGAAAACTCAGAGTGCCTACTGAGTACCCCATGTACAAGGCATTAGGTACCAGGTTCTTCACAGGACATTCGATCTAAACCAAAAGAGAACATTTCTAGAGGTGGTTACTAGGATTCACACATACAGCACAGAGCAGAAGGTATAGACGTGGGAGTCTCTCACTGTGGAGTCCCGGCCCTTCTCCTGTAGAGTACTGGCCAGACATCAGCATCTGACAAACTCTACAAACAGCCAAGTGAGCAGGATGTGGAGAAGGCTAGCACTTCTGCGGCAGGACTCCTCCACAGCAGGCACAGGCTCACTTACACAGGCTCTCTCCCTTCCTCTTCCTCCCTGTGCAGCACTTCTGCGGCAGGACTCCTCCACAGCAGGCACAGGCTCACTTACACAGACTCTCTCCCTTCCTCTTCCTCCCTCTGCATGTGTATACAGGGTTTCAGCTCTGTAAGCAGGGCTGCCCTGGAACTCACAAGCCTCCTCTCTCAGCCTCACAAGTGCTGGGTCTCTGGGAATACACCGCCATACCAGGCTCTTTTCCCTTAACTGGACTTGAACTATTTGCTAAGAAGCAATGACCATATCTGCCGTCAAGCAGTCTCACAATTTCTGGCTAAAGTGAGAGGCAGATCCATAAGCAGGAATGTGTTAACCTCAAGTCCTGTTCGAGAAGGACACAACTTTAATGTCCACCTCTCACAGTGAGTCCATGTCTCAGAGAAGGTCTACATAGGTGACCTGGAGCTATTGTGCTCAACCTGGCAGCAAAAGGGGACCTCTGCTTCGTGACGGTGCAGACAGTGTGGGTTATCAGCCAACACTGACTTCCTTTGTCTCACATAGAGCAAAGTGACCCTTCAAGGTGCTGCCTTCAGCAGGCATCGTGTCTCACTGCGCCCCTGCAGATGTGTGGCTCCACCTGGCACCATATTAAACTCTCATATCACACACCCAAGGAGAGCATTACCTGCAGCATTGTCGAGAAGTGCCTTATTGCTTCATCATAGAGCCCACTGCCGACCAACACATAGGCAATAGCTGTGAGGCAAAACAGGAAAACATCAGAGAAGAAAGGAAGAAAGACAGCTGTAGTCAGTGAGGCCACTCTGCCTCGTTTCAAATGCAGGTCTATGGAGGAGGTGCAGTTAAAGCAAGCAGACAGGAGGCCACAGGTCCTCCCGCCTTTGCCCTCCCACACTGGCCAGGCAGCCTGCAGGCAGCAGGGAGACCGGAAGGCTAGCACAAGGGCATGTCTCCTAGCTCTTCTCGGGCACCGGCAGTCCCAGGCCTGTAGGGGTGGAAAGGTTTTTACTCTCTGACTGGTAGCAAGGAGGACTGGCAAGGAAATGAAGCACAGGGGCTAACGGGCTGCTTGAGAACAGTGGTGCTGAGGGAGGCCAAGAGAGCAGGCGCCAGGCGCCAGAGCCACCCTTCCCTGCCTGCTGCACCAAGACACGAGACCAGATTTCTGAATTAAGATGAAGACTGCTGAAGAGGCTCAGTTCTGCCCAGCCTTATGTGGATGGGAACCCCCAGAACCACTCTCAACTTCCCGGTTCTTGCCTAATAAGGCAGTGGCGAGGTTTCTTAAAGATTTTCCTCAGCCGAGTGTTTAGGATTCCCTGTTCTCCCATAGCTGGTACTATCACTGAACGGACAAGTGAGCTATGAAATGGACCGAGAGCAGGAAAGGTGCCCAGCAGTTAAGAGCATCGGCTGCTCCTGCAGAGGACCTGGGTTCAGTTCCCAGCACCCACATGGTGGCTTACAGTTGTCTGTAACTCTAGTTTCAGAAGATTCAATACCCTCCTCTGGTCCCCAAGGGCATGGACACAGTGTACAGATATACATGTGAGCAAAACACACACTCACTTAAAAGAAATATACATTTTTAATTCTTTAAAAAATAAAATGAAACAACTTCAGGGAAAGCCTTGGCTTAGGGACACAGATCTGTCTAGGCCTGAGCTATCAAATATCCCACAAAAGAAAACAAACGAGGCTCCAATCTTGCCATCTCTACCCACAACTTCAAAAGAGACTGATCCACATCTCACTCAGACGTAAACAGCTATGGGGGTCTAAGATTTACTGTGGAGACCCGGCGATGTAAAAGAAAAGCTGGGACGGCTCCAATTCTAGCAGAGATCTCCGTAGCCAGCAACTTGTCTCTGGACACGCCTTTGTTGACAACTTCTTTCTAACAAAGTCTCTGTCACACAGAAGAGCCTAACTCAGCTCTGACCATACGAACTTCACTACTAATTTCTACACACCCAGGGCTACAATAGTTCTTATCAACCTCTGTGCAAGAGCCTTTTCTTCCTTCCCTCCTGCTGGCCTGCTGCCTTCCTTCCTTTCCTTTGTCTGAGCCAGGGTCTCCTGTATCCTAGGCTGGCCTCAAACGCACTAGTTAGCCAAGGGTGACCGTGAACTTCTGATCCTCCTCCTTCCACCTGCCAAGTGCTGAGATTACACCACCCCTAGTTTATGCTGTGCTGGGGACTGAACCTGGGCCTCCTGAAGACTAGGCCAGCACTCCACACTCAGGTCCCACCCAAACCTTCTGTCATGCACACCCACAGAATCTCAGGAGGGCCGGGGTAACCCTCTCTGGCTAGGGTGGCAGTGCTAATCTTCTAGCTCTCCCTCCCACCTGGCTTTCTGTTCTGCATCCAATCACAGCTCTGGCAGATGTTGCAGGGTGCTCCCAGCCTGGATTCTCACCTAACTCTTCATTGGTGCTGTCGTTGTCGGTAGCAAATGGGAATCTCTTCTGTTCTGCAATAGACTTGGCCTGGCTCTGAAAACAAACAAACAAGTCTTTCAGCTTCTGACAAACGACGGACGCCCTGCATGAAAGCCTGTGCTGTACGACGCTGGAGCAGGAACATACATGCCACTGTCTGCTGACTGAGTTTCAAGAACATGGTTCAGAGGTGAACGGTCTGGTCCCCTTATCAATCAGTCACTTCAGTTTCCAAGAGGAAGCATCTTCTCTGTCTCATTGGATTAGCCCTGCTGGCTACTCTGAGGTCCCCTCAAGTTTCCACAGGGCCTTTAGGGCTTTTTATTATGTTGAGAAGATCACATTTTAGTCACCAGGCCTCCAGGGTGGCTTGGACACAGAATGCCAGGTAAAACATATAACTATTCTAGAATCCACACATGTTGGACACACAGGCCTAGGAGAATCTGACTAATAAATAAGACATATGACTAAATACTTCCCCACCCAGTAACGTACACAGCTTCTGATGTGAGGCATCAGGCTGGCCCTAGGCAGACACAGAGATCATGTGTGGCCAGAAAGTAAGGACAAGGCACAAACTACTGTAGAAAGCAAAGGGAATAAAAGTTGTCTTAGAAGCATGGACCTTTTTAAAGGTAGTGTCTTGCTATGTTGACTCTGATGGCCAGAAATCTATGTAGACAGGCTGCCCTTGAACTCAAGGCAATCCTCCACCTTAGCCATCCAAGTGCTGGGATTACAGCCATATGCTACCACACTTGGCTGAATGCTCTTACATGCTCTTACATACAATGCTCTTATATACAAACTGACGGTTATCATGGGTTCTGGAGACAAACCACACTTGGTATCCAAACAGCTGCAATGTGGCTTGGAGGGTAAAAGCGCCAAGGTAAATACCACACTGCACACGAGGTTAGAAGCGATTCCTCAAGTTGTACCTTGGACCATGTGCATATGTACGTATACACACACATACAAACTAAGTAAATAAATATTAAAAAATTATTAAAACAATCAATCCCAGGCTGGAGTAGCCACAGATACAATTTGAACTCCTAGTCATATATGCAGGAAAATCTAAATCAGAAAGGACTAAAGAGCTGATACCTGGGCAAATCTAGAGAATGGGAATCTGGAGACAGCTCCAAATCCAAGCTTGTCTTTTCTGGACGCACAGTGCAGAGTCTACCAGCACACGTAACTAAACAGCTGACGAAATGCGGTGTGACCAATGAGCTATACTGTCAGCTAAAATGAATTGGCCAGTGTGTTCAATACGGTTACAAGACCTTCTGGTTGCAAACTGCAGTGCTCTGTTTGCCTACAGAGTCAAGAACACACTAGCTCAGATCCCATCACACACAGGACAGAGGGTACTGCCTTGGGAGACGATACCAGAATGCAGGAATGCGACACATTCTGCTCTTGGTCAAGCCTCGGTTACAGAGGAGTCCACAGGTGGGAACCTGGCCAGTGTTCAGCCAACACAGGGTGGTGGGTCACATACCAGAATCTTTTCAGTGTTGAGAGAAAGCAGGGAGTCACAGGGTGCCGAGCCTCTCAGTTCGCAGTCAGACTCATGGAAGTTCAAAAACGGTGACTCTGCAAAGCAAACAGGCTGTCACTCACTCATCGCCAAGGCCTTTGGTGCTTTGGTGCTCGCTGAAATCTTAAGATGCCCCAACCAAGCTAGAGACCAGTGAAGAAAGCGCAGAGGCTCCCTGCACTCCAGCCGCACAGCGTTCTGTGGGTTCCAAGTGCCCTGTCACCATCACAAACTGCAGCAGGGCTTCCTGATGGGAGATGAGGGGCAGAGCCAACACCTGTCTACAGCCCAGGTGTAGCCAGTGGCTGTGGAGCAGCTGAATAAAAGCCCTCCTGGTGTGGCAGCATCTGCCTTGGGCTTAACACACACCTGCTCACACATATAAGAACAAAGCCTGGGAGAGATGCACTTAGGGTTCAGAGCCCCAAATATGTAAACATGTCCTCCAACTCACTGAGAAAAACATCAGTTTACAAATAAGCAAAGGGCCTTGAATGGGCAACCTTCTAAAGATACGAAAGCTACTGAGCACGAGAAAGGGCCATCATCATTAATTAGAGGAACACAGTTTGAACCACAACAAGGACCTCCTCCCAACCCACAAGACAGCTAGGAGAAACTGGAAACTTTGGGCGCTGACGGTAGGACTGTACAATGGTTCAGTACTGTGGAGAATGAGTTGGTAATTCCTCAAGTCACACATAGAAGCAGCATACAGCCCAGGAACTCCACCTCTGAATGTATCAAGAACTGAACACAGGACTCAAACAAATGCTGTCCACTTGTTTGTGGAAGCTGTAGTCACAAAGGGTGTTAAGCAATGGCTTACGTACTCCCAGTGGATGAGCAGGTGAACCGTGGAAGGTACACATGATGGATTATCCCTCCGCAAAAACTGCAATGATATTTTATTTGTATTTTAATAAATAAAGCTTGCCTAAAAATCAGAATGCAAAGCTAAGCCACTAGGGGCCAGGGAGTGGTGGCACACACCTTTAGTTGCAGGACTTGGGAGACCGAGGCAGACGGATCTCTGTGAGTTCAAGGCTACCCTGGACTACACAAGATTGATCCAGAAACAGATCCAGGTGGTGGTGGCTCACACCTTTAATCCCAGTGTTTGGGAGTCACACACTTTTAATCCCAGGACTAAGGAGGTGGAGACAGGAGTGATATGGATGGGCCGAGAGAAGAGACAGGAACTCAGTGGAGTGTGCAGCCTAAGGATTTGTGAAGACAGGACCTTGCCCTTTGGGTCTGAAGGTTTGGTAGAGGTAAAAGGTCTTTCTAGTGGTTGGGTGCTTTGCTTCTCTGATTTTTCAGCTTGAACCTCTGGGTTTCTATTATTCATGCTACAGAAAATGATATATTTCAGTCTGTGTTGGATCTAACCAAAAGGAGGCATGACGTCAAGGCTCTAGGAGCAAGGGCATTTGCCACCAGGTCTGGTGATCTGAGTTTAATCTCTGAAAGCGATATGGTAGAAGGAAAAGCAATTCCCACAAGTTTTTCTTTGACTTAAATGTGTTGTAGCCTAGGCACTCCCCTCCCCCCATACTAACTAAGCAAGCAAACAAACAAATGTAAGAAAAATATAAGCGCTTAGAAGGCCAGGTGTGAAGTACACCTGTGAAGTTCATCCCAGGATTATGGAGGCAGAGGCAGGGACTCTGAGTTCCAGGCCAGCCAGAGCTACATAGTGAGACCCTATCTTTAAAAGTCATAGATGGATGGATGGATGGATGGACGGACGGACGGACGGACAGACAGACAGACAGACAAAATGAAAGGGAGGCTTGGAAGTAAGGAGTGAGCATAGAGAAAGCATCCTGCGCCTACTTCACTGCTTCTAGCCCAGGGCCTTGGCCTTGCAGACTCCAGCTGCAGCAATGCATTCTTCCAGCGTTCAGCTTCCTCCCACCATGAGCATTTCCCACATCCTGCTTCTTCACTGAAGACAGATACTGTCTTAATAAGCTGCATGACCCCAGCTTTACGAACTTACCCAAGTAGGGTAGAGTTCTATAAATGCTCGTGGTGAGCCACAGGGTGCGAACCTTGAGTGGCTGGCCATCCGTTGCTCCTCCCTGACAGTTGAAAAAGAAGAGAGTTCTAGCACTGCCTTTAGCCTTTCTTGGACGGACCAGATACTAGCTGGATATTAGCTCCAGCTGACCTCTGGAAGAGCAGTCAGCGCTCTTAACCTCCGAGCCATCTCTCCAGCCCATGAACTTTTTTTTAATTACTGTAAGTGATTTCTTTTTCTTTTTTAAGATTTATTTATTTATTATGTATACAATGTTCTGCCTGTATGTATGCCTGCAGGCCAGAAGAGGATGCCAGATCTCATTATAGATGGTTGTGAGCCACCAGATGGTTGCTGGGAATTGAACTCAGGACCTTTGGAAGAGCAGGCAGTGCTCTTAACCACTGAGCCATCTCTCCAGGCCCCAACGTAAACATAAAAAAAGATTTAATTTTGTCAGGTGTGCGGTGCACTTCTTTAATCCCAGTACTCAGGAGGCAGAAGCAGAGGCAGGATGATCTCAGTAAGTTCCAGGCCAGTCAAGGCTACACAGTGAGACAGACACTGTGTTTCAAGGAAATAAAGAGCATGTGAGTATACACGTATGTACAGGTGCCTAGGAAGGGCAGAAAAGGTGTCAAATCACTTAGAGTCGGAGTGTCAGGCAGTCAGGAGCCATCAACATGGGTGCTGGGAAATGAAGTTGGGTCTTCTTCAAGAACAGCAAGTTCTCTTAACTGCTGAGCCAGCCATCTCTCTAGCCCAACCACATGCGTTTTAAAAAGTCAACAACTTTCCCATAATTCTAGTCACTGTCAGACATGAATTAGACTAAAATTGTGAACCAGCTCCAGGTAGTGGCAGATGGATTTGTCCAGGGAGTAGAACACCTTGGACAGCCTACAAAAATAGTGGCAAAGGATCAAGCAGCCTTTCTGTGTGCAGGAAGCCCTGAGCAGATGGGCCCAGAGAGAAAGGCCTACAGGGTGTCTGGGAAAGAAACTGAGCAAGTGTCAGTCAACCTAAGTCCACTGCTCCACGCTGGTCCCAACTCAGATGATGTCACATGAGCTGTCATTCAAATGTGACGTCATCACATATCAAAGCTTCACCAACTATTACAGCAAACCAACTGGATCCTTTCTGGTCACACAGAGAGATCCACTGGTAAAAACCATGAGCTTAACAGTGTCGGGTGCATTTTCTGCATATGTCAAGTTTTAGTAAAAACCGACTGTCTCTCAAGACAAGGAAAGCCTGGGATAGCAGTGTACTACAAGGGAGATTCACCCAGGGCTGGCCCAAACACCTGACAGAGGGCTTCTTGAAAGCGCAGAATTGCCTGGATTTGTCTTATTTCTTGCAGGTTAAACGGGCTGGGTCCTTTGCCCACACAGATGCAAAATTGGTGTTCATTCATGAGTCTGGTGGTTCCTGGACCACCTAAAAAGAAATACAATTTATAGAAGGGCATGGGTACATGCCTTTAATCCCAGCACTTGGGAGGAAGAGGCAGGTGGAGCTCTGTGTTCTAGGTCAGACTGGGTTACATAGTGAGATCCTCTCTCAAAAAAGAAGAAAGAAGTAACAATTTATGACACACCTGAAAAGGAACTGTGTCTGCCAAGACCATCTCAAAGTAATCAAGGCCATATCTAGTCAAATCAAAGAACTATCTGAAGGATGCTGTTGCCAGGGCAATACTACAGTGGCCTGTCCCTAGACACGCAGTAAGCAGCACCTTTTTCTGGCCAGATACAGGCCTATTATGATGATGACATGCTCCGAAAACAGGTGCAACCATACACTGACACTCGGTTCTGAGGAAGCACACCCCCCTCGCACCTCCTCCCACCCACACATACCCAGCACACCGGCAGCAAGGGCTTGCACAGCTTTTCACAGAGCACAAAACTTGATTCTCAACTTCCTCTAAGAACAAAAAGAGGAAGCTGTCTTTTCCCACGCTTCCCCACACCTCGGCACAGTGAGCAAGATCAAGTTCCTGTAAGGAGTCCCACCCAAGAAAGACACACAATATCGGCAAGCTAGGCCTTGCTGACTCTACCAGAACTACAGGGCTGGGCTCGTGGCTACTTCTTACTCTCTGGGCAAGCAGCTCCCAAGTTAGATTGATGGACACAAAAAAAAAACTATGGAAAAAAAAACCTCAATTCTAAGGCTGAATTTTTTAAAAACAATCATTAGTGAGTATATGTGCGTAAGTGTGTACTATGTGTTCATATGGAGGTCAGAGGTCAACTAAAGGTGCCAGTTCTCTCCTTCCATCATATGGTTCCACTTTTACCCAGTGGGCTATCTCACTGGCTCAATTCTGGGATTATTTATCCCAACAAACTTACCATACTTAAGGATACAAGCTATCATTCAGAGTGCAGTGTTCAATGGGGATCGTGCTAAAGTCACCAATCCACCAGATGGAGGTACCTCTTTGAAATCAGACATCAAGTACAGGACTATCACCTAGAAACAACCAGCCTGACACTTAAAAACTTCACATAAGGGCTGAGAGGTGGCTCAGCTGGTAAAGCGCTTGCCAGCACAAAGCCCACCACTGCAAAACAAAACAAAACAAACACACAAAAAACTCCAACAGGTGTGGAGGCACACAGCTGTAATCCTAGCATTTTGGGAAGCAGAGGCGGAAGGATCAGGAGTTCAAAGTCATACTCTGCCGTCCAGAGCTCTGAAGACCAGCTTGGGATGTGTGACATGTTGTCTTAAAAGAAAAGGGGCATGGGTGGCGAGGGGGGGGGGGGAGCCTCACCTTAGCTCGTCAGTCCACTTACAGCAAAGAAAGGGAACCAAGAGCATTCTGGAAATTACTAGAAATGCATGTGAGTTACTAAAATGTAGCTTCGGGTGGCTATAAAGAACTCAGAGGTCATTAGCACTAACCAAATGCTTCATTTGAGTGACGCACAACAGAGGCTTGTAGGTCAAGGTTACCCTCCAGAGCTCACTGTCAGCACCAGATCCTGCCTAGCTGCCTGCATAACAGCACCTACGTGGGACCCCACTCCCTCCCACCGCTCAGCTTTGTTCCTTCAGGCAGGTGTCCCTGGGTCTACACTCCGTGTACCCAATCAACTCCCCACAAGGGACTCGGTCAGTTCGTTAAGGCCCAGCACGTTCAGCAATGAATGCCTGGTACACACACACACAGTCTTCTGGTGGATTAATGAAGCATTCCAACACACAGGCAAAATCTGAAATCCTAGGTGTTATTTTAAAATACAGGTTTCAATAAGCCTTTAATCCAGCACTTGGGAGGCAGGGGCAGGCAAATCTCTGAGTTCGAGGCTAGCCTGGTCTACAGAGCGAGTTCCTGAACAGTCAGGGCCATATAGAGAAACCCTGTTTCAAAAAACAAAAACAAACAAACAACACAACTTTCAACAAGTTGAAGGTATAAGACTTATTATTAACGCTTATAGAAATTGTATGTAAGAAACTACCGAGTCTATATTCCAAAATCAAATTAATACCAAATCTGGGCTCTACTCCTTGCAGGGTACCCTTGCTTGGGTTTTTCGGCCTCAGTTTCCTCTTGGGTGAAAGGGCAATAAACACTACTTAGTGGAGTGTCAACCAAAGGCACGGAATTTTATGTAACTCGAGCAGGGAAGAGACTTGGGGAAAGGCTTCATTCAGTATTACCTCCCACAACTATAAATTAAAAATAGGGCCATAGGAATAAGAAAATTTAACTTTTCATTTATTTATTTTCCGAGACAGGGTTTCTCTGTGGAACGATGCTATTGTCCTGGAACTCACTATGTAGCCCAGACTGGCCTTAAACTCACAGAAATCCACCTGTCTCTGCCTCCTGAGTGCTGGGATTCAAGGCATAAGCCACCAACTTCCGGTTTAACTTTTTGTTTTGTTTTGTTGTGTTTTTCGAGACAGGGTTTCTCTGTGGTTTTGGAGCCTGTCCTGGAACTAACTCTTGTAGACCAGGCTGGTCTCAAACTCACAGAGATCCGCCTGCCTCTGCCTCCCAAGTGCTGGGATTAAAGGCGTGCGCCACCATTGCCCGGCTCCGGTTTAACTTATATTTTAAAAATAAAATGTTCAGGTTTGATGGCTCATGCTTTTATTCTCAGCACAGACAATCACAAACGCAAGGACAGTCTGAGCTACACAATGAATTCCACCCCAGGCTAGCTTAAATTAGTGTACCAAGTCACATGCAAAACAAAGCAGAAAAAGAAACAAAAAGCAGAAGCAAATAATATACCAGATGGTTTCTTCTCTTTTGAAAGAGTAAGATTGTTTTCTCAGGGCTGAAGATGGCCCAGTGGTTAAGATCCACGTTTGGTTCCCAGTACTCACAACCACCTGTAACTCCAGCTTTAAGGGATTTGGTGCCCCCTTCTGACCTCAGTGAATATCCATCCACAGATAAAACTCCCACCCCAACAAAGACATAAAGACATACATTTTTTAATGTTATTTTTTTCATGGGAAACTAAGATCATAAATATTATAAATTATTTTCAGTAAGAAACATAAAAATGTACCGGAAACCAAAATATCACTATAAGCTGGAAAACACGTAAACACATAGCATGCCTGTAGGTCTGAGGATGTAGAGATTCCCTGGGACCAGGTAGGCCAGCCAGTCGCTGACAGACACCTCCAGGCTACAAGGCTCACACTAGAGCCATGTGCACCTTCCACCGCTGGAGGCTCGGCCGTAAGAGGACAACTACGAGATGGCTCACCAGCTGCAGACCCAAACCAAGCAGGCAGCACCTCAGCAACCTGAATCTGAGAACAACTCTGAGGGACAGTCACACTGCTCTTTGCCCCAAGTCTAGACCCCAAGTCTAGAGTCTGGCTTGATGTGGCAGGCAGTTAAGTGACCATGGTAAGAGTAAAAGTGCCCTCATGGTAAGGTCAGACCTGAAGGATTTCAGAGACCTGATCAGTTTGGACATCATCAAGAGTAGGTCATTGTGTTGGTGGTACTGGAGTAGGCTATGACAAGCTTAGTTGCTTGTTCTTTTTTTTTTTAAAGAATCATTTATTTATTTATTTATGTATACAGTGTTCTGCCTGCCATGTATGCCTGTACGCCAGAAGAGGGCACCAGATCTCATTACAGATGGTTGTGAGCCACCATGTGGTTGCTGGGAATTGAACTCAGGACCTGTGGAAGAGCAGGCAGAGTTATTAACCTCTGAGCCATCTCTGCAGCCCTAGTTGCTTGTTCTGAACTTGTCCCGAGTCTAAGATAGGTACCTAAGGAGACATCACAGGGTTCAATTTCCATATAATTGTACAGGATCAAGAGAAACAGATTAAGAGACATTTCCTACAACCACTTGGCAGTTAAGACAAAAACCTGTCTGCAAAGTTGAGCATAGTAGCTCACACTTGTGATCCCAGCATTTGCGGGGCTAAAGCAGACAGATCATCATAGTAAATGTAAGACCAAAGCCAGCCTGAGCTACAGAGAGACCCTTTCTCAAAAACAGAAAATGCAAAGCAACAACCGCCTGCAGCAGTATTCTTTATTCTTCTACAGCAGAGACTTTGGAACTAGTTTCTATCGTGCCTCAGTTTTCCCTTCTGAGATAAGGAGCTGCCATGCAACAGGGTGACTAGTGCTTTTATGGTAAATTAACCCATCAAACTAACAAGGCTAAATGAGGAAAATAAAACCTCGCATTCAAGTAAACAGGATCTCCGATTTACAGACAAATTCGTAAAATGGTAACTCCTTTGCTCAGACTCAGAGGTGACATTTACAAGGGCCATTCGTTTCACTAAGTTCACACCAACCATGCTGTTGGCAGACACGGCAGACCACAAAAAAGTCACAATAAGTCACTGTCGGTAACTGAGACTTTATCCAAGCCAGATGGTGGTTAAAGAAAATCAGATTGGGCTCATCTTGAGATTTCATCTCAGCCAAGACATTGGGTAGTGATTGGGCAGGCATAAGGTGCTGACCAGAGGGGAGTCTTAAAAGCCAGCTGCTACTAGGGTAATGTACAGAGGGGAAGGGATGGTGACGGTACTGAGGGGTAAAAAAAAAATGCCCAGTGTACAACTCAAGACGGAAAACGAGTATGTGTATTTTGCCCAGCGCTGTCTTCCATGACTTATTCTACAGGTCTACAGCGCTTCAATGAATGAGCCCGAGTGACTGCAAAGCACCCAGAATCCAGATCTGAGGCGCCACCCTCGGAGGTACATCTGAGTGGCACAGGCCAGTGCTGATGTCACCCTGCAGACTCAACTGGCTTGTACCTCTCAGGGTTGTATTCCTGGGGTGAGGACTGAGCCCAAGACACCCACCCAGGCAGGCAGAAAGGAAGTCGGACTTCCTGGCCCAAGCCAGCACGGCTCCGCGTCCCCATCGCCCGCCTGAGCCCATTCCCGCTCTCTCCACCTCCCAGGTGCTTCCACGCTGGGCAGGGGCGGCCGCGGGAAGAGGGCAGCCCGGCCCACTCACCGCACTCCGGGTACTGGTCCGCCCAGTCCCCCGACTGCGGGCAGCCGCCGCCCGCCGGGGCCTCCTGCTGCTGCCGGTGCTGAAGCTCCTGCTTCAGCAAGGACAGCGGAGAATAGTGCTCGGTGGCCCGCGCGCAGGCCAGCGCCCCCAGCAGCAACAGCAGCAGCCACAGCACCACCCCGGCGCCCGAGCCGCCCCAGCAGCCGCAACCGCGGCCGGCAGGTGCCATCTTCCTGCACGGCGCAGGCGCGGCGTGCTCTGCCAGCCGCGGGCAGGTGGGCGCGGCGCGCGACCGCAGTACCCCCCGGGAGTCGTAGTCCGCGTCCTCTCAGCCTCAAGCACGCAGCCAGCATCCGCACTACAAGTCCCAGGAAGCCCTGCGCGCGCCTTTCCAGGTCTAGTGAAGGTGACTTCCGCCAAAGCCCGGAAGTAGAGGCTGTATTGAAGGCATGGGGACGGGCGGGCGTAGAGGGACGCGGTCCGGGAAGGGCACCGAGGGCACAGCGACGGTTGCTTCCCCTTGCCTGTACCGTTGTATCGAGTGCAACCGGGAGGCCCGGGAGCTGTACCGGGACTACAGCCACGGCGTACTCAAGATAACCATCTGCGTGAGCGCGCCGGGGGCGGGGCGCGGCCAGGGAGGCGAACCCTAACGCCCGGGCGTTGGGGGCGAGGCGCGTATGATGGTGGGAAAGAGAAAGCAGGGGGTTCACGAGGACGTTAGCTAGACTTATGACCCCCGGGAGTGCTAACGCATTTTTGTGACTCCAGCATTCCGCTCGCATGCCTGGCAGGAGGTAGATCGCGAACTCGACGCCAGCCTGGGTTACCCTGAGAGACCCTGTCTGAAACGAATGAATGGAGAGAGATGTGATTCCCTAGGGAAGTAGGCCCTGTAGCGGGTAGCGTGTCATTCTCATGTTGAGCCTGAGGAGGTGGAAACAGTGTTTCAGGGCTGGTGCTCTAGAGATTTCTCCTGTGTCTTCTCAGGGTACTTGTCAATGAAATAGTAAATGTACCGAATGGAACAATTTAACCAAAATAGAAAGCATTCCCTACCGCCAGGGATGTTGCTCGGTTGGTAGGGTGCTTGCTTGGCCCAAGTGCGTGAAATCTTAGATTCCAGCTCCACTACATGAACCTATGAGGCATGGGCGTGCACACCTGTAATCCCTGCATTTGGGAGGTGGAGACAGAAGGACCTGAAGTTCAAAGCTGTTTGCGGGTGTGTGTGTGTGTCTGTTGGTAGCTGAACCGAAGGTCCCTGCCAGAACAGCACAAGCATTCCTAACCACTGGGCCATTTCTCCTGTCCCCTTCACATGATTTTGAGGACAGTCTGGCTTAGAGACCCTACCTCAAGTTTTTCTGGTTTTTACTAAAAGTAGTAAACTTCCAGATAGTTGTTCTGGGGGGTGTGTGTGTGTGTGTGGTGTTTCCTCCTTCTGTTCAAACCGAAGGCCAGAGGAAAGAGTAGAGGGGGCGCTGAGGGGATGGCAAGCAGTCGCAGTGATCTAGATCAGCTGACTGAAGCGAGGTTCCTATCTGTGGGGTGCTGTGGAAGGAGGCTAGACAGCACACAGCATATCACCTGGTACTATAAGTAACCTCTTTGGTTTCAGGTCACCAGCATCCTTCAGATGGCATGGTGGCTTGCTTTCTTCCTCTTCTAACCCTGAGGGGAGAGAATAGTGAGGCCAGGTAATTAATTCTTGGGGCCCATGAAGCTCTGAGACGGAGAGAGAGCGCTCTTGTGATTTTCTAACATCACTGCATGGGCATGAGCCTAACACAGGATACCGAAGGATTAGGAGCTGTGTGTCCTGATGCCGGCTTTCCCCTCCTGCTTCCAAAAATAATCTGACTCCTAATCTAAGTTTGGGGTGCTTTCTGAAAGTGGGATCTAGAAAGGGACTTACCACCTTAACAGTTTTTTTTAAACAATAATGTTGCATCTCTGGGCTTGAGCCTCATGTGAGGAGAGGAGATCTTCCAGGCAAAGGAAGGGGGATCTGGGAAAGAGCTTTTGTCCTGAGTTTGTGGTTAATCTTTAACTCAGTCTTTGCTCAGGTAATCTGAAAAAATATGAACCTTTGTGCCTCCATTTTGACAGATAGATTCACATTTGAGGGAGTAGCACAACTACTGTTTGACCCTGTACCTGGGAAAACATGTTATTTCTTACAATGGCGTGAGTTAAGTGGAGAATCTGTTTTATTGTGTTGAAGTACAGGGTGACAGCCCTCCAATGCACTTGGCTTTCCTTCTAGGTTTTGATGTAACTAAAAGGTGATCCTGGTATATTTGTGTGCCTGTTATTATTATTTCAGTTTCTCTCTTACCTTGTCAGCCTTTCAGAATGTCCTCTTTGGAAGCTGAGGGAGTCTTGATTAGTGTGACATAGACCCAGGCTGTACAACCCGAGTTCATGCATAGCACAGCACTCTTCACTGTCTCTGTGGTAGGAGAGAGAGAAAGTGTGTGTGTGTGTGTGTGTGTGTCCCAGGTTCTTGATCTCATTGAAGAAAATTCCAGACTTTAGGTCACGGACATTGTACCCTGATCTTGATCCATCTGTGGCTCAGAAGCTAGAGATAGGAACTTTGTTGAACACCTTCCTCCAAATCCTGAGCCACGGTCTAGACCACAGCCTGTCAGCCAGTGTGTTAGTAATTTGCTTTTTACAAAATCATACAAACCAAAAGTGGAATTGAAAGAATCTTCTGAAATACTTTGTGCCTGCCGTGGGTCTTTAAATCAAATTCTTTTCTGATGTTATTTTCTGTTTTGTTTTGGTCTTGAGGCAGGATCTCCCTAGTCACTGCATGCTGACCTCAAACTCAGACTCCTCCTGCCTCTGTGTCCTTAATGCTGGGGTTACAACTGTGTGTTACCACACCTGGCTTTCTTTTGGGATTCTTGAATATAAATTTAAAATATTACTATTTTAGCTAAAAGCTAATATTTTGTCATCGTGAAGCCACTTCTTACATGGGTGAGCATTTTTAAACTGAGCATTTTAAATAGATGCTTATACACTTGTCATTGGGGAAGTCGGAAATAGACTTTAAGTCCTTTAAAATTTCAGAATGTATTAATTTATTTGCTCTGATATTACTTTGGTTTTTTTTTTTTCAGAAATCTTGCCAGAAGCCAGTAGACAAATACATTGAGTATGATCCTGTTATTATCTTGATTAATGCCATTTTGTGCAAAGCTCAGGCCTATAGGCATATTCTTTTCAACACTAAAATAAATGTAAGTTGTAGTAGTTTAAATTTTTATTAGCATTCAGTCTATCCCAATTATTGCATGGAATATACTTAAGACAGATTATTTGCTGTGAATCTAAAATTCAAATTTAATTGGCCATATGTTCTTATTTGCTTAATGTGACATCACTAAGTTTGAGCAGAAGTAGACAGCACAGTAGTCTGTCCCTCAAATAATCAGGGTCTTTAAAAAAAAATATTTATGAGTGCTCTAGCTGCATGTATGCCTGCAGGCCTGAAGAGTGCGTTAGACCCCACTACAGATGGCTGGGAGCCCCCTTGTGGGTGCTGGGAACTGAACTCAGGACCTCTGGCAGAGCAGTCAGTGCTCTTAACCACTGAGCCATCTCTCCAACTCAAACAAGGCCTTTAAAGTGACCAGAGTGTTGATTTTCAAGCTTGCTTACACACTGAAAATTCATGGGTGGGGTGCAGGAGACCTCCACAGGCCAGCTCAGCGTCTTTGTGTTGTGTGATGTTTTTCTCTTTTGGCTCTTTAGTCTTTTGACTTTTTTGGGGGCCCACCACCCAGCTCCCAGATATATCACACATGGAGTCTTATTCTTAGTTATGAATGCCCGGCCTTAGCTTGGCTTCTTTCTTGCCAGCTTTTCTTAACTTAAATTATTCCATCTCTCTTAGGCCTTAGGTCTTTTTTCTTTCTCTATTCCTATATACCTTTTCTTGTCTTCTTACTTCATGTCTGACTGTAGCTGGGTGGCTGGCCTCTGAATTCCTTCTCCTTCCTCTCTAGTTGCCAGATCCTTTTCTCCCAAATTTCTCATATTTATCCTCTTTGCTTGCTAGCCCCTCCTTTTCCTCTCTCCTACCTCGCTATTGGCCAATCAGCTCCTTATTAGCCCATCAGGTGTTGTAGACAGGCACAGTAACACAGCCTCACAGAGTTAAACAAATGCAACATAAACAAAAGTAACACATCTTGAAGTAACACTCCCCAACATCTTTGTGGATGGCCTACACCCCTTCCCAGATGCTTCTAGAGTGCAACCAGAGGACCTGTGTGCCAGCTGAGGAGCCTCAGGCCCTAGGACTTGTTCAGCTCAGGTTCCCACGTGCTTTCTCGTACCCATGGTAACTTACTGGAGAAAGCTCAGTTTGCAGGAAAGATCATCAGATTGAGAAAGGCCCATTCTTACCACATAGTGTTTTCCAATTCAGTAAAAATTTTAGTATCTTAAGAGGTTCCAGCCCATTTCTACCATATGTATTTTTCTCTTTCATTGGCCTAATACTCATTCAGCCCAAAGGCTTTGTTTTGTGTGTGTGTGTGTTTGTCTTTTGTTTTTTGGTTTGTTTTTTTTTTAATTCCTGTTCAGACTAATAGTTTATGTGGTGTTCTCAAATCTTTAGATTAGCTGGGCATGGTGATGCACACCTTTAATTCCAACACTCAAGACAGAGGCAGGTGGATTCAAGGCCATTCTGGTCTACACAGCGAGTTTCAGGAAAGCCAGGACTACACAGAGAAACTTGCCTTGGAAAAACAAACAAACAAAAAAAGCTTTCGATTAGATTGATTCTCTTGTGACTTTTCCACCGGTGTCAGCCATGTATATGTTGTATTTGGCTGTGTGCGGATGAGAGCTGACTGTTAAAAGCAGTAATCCCTATAGGAATGCACATAGGGTCTCCCCAGGAATTCTGCAAAATACACCTATCCACAACTTACTCCTAAAAAGCTGACCCCAGACTGGGTCCTCTGATGGTCAAGTTTGGAATTCCTTGTGAGGTTCCAATAGACACTGCTAGTTAAGAACTGACACGTAACTAATGCAATTAACCAGGCACAGTAACACAGCCTCACAGAGTTAAACAAATGCAACATAAACAAAACTGGAAAATCCACATGGGGCATTCTTGGTACGACTACTAAGTGAACGTGCACACATGTACAGTCTTAGTACTCAGAAGGCTGAGGCAGGAGGGCTCTCTGAAGTGTCAGACCAGCCTTGGCTACACAGCAAGACTCATCTCAGAAAGGAGAATAAGCCCTCCAGCTGCTTACCTGCAGTGTGCCTGTCGGCGTGCAGTCAGCCGAATGCTTTACCTGACCCGAGGACACTGTCTTTGACTGTCAGATCCATGGGAAACTCTGCATGTTTTGTTTGCTTTGTGAAGCATACCTGAGGTGGTGGCAGCTGCAAGACTCAAGCCAGAGCACAGCCCCCGACGACTTGATCCGCTATGCCAAGGAGTGGGATTTCTACAGGATGTTTGTGATTGCTTCTTTCGGTAAGCGAGTGCTAACCAGCAGCTCACTGCTCTGAGTGAAGCTAAGACACGCGGTAAGACAGTTAGTGCAGGACTGGAGACCACATCTTCAGCTCTGACTAACCTCCTCGGGGAATCGGAATCACCTGCTTGCTTTGTCTTAAAAATTTGGTAGCGAGATAATAACAGTGTGCTGATCAGACTAGGACATTTTGTAAAATACTCTACACCGTTTTTAAGTTCTTGAAGAGTGCGTCAGGTCCTCTCACTGAGGACACATTAACAACTGCCTGCTGTTTCCCAGTGCATTAGGCTGACTGCTTCATGCGGATGTCTGGCAGTAAGTTTGCTGCTCGTGGGACTGTAGCCAAGGAATCGAACAACCCCCAAACTTAACGTTGTGTGGGAAGCGTCTCTCACTGAAATTGAAATCCTGGCTTTCTTGCCAAGGTCCAAATTGCACTGAGTTCCTGTCTGTGACAACATTTTAGTTTTCATCCTTCTCTGCCTCAGAGGCCTCTGGCTTAGGCCAGGCTGTGGCAGGCACCTGTGCTCCCAGCTACTCTAGGGGCTAAGGCAGAAGAGTTGCTGGAACCCAGACGCTTTGAGGCCAATCTGGGCAACACAGTAAGACTCCATCTTAAAAATAAATTCAAAATAGCCCTTCAGCTGATTACAAGGCACTGTTTCAGGAAGACTCTGAGTGTGGTACCTTCCACATCTTATTCTAGACCATCTGCCCTCTTTTGCCCTCTCTATCTGCCATCATCCCTGCCCTCCCTTGCATCTCATGGATCTGCTCAGAACTCCCAGGTGTCCACGTCTGACCTAGACCTTTCTCCTGACCTCTGGACCCTGTGTCTGCCTGCTTCTTACCAGCCCTGCTGGACAGCTAGTAAGTTGCCATCTCTAAGCCTGGTCTTACTCTGCCTCTGCCCACAGCCTCCCACTGCAGGTTGTCAAGATCAAAGGCCTTGGGGTCCAGCCTGAAACCTTTCTTTGGAGCTCTGTTTAGTCGTTGAAAGCCTCATTTATTCTACCTTCAGAGTAGTTCTACACCTGTTTCCCATTGCCTTAAGATCCGGCTGGGACTTTCTACAAGTTAGAATAAATGGCTCAGACCTGTTGCTATACTGCAAGGTCTCTTCATACAAAATGTTCCCTTTCTGATAAGCCTAGGGCCTACATATGTAGCTCTTCCCTGCTTTCTGTAGTTCCCTGCTTTCTGTATACTGGCAGTCTTCACAGTCGGACCAGCCCCTTCCTCCCGTGGATCTCACTGCACCTTCTGCCACCACTCCAGCCCACTCTAACCCAGCTGCTTTTGGCACACGAGCCTCCAGCGCGTCCATGATGTCCCCATGTCTGACTTCCTCATATCTCTGAGGTCTTCGCTTCAATCTCATCTTGGTGACACTTGTCCTGATAACACGTCTTCCTGATAGCCCTATTTACTACTGTGCTGCGCTCTGCGCACTATCTCATCGAACACAAGTGCTGTGGTTATTATTAACTTCTTACTGATTTGCCTTTGCCTACTTACATTAAACCCAGTGAGTGTTTGGCCTGTCATGACTTCTCGGTAGACATTTGTCTGATAGCTAAATGAAGGATTGCATACAGATGGGCGTACAGTCCAGCCTGAGCACGTGCCTCGGTTAGACTGGGGTCACTCACTCACTGTCCAGCATTGCTGCCTTATGTAAGAACTATTCTGTGTGCATGTAGTGGACTGGAGGGCATCAGTGGAAAACACAAAACACTGATGTTCTCTCCTTTGCGGGTTAGAAGCCAGGGTGGGTTGTGGTTTCTTTACTTGGATTTATGACTGTTTTAATAATCATAATACATATTTGGTCTGTAATTAAGATATAATTTGGATTCCATTGCAACTTTAAAAATTAATGTGAGGGGCTGGAGAGATGGCTCAGAGGTTAAGAGCATTGCCTGCTCTTCCAAAGGTCCTGAGTTCAATTCCCAGCAACCACTTGGTGGCTCACAACCATCTGTAATGGGGTCTGGTGCCCTCTTCTGGCCCGCAGGCATACACACAGACAGAATATTGTATACATAATAAATAAATATTTAAAAAAATAAAAATTAATGTGAAAGCTGGGCAGTGGTGGAGCACGCCGTGAGGCAGAGGCAGGTGGATCTCTATGAGTTTGGGGCCAACCTGGAGCGAGTTTCAGGATAGCCAGGAATGTTTCACAGAGAAACCCTGTCTTCAAAAAAAACGAAAACTTAATGTGAATGTTTACTGTCTGTTAAATTAAAACTTGAAATATACAGGATTTATTACCATGTACATCTTAGAGATAGTAATACTGAAAAAATACTTGAGGGGACTGGAGAGAGAGCTCGGTGGCTCAGAGCTTGTGCAGGTCTGGCAGAGGACCGGAGTTTGGTTTCCAGCACCCATACAGGGTGTCTCACAGCTACCTGTAACCCAACTTCAGGGGACCAAATACCCTCTTGTGGCCTCCATAGACACTGGCACTCATATGTGTGTGTGTATATATATACCCACACATAGACATGCACAGATAATTAAAAGTAAAATAAACCTTAGAAAAGAAAGCTCAAGCATTTCACCAACCCAAGAGTAAAACACAACATGATTCCAGGCTTTAAAGGGAAGCCTTCTCAGGACTGCTGGCTCACATCTGGATCCCAGAACTGTTTTATTTTTGTTTGTTGTTTTGGGTATTTTTGTTAATATTTATTTATTTATTATGTATACAATATTCTGTCTGTGTGTATCCCTGAAGGCCAGAAGAGGGCACCAGACCTCATTACAGATGGTTGTGAGCCACCATGTGGTTGCTGGGAATTGAACTCAGGACCTTTGGAAGAGCAGGCAATGTTCTTAAACGCTGAGCCATCTCTCCAACCCCCTTGTTTGGTTTTTTGAGAGAGGGTTTCTCTGTATAGTCCTGGATGTCCTGGAACTCGCTCTGTAGACCAGGCTGGCCTCTAACTCACAGAGATCCGTCTGCCTCTGCCTCCTGAGTGCTGAAATTAAAGGTGTGCGCCACCACCGCCCGGCTCTGCCTCCTGAGTGCTGGGATTAAAGGTGTGCGCCACCACTGCCCGGCTCTGCCTCCTGAGTGCTGGGATTAAAGGTGTGCGCCACCACCGCCCGGCTGATCCCAGAACTTAGAGATGCAGTAAGGTCAGAAGTTTTGAGACCTGGGGGTGGGGGGACGGACGGACACAAAGCCTGTGTGTGTCTGTGTGTGCATGTGTGCTTGTGTGCTTGTGTGTGTGCGTGTGTAGGAAAATGATATTATGAAGGTGTTTCTTAGGACATCTGCTGAGTTGGAAATAGGGTTTCTTTGTTTTCCAGGGGTTAGAATGGGTGGGACATCTCTGTTTCCCTCATTTGCTCCACAGAACAAGCTGCCTTTTTTGCTGGCATTTTTGCATTCCTGTGGGTAGAGCAACCCACGACAGCGGAGAAGAAGCCCAGCCTCGTCCTGCTCCTGAAAGCTCTGCTGCTGTCCAGCTATGGGAAGCTCCTGCTCATCCCGGCCGTCATCTGGGAGCACGACTACACACCCCTGTGCCTCAAGCTCATCAAAGTGTTTGTCCTGACATCCAATTTCCAGGCCATCAGAGGTGAGTGTGCCCTTTCATTAGACGTGTCAGCTTCTAGCTGAGGTCCTGGCCCCGGGGCGTCAGAGTTTCAGAACATGAGCTCTCCACAGACCCATGTTGTCCTGAGGACACACAGCAGACACTTGTGTCATCCAGTTCAGCCTTATGGTACTACACGTTCAGAGCACATTCATGCACACCGTCCCTCCCGTGGGCCAGGCATCAGCCTTTTGTTACCTCCACTTGAGTGGCTTTAAGGGGCTGTGAGGAGAATGTGCCTGCGCACAGTTACCAGACTGAGCAGATGTCTGGCCAAGAGAAAATGTCGGGTGCCTGCCTCCCATGCAAAGACAGCCCCCGCCTGCCAGAGTCTTCCCTTTTAGGCACTGAAAAGCACTGCTGGGAACTGCAGTCTCAGTGCTGCTCTTCCCGCTCTGTGGCGCTGCAAATGGGGCTTCCTTTCTGTCAGTTTCTTCAGACCTTCAAGTTGGATGGTGGTGGTTGTTTTGAGACAGTCTCCCTGTGTAGACCCGGCTGCCCTTAAACTCAGTGCAGTCCACCTGTATGAACCTTCTAAGTGCTGGGATTACAGGCAGGCACCGCCACACCTTTATTCTCTTATTTCATGGGCTTCTGCCTCTGCTTGAGAAGAGCTTGGCACTGGTGTTAGAAGCAGAGACTTCGTTTCAGGACCTGTAGGGCAGGGCGGGTTCCTCAGCTCAGCACCTTGCAGCACATAGGCCCTGCTGTCGTGTCTCGGGAGTTCCTAGGACACCTCGCTGCCTTTGTTTCCTAGTGACTCTGAACACCAGCCGCAGGCTGTCCCTGCTGGCCGTGCTGAGTGGCTTGTTGCTGGAGAGCGCCATGGTCTGCTTCTTCCAGAGGATGGAGTGGGATGTGGGGAGCGACTGTGCAGTCTACAAGCCTCAGGACTTCTGAAGGTACTGCAAACAGCTGGTCTCTTAGTTAACATAGCTACTTACTCCACAGGAGGCACCGTCAACAAACCGAAGAAATGGTTCCACCCAAGTCTAATTCCAGGAATCGGGATCACTGATAGGAACACGACAATTTCCTAGGCATCTGTACCACCCAGGAAAGTCTGCTGGTGCATCCTGGCAAGGGATGGGGCCTTATGAACCTCTCCCATGCCTGAGTATAGGCCTATCTCACATGCATAGCTGCTGGGAGTTGAGGACACGGCAGTGTCATGCCTGGAGGTCAGCATCCCACGAAAATCCTGTCAGACATGGTCCTTTTCCGCTAGATAGCAGAGTAGTGTGGCTGAGCTGGTACTGCCTATGGCCTCTTCCCTCACATCCCTCTGCTCCAGGCTCTTTCTCCAGCACTGGATGGCTGTGCCTGTGTTCTTCTCTTGACTCTATCCATCCAGTGATAGCTGGCTGCTGCCTTGTCTAGCTGCTCCTCTCCTTCTGTCCCTTAACTCCTGTCTCCCAGTCTCTTCCCCTCCAGATTCCCTCTACTTCTGACTGTCCTGCAGCTTTCAACCACACACAAACCCTGAAGGAAGCCGCTGAGTGGTTCTCTGCCAGACCCTCGAAATACGTTTCCTGCCTTCTACCCTGCCTCCTGGCCCTGTGTCTACACAAGGTTCAAGATTCTTGAATGGGTGGTCTCTGCTGGCCATGTGATCTCAGCAGGACCCAGTGGCCTCTAAGAACTATCCAGTCTAAGGACCCGAACCCTCCCCACTTCTCAGCCACACCGCCTCCCTGTGTTGAGAGTGCAGTAGCTATAGGTTCCTTCAGCTTTTCATGCAGAACCCATGGCAGGGAAGGGAGGCCGCACTCCTGCCCATTCCTGCTTCGGTCCAAGTCACCTTGCATGTGGAGCTCTCAGACCCTCACAACCCCTGCCTCCTGCTGTGCTTTGAGCCAGTTCATCTCCCTTCCTTCTGGGTCTTGGAGGTGTTGCTGCTGGACCTGTCCTCTCTCCGTGTACGTGTGTATATAGCTCTTTTCTGGACATTCTGCCTAAGCTGCAGCTTTCCTTACCTCCCCTTTCCACGCCCTGGGTCCACAGGCCTAGACTTTACAGGAGCCACTGTATCTGTGTCCCTCATGGTCTGCTTCTCAGACCTGCTTCCCTGCTGGTACTGGAATTCTAGCCCTAGATCCCTCTGCTCTGACCAGTGCTGGGCCCTGCCTGCTGCCTGACACTTGGTGCGTCCATCCCATGTGTCCACACTCCAGCTGCTACTGGTTTACCCTTCTGCAGAATGCCCTGTTCACCCCTGAGGAGGGACGCCTCTCCACACTCGATCCTGGGCCTCTGTCCAGTTGGCATCTCACAGCTGCCTTCCCTGTTTTACCCTCGGCCACCCAGGGCTGTTTCCTCGGTGCTTTTGTGCATCTGGTTGTCTGCTGTAGTTTACAGACAGGAGAGTCAGCTCATGAACCTTTAGAGCCCACTGCAGAGCAGCGGCCTGCTGTGTCAGCGTGGACTTTGTTCGCTCTGCGTCTCCTTGAAATTACGCTGGGAGAGCCCTGCTTTGGGCTCCCAGCAGCCCTGGAAGCGGGTCTTGTTTGGTGACCAGAACAGGCCCTTCAGAGTCGTTCTCTGTTGTCCACAGCTTTACTCTTCACTCTGGCGGGACAGCTACCTCAAAGGAGAAGGCACGGGAGAAACAAGGTCGCCACTTTCGGTTAGTGGAGTGAAGTCAAGACTGGGGATTCCTGAACAAACCCAGACACCCCCAGGAAGATCTGAGCCACCTAGACTCCAGGCTAAGAGCCCTGCAGTGACACACGGGCAGGCCCCGTGGTTTCCAGTAAGGAAAGGTCACAGCTCGATTCCTTTGACATGTTTGTGTCCTTAAATCTAAGTATTACATTGCTGTCTTAAAAATCGTATTTTGTGTTTTTCTGATGGGAGCACTTTTCTCTTAAGTAGTCTTTCAGAATAAATCAATTTTTTATGCATTTCTGATTCAGTAACTACAGTTGTCTTTTGAATTGCCTGAGCCAGAAATAACCAAGTATCTTAATTATTTCTTTACTGCTGTGATAGAACACCATGACTCGGGTACATTATAAAAGGAAGTGTTTAATCCAGCTTATGGTTTCAGGGGCTTAGAGGCCATGATGGCGGAGGGAAGGAACAGCTGAGAGCTTACATCTTGATCCACAAGCAAGAGGCACACTGAGCACTGGGAATCACAGGAGTCTTGGAAACCTCAAAGTCCACCCCCAGTGACACACCCTTCTCCAACAAGGCCACCCCTCTGAATTCTTCACAAATGGTCCAACCAAATATATGGGCCTACTGCGTGGTGGCACACAACTTTAATCCCAGCACTTGGGAGGCAGAGAAACATCTCAGAAAACCAAAATAGATGTATGGGATTGTGGGAATTTTGGTCTCATTCCAACCATCAAAATCAGAAAATCCCTGAACAGTACAATCTAGAGAAGTCATATCCCAGATGCTGCTGCTGGAAATGGCTGCAGCAGTAGCCCCGCCCCATCTATCTACCCTGTCTCCATACCAGTCTTCAAATGCCCGAACTCAGCATATTCCCCTGCCTCGTCTTCTGAGCACTAAGAGTGGTACTCAACTTTTTTTTTTCAAAACAGGGTTTCTCTGTAGCTTTGGAGCCTGTCCTGGAACTGGCTCTTGTAGACCAGGCTGGTCTTGAACTCACAGAGATCCCCCTGCCTCTGCCTCCCAAGTGCTGGGATTAAAGGCGTGCGCCACCACAGCTCAGCGAGTGGTGCTCAGCTTAAAACAAGGAATTAGAGCCAGTGTGATGGTACACAGTATAATCCCCTCTACTCCAGGCTGAGGCAAGAGAGTAAGTTCCAGGCCAGTTTGGATGCCACAGTGAGGTCAGGGTCAGTTCAAGCAGCTTAGCAAGACCCTGCCTCAGAATAGAAAAGACTGGGATGTAGCTTAGTGCTAGACGCTTGGCTTATGGCCAACCAAAGGGGTCAGAGCAGTCTGCTCAGTATTGTCCCGTTACTTAAGAACAAAAAATGCTGAGACCAGTCAGCTACCAGTGGAGTGGCGTGTGAGAGGGGCTTTCCCTACACCCAAACCATGTCTATGCGGTCAGCTAACATCCCCAGCATTTTTAATGAAAACCTTGAAAGACAAATATGTTGCAGGGTCTTAGTAAGAATGCATGCCTCTCTCTAGACTACAGTTGTGAGCTTCATTTTGCTCCAACCTTCTCTTTGTGTGGTTGGTTTTGGTTTTTGTGTTTCCAGACCTGGGTTGGGCACAGGGGCTTGCACATGGTTTATTCAAACATTTGGTGAGTTGGCTCAGAGGATAAAGGACCTGCCGCAGAGCCTGGCCATCTGAGTTAGAATCTCAAGACCCACGTGCTGAAAGGAGAAAACCAGCTTCTTCTGCAAGGTGTTAACACACGGGGGGCATGTGCCCTCCTGGAAGATCTGCCTCGTGACTACAGTGATAAACAGGCTGAGGCCAGGTGTTGTGCGCCCTCAATCCCAGCACTCTGGAGGCTGAAGCAGGACGGAAAGTTTGAAGTAAGCCTGGGCCACATAGAATGACCCTGTCTCAGGGGGAAAGCTTAAGCTGCGGCAGAGCCCCCAACCAGCTCTTGTTTTCAATGCCGAGAGACCACACTGCTCATAAGAGCACTGCAGAGGGTGCAGCCATGAGACAGGTGCTCTTCATTACCAGTGTCTGGAGATAGCATTGTACACGGGAGCCCAAAAAAGGATATGTTTAGATATTTGTAAGGCTGCATTAGTCAGAAAGCTTAAAGATGTTGAAACCACAAAATGGCTAATGGGCGTGCATAGGGTCACACCAGAGCAACGACAAGATCAAGTGCCCATTGTTCTTGGTCTGACGGACCTATCAGTCACCTAGTGGCGGTCTGGGGGGGGGGGGTGTATTGGTAAGAAAGAACAATTTACCATTCCTCAAATATAGTGCTGGGAAGGGAGACGAGAAGAAGTTTTGATTGGTAGAGGACTCGGGTGACTAGTCCAGGTTGCAGCTTGAGTGTCTCTGAGGGAGGCAGTGATGAAAGGAAGTGAACATGTTGCTGGGACCCTTGACAGCTGCACCAGTCTGCCCGTGCCTACCCACAGCCTTCACTACGAGTAAGAAAATCCTGTGAAGTAAAGTATTTCTAGCTTCAAGCTAAATACTGGCTTCTGAAGCATCAACAAAGAACACAGAAGCCAGAACCTGGGGCGTGAAATGGACCCAACCTGCTTACTCCCATTTAATAAGTGCCTGCATGTCCTTCTGGGTTGTGGCAGGCAGTTTTAATGGCTTAATTCCTAATGACCACAAGAAACCTGTTGATTTCGTTGGCTCTCGAGAGTAGATGAAGTGTTTTCAGTGTGGAAAGCGAGGACAGTGTTAAGCCCAGTGTTGGGTTGAGTAATGTTGGCTCTCTGGTGATGAGCTATCAGAGAACATGGAGGTGCCCAGGAATCTACCAGGTACCTGCAGCTAGGAGACTTAGGACATGCTCATTCTTCTTGCATAAGGAATGCAGGCAGGCAGTTTCATGAGTTTCTATGTGTCCTTACCTGAGCTGTGCGCCCTCTGGAGGTGCTAAGGGGAACACCCTGCTGTAGAGACTGCATCCTCCCTGGCTTATAACTGGCCAGCATCACTCTAGTCTCCATCCAGTCCCGTGTCCCTCTTGACCCACCTAGGTAATACAAGGTGATTCCATTTCAAGGTTACTGATCAGTTCTCTCAAGGCCTCTCCAGACGTGCTTCAGAGCCAAACTCCTGAGAGGTTCTACCTTCAGACGACTTTGGGAAGAGTTTTCCACCTGCTGCAAAACCCCAGGTGAATGCTGTGCCCATCCACCAGGGCATCGCTGCTCACTGCCAAGGCGAGCAGGGCTCTCCTCTGGGTGTGTGAGGGCAATGCACGAAGCTCTGCTACCTCAGCCAGTGAGCCTTGAGGCCAGCGTTCAGAGTGTATTCCATTCTGACCAAGGGGCAGACAGATACAAGTCTTAAAGTCTCCACATTTAGACAGCTGAGGCAGGAGGAGTGCCTGGAGTCTCAGGCCACCCTGGGCGACAGTGAGACCTTGCTCGAAATCCCAAACAAGAAAACAGATGAAGAGGATTCCACTGCAGCGGCTCCCTGCACTTCCCAGGACGCAGGTGGCAGGAACCAGGCAGAGCGTCTGCTCTGTAGTTCTCTCTCTCTCTGTCTCTCTTGCTCTCCTTTGAGTGGAACCAAGGTGAGAACTGCCTTATGCATCCCAAAGCAGACATATGCCTTGTCTTCCCCAGTGTGGCCATTCTCCAAAGCCTGGTTTCATTTTTTTCTGCCCTGACTTTGTCCTGACTTGTCAACCCACTTAAGAAAAAAGAAAAGGCAGTAAAAAGCATTTTGATTGTGTTGTGAGTTTTTAAAAGGCAGCTGTAGGTAACTTTTGAGGGATGAAGGTGGTTACCTGACGGTTTACAGTAGAGAGGCTCGTGGTGGAACGCTCCTTTCCTGATCTATGACTCCCATCTGCTAGCGGGCTTGGACCCCCCAGTATCTAAGACCCAGATTTGGGGTGGGGCACTGCTTCTGAAGGTCTTCCCAACGCTCTCCACATGACCTTAATGCAGTCAGGACTGAGAGTAGCCGACCTGGGCTCTATCTCATAGCTAAGCAGGACTTAGCCTCACAGGTGACTAAATTTTCTGCTTTCAACTTCTCGTCCTGTCTGAACCACTGTCACAGGCTGGTGGCACTCACAGACACACCCCCCTTCGCTTTGACTATTGCCAGCAGAGACGCTGAGCAGGGACACTTGTCTTCCTCTAATAGTCCCTCAGCATAGACAGGCTAATGCGTGGGTTGTTGTGTAACTAAATGCAGCTTGTCTTGGTTGACTTTCTGTTGCTATGGTAAAACCCTGACCAAAAACATCTTGGGAGAGGAAAGGGTTTATTTCTTCTTACACTTACTAGTTCATCATCAGGGGCAAGCACAAGACTGTAGAAGAAGGCCGCTTACTGGCTTGACCCCTCTGACTTAATCAACTACCTTCCTATTCAGGACCACCTGCCCAGGGTAGCACCGCTCACAGTAGGCTGGGCCCTCCCACGCCAATCATCAATTAGGAAACATTCCAGATAATGCCTACAGGCCAGTCTGATGGAGAACATTCCCTGATTGACAGTCCCTCTTCCCAGATGACTCAAGCTTGTGTTGACAAAGTAACCAGCACAAGGTCCTCCAAGCACAACAGCCACTGTCATCTTGATGGAACAGCTGTCACGTCTGGTCTCCTGGTCTGGTCTTGAAGGTGAGAGGGTGGACTGTGAGAGTTAGCTGCTGGGACGGCGTGGGGAAAGAGGACCGTCCTCTGCACAGCTACGGGAAGCTCACCGACCATCCTGGAGAGGGACTTTGTGATGATGTAGCTGTCTGGGGATCAGGCAGGCCAGTGAGTAACATCAACAAGCTTGTCGGTTTGCCAAGGTGGACTTTTGTGTAATCCTTTGCTTTGTGGCTGGTGCCCTGTTAACTCACTTGTTAAATTGCACTTCCCTTGCTGGACTGCAGAGGGCACTGGTGAGCAGACTTCTCACCAAAAGAGGAGGAAGGAACCTGGTGTGCTCTGATAAACCAGGTGAAATCTTGGTGTAAATGTGGTCCAGTACCAATGAGACAACTGTCCAAGCTTAGCAGAGAAATAAATCTACCTCCTAAAATTCACTTAATGGCCAAAAAAGTCTTCACTTTCTTTCAATATGTGTTGTATTGGACTCATTGCAGGTTGTGAACTCAGAATATGATTTTTGTTCTGTTTGAGAAAGGGTAGACCAAAGTGGCCCTGAACTCTCTGTGTTGCCAAGGATGACCTTGAATTTCTAATCCTCCTGCCTCCACCTCAGTCCTGGGGTTACAGGCACATACCACCATGCCCAGCTGACACGATACTAAGGTCAAATCCCAGGCCTCATACATGCTAGGGGCTCACCGGACCCACTGAGCCACATCCCCAGACACCGAACAAAACGACACACGGCAAGAGACACTTGTGCACTCTATCCATGTTTAACCGACAGTGTGACGCTCTCGTGAAAGAGTTTTAATAAATAGATTAAGGCTTGGAAGGACTGCTTTCCCACGGCAGTCTGCAGTCCGGAGCTGTCAACCGTCACTCATGGTGTCCCAGGTTTTCTCTCTCCATTCAGGGTGTATTCGTTCAAGTTTTCCCCTTTACCTTTGCCGGATGTCAGTTTTGGTAGTTGCAGAAAAGTGGCTGACCAGAGTGGCAGAATATTTCCTCCTTCCAGAAAGTTCTCACGACTCAGTGACGCAACTTTCAAAGAAATCTGAGCAAAGAAGCTAACAGCTCAGTGACAGCAAGAAAAGATGCAGACCACCCTGGGGACTCTGGGCGGGGAAATGGTTTCCACATCTCACACACCAGCGCAGCATTCTTAAACAAAGAGGGTACAGCACGTCTGCCACCTACAAAGAAGCTGGCTGAGAGCAAGCTCCCCCAGAAGGCCCATGAAGGCTTTCCACACGGAACCCTTCTGTCACAGCCTCCGGCAGGTGCCACTCAGGATGCCAGGGATATGCTACCAGGCCTCTAGGTCACCAGGGAGACCCTGCAGCCAACTGAGCAGGCTGTCCCACTTGTCAACAAACTCCTTATCCACAAGTTAGACTGGAGGCACCGGTCCCCACGTGCCCATGAACCATCCACCCTGGAGAGGCTAACATGCTTTCTTGCAAGAAGAGAAACAGATGCTGCCCGTCTGTCTGTGTTGATGAACTCCAGGGGTGCTAAAGAGACTCCAGAATCCAGTCGCTGCTGGAGAGGTGGCTCACAGGCAGTGACAAGTCCCGGGGAGGGCCTCGGCCCTGGCCTTCTCGGAGCGAGCCCTGCTCCTGGAAGTCCTCGTCGTCATCGAAGAAGCCGTTCTCCAGAGCATAGGTGCAGTCCAGGCTGGATGCTGCCTGGCACGCTCCCTTGTACTCCTGAATGGACTCATAGAGACTGTACAGTTGGCAGAGCAAGGACATGTCCAGCTGTCGCAGGCCAACCTTAACGGAAAGGAGAGGAGGCAAAAACCAAGTCAGTGCTGAGATTTAATTGTAGTTGAACAGCCAAGTAGAAATCTTTCTAGGTTAGCTAGCCATTCCTACCCTCAGAAAGGCTAAAGGCAGCACCAGTGGGATGCCGCAGAGCTCCAGTCCAGGCAGACACGTCCTTCACTGGCCGCGCCATACCTCAGACCTGAGTGAGGGAGGCCATACCTGGCAGCAGTGAGCCCAGCCTGAATTTGCTCCGGGCTACAGACACACCCAGCGGAGCAACAGCAGTGCGTGTTCTGGGCACCTCCGCTGGCTCATTGTGCACACCAAGTCCCAGAGACATTACTGCTCCCCACAGCCACACTCAGAGAAGACCCACACATGACTTCCTGGCAACCCTGGCCAGACCCCACTTGGTTGTTGTCAGGCAATGGATTCCCCCTGGCCAGGGACAGGATCTCACTGGTCAGTGTGACATGCTGCCCCTGTAGCAATCTCCTCTGCCTCAGGGTTTTCCAGGCCTGGTGAGTTCAGATGCTCTCTCTTCTAGACAGAGCTAGTGTGATCCTTTCCCCACTACGATGAACTATGAAAAACCTGAAGATACAGCCTTATATCAGCCTTCTGGAAACTTCACAGAAATTAGTGGCAGGGGACAAGGAATGTGTGGGAATGTCATGTATCTGTTGTCCATTTTTGCCTTCCTCTCTCCTTACTGCCTGCCCTGTGACAAGAAGCAGCCAGGTCTGGAAACGCATGGGTCCCATCGATCCTAAACCCAGGAAGAGGATGATGGTTAGAACTGCAGGGGAACCTGCACACCTGAACCTTTAACAGGCCAAGACCAGTGTCAGACAAGATGAAAGCTACCATCAAACTGGTCCAGGAAAAGAAAAAGTCCTGTAGGACCAGACTAGGGATGCTAACCTCAGGCTCAAGGAGGGCAGCTCGCCAACGCTCTCTCTGGGACACAAAGTCACGACCTCTCAGGTGTCCATCCTGCAGAGCCCTCCACACTAGGTGTGACCTCCCTCCTGCAAACAGACCCGATGTCACTCTCAACCCCACTTTAGGTATCTGAAGGCAGAGCACATCCTGTGGCCCCCAAAGAGCTGTCAGTTTCGGTGTGACAAAGCATGACTGACATCCCAGCACTTGGGAAGCTGAGGCAGGAGGATCGTGAGTTTGAGGCCAGCCTGAGCTACATAGTGATAGCACCAGAAGACAAAGCAGCCTAGCCTGTTGGCTGTTTTCATCGGGATGGTCTAGCCAAATCCTTCCTCCGCATGGTTCCTACAGTCCACGATTCTATCACAGATATTAACATAACCTCCACGGCTCGACTGGAGTTCTGACTAAGTACTCAGATATGTCTGTCTGCTCCCAGATTTAACTCTGATAAAGCCACACCTGCTAAACTCAAACCTGTGTTTGCTTAAAATATCTAAGAGGCTCATCTGGCACGCCTCCTACCCAGCCACTCTTCACATCACGTCAAAGACACTGGAATCTGCTTTTCATGTCGAGAACAGACCACAGAAAGACCCAATGAGCTCTGAGCAAAGGGTAATGTTCACTTTCTGGGGTCCCATGGGTCAGCCCATGGTGAGAGAAACGCCTCAGCACCATGGGGCTTTCAAACTCTGTTGGATGACAAGGTCATGACCCCATGACACCAAGACTCATGATGCCAGGTTTTCCAAGCGAAATCTTCCTGGATTCCCACGGACATGCCCTGCGCCAGGTGGTGAGTGGAGACTCTGAACAGAGCTGCCTGCACTGTCACACAGGGATGATTCACAGAGCTGCCCTGTCACTGGGTGTGACAGTGGCCTAGAAACAACTGACCCACCTAGAGATACGCCTGTTACACAGCCAAACATGTGCCCAGTGCACAGGCGGATTACACCTCGACAGGGAGGTAGATGATCACACCTGCTCAGCCCCTCGCGGCAGCTGCTCCAGGCACGAGGCCCACTTCCTCCACTAGGCAGCATTTCCCTTACGAGGTGAGAGGCACTGACATTCTAGCCACGGCAGGTGCTCTTCAGCATAGGCGGTTCTAGCTGAATGAACACAAAGACCTGTCCTGGTGTAGGGTCACATTAGAGTGGGAACCGTCCCTACAACCCTCAGGTGTCCCAGAGGCCCTGGCTGGACAGGCAGTGCTGTGTGCTCACAGCACACCTGCATGGCTCCTGCCACGTCATCAGCTAGAGAGGAGCACAATGGGCTAGCCTGGGCTCCTCCAGCAGCTCTTCGCTTAGGGGTCTGCAGAGGGACAAGGAGGCGAGCATGCCCCAGGACTGAATTACAGGACATAATGAAGTCACCCATGTGCAAGAGTAGCTTGCCCTTCTGGAACCAAAGTGTTAAGGAATTGTCCCCGTCCTTACCCATAAGCAAGCCCCAAACACCTGTCACCTGTCATCTCTTGCCCCACTTGCTTGTCCCTGAAGGACAACACTGCAGGACTTAGAAATGACAGCCTTCTTCTGGAGACATCTTGAAAACTTTAGGCTCATTTAAACAAACCATAGTCACCTCAGCCCCTGTGATCTCCCATCCTTTATTGTGACTTACAAGACACCACAAGGGCCAGCTCAGTCACTGTAAACAGCTTATCCTCTGCCCAGGCTGCCTTCCTCTCTGCCAGGCTCTCTCCTCACCCTCCGGCTGCCAGGTGGGCCCAGCACATCCTTCCTACCAGAATCTGCTTCCTTTCCCTGGGCAGCAGCTCCCAGCCTGTGATGTGTAACCCTCCGGGGGTTGCATATCAGACAATGACAGTTATGAAGCGGCAAAAAAAGAGAAATTTTTATGGTTGGGGGTCACCATGACAAGAGGAACTGTATTAAAGGGTCACAGGATTAGGAAGTGGTTCTCACCATTGCCCTAGGGGAACTTAACGATAGGCTCAGTTGCAGAAATAGTCTCCGACAGGGTGGTGGCTCCCTGCTGGGTTGAGGGTCACTAAAGTCCCAGAAACTCCTCGAGCCTGTGGTAGGGGAGGGGCTTAGAGTCCAGGAAGCTTTTCTTTCCTTAGACTGGTTCCCTTGGTGCCCAGGCTGACCCAACTCACTTTACAACAGGAGATAACCTTGAACTCCTGACCCTCTTGTTTCTGCCTCCCAAGTGCTGGAACGACAGGGACTCACCACCACCCTCTGCTCAGAGGAGCCCTACAGAGGAAAGTTGGGGCCGGGGAGACGGCTCAGTCTGTAAAGTGCTTGCTAAGCAAACACGACCTCAATCTGGATCCCCAACCACACTTAGAAAAGCCACACACAGCCAGGCACGATGGTCAGCTGGCTTCTTTCTGAGCTAGCAGGTATCCCCCCAGCATCAGGCTCCAGACACTGCACTATATTGGTAAAATTGAACTTAATTAAAAACGGCACACACCTTTGATCCTAGCACTAAGGAGGCAGAGGCAGGAGGATCTCTATGAGTACAAGGCCAGCACGGTCTACAGAGTGAGTTCCAACAGGAGATACATGAGACCCTGTCTCAAAAAAATATTAGACATTTTAGGAATAAGTCCCTTATCTTAATAAGCTTATCTCGTTATGCCAGTGGGACCCCAACCTCCACCCAATGGTGTTGCAAGAACAGTCTTCCTAACCTCCACAGTATAAATTATTTCTCATTCAAGGTTCAAAATCAGACAAAAAAAAAAAAAAACCAAGAAGAGTCAAAGCAAAACAAACACCCAGGGAAATGTTCTTATTCCCAGACAGGAGGAGGAGAAAAGCAAGCAATAAGGGGGTGGGTGCTGGGGGAGTCCAGTCCTGTGCGCATCACACAAACCTCTAGGAGATGATGCCCACTGTCCCTGGTCAGGTTTAAAAATTATTGAGTGCTGGGTGGTGGTGGTGCTCACCTTTAATCCCAGCACTCAGGAGGCAGAGGCAAGCCAGTCTCTGTGAGTTTGAGGTCAGCCTGTCTACAGAGTGAGTTCCAGGACAGCCAGAGCTATTACACAGAGAAACCCTATCTCTTAAAAAAAAGAAAGAAAGAAAAGAAAAAGAAAAGAAGGAAGGAAGGAAAGAAAGAAAGAAGAAAGGAAGAAAAGGGAGGAAGGGAGGGAGGGAGGGAGAGAGAGAGAGAGAGAGAGAGAGAGAGAGAGAGAGAGATATTATTGTGCAAGGGCCGAGGAGATGGCTCAGTCAATAAGGAGCTTGTCTCATAACATGCTGACCTGAGTTCTATCCCCAAAACTCAAGTAAAAGCCAGGTGTGGAGGTGCACACCTGAAATCCCAGCTGGGTAGGAGGATGCCTGAGGCAGCTTGTCTTGCCAAAATTAGCAAGCTCCAAGTTCAGTGAGAAACTTATATAAATAAATATTTGTTTATTTGTTTGTTTTATTTTTTGAAACAAGGTTTCTCTACGTCCTGAAACTTGCTATGTAGGTGGGGCTGGCCTCAAACTCTGATCCATCTGCCTCTGCCCCCAAATTCTGGGATTAAAGACAGGTACCACCACACCCAACCCAAAATAAATATTTGTTTAAAACAAAAACAAACAAAACCAAGCAAACAAACACACACCCCCACACTCCCGCCACAGCTGGCTGCAGTGGTATGCACCTGTAATTCTAACTACTCAGGAGGCTGAGGCAAGAGGGTCAGGACTCACAAGTCAGCCTAGGTAAGATTCAACTGAAGGCCGAAGGCCGGGAGTGGTGGGCACACCTTTAATCCCAGCAAGGGTGTTGGGGTAGGGTGGGCAGGAGCAAGCACATCTTTAAGTTCAAGGCCAGACTGGTTTACAAAGCAAATTCCAGGACAACTAAGGCTATCACACAGCCAAACCCTGTCTTGAAAAACTAAACAACAAAATATTCAGCTGGAAAACAAACAAAACTATCATCCACCCGGGTAGGAGAATTGCTATTCCCGTGTGTGGCTCTATCTGTAAGACGCGTTTCTGGAAAAGACAACTTAGGGAGAAGGCTCAGGTGGCGTTAAGGGTTGGGTGGGGTGAGGTGGCAGACCCACAAATCAGTTCCATCACACCCAACCTCAGGCCTCACGTCTGAAGTCGGGTTAAAGCGGCCGTGAGTCAGGCTAAGAGAGCTCAGTCAGTGTCGAGTCCCAGGCCTGCAGAACTATTAAGCAGGTCAGGACATGGCGACCCGGCCGTCACACTGCCAACGTCCTAGGTCCCCCTCGTGCTTTCAAACCAGTGCGCACGGCTGAGAGGATAACTCCTAAGAGTCATCTCTCTGTAAGCAGAAAGACCTGCAAAGAACCCGTGTGCCCAAAGCTGGTGTGATACGGAGTCAGTACACAATCCCAGAGAGACAGAGAAAGGAGGACCCCTGGGACAGCCAGCCTAACCTCTTCAGTGAGAGACCCTGTGTCAGGAACAAAAACAGTGGATGCCACTTGAGGAACAACCCCAAGGCCGTCCTCTAACCTCCACGTAGACCCACGTGCAGTGTCCCCCACTCTCACGAACAAAAGAGCACCATAATTTTCCTGGGTGTTTTGCAAAAACGGTGTTTTAGGGTTTCTAAGGAAATGAAGTTACAGGGCCAAAGAGCAGGTCCAGACTCAATTCCATGGGTACTGTGAAACTGACCCCAAAACGAAGGGCACCAGCCTATGCCAGGCAGGCAGGGGAGGCCCCAGCACCATCCTTCGGTCAAGTCTCCGCTAATCTTTTAGGTCCAGCACAATCGTTTTTAAATGAGCAGTTACAAAGGATGTTGAGCACAGCAGTGTGTCCTAGATGGTGTTTCCTGGCCTCTATCACTAGCTTCAAACTCACAGTGACACTCCTGCCTCAGCTTCCAGGGCGATGAGGTTACAGGTATGAGTCACTAGGCCTGGCTTACACAGTTTCTCGCCACAGTTTCCCTTCAGTATGGTCCTTAGTCATCTTCTGTCTACTTGCTCCTGGCTGGAACAGACCCGGTTTCCCATAGATTACCCCATACTATGGAGCTCTGGTCACAGGGAAGAGGTCTTCTCATCCCATATACAAGACTCAGAATATATATGCATATATATACAAGACCAGGCAGCTGTGGCTCTCGGAGCCAGAGAAGTGAAATAACAGAGCAAATAAAAGGCACAGGGTTGGGCTGGCCAGATGGCTCGGTGAGGAAGGGTGTTTCTTGCTGAGCCTGGTGACCTGAGTTAGATCCCTGGGACCCATAGGGTAGAAGGGGAGAGAACTGACCCTTGCAAAGTGTCCTTCGACCTCCACAGGGACAACAAGACACGTTTACACGTGACACATATGTACACACATGCACAGACTTAAATGTGAACAAATAATAATAAAATGAACAAGACTCGGAGAGTTTCTGTTGCCCTGGAAGGCAGGCCTGGGTGTTTGTCTCCTGAGACCTGAGAACAAGCGTCCCAGTGTCACACGTCTGCAGGACAGGGACCAGCACAGGAAGCAATGAAGCAATGAGTGACCTTTATGGAAACTAGCGGGAGGGAGGCAACGGTGTCTGAGGGCTCAGCTAGCACTGGCATCGGGCACATATCTGACTGGCTGACTTCCTGCTCAGCTTGCCTATGCGGTTTCTGTCACAGGACCATGGAAGGTCTGGAGTCCACAGGGAGCTTCCGTGGCCACTTCGAGAGCGAATCCTCAAAGCTCCCAGCTGCAGCTAGCTGGGGTGATCTGCGACAGGCCCGTGGCTGTCTCTCAGACACCTCCTACCCAGCGGTAAAAGAGCCATGGTAAGGCAGGGACCAAGGCCCAGAACAAAGCGGTGAGTGTGGGAGGCACCAGCATCCTTGAGATGCAGCAGTGACTGCCTAGGCCGCTGCTCCTAGGAGTCCTCCAAGATGAAGAGACCCCACCCAGTGTGCAGAAAGCCAGATGGGAGCCTTAACTCAGTGGGGAAGAGGCAGGAGCAGCCGATGAAGCACTCGGGCGTTCAGTCTGTGAGCATGAGCCTGAGGTGCTCCACAGATAGGAAAATAGGTCATAGTCCAGCGGTCTGGGACACCCAGTATCCACTGGAATCTCCTGCTTTCCCGTTTGCCCTCCGCAGCGTTTTACAGTGCTCACTCGGGGAACAGTGTGTGACCCCACCATTCTGTTGAGAACATAACAAACTCTGTGTGTGTGCGCGTGTGTGCCTGTGGGCAGAGGTCAACATCAATGTCTCCTCAGTGTCGTCCCTAGCTTGTTTTCTGAGACAGTCTCCCATTGAACCTGGAGCTGACCGCGTTGGACAGGCCGGCCAGCGAGTCTCTGAGGTTCCTTTGTCCCTAGCCCTGGAGCTGGCATTACAGGTTCCCGCTGCCATGCCTGGCTCTTCTGTGCCTTCGGGGGATCCAAACTCAAGTCCTCAAGCTCGCACAGCAAGCGCTTTGTGCCCAGGGAGCATCTTTCCAGCCCTGTAATGAATGCTTTAAAAAGACCTTTTCAGGCTGGGCATCACCGTGGTGCGCGCCTGTAATCCTAGCATCTGGGAGGCAGAGACGCACAGTCTCAGTCAGGCTGGCCTACATAGTAAGACTTGGTCTCAAAAAAAAAGCAAATAAACAATCTAAGGTGGTTCGTGCCTACAATAAGAGGATCAAGAGTCAAGGTCAGCCTTAGCTGTGTAGTTCAAAGTGAACCTGGGCTATCGGATCCCATCTCAAAAATAATAATCTAAATAAATAAATACTGTTAAAAGAGAGTTCTAGGCCAGGCAGGGCTATATGGTAAGACAGTCTCATAAAAACCTCAATACACAAAATGGTTTTTTGTTTTGATTTGTTTTTAATGATTGCTTTTACAGTCAATAGCACTGGCCGTGACCTTTGGATCTTTCAAAATGGACTCTTTCCTGGAGGCTACAGGGACTCAGAGTGACAAAACCTCACAGACGTGGGGTTACTAGAACAGGAAGTAACATGCCTTGAAGCCGCAACTCTGAGGAGAGCAGAGTAATAACCAGCTAGGGTCTGAACACAGTGATAACCAGCTAGGGTCTGAACACAGTGATAACCAGCTAGGGTCTGAACACAGTGATAACCAGCTAGGGTCTGAACACAATGATAACCAGCTAGGGTCTGAGCACAGTGATAACCAGCTAGGGTCTGAACACAGTGATAACCAGCTAGGGTCTGAGCACAGTGATAACCAGCTAGGGTCTGAGCACAGTGATAACCAGCTAGGGTCTGAACACAGTGATAACCAGCTAGGGTCTGAACACAGTGATAATCAGCTAGGGTCTGAGCACAGTGATAACCAGCTAGGGACTGAGCACAGTGATAACCAGCTAGGGACTGAGCCTCTGCCCACACAGGGCTCCTGCCCTCTCCAGTCTGTGTAACAATGCCCCTGACTCTTATTAGTGTCCCTCCTTTGAAATGAAACTTGCACCCTCCATTCCAACCAGCTCTCTGCCAGCCTCCGACTCTGCATCTGAACAGTTTGGCACCCTCCTCTACTGATGGAATGTCATGAACCCTCCAAAGCAAATCCTCTAACACCCAAAAGGCTGTGAGAAACTTTCTTTCAAGCCCTTAGCATGGTTCAAAATGACACAGCACTGCCACATGCATTCCCTGAAGACCCAACAATGCAGTGATCAAAACATGCTTTCAGGGGCTGGAGAGATGGCTCAGCGGTTAAGAGCATTGCCTGCTCTTCCAAAGGTCCTGAGTTCAATTCCCAGCAACCACATGGTGGCTCACAACCATCTGTAATGAGGTCTGGTGCCCTCTTCTGGCCTTCAGACATACACGCAGAAAGAATATTGTATACATAATAAATAAATAAATATTTTTAAAAAAAAAAAAAACATGCTTTCAGCACACACCCTCCCAAACTGCAGAGTACATGGTGAAGCAGGTGTGCATGGTTCGTGTGCATGCGTGTACAGATCATATGGGGCAATGATCAGACAGAGCTGCGGAGCCCAAGAGACCCAGCAAGGGTTTAACTCGTGGGAGTTCAACTCTTAGCAGCTGATTTTGAAAATATAATTAGGACCTAGAGAGACGACGCAGAGATCAACAACCCAGACTGTCCTGGCTCCCAGCACCGGGCCAGATAGCTCAGTCCACCTGGAAACCCAGCTCCTTCTGGCCTCCCAGGGACTTGCACTCGTGTCTCAAGCATACATACACTCATGCATTCAATTAAAAGTAGTAAAAATAAGTCTAAAGAGACTTAAAAAAAATAAACAAAGAAAATAAGCTGGGCATAGTGGTGAATGTCTTTAAGACCAGCACTCAGAAGGCAGAGGCAGGTAGATTTCTCTGAGTTCCAGGCCAGCCAAGGGCAGTGATGGCGCAGTCCTTTAATCCCAGCACTCGGGAGGTGGAGGCAGGTGGATCTCTGTGAATTCGAGGCCAGCCTGGTCTACAGTGCTAATTCCAAAACAGCCAGCACTGTTGTTATTCAGGGAAACCCTGTCTTGAAAAACAAAACAATACAGAAAAGATTGAGAAGGAGGAAGAGGAAAAAAATAATATAAAAACATATGTAGAGTGCCTCTCCCATGAAAAATTTACAAGGTGTGAGGGTTGGTTCAAGTTATCAATATGACACTACCTAGAACCCCTGAGAAGAAAGTCTCAAATCTGTCTAGATTAGGTTGACCTGATGGAGAATCGCCTTGAATGCTAATTGCTGTGGGAACTAACACATAACACCCAGCCCACTGCGGGCAGACACCATTCCCTAGGCAGGGGATCCTGAACTGTGTTAAGTACAGAGGAGAGGGGCTGAACACGAACAAACACCGATTCCCTCAGTCTCCCTGCTTGAAACTATGGATCTAACTAACTGCTTTAGGTGCTTATGGCTTTGACATCCCAAAACGACAGGCTGTGACTTGGAACTGCAAGATGAATAAATTCTTCCCTAAATTGCTTTTTGAGGGTGTTTTATCCCAGCCACAGAGAGGAAACTAAAACACAAAGATTTAGACAATGTGCAGAAAGCACTTGTCTTTTGTTTGTTTTTTAAGATAGGGTCTTGTGTAGCCAAGGCTGCCCTCAAGTTTATAATCCTCCTTCCTCAGCTTCCCTCCTGGTGAGAGAGAGCACGGGTGCACCCTACCACATCAGGGTACACATGCAACAAGAATATTTGCATGCACTCAGAATATTTGCACATATCAAACTATTAGCAGTGATCTCTCTGTGTGCTAGACTGTGATATTGGGAGATTTGCTCAGTGTTGAACTGGAACACGGGACCTTGGAATAATTAAAACCAACTGTCAACAGGGTCTTGAACCACCTAGGAGATAAACGTCTGGGAACTTCTGAGGGAGTATCTAGACTGGGTTAATTGGGGTTAGTTAATTAACTGGGAAGACCCATCCTACCCACGTGTAGTAGTATTTCGCCATTGCCCTGGATCCCCTGCTGGAGAGAAAAGAGGAAACCAAGCAGAGGACCAGCACTCAGCTCTTTGCATCCTGAGTCAGACTAATGCCACCAGCTGCCCCATGTCCCTGCCAGCATGCTTTCCTCACCGCCAGGAACTGTACCCTGGAACAAGGAGCGGCGATAAATGCCCCCTTACCTTGCTTTTGTCAGAGCAATTAGGCCCAGCTTTAGGGCTGTGGTTTTTAATTGCTGTCTTTCAAAATACTCCATTAGTAAACAAACAAAAACCCTGGGTCATGTCTGATTCACTTTTTCCTTATCAGCTCTGAGGACCCATTAGCCATTGGGTCCTCACAATCACAATCAGTCTTGTGATTTAGGGGGTTTTGTTGCCAATAAACTGGCCTCCACTCTACCCATCCCTCCCGGGTGCACCTAGGGCATTTTCCAGGAGCCTCCAGTACCTGTTGCTCATCTCAAAGTCCCCAGTCCTGCTGATGACCTGTCTGTGACCCAGGCTTCCGGTAGCCACAGGGCCACCCTCCTAATTGTCTCCTGTTCAAACTCCTGTCAGTCAAGCTGGAGGCTCACTGCTCTCCTTTCTGCTCACTTGAGGCCTTCACACCTCTGACTCTGCAGCCCCAAAAGAAGTTCTCCTCAATCCGGAGGACCTCCCTCTTTGTATGCTCAATCCGGGGGGACACTTCTTTCTATGCTCATACAGGGCTTTTTCCCTCAGGCATTATTCAGTCTTCCCTGACAAGGAATTATATCCCCACCACGGATTTGACCTCAGGCCTTCAAATCAAATAGATCAACACAGACATTCTGCAGAAGGCTCTGGAATGAAAGCCCATTCTTGTCAAGCAAGACATGAGTTGTCGCAGAACCCTCAGTGTTCCCCCAGGTCAGTAAGTCTCTTGACCTCCAAGACAGACTGAAAATCCTGGGATGGGTTCCTGAGAGGGCCTGTCAGGGCCTGCAGCCAAACCCTACCTTTAACACTGATGTCAGGCAGACCGACAGCCGCTCATTTCCTACAGTTGAGCTTCGGAGCTCCCGCCCAAGGCATAATTATAAGGTTCTGTACCTTAGTCACACCAGGAGGGACCTGGGAAATCCCTTCAGGAATGCAGCCGGGCTCCCAAGCTTCCCCAGAGTGTTTCTAGAGCACAGCCTCACAGCCAGGAGACACCCTGCGCCCTGCATCTTATGCAAGAAAAATAACAAACAAAAAAACCCAAACACCTGGGGGCCAGTCTTCTTATTTCACCCAGAGGTTCACATTATGTCCAAGTTCAGGTCGTAAACACACTAGGTATGGGTGTGTCTAATCAAATGCAATTTGACGGACGTGGTAGACTTGGGATAGTGGTTATTAATAAAGAAAAGTGGGTAGTCTGGAACTCTGAAGCTCCGTAAGAAATCAGGGAAATCTTTTCAGGGAGAATTAGACATCATTTCTGTGGTGAAAAAGTGTTAAGATTGTCTAGTGGCCAGGCGGTGATGGTGCACGCCTTTAATCCCAGCATTTAGGAGGCAGAGACAGGCCGAACCTTGTGAGTCCAAGGCCAGCCTGGTCTACCGAGTGAGTTCCAGGACAGGCAAAACTACACAGAGGAACCTTGTTTCGAAAACCCAAAAGAATTCAGTGGATTCAACTGTCTTAGTATGCAAGGCAGATTATGCTCCTTTAAGAAGAAGGCAGAAGAGGAATTTTCTAAACCATATGTCAAATGCACTAGACATTGAAGGAGTCGACTCCTCTAGCTTACTTCGGCAAACTTACTCTTAGAATAAAAAGTTTTCTTAGATTTCTTTAGTGTTTACCTGGCCCCGTGAATCTTGGACTCGCAGAAAGTTAAGAGGGCAGAGTCTTGAGTGGATGCCTCTGTCCCACCCTACCTGGCCTGCCACAGGAAGCAAGCTGGGACAGGGCTCCCTGCGGCCCAAATCCCTGTCCTGGCGTCACCCTGAATCGCGCGTCCTGGTCCAGGAACACCTACTGCACTTCTCAGGACGGAGAAAAACTAAACCCCATTGTTTGAGACCAGACGTAAGGACTTCACCCGGCCGGAGCACGGCTTCCGTGCCGGTAATCGGATTCCTGGCGGGCAGCCGGGGAGGGGCCCGGCCATCCATCTGTTGTCCACACCGACCCGCAGGCTCGCAGGAAGCCTGTTCCTCCTGGGACCAGGCAGGCAGACCATGCCGCGCCCTGGCCTGGCCCAGGAGAACCCCAGCATCTAAGGCTGCCCTGCGCGTGGATGCCCAGCCGAGGGAAGTCCGAGAGGGAAGCAAGGGTTTCCAGGGACCAGAAGGGACCGTTCCCCGACGGGACCCAGGCGCCTGGTCCTTACCATCTCCTTGCGCAACAGCGCCAGCGCGGCGTCCAGGTTGGGGGGCTTGGTCCGAGTCCCCGCAGCCCGCGCCCCGCCGCCGCCCGCGCCCCCTCTGCTCAGCTCGTCCTGGATGCGCGACTTCTGCGCGTACAGCCGCTCCAGGTGTCGCCAGCCGCCCGCCGCGCCTCCCGCCGCCGAGTGCAGCAGCCCGCTCAGGCTTTTGGGTAGCGGTGGCAGCCCCTCTACCCTCAGCCCCCCGGCCGTGCCCGCAGACCCTGCCCCGCTCATCTCGCTGCCGCGCGGACACAGGCGCGCGCAGCTCAGCCGAAGTCCCGGGAGCCCCGCGGGTCCCCACCCACTTCCCGCCCGCCCGAGTCCCGCCCGCTGCCCGGCCCCCTGGTCTCCGCCCCTCCTCGGGTCCCGCCCCCCTCTTCTGCTCCCTGCTGCTGTGAGGTGGCGCCCTGAAGGCCCGCTGGCCTCCAGCTCTATTCCCACCCATCTGCGTCCCAGACCACCCCCCCCCAGGTCACCTTAAGTCTCAGCTCTGTGAACCAACCCCCTCATGCAGTCAGTTCCCCCTTCTTCACCACTTCTCCAGGAGTCTCCACCAGTCCTACTCCAGCCCCGTGCACCCCACCTCCAGCGGGTCACCTCCCCTCCCCTCTGAACCTCATTTTCAACGCCAGGCCCACCCGACCAGCTCTGCCCCGACCACCCATTCTGCACCCCAATCCCTAGCGGTTTTCCCTCAGGCTCCTGCTCTCCTCCCTGTCCATGCTCCTGGATGGCCCGGTCTGACCTCGCCGGCTTAACTCTGACCAGCCACTGAAACCGCATCTATGAACCGAAGGGCCCAGTTTCAGCACCGAACCCCGGACTCCCTGTGCCCCAGCGTGGGCGTGACGACTGGGAGTGCTGGCGGCAGCCAGAACCGCACACAGTGCTCATTCACAGGGGCTTGCTCGCCTCCTCCTGGATGTCAAGGTTTCCCGAACTTCAGCAGTCAAGAACACCCGTTTCGCTTTGTTCACTCTTAAAGAAATGAACTTGTCTTTCAGTCCAGCCAAGAACACTAGACTAATTCTAAATAGAAATGTCAAGGACTAAACGACCCTGCTTCACCTGGTGGAAGGAGAGAACCGACTCCTGCAAGTGATCTGACCATCTCGACAAACGTACACAAGCATACACACTAAAATAACTCAATGGAAAAAAAAGAAGAGCTTCGTGTCTAGGAGTTAGAGAGAGATGTTGAATCTCGGGGAACTCTTTGCCAACTTTAGCAAGAATAAGTAAAACTACACCTTAAAGAGACGAGTCAGAGACAGGCTTTGCCCTTCCAGGAAGACTTAAACCTTAACAAAAGATCAGCTCAGATTCAAGATGAGGAAATTCTATTTCTGCTCAACTGCAGAGAGTCAGTATCCGTAACTTTAATGCCCATGGCTACTGAGTTTAATTATAAAGGGACTGAATGATTCTGAGTTAATCCAGTAGGACCGTAATGTTTCAGGGGCTCCAGATGCCTACTATAAAGACACCCTCTATCTTTGGGGGCTTTCTGCCTCTGTACATGGAGGCCACCCCAAAATCAATCTGGGAAGTTGGTGTTAGACCCAGTCAGCCAATGAGAAGCTGCAAGTTAGGTAGTGAGATCTGAGGGCACCCTGGAGGCCACCTACCCACCTGCCCAGAATTCCCCAGGCATTCCGTGTCTCAGCCACCTTCCCAAACCCTAGGCAGTTTTTCATCATCTGCCTGTTAAGCAATGGAGAGTCTGATGTGGCTTGGGAGGGAAGGAGAGGGAGGGGAGGGGTGGAAAACATTAGACCTGCCTTTCACAACCCGACCTGAATTCTTTTTCACCCACCGCCTTACTGCCTCTGTAGAAAACCTAGCAGAATGGCCAGGGGAGTTGAGAGAGCAACGGGAAGCATTTCAAAGCAACTGAGGCACCGAAGTCGTCTTAAAGTACTTCTTTCCAAGGAAGGAGGATGCTGAGGGAAAAAGGATCCCTTAGTGAGTTAGGAAACAGCCTAGGGCCCTTTGTGTCTGGACAACCTGGTCAATGCCAGCCACAGGATTTAAAGGTAGACCCTACATTCTGGTGTGTACTCAAGGTGGTGAGCATATTCAAGTCCCTGCCAGCAAATAACGCCTCAAGATGAATAGACATCGCTACAGAATTAATTCAGCACTGATAAGGACTACATGGAAAAACCAGACACAATTATGCAACAGTCAACCAAATATTTTGACACCCGTGGGAAGTGCCAGTGCTTGCTTGCTTCATTTATTTATTTATTTAGCCATGCCAGGGATTAAAGACTGCTTGTACCTGCTGGAGAGGTGCTCCATTGCTGAACTACGCCATTAGGCCCCGTGTGTGTGTGTGTGTGTGTGTGTGTGTGTGTGTGTGTGTGTGCATGTGTGTGTATGTGTGCATGTGCGTAGCAGAAGCCAGGGAGTTAATGTCAGGTGTCTTCCACTGTATTCTATTTTGTTTTTGTGCATGTGCACACTTTTGGGTCAGAGGACATCTTTCAGGAAAGCCACTGTGTGGATTCCAGGGGTCAAACTAAGGTCGCTGGGCTTGCCATTGAACACTTTTACCTCCACCTTTTCAGAGACAAGTCTTCTCATTGAACCTGGAGCCTGCCCATCAACTAGACTGACGGCCAGCGAGCTCCAGGGGTCCTTCTGCCTCTGTCTTCCCAGTGCTGGGTTTACGGATGCCTTCCAGTACAGGTCTTTACGTGGGTGCTGAGGAATCCAAAGTCAGGTCCCCATGCTAATGCGACAAGCCTTTCCCCGAATGAACCAGAAGCCCAGCCTTCTCCTTTTTAATGTTCATGTCTATCAAAGGCAAGGGGCATTAAGGCTACTTGGGAGAACTCTGGAATATGCGGCCTTTGCTTTTATCTGATATGCCCGTCTCAGTCTGCTGGAGCTACACTAACCAAATACTTCAGACCTGGTTATTTATTAACAGCCAAGTTAACTGCTCCTGATTCTGAGGCTGGGGATTCCAAGATCAAGGCACACAGAGAGCCCATGCATCACACTGTGTCACACAGACAGCCTTCTGTGTGTCCTCTCAGGGTGGAGGGGTGCTCCCTGGAGCCTCTTTTGGGAGGACACTAATTCCATTCATGAGGTTCCACCCCCCACAACTTAGCTGTTCTCACCAGTTCGTCTGTCCTGCCCAGCACCAGAGCCGTCCGCCTTGGCGGCTGTCAGAGTGGACATTCTGTCACGGTGCGGCCAGAGCACACACCTCCCAGTGTACTTATGCCAGGTCACATAACCTGAAGCCCTACAGCTGTCATCTCTCTGCCTCCTCACTCTCTTCTAGACACCAACAGCTCATGCTCACTTGCTGGGGAGGCAGGTGTAAGAAGGCTCCAGCTGTATTTGACAAGCACCAGGCAGCTCCAGGCTTCCGCCTGCACCTCACTGTGAGCTGGCTCCTTTCAAAGCTTAAGCCCACGTTAGGTTTGGTTGGATGCTTCACATTCAGAACAACAGTGAGCTTTAATCCAGTTATAATTTAATCTCTTTCCAGGGAAGTTTTTTTTTTTTTTTGGTTTTTCGAGACAGGGTTTCTCTGTGGCTTTGGAGCCTGTCCTGGAACTAGCTCTGTAGACCAGGCTGGTCTCGAACTCACAGAGATCCGCCTACCTCTGCCTCCCGAGTGCTGGGATTAAAGGCGTGCGCCACCATCGCCTGGCCTCCAGGGAAGTTTTACAACGGAAAAAGAGTCTACACCCAAACTTTCAAAACCTACAAAGGCCGAATACGTGTATCTTTAGCGTTCTCCATAGTGATTTCCACCATTTTTCATTTGCCTTATTGAGCCTTAATTGGGCAAAGCTATTTGAACCCTTATTGTCTTGTTTTCTGAGACAGGATCTTACCCTGTAATTAAGCCCACCTAGAACTCACTACACGGCGCGGGATAGCCTTGAATACATACAAATCCTCTGGCCTCAGCCCCTTAATGGTGAGTGCTGCCACGGTGCTCTCACACCCTGAACTCTGAAGGAAGGGATTGGTCGTTTTCGGTGGCAGTGACGGCGGCATCACCGGCAGCTCTGAGGCACTCGCTCTGCAGGGGCATTTTTGTGTCGCATTTCCTCTTCCCTCCTTGAGGCGTGTCCAGCCATTCCCATTTGTACTTGAAACAGAGCCAAGAGAGCGGGCATTCCCGGCCACGGTACCTCCAAAGTCGTCAATGACAGACAGGACCGTGTGCCGGAACTGGGCTCCACAGTGACAGCAATCTGTTGACTTTTTGTTGTTGTTGTTGTTGAGTGTATCAGCCGTGACTCGATGGTGGACAAAGGCTGAAGAATGACGCCCCAAACCGAACCCTCCAGACGACACAGCTGGGGCCTGAGATGGGACTGGGTCTAGCTGAATGTGCTGTACGAGATACAGAGTGGGCGCCAAATAAAGAGTACAGATATCTCCCTAACACCTTTTTATATTGGTGGCATTCGTAAGATTGTTGGATAATCTCAAAATATATCTTCATCTCATCTGCTTTTTTTTTTTTAATGAGTTCAATCTCTAGTTAGGAGGGCTGGCTAATAAGCTCAAGTTGGGTTCATGTAGGAGCCAAAGTTGTGAATGGGGGGGGTCAAGATTTACAGAGCTTAGTGTACCTAGGACAGGCTGCATTCAGAGGTGTGAGGATCACCCCTAGACTCCAACTATTTACACTTGCCTTTTAACGTCCTGATTAAATGAGAGTTGAGAGCCCTGCCTGACACAAACCCAGCCTTTGAAAAGTCCCTCACCCACTCACTCACTGTCCAAAAACACTTCAGATACTAGGTAAATCTTGTTCAGTCCACAACTCTGCAGAAACTGAAAGCTTGGTGTTCCCCTCCAAGCCTCACCCACAGTTTCAATGAACACCTGCCAGGTTGTGGGGACAAAGCTCCCTAAACAGAAAGCAAGGATGGGGGGGTGGGAATGAAACTCCCAGCACCCATTCACAGTGGAGGCTCACGGACGCTTCCAGCATCCGCTGGGAATCCGCACACTGAGAGAACTGGGCTGTGAATAGAACTGGAAGACTAGACAGAATTTATTCAGACAGTCATCAGAATCCCACACGGCAAAACAGAGGAAACTGTGCCCTGTGCAGTTCCGTGGATTAGTCAGACTGGGTTCTGCTGCCAATCCCCAGTGACAACAAAGACCTGTGTGACTCGGCAAATCCCCACCGTTTCCACTCTTCTCCTTCAAAGTTTGGTTAACTACATCCTGGGCTGTGTTCTGTCAACTTGACGCAAGCTAGGGTCATCAGAGAGCAGGGAGCCTCAGTTGGGAAAATTCCTCCATAAGATTCAGCTGTGGGCAAGCCTGCAGTAACTATTCTTTTTTTTTTTTTTTTTTGAGACAGGGTTTCTCTGTGGCTTTGGAGCCTGTCCTGGAACTCCCTTGGTAGACCAGGCTGGTCTCGAACTCACAGAGATCCGCCAGTCTCTGCCTCCCAAGTGCTGGGATTACAGGCGTGCGCCACCACCGCCCGGCTTGCAGTAAATATTCTTAACTAGTGGTTGATGTGTGACGGCCTAGTCCACAGTGGATGGTGCCAACCCTGGGGTGGTGGTCCTGGGTTCTGTAAGAAAACAGGCTGAGCAAGCTATGGGAAGCAAGTCAGTAAGCAGCGCCCCTCCCTGGCCTCTGCATCAGCTCCAGCCTCCAGGTTCCTGCTCTGCTTGAGCTCCTGCCCTCACTGCTTTGGAGGGTGAACTGTTATAAGGCACTGTGAGGGAATAAACCCTTTCCTCTCCTACTTGCTTTGTCAATGGTGTGTCTTCACACTAGCAGGAGACCTAACTAAGACAACTTAGCAATGCATGAACCCGCTCTGGGAAAGCTTACTATAAACTAAAAGAGAATTTTAAAGTAACAACCTAAGGTCAAGTGTGATGGTGCGCACTTGTAACACAGGAGGCTGAGAGAGAAGGATCACAAATTTGAGGCTAGCCTGGGCTACAGAGTGAGACTCTAGCTTAAAAACAAAACAAAATACAAAACAACCAAGCAAAATAATCCTTGAAGTAAAGGCTTACCTGTCTTTGTCCTGGAGATCCCAAGACCATGAATAATTAATCTTCTAAAATTTATCACATTTTCATTTATTGAGTGTGTGTGTGCCATGGTGTGTGTGTGTGTGTGTAAGTCAGACAACAATTTATGGTTCTCTCCTTTCACTATGTGTGTCCCAGAGATCAGAATCAGATCAGGCTCCGTGGCAAGTGCCTTTACCCACTGAGCCATCTTGCTGGCCCACTTATAATTTAAAACACAGGGTAAGAGAGAGAGACACCATCAACGGGGCTCACATAGAGGGTTTTTTTTTATTGGGGGAAAGGGAATGGGGATGAAGAGACTGTCCTTGAGGTTAGAATTTGTTAGAAAGAGATTATGATATAGATTTTCAGTACAGGGATTGAAAGAAAGGAAGGTACTTCGGAAGAAAGTGAGACCCATCCAGATACTGGTGCCAACTTCTCGAAGAAGAGTCTGTCTCCCTTTGTTGTCTCTATAATCTTTGTCTAGAGAATGCTGGTGAGTTTGAAGCTATTGTTTTCAAACGGTTGGTAAGGAACCTAAATGAGACCGCAGGGTGGTCCTGAGCAGAACCTGACAGGACTTCAACTGATGAGGTCTGGACGGAGCAAGTGGTGCTGGAAAGTGGAGTGTCTTTACTATAAGCAGAATTAACGGTCTGGTTTGAGAGTTCCCAAAAATGTCTAGGAGAGGAAGGAGGCTCTTCCCAAAGTCTGATACATTCAGGTCTTACACCTGGCTTATTGTTACCCTACCACAAAATAGCCACATAGGAAAGGAATACTAACAATGTGTCAGCAACTGTGGTGGTTTGGACCAGAATGGCCCTCATAGGCTCGTGTGTTTGAATATTTGGTTTTCAGTTAGTGGAACTGTTTGGAAAGGATAGGGAGGTGTGGCTCTGGCAGTGGTCATTTAGGTTTCAAAAGCTTATGCCAGGTCCAGTGTCGTCTGTCTCGGTCTCTCCTCTCTGCCTGCTTCCTGAAGATCAGGGTGTAAATTCTCAGTGTCATGCCTGCCTGCTGCCATGCTTCCTGCCCTGGTGATCATGGACTGACCCTCTGAAACTGTAAGTAAGCCTCCAATTAAATGCTTCCCTTTATAAGAGTTGCCTTGGGTAATGGAGAGATAGCTCAACAGTTAAGAGCACCACTGGCTGCTCTCCCAAAGGACGCAGGTTTAATTCCCAGCACCCACATGGTGGCTTGTGACTGTCTGTAGCTCCAGTTCCGAGGGATGTGGTACCTTCACACAAACATACGTGCAGGTAAAACACCAATGAACATAAAATAAAAATCTGAGAGTTGCCTTGGTTGTGTGTCTCTTCACAGCAACAGAACAGTGACTAAAACAGCACCCTTCACAGGAAATGCTAATTGTGTCTGCATTCTTGCTTCTCAGCGGATGAGAGGCGGTGATTGCTCTCCACCGGCAGGGGCTTCTCTCTCTCCCCATGCTCCCATGATCTCTCCTGTGGCCGCTGTAGATAATGAATGAGTTCTGGATGTCATCACAAAGGGCTGCCATCCCTGGAGGATAAGGCTGGTGCCGTCAAATCCAGCTGAACTACTATTCAGTCCCTCAGTGGCGATAAGGCCCGACCTAGTTAGCAGCATGAGAATCTACCTGAGCATGCCTGCATTCGGTGTCCACCATCCGCAGATGTGGGGGTGCTCTTAGATCCAGGAGATACCTCGGGGTGTTGGGCAGACAGGGATCTCTGTTGTGATCTTGCTGCTAAGTGGGGCTGAGGGCATGGGTTTCAACATGACAGATGTTAAGACTGTGACCTGAGAGCCACTGGTTAGACTTTTTGCCTGGAGACTCTCCCCAAGTCCAGGCAGAGCTTGGAGGCACCTCTGCTGCACCCGCAGGGAGAGTCATCTGCAGAGCTGGCAGCCAGGGCCTGGAAGAGCATGGGAAGTCCAGACACCTGCCTGCTCCCACCTAGGGTGCCAGGCAGGGGATTACCATGGGGCTGCAGCCGAAAGCTCTCAGGGCTGCTACAAGGAGAATTTTATCTCACCCAGAAGATGAGGAGCCTGGGGCTCCATGAACCTGGGGAGAAACTAGGCTCACTTCTTAGCAGGACCCAGGGGGCCTTGTGCAAAGACACGTGCTGCAAAAAGGGAATCAAGTCTCCAGGAAGTAGCTTGGCATTTAGGTCCACAAGAAGTCTCGTTTCTATTTTTTCTGTTTCTGAATTCACAGCCTGACTGCTTTCTTCCTTTCTTACCTCCCTCCCCCCCCCATTCTCTGCAAGTCTCATGTATCCCAAGCTAGCATCATAGTCATTACACAGCCAAAGATGACTTTGAGCTTTTGATCTTCCAGCCGCCGCCTCCCCAGTATTGGAATTACAGCTGTGCACCATCGAGCTAGGCATCAAACCCAGGCTCCCTGCATGCTAGGCAAGCTCTTTACCAACTGAACTTCATGCCGAGCCTCTAGCTTGACTATTTCCCATGTGCTCCAGAGTGTGTGCTGGACATTCTGACGCCATCCGGTGGACAAACAAAGTTAACAAATTTTTGTATTTTATTAGAAAAACTAAGAACATTGGGCCTAACACCAAAATAAAACAAATTTCTATTTATGCATGTATTTATTAATTATTCACAGACAGGCTGTCTCTCTGTTTCCCTAGCTGATCTAGAACTTGCTATGTTGACCAAGTTGACCTCAGCCTTGTGGTAGTGATCTCCTGCCTCCATTGCTCAGGACTGCAAGTGTGAGCCATCAGGCCCTGCTATAAGAAGCTTCATAGATGACATCTATGTGTTTGTTGTTGCACACATTCCTTTTAAAATACGTGCCATTTTAATTTTTAAAATTACATTTATTTTTTTAAAGTGCCAGTCACAGATAACACGAAGAAGACAGCAGAGATGGGCTGTCTGCAGGCAGATAAGCACTCTTTCTCGACGCCCTTTTGAAGAGACACTTTCCATCTCGTTTGGCCATCACTGTAATGACTCAGGAGGCGGGGTGTATGCTATTATCCACATCCCATAAGTGAAGCTGTGGCTGTCTGAGGACACAAGATTTAATGGCCGGGAAACCAGATCTGGAGCCAGACACCCTGACTACAGAAACATCTAGATTCTGGCAGGCTCAGTCCCCAGGGGAATTCGCCTGGACTGCCTTTGCTTAGCCTTGCTCACGGGGTGCAAAGAAGCCAAGAAACCCTTGCATTGTAAATAGCAATGGAAGCCTTGAAGGGTTCCGAGGAGACTCAGAGGAGAGTAGAGGAAAGCAGAGTCCCTGAGCCTCTGCTGTGGCTCGACTCTGAAATGTCCCCCACAGGTTCTCGTGCTGATTCCTGGCCTCCAGCTGGCGGTGTTCGCTTTTTGGGAAGGTTCTGGAAACTTTGGGAGGTGGGGGCTTTCCTGATAAAAGTAGGTGACTGGGGAGGGCTCTAGGAGATGTTTTCCCCCTGCTCCCTCCCTGCTTTGTCCCTCTATGCCTGCCTATCCTATACTACAGGTTCCACACTGTGAAGTGAACTGATGGGCCCTGCTGCCCTCCTCCACAACCTGCAGAGAGCAAGGCTCTCACATCCTACGAATTACACCAGGATGACCTGGGGGTAGCTCAGTGGAGGGGGGCTTGCCAGGCCCTCAGGAGGCTCTGAGCTGGGTGCCCAGCATGGAAGAGGCTCGCCAGGCCCTCAGGAGGCTCTGAGCTGGATCCCCAGCATGCCCAGAATCACACAGAGAGCATTTGGGTGGGGCAACAAATTAAATGATACCAGAAGATTCTTAATATTTAAACGGTCATTTTGAAAATCTAAGAAACTGGAGAATCTCCCAAATTTGCTGGGGAAAAAACCTTTTAATATTTTTTGAACGATTCTTGTGCACATCCATGGTGAAATTTGGGGATATTCCCCCATATTCCATCACCCTCCCCTTTCTTCCTTTCTATTCCTGTTAGTCCCTTAGTTTCCCAGTCTCACTTCTGTTTCCAAATCTGCATTTTAACACTCTTAAAGTCATTCTTTTGGTAGTACGGAAGTAGGACTTGGATCTCCATGACCTTTAAGTACAATGTGGGGGATTCTGGACACCTCAGCTCCTTCCCCATCTGTGGTTTTAAATGAAAAAAAAAAAAAAAGATTGGTTTTTCTGACACAAGGTTTCTTTTTATAACCCTGGCTGTCCTGGAACTCACTCTGTAGACCAGGCTGGCCCTGAACTCAGAGATCCACCTGCCTCTACCTGCCAAGTGCTGAGATTAAAGGTGTGTGCCACCACTGCCTGGAAAATACATCTATTTTTATTATTGTATGTATATGTATGACATTTTTTCAGGTGCCCATGGAGGCCAGCAGAGGGCATTGGATGCTATATAAGCAAAGCACAATAAACAATCTCACGGTCAGGAGTTTTACATAAGGGCCAGCATTCACACGTAAAGAGATGCCTGGGGTGGACAGTCAACACATGCCCTTTGCCGGGCCTGGAGGTCACCCAGACTCCTCTACCCTATCCTACATGCTAACTGGGGCTTCTGGGAGGCCAAGAGCTATCCTTGTTCCCAAAGTTTTCCATAACCACACACTAACCAACATGTTCTCCACCCTTCCCACTGTGTTAGCCCTCGTTCTGAGCTGAAGACAGGATCTGCCGGCCAATTATAGCCACTTTCATCCTCCGGGCAGACTATGCTGTGTCTGGACTCAGGTTCTAAAGGGAAAATAAGTCTCTGACTGGGTAACTTCCTGTTCTGGTCTTAAGACATGGCCCACCATCTGCAGGAGGAAGTGTACCATCCAGAAATATCTATTCATTGCATAAACACTTTGTAGTTTGGGCTGGCCAGTTCGAGTTCCTCCTTCTTCAAGCACCAGGCAGGGCTTACAAAATCACAGGGTATTCCAGATGGTGGTGGTCCATATATTTAATCCCAGCACTCAGGAGTCAGAGACAGGTGGATCTCTGTGAGTTTAAAGTTGGCCTGGTCTACAGAGCCAGTTTTGGGACAGCCGGGGCTCCACAGAGAAACCTTCTTGAAGAAACAACAACAACAACAACTAGAGTCACAGAGATGAGCAGAAAGCTACGCTTTCCCAGGAGGCGAGAGTGCCCGCTGAATCTCGCCTCGCGTTCCCAACAATAACACAATTGCACAGCTCTCGGGACAGCAACATGTAAAGCAGATTCTCAAACCAGGTTGGCAGAACAAAATGAGAGCTTGTTTCCTAGCTGGTGATTGATACACTATGCTCTCAATACATGTAGACGGGAAGTAGGCTTATTTCTCTGCCTTGAGCTCGCTCTTGTAGTGCAGGCTGGTTTTGACATCCATTGTCTTAGTTCCTGTTCTGTTGCTGTGAAGGGACACCCCAACCAAGGAAACATACAAAAGGCAGCATTTAATTGGGACCTTGTTTGCAGTTTCAGAGGGTGAGTCAGGGCCATCCCGGCTTGGGGTGTGGCAGCAGGCATGATGCCGGAGAATTAGCTGAGTGCTTACATCTGTCTGATCCAGAAGCAGGAGGAAGGAGAAAAGACACTGAGCCTGGCTTGGGCTTTTGAAACTCCAAAGCCCATCCCCAGTGATGCACCTTCTCCAACAGGCCACACCTAATCCTTTCTAAATTAGTTCCCCCAACTAGGGACCAAGTATTCAAATATATGAACCTGTGAGGGCCAATCTCACCAACCACATCAGGTCTTCTGGGAGAACAGCAAGCGTTCTTCCCTTTCCAGCTCCAGATGCTAAAATTCCTGAAGTGATGTTCTTACAGACAGGATAACAGGGGGTGATTAGGTATAAGGGTGGATTCACCGAGGGTTGGATTAGAGCAACAGTTCTCAACCTGTGGCTTGTAACTGCTTTGGGGGTTCAAACGACCCTTTAAAGCATCGGGGTCACCTAAGACCATAGGAAAACACAGGTGTTTACATTGTTATCCATAGCAGTAGCAGAATTGCAGCATGAGGAGCTGTATTAAAAGGCTGCAGCCTCAGGAGGGTGAGAACCACTGGCTTAAAGTCTGCAGGAGAAGAGGGCAGAGCGCCAACTCAATCTCTCACCACCTTGTGACTACACAGCCAGACGTTAATAGTTTGTTCCGAGGATGGGCCCTCTTAGCACCCTAAGCTCAGGCTTCTTTCTCTAGGGCCACAAGAAACAAATTTCTGTTGCTCATAAGCCACTTGGTCTTCGGTAATTGACAACATTAGGCATAAATTATACAGTACTCCGGTGCACAGATGAACGGTTTTTAGTATGGTTTGGTTTGGCGAGTATCTCTGTGACTCAAGTTTAAAGCGCCCCACCTTCCCAGGAAGACACCTCTCATCCATCTGTGGTTAATCTTCTCATCTTCCCTCAACCCCAGGTCATCACATCACTGCCCCTCCCCCTGGCTTCACCAAGACATTTCACAGGAGCAGAATCTTGCAACAGATGGCCTTTGGAAGCTGCCTTTTCCCACTTAGCTTGGAATTATTTATTCGCGTATTTAGTTTAGATGGGGTCTTAGCACGCAGCCCAGGCTGGCCTTAGGCCTTCCTGTTCAGCAGCCTGCTGAGTGCTGGGGTTATAGGCATAAGATACTGTGCCCAGCTGATAGTCCAGCCACTTACTTAACACTTTGGTCATGATGTCTCTTTGTAGCAATAGAACACTAACTAAGACAGAGGGAAAATGGAGGAAAAGAGGGAGGGAGAAGGGAGAGAAGAAGGGAGAACATTTCATACCATAGTGAATTCTCTTAACTCTATGCTATGCTTCACACAAAGCCTTCGATCCTGAGACTGAATAGAGAAGTGTCATCAAGAAGGGGAAAATGAGCCACGTGGCGGTGGTGCACATCTTTTTAAAATTTTTTTATTTATTGTTTATATTGAGCTATACATTTTTCCCACTCCCCTTACTTTCTCCTCTATCCCCTCTACCCTCTCCCATGACCCCCACACTTCCAATTTACTCAGGAGATTTTGTCTTTTTCTCCTTCCTAGATGGATCCATGTATGTCTGTCCTAGGGTCCTCTTGGTTGTCTAGGTCCTCTGGGGTTGTGAACTGTAGGCTGGTTTTTCTTCACTTTATGTCTCAAAGCCACTTATGAGTGAGTACATATTATATTTGTCTTTCTGGGTCTGGGTTACCTCACTCAGGATGTTTTTTCTTCTAGGTCTGTCCATTTGCCTGCAAATTTCATGATGCCAATACTTTTTTGACTGCTGAGTAAGTACTCCACTGTGAAAAGGTACACATTTTCCTTATACATTCTTCAACTGAGGGGCATCTAGGCTGTTTTCTGGGTATTACGAATAATGCTGCTATGAATATAGTTGAGCAAATGTTCTTTTGGTATGATTGAGCATCCTTTGGGTATATGTCCAAAAGAGATATTGCTGGATCTTGAAGTAGATTGATTTCTAATTTTCTGAGAAATCACCAAACTGATTTCCAAAGTGACCATACAAATATGCACTCCGACCAGCAACGGAGGAGTGTTCCCCTTACTCCACATCCTCTCTAGCATAAGCTGTCACCAGTGTTTTTGATCAAGTACTTTCTATAGGGTTGGCTTTTTGGATAGGTATTAATTAATCTGGTTTTGTCATGGTATATCTTGTTTTCTTGTCTTTGTTAATTGAAAGCTTTGCTGGATGTAGTAGTCTGGGCAGGCAACCATGGTCTCTTAGTGTTTGCATAATGCCTGACCAGGAACCTCTGGCTTTCATTGTTTCCATTGAGAAGTTGGGTGTAATTCTTATAGGTCTGCCTTTATATGTTACTTGGCCTTTTTCCTTTGCAGCTCTTAATAGTCTTCCTTTATTCTATATGTTTGGTGTTTTGATTATTTTGTGGTGAGGGTACTTTTTTGGGGGGACGGGGGCCTAGTTTATTTGATGTTCTGTATGCTTCTTGTGTTTTCATAGGCATGTCCTTCTTTAGGTTAGGAAAGTTTTCTTCTATGATTTTGTGGAAAATACTTTCTGTGCCTTTGAGCTGGATTTCTCCTTCTTCAATTCCTATTATTCTCAGGTTGGGTCTTTTCACAATGTCCCATATTTCCTGGATATTTTGTGTTAAGAATTTGTTGGATTTAACATATTCTTTGACCAATGAGTCTATTTCCTCTATTGTATCATTAGCACCCGAGAGTCTCTCTTCTATCTCTTATACTCTGCCATTTATGCTTGCACCCGTAGTTCCTGATCATTTTCCCAGATTTTCCATTTCTAGGTTGTCCTTGGCTTGTGTTTTTTTTTTAATTGCCTATTTCAGTCTTAAAGTCTTGAACTGCTTCTTTCACCTGCTTGATTGCTTTTTCTTGGTTTTCTTTAAGGGATTTGTTGATTTCTTCCAATTTTTTGGTTGTTCTTTCATCCATTTCTTTAAGGGAATTTTTCATTTCCTCTTAAAGGACCTCAATCACCTTCACAAAGTCAATATTTAAGGTCATTTTCTTCTGCTTCATCTGGGTTGGGATGCTTAGGTCTTCCTGTTGTAGAACCACTAGTTCCTGGTGGTGCTGTCTTGCTCTTTATGTTGTTGAGTGTATCTTACCCTGTTGTCTACCCATCTCTTCCTCCAATTGGAACAGGTGGAGCCTATGTTTCAGAGGGGTTCCCTTTCCTCCAATTGGTGCAGTTGGGGGCTGTGGCTCTGTTGAGGGCTCCTTCAGGAGTGGGCAGAGCAGACCCTTCGGTGATCCTTCCTCGAGGTGCTTTTACCTCAGACCAAAATGGGCAAGATGCTGTCTCCACAAATCCCCACCTGAAGACTGGCAGTAGTGCGCACCTCTAGTCCCAAAACTCGGGCGGTACAGACAGGAAAGTCTCTGAGTTTAAGGCCAGACTGATCTATAGAGTGAGTTCCAAATAGCTAGCTCTACACAGAGAAACCCTATCTTAAAAAAAAAAAAAAGTCCTGAATGGGAGCCGCTGCCACTCACAAACAGACATCCATTCAGACCCAGAAGCTGTTCCTTCTGAGTCCAGAACCCATCAGGTGGCTTTTCCGCTTTCTCTCTGCAGAGGCCTTAAGTGCTTAGGGAACTCATTTACTCTTCATTCATTCCATACATTCATTCTCGAGTGTTATGGGAAGCCTTGAGATGAGCATCACATGAGAAAATGCATCTCCTGGTTTACCATGGCATTCCCAGCGTGTGTGTGTGTGTGTGTGTGTGTGTGTGTGTGTTTCTATGCGTCTGTGTGTTCAAGTGTGGAGGCCAGAGATCACAGTCAGGTGTCATCTGTGGACACTGTCCATCTTCTGGGTCCCCTCACTGAGCCTGGAGCTTACCAGTTTACCTAGGCTGTCTAGACAGCACGCTCTGGGGCTTCTCCTGCCTCTGTCTCCCGAGTTCTGGGACTAAAGGATGACGAACATGCACTACCGTCCCCAGCTTGTTATGTGGGGTCTGGGATTTGAACTCGGGTTCTCATGTTTGCACAGCAAGCCCTTTACCAACTAAGTCTTCTTCTCAGACCTCATCTGATGCTTGTGATCCCTTAGAATGGATGGAAGGCTCCCCAGCTGTTGGTCCTCAGCTGCTCAAATGGGCTTTTGTTTTCTGCCCTCAAAGACATTCTTCATGTTGGAAAGGGCTAAAGTCAAAGGAAAGCCCAAACTTTCCTGAAGTCAGGGCTGGAATTCCATCTCCGTCATCAAATTCCTGCGAAAGCCGTCACGCATCTCTTCAGCAAGAAACAGCGTTTGCAGACAGGATCTTTTGAGACGTTATAGAGGTGAAGAAAGACTGGTGTTCTTCTCCGATGCGGGAACTTGGACATTGCAAAGAGAAGACCCAGTGTGAACCGTGAGGATGCCACCAGCAAGCAGCACCGTGGAAACGTACCTCCTGGTCTCCAGAAAAGCTCGCTGAGGAAGACCCACTCTGAATGTAGGTAACAGCAAGGCCTGGAGTCCCCACAGGACTAAAAGGAGACAGTGGGCTGAGCGCCAGCACTCACTGCTCTGTGTCCCAGATGCCTCACACCCCTGCCGCCATGATAGATTACATAGCTGGAATCTGTGAGCTAAAGCAAACCTTTTCCCCCTCATGTTGCTTCTTGGCAAGTATTTGGTCAGGGTAATAGGAAAAAATCACTACCGCAAGGACTCTACCCCAGCCAATGGCTGGAATGGGGGGTAGGGCCGGCTATGTTTTCACAGTGTGATCTATTCAAGCGGAGCCAGCTTAGAGATGGCTGCCTTCCATCCTTGTGCGATACAGGAAGTGGCCGCTCTGGTCGGGAGAAAGACGGAGCTGCCTTCAAGGGTGGGCTGGCAGAGACACCGCCATCTGTGTGAAGGCTGTGGGTAGAGACAGCTGTGTTTGCCGTACACCTCGCGCACTGCTCCCGTTCTCGCATTTTCTTCCACAGAAGCTTGCTGACCTGGTGCCTCAGACTCTCCGCGCCTCCAAGGAACAGAGGCTGGTGGCAGGGGAGGGGATGGAGTGGCCGGTGGGCAAGTGCCAAGATACTCTCCTCATCTGCCTAGCCTGGGGCAAAACATCCAGCTTCTCCTGCCGGTTTTGCTGAAAGAGGGCTCTGTGCTTCTTCCCGCTGGTGTGGCTAAGGCTCTTTCAGAAGCCGGAAGGATTCTAGCTGATTGCTGCTCTCTTTGGGTGTGCTTGCTACAGGGAAACCCGGGGCTTTGATTTTTGAAACATTTGCACTGGCGTGTCCATCTAGGATGTAAGGTATTTTCCTCTGTATAGCTCATACTTTTGGATTTATTTCTTTTTTCCTTTTTCTTTCTTTTCCTATCACCTTCCTCTCTCCATTCCCCTCCCTTCCATTTCTATCTGGGCAACTGTAACATTCCCATCCAGAGAACCAAGACACCACCCTGTCTTCCTACTGCACTACCTTTTAAATCCCATCTGCCTAGAGGAGGGGGCCCCCTACAGCAGCTTGGACAAGGTGAGGAAGGACACCGGCTTGTTGCCTCTTGACTGACTGACATCCCAGAATATTGATACAGCACCTGAGGTACTAAGGGACCTGCAAGGGATGGCCACCAAGGGTCACTTGTCAAGCATTGCTTTCTGTGGTTCTGGACACTGGGACACTTTCCTGTCTTTCTTCTCTTTCTTTGATAGGGGTCTTATGGAGCCCAGGCAGGCCTCAAACTCACTATGTAGCCAAGGGTGACTTTGAGCCTCTGATCCAACTGCCTCTACCTCCCAAGTGCAGGGACTGCAGGCATGCGCCACCACGCCTGGTTTGTGCAGTGCTAAGGATGGGTCCCAGGGCTTACTGAATGCCAGGCACTTGTTGCAGAAACACAGTCCTCATTCCAAAGTGGTTTGCAGAGAGTTTATTCTGGAGCGAAACATGAGTGAGCATGGCCGGGAATACAGATGTAAGTTTCCCCAGAATTTCATGTTCCACTGTGAAAGGCTTTGTATAAGATTTTATTAGTTATTAAACATAGAAAGTCATAAATACAGTGTTTGCCAAATACATTGGTTGGTGGGGAGCACAGCTTTGTAGGGTACAGGGAAGTCTCTGTGTTGTGCTTTTGAAGAGATGCCCCTTGTATTTCAGGAATTTGACGACTTGGTGATACCCTTTGAGGAGGCTTAGGGGGTGTGACCTTGTCACAGGAAGTACCGTACTGAAGGCAGGTTTGAGGCTTCAAACCCTCCCACCTAGTTCCCACTCTTGGCTTCCTGCTTGCTGGTCAAGATGTAAGTCCTCAGTTCTCGGTGTCCAGCTTCAATGGCCGGCTGGCCTGCTTCCGCTTCCCTCTGTGATGGCAATGGACTCCTGCCCCTCTGGAACCGTAAGACCCAAATAAACCCTTCCTTCTGTAAGTTGCCTTGGTCATGGTGTTTTATCAGAGCGATAGAAAAGTAACCGAGACTCTCTTGTGGGTTTCAGGTAAGACGCGGTGACCTTCTTGCGTCTGGATTATTGGAGAGCTAGCAGTCTGCTGTGAAGACAACGGTTGTAACCATATTAGCCTTAGGTCTCAAACTTGGGACAAACGGCTGTGCTGCCTAGTTAACATATCAAAGTGGACGCTGGCCACCTGCATCCCCCCCCCCCCCATCCAAACCTGCTACGGGATCCTCCCCTCCGGACTGGCATGCCCCGCCCCCTACCCTCAACCCTCCAGCCCAGGGAGCTCTTCCCTATATAATTCAGCCTTTTTGGTTACCTGTCCTCTTTGTACCTTTGGGCCTCCTGGTTGCTGCTGTGGTTCTCCTCTCTCCCCTCTCCCTTCCCCTCCCCCTCTCCGTACATGACCTAGCTCAGTCTGGTCACGTTCACTCTGGACTCTCCCAGATGTCCCTGTCTCTGTCTCTCTCCCACATGTCTGTAATAAAGACCCTCCTCCACACACCTAGAGCAGTCATCTCCTTCCTTCCTTTTTATTGTTTTTTTTCTTTTTTTCATTCATCTGGTGCCAAAACCCAGGACCAGTCATGTTCCTTTTCCTTTTTATTTCTTTTTTTCATTCAACTAGGTCAGGCGTAGGGATGGGCAGTTGATGGCTTCCAGGGAAACTAAAAATAGCCTGAATCTTTGGCTCCGGTTAGAAACATTTAATCCCTGGAATCTCTAAATCCAGGCACTGGGCCTTATAGAGTCTTTGACTTGAGTTCTCCCTCTCTCCTCTCCCTTTCTCCCTGTCTCTCTCCCTTCCTTCTTTTCCTGGGAGCTGCAGTTCACACACTATCAACCAAGCTCTATCCCTAGCTCTCTTCTGATTCAGGATTTCTGTTTCTAAAAAGGTCCACTTTCAAGTATTTCCTGAACCACTCTTAGGGGCCTGGACAATCTCTCCCAGAAGCAGGCAAAGGGTCAGTTGTGGACAAAAAGCTCCTAGGTCCACCGCAAACTCTTGGAGGAAAGGCTGTGCAGGATGAAACCTGCCCTAAGGGCAAGCCCCACAGGCCTCAGGGAGGAACCTAGGAGGGGACAGACTGGGCCACTATTGTGCTGAGAACAAAGGCCACAGCTGGACCTGTTATCTGCTCTCCTGCAGAAGCCCAGACAGCTGGTCTTGGGAACTTCCTACTTCAATTAATGCTCCCTGGAATCACCTCCCCAGCTAGACCCACAGAACAGCGCAGTTTCCTCTGCTGCGGGAGGTAGGAAGCCTGCCTTTCCCTGAGGATTGCTCTGTGGGTAACGGCACCTGCCACCCAGCGAGACTAAGTTCACTCTCCGCCCTCCGCATAGCAGAATGAAAAGCCCTCCTCTGACGTTATAAGCTTGCAGTGAAAGGCATGATCTACTCCAAATACATACATACATACATACATACATGCCAACCCTTGTTTCTGCCTCCCAGCAGTGAGTGGCCATATAGAGTAGGAATAGGCCTGTGGGGAGTCCAGGGACCCTCAGCATCCTGAGTGGAAAGGAGCCTCCGTCAAGGAAAGACCACGGACAGTGCAAACCTGCCCATACTGGTAGGGGAGAGACTTGGGTATAAACATCTTCCTAAAGCAGCTGCGTGTGGCCTGGGAGGCAGGAGGATGAGGCTCACTTTCTACCTTCCCTTCTTCCCTCTAGGCTTTGAAAGTCACACTTGTGACTGTGATTGACATCCGGGCACACTGATGGACCTGCTTAGTCCCAGGTGGTCCTGGGGGATGGGGGATGCAGAAGACAGGCAGCTGCCAACCCCCACACATCCAGGAGCCGAGGAGGCAAGGTCTGCCAGTCAGTGCACATTCTGGGCAACTGTCCTTGTCAAGTTCCAAGTCAGCGTCACAGGCGACCAGTGTGGAACGCTGGCTGGCAGTCAGATGAAGGAAGTCCTTGCTTTTCCCTCTGCAGGTTGGGTGGGGTCAGTGAGGTTGACTTGCAGCCTAGAGAGCTCGAGCAAGTGCTCATGGGCACCCCCTGCTGGGGTCCCAGAAGGACGCTGTGCTCACAGTACAGATTCTCAGCCTGAGATGCTGCTCCGTCAAGGCCCTTCCCCTTGGAATTGTAAGAGAGGCACTGAGATGTCCGTGTCTCCCCAGGCTGTTTAGGATGGCAAAAGGCAGCCAGGTGGTGGTGGTGCTTACCTCTAATCCCAGCACTTGGGAGGCTGAGGAAGGCGAACCTCCGAGAGTTCAAGGCCAGCCTGGTCTACAGAAGAGCTCCAGGAGGACCAGGGCTACACTGAGAAACCCTGTCTAGAACGAAAAGCGGGGAGGGGGTTGTTTACACTAGAATGGCAAAAGTAAGTTCAAGTGTGTGCAGGAATTGATGAAATCAGAGCGGGCTGATGTAGGCGGGGCAGCAGGCAGAGGGTGGAGGGCAGGCCACACCTGCCAGGTAGCTCTGTGAACCCACGGTTATTTCACTATTGCTTGGCTTTCATCATTATTCCTGTCTCCCCCATGTATGTGAAGCGGTGCCAGGCTTGCTTAGTTTGTAGTTCTGGGCCTTGTCACCTGTAACTGCTGTCCCCACCCATCCCCTGGAACTCAAGTTACAGGCTGTTGTGAGCCACCTAACATGGGTGCTGGGGACCAAACTCAGGTCCTCTACAAGAGCAGCAAGCACCCAGCCGCTGGGCCATCTCTCCAGACCCATAGGGGAATTCTTTGGTTGTTTCAATATGATGCTTTGTTTGTTTGTTTGTTTGTTTGTTTTCAAGACAGTTTCTCTGTGAAATAGTCCTGACTGTCCCAGCACTCACTCTGTAGACCAGGCTGGTCTCAAGCTCACAAACTCACAGTTCATGTGGTTCTTAAAGGATTAAGAGGCTGCAATGGGGTTTGATGGTAGAGAACTTGCTTAGTGTGCAGAAAATCCTGGATTCCCCCGTGGGGGGAGGGCAATTTAAGTCACATTGTGCAGGTCAACAGGTGGGTGTTTCCAAAAAGCTGGAACCGAGTGCCTAGATACTTGGTGGCCTCCCAGACAGAGGTCCTTAAGAGAGCCCTCTTATAGAACAACTCTGGACAGTGTCCTTGCAATGGTTTGGATGAGAGTAGCCCCCGTAAATTCTTCTGTTTAAATACTTGGATGAGAATAGCTCCCATAGGTTCATGTGTTTAAATTCTTTGTTCCTAGTTAGGAGAACTGTTTGGGAAGGGGTAAGAGGTGTAGCCTTGTGAAGGACGGGTGTCACTTTGGTGAGTTAAGGACGTGTGTCAGTCACTGGGGTGAGCTTTGAAGTTTCAAAAGTCCACGCCATTCCTAACTAGCTCTTCCTCTGCCTCTTGCTTGTGAATCAGGTATGAACTCTCAGTGACCGCTCCTGTACCATGTTTGCCTGCCTGCTGTCACGCTTCCTGCCATGGTGGTAAAGAACACACAGCCTCTGCCTCCTGAGTGCTGGGATTAAAGGCGTTTTAAGAGGCTTTGAGACAGTAAGCCCGATTAAACCCTTGCTTCTCTAAGTTGCCTTGGTCATGGTTGTCTCTTCATAGCAATAGAAAAGTAACCAAGACAGTACATTTTTAATCTGTTCTCATTAATGTATTTTATTTATTTTGTGTGTGCATGCTTGTGTATGTGTGGGTGTGCATGTGCACACATGTGGAAGCCAGAGATCACACTCAGATGTCACCTCTCATAAACTGTCCACAGGGTCTTTCGCCGGGACGTGGAACTTGCCAATTCCATTAGGCTGGTAGCCAGTGAGTCCCAGGGATCCCCCTGTCTGCCTCCCCAGTGCTGGGGTTACGAGTGCGCACTGCCATGCTCAGCTTTTTACATCAGCTTGAGTTCAGGTCCTTGTGCCTTCACACAGATCACTTTACCAGCTGAGCCACCTCCCAGCCCCATGTGTTTATTTTGTGTGGTTCTGGAGACCAAAACCGAGGTCCCAAACATGGAGAAGCATTTGTCCATGAGCCACACCCCCAGCCCCAGCACTTTCTGAGGACACTTCTTCGCTGTATCTAAGCAAGGGGCCCGTCCCTCATCGGTCCCCCCCCCATCCTGGGAGAACTGTTGCATAAACAGTTGCTAAAAGCATCACATGACTGCTTTATTTCTGTCCCCTTGACACCTCCTAAGTGGGTCACTGACTCCCAGATCTGAGGGAAATGGCAGGACAATAACACTGAGGGGCATTTTATCCTGGAGAGCCATCTTCCAGGGACACCGTCGTAGAAGACACAGCAATAAAAGAAGGGGAAAATCTCACCACTCACCAGATCCTGTGGCCTGCTCATGGGTGCTCTTCCAGGACAGGTTCAGCCAGTTCCTGCTGACTGCTCCTTAGGTGTTACCACTGACCCTTCTGCAGCCTGACCCCTGAAAATTCCCACAAGATGATGGACGGGGTGGACAGGACCTGGCTGATGGTCGCTGTGCTGGGCTGAAGCTGGCTAGCGTTCTACATATCATGTTGATGGGTGTCCAGATGTGTTGGGGGAAGGGGCTGCTTGTTTGTCCCCGCCGCCTGGCTAGCTCAGCCCCAAAATAGTCACACAGAAACTGTATTAATTAAAACACTGCTTGGCCAATTAGCTCTATCTTTTTATTGACTAACTCTTACATATAACCTTATAAACTCTTACATTTAACCCATTTCTATTTATCTGTATATCACCATGAGGTCGTGGCCTACCAGCAAAGTTTTAGCACATCTATCTCCAGTGGCAGTGGCTCCATGATGACTCCTGACTCCACCCTTTTTTCTTCCATCCAGCATTTAGTCCAGTCCTCCCGCTTATCTAAGCTCTGCCCTATCAACAAGCCAAGGCAGTTTCTTTATTCATTAATGGTATTAATGGTAATCACAGCGCACAGAGGGGACTCCCACATCACAGATGGGAAAGGACCTTTAAAAATCCAGATTTCTTTGAAAAGGAAGCAGAGACAATCTGGTGTGTGTGTGCTGCTCAGTGTGCCGGACTGTGTGTGTGCACCCGTGTGAATGTATGTGAATAAAGATGAATGTGTGTATGTGAATCTATGTGAAGGTGTATGTGCTAGTATGTATGTAGGGGCATGTGTACATGTGCGTGCACATGTGTTTGTGCAAGTGCCCATGTGTAGGGACAGGTGTATTTTTATGTGCACATATATTCTTGCAAGAGAGCTTGTGCTTGTACTTGTGTGTTTGTGGGCATTGGTGTACATGTATGCCTACGTGCATGTATGTGTATGACTGTGCTCTTTTGTGTGCACAGCTATGTAAATGTGTATGTGCCATGTTGCACACGCTGGTGCTGAGGTGAGAGGAAGACTCAGAGGAGTCGATTCTCTCCTTCAGCCTTGTTGGTCCTAGGGAGGGAACTTAGGTCATCAAGCTTCATGTGATTGCAGGCTGAGCCATCTCCCAGGCCCAGACTTATTTCCTTCCTTCCTTCCTTCCTTCCTTCCTTCCTTCCTTCCTTCCTTCCTTCCTTCCTTCTCCCCTTTTTTTTGGTTTTCTGAGACAGGGTTTCTCTGTGTAACAGCCATAGATGTCTTGGAATCCAATTTGTAGCCCAGACTGGCCTCAAGTTCACAGAGATCCACCTGTCACTGCCTCCTGAGTGCTGGGATTAAAGGCGTGCGCCACCACCGTCCGGCCAAGTCTTTTTTTTTTTTTTTTTGACCTTTGCAAGTGGCTTTTCCGAGTTTGTCTTTTCCTGTGGATATGGTTTAGAATGGATTCAGTGAAGGTATGAGATCGCTGAAAGTGATCCCCAATTGACACAGGACATCAAGGCTGGGGTGCACCCCGGGGCTCACATGTGTTCTTTTAGCTAAAATGAAATGCAGAGGGTCCTTTAGTTTCTCATCTCTGAGTAAGGACTATATTCCCTGGGTATCATCTCAAGCAGACAAAGGGAGTGGCCTGTCAATCAAAGAGAGCTTGGCTGCACATCCAGCCCCTGACTTGGGAAGCACTCTTGGCCTCCCTGGTGACACAGAGGCTGCAATTTGTCTCCCTGTCAGGAAGGTTCAGGCTCAGCTATAAATAGAAGCCAGCTTAGACAGCAGCTTCTTAATGAGGTCATTCCCCAGTCAGCAGCATTTCTGCTATTGGAGGCTCTGCCGTTCTCAATCCAGACTTGGTCCTTTTGTGACAAAGGGGAGACAAAACAGTCACACCAGACTTCTCGGAAGTGCCCACTTCACCCTCCCCAGCTTAGTCTGTTGTCTCTGTGCATCTCCACCTGTCTGTGTCCTCACCTCTTTGTCTCTTTATCTGTCTTTATCTTTGTCTCCGTCTCCTCTATCTTTGGCTCTTTCTCTGGGTATTTCTTTCTGTTTTTATGGCATTAGGAATGGAGCCCAGGACCTTGTGCAACCAGACAAACATTGCAATACTGACTTATGCCCATTCCCCTTTCCCCTTTTTATCTCTCTCTGTGTGTATCTTGGTCTCTATTTCTATCTCTTTGCATATCTCTCTCTCTCTCTCTCTCTCTCTCTCTCTCTCTCTCTCTCTCTCTCTCTCTCATTGTTTCTATTTCTTTCTCTTCGTCTGTCTATTTTTTCACTTTCCCCCTCTTTTTGTGTTTCTGTCTCATGGTCTCTGTCTTTGTTCCCCCCACCCTCTTCTCTCCCTGTCTGCCTCCTCCTTTCTCTCTCATCATTTGTGTATTTGCTGTCTGACTTCTGGCAATGTAGCCCTGTAGGCGTCCATCACATGTTAGACCACAGATGGGGGCCATGCCTCAGGTCACTGGACTCCTCATCTGGAGCCTGGCTCACAGCTGGCTGGCTCTTACATCCCCACCCCACCCCCAGGGCCATGGGGCAGGAAGAAGGATGTGACAAGAGCAGGGAGCAGCATATGAGCAGCAGCTGAGCAGAGAGAGTCCCCCGACACCTGCCTTACACTTACACAGACCACACACACACACACACACATGCACACACACACTACTCCAGCTCTGTGCTGGGGCTCCAGCCTCTCCAACCCACCTTACACACACACACACCTTACACACACACACCTTACACACACACACCTTACACACACACACACTCACACTGCTCCAGCTCTGTGCTGGGGTTCCAGCCCCCCACACCCACCTTACATACATACCCACCTTACACACACACACACCTTACACACACACACACACACACACTCACACTGCTCCAGCTCTGTGCTGGGGTTCCAGCCCCCCACACCCACCTTACATACATACCACCTTACACACACACTCACCTTACACACACACACACACTGCTCCAGCTCTGTGCTGGGGTTCCAGCCCCCCACATCCGCCTTACACTTACACAGACCGCACACACACACTACTCCAGCTCTGTGCTGGGGCTCCAGCCTCCCCAGCCCACCTTACACACACACACACCTTACACACACACACACCTTAACACACACACACACTCACACTGCTCCAGTTCTGTGCTGGGGTTCCAGCCTCCCCAACCCACCTTACATACATACCCACCTTACACACACACACACACACACACACACACACACACACACTGCTCCAGCTCTGTGCTGGGGCTCCAGCCTCCCCAACCCACCTTACACACACACACACCTTACACACACACACCTTACACACACACACACACACACACTCACACTGCTCCAGCTCTGTGCTGGGGTTCCAGCCCCCCACACCCACCTTACATACATACCCACCTTACACACACACACACCTTACACACACACACACACACTGCTTCAGCTCTGTGCTGGGGTTCCAGCCCCCCACATCCGCCTTACACACACACCTTACACACACACACACACACACACACACACACTGCTCCAGCTCTGTGCTGGGGTTCCAGCCCCCCACATCCGCCTTACACACACACCTTACATACATACACACACACACACACACACACACACACACACACACACACACACACTGCTCCAGCTCTGTGCTGGGGTTCCAGCCCCCCACATCCGCCTTACACACACACCTTACACACACACACACACACACACACACTGCCCCAGCTCTGCGCTGGGGTTCCAAGGCTCATGGAATAGACCAGATATCCTGGCGGCCTCTCGGACTGCGTGACCCTTGTGGTGCCAAGCAGGCTCCTCCGTCAGTTCTCGCGCCTGACTCTTTGGTCTGTCTTTCCGCCAGCACTATTGTTTTGACTCCTGCAGCTGTGGAGTGGCTTTTGAAACGAGAACATGTGAGACATCAAGCTGTTCTTTCTCAGGGTTGTTTTGACTGTTCAGAATTTCTTGAGATTTCATATGAATTTTAGATTATTTCTATTTATGTAAAAAATACTATTGGGTAGAGGGAGCCTGGAGAGACGACTCAGGGATGGAGAGTACTCACTGCTGCCTTTAATCCCAGCACTCGGGCGGCAGAGGCAGGCGGATCTCTGAGTTGGAGGCCAGCCTGGCCTACAGGAGCTAGTTCTGAGACAGACTCCAAAGCTACAGAGAAAATCCTGTCTCCAAAACCAAAACCAAAAAAAAAAAAGACTACTTGCTGCTCTTTAGACTACGGAAGTTCGGTTCCCGGTACCAATACTGGGCAGCTTAGAACCGTCTGTAACTCCTGGTCCAGGAGATCCAAAGCCCTCTTCCGGGCTCCAAGGGCACTGCTCTCTCTATAAATAAATAAATAAATGCAAAAAACAGGTTTTAAAGGTTTTGGAATCTTGCCATTTTGCTTAATTTGTTTATTGGTTTTAACAGAGATTTTAGTGGAGGTTTTTTTTTGCATAAAAAATGCATATTTTCTTTGAACAAAGACCATCTTTACTTGGTCCTTTGCTAAGACACAGATGGAAGAGCAGGCCTATCCGGAGAGCTGCGGTCAGCAGCACTGCAAACCACACTTCCTATGCAGCATCACCCAGAACTCCAGGGGCTAAGGTCTGGTCAGCGTCCTCCCCCAGGCTGGAAACATAGCTTCATGTCAGTGCTGAAGCGTGGCTGATTCTGACTCTGCTTAAGCAGCCTTGAGTGGGGACACACAATGCAGGCCTGTGGTGAAACAGACCCTTAGAGCTTGGTAACTACTGAAGACCAAAGAAAAGGGTGAGTGCAATGTTCCGGCACTGAGATTCAGGCAGATTCAGGGGCGATCTGAGTGGTGGTCTCCACAAAGTGAGTTCTCATCTCTGACCGGGTGTTGACTTAAAGAATCTCCCTTTGCCTGACTCCTGACCTGGGTGTATGCTCTGCATTCCTGAAAGGCTTGGGCATTGTGAGCCTTGGCATCATCCCAAGCTCACCCTAACCTGTCCCTTGTGTCGAACAACTGCAGGGGCCAGTGTGCCAGTCCCAAGCAAAGCCCCAGGGCGGCACCTTCCTCCCAACTTCTCCACAGGAATCCCCGTGTTTACTTAGTCTCAGTGCCAAGGACCTGCTCCTGTCCACACACTGCCTGAACCATGACCCAACATGCAACGCGGTCTCCGCTCTCCAAAAGGCACTTTCTTGTCAGGAAACCAACCACAGACAAGTAAATACGAGAAAGCCAGACCAGCGGACCGCGGAAAGACACCCCCCTACCCAAGGAAAAATATGTGCCTTTGCTGCTTTCCTAGTGACCGTGCCAAAATACCCGATAAGAGCAACTGGAGGAAGGGGCTGGTGCCAGCCTGAGGTCATCAGGGTGCGGAAGGCGTGGCAGCCGGGGCTGGAGGCCGCTGGTCACTTGGCATCCGCGGTCAGCCAGCAGAGATCAATGGATGCTGGCGATCAGATTGTTTTCCCCCTTTCTCCTTTTTATTTAGTTTGAAACTGAAGCCTATGGGTCCGCGCTCCCACCTTTATTGGTGGTCCCCTCTCCTCAGTGAACCCTCTCCGGACACTCTGTCTTAGACGTGCTCAGGTGTGTGTCTTCTAGGCGTTCTCGAAGCCAGTCAAGATGACAGAGCAGAGTAACCCTCACAGTATAAAACAGGGGAGCAGAGGTGACGGCTCTGCCCGTGTGCAGTGTGGCGGTAGAGGCTGCGTGGACACGGATTGCTGAACAGAGGAACCTCAAGTGTCAGAGCAGGTGCTTGGAGTCTCCCTGGAGGGGCAAAGAGGCCAGCGATGCTGGAAGTGATGCGGAAGGGGGGGGGCGAGATGAAGTGGGATCAGCAAGGACTAAACGACCCACGGCTCCTAGCAGTGATAACAGTGTAGTCCCAGCTCCAGGGCGATGCTGCCGTGTCTAGGAAAACCTACTGTTCACAGGGCTCACCACTGTGCCGTTTCAGGGGTCCAGTGGGGGTCTGGATATACTCCCTCAAGTGAGGGATAATATATGCCAGAATATTGTGTTGTGTGTTATAAATACATGCCACTTTTCAGTTTATGAAAAAACTTAAATTCTTTAGGGCTGGTGGATGGCTCGGCATGTAATGGTGCTAGTCACCAAACCTGAAAACCCAAGTTGGATCCCTAGGACCCAGAGTAGAGAGAACAAACGCCCTCACACTGTCTTTTGATTTCCACACGTGTGCTGTAGCACACAGACACAACACACACACTACATGTTCTGTAGCACACACACACACACACTCTCTACATAAATGTAATAAATGAAAAATAAAAGTCTGCTGATCACCCCTGGGGACTGAGGACAGATAATCCTGGATCCAGAGACCTCTCTAGGTGGGTATAGCTCTGCCAGGAAGGGGGTCCTTGGTGGGTATGGTGCCCTGTTTCATATCCACAAAGACTGTCTGGTACCTCACAGCAGAACTGGAGGTGAGTGTTGACATGGGAAGACAGAGGAGACTGGAAATTTCCCCTTAGGTCCCTGGATTTGCATATTCTCTCTCTCTCTCTCTCTCTCTCTCTCTCTCTCTCTCTCTCTCCCTCCTTCCCTCCCTTCCTCCCTCTCTCTCTTTCGTTCTTACACACATAAGCACACATGCGCACACACACGCACACACACACACACACACACACACACACAGTCACCAGTCCTATGCATTAGGAACTCTCTCTGTCTCCCTGCCCTGCTGGCTCTGCTCCTCCCACGTCCTGTGCATCAGCTGCCTCCAGCACTCAGTATGCCTGCAATGTCTAGCGTGTGTCTGGCACAAGGTAGCCTTTCAAACTGCATTGGCCTGGTGCCTCCTCCTTCTGTGCCAACACAGCACAAAGCCACCAGATCCTATGACAACAAAGGACTCAGGTTCTCTAAGATGGTCTCAAATTTAAATAATTTTATCCTTTTCAAAAAAGCAACAATTTAAATGTGATTCTGTGCCCTCTAATGTTTAAGGAATGTTAAGAGTCACAAGACTGAATATGCTATAGTTTTTCTGTTTCATATTTTTGTTCCGTTTTGTTTTTGTGGTACTAGAGGGTGGAGCCCCATACTAGGCAAGTGTTCTATTGCTGAGTTACATCCCTAGGCTTTTGAATTTTGCAGACCAGATCTTGCTGTGTAGCCCAGGGTAGTCTTGAATGCCTCATCCTCCTGTCTCTGCCTCCTAAGTGCTGGATTATAAGTGCACACCGCCACACCCAGTGTTTCTTCATTAAGCAAACAAACAAAAACAGTGCCTTTTGAGAAATTTTGACGAAGGTCAATCTCCTGCATTTTGATGAACATTAGGTATTGTTCCTTCTATACCCACACAATCTTCGCCTCTTCTGTGAAAAATCACAAAACTTGTTTTCTAATAGTTCTAGCAAAATAACTTATATTAGACTGAAGAGCAATGTAAAATCAATTCAATTATACAATATAAGGTCGTAGTATACACATGAACACCCATTGTTCTAAATGGTTGGATCAAAAGTATCATTTTCCCATTGAATTGCCTTTGTCCCTTATTTTAAAAAAATCTACTGGGTCCAGAAACATGGTTCATCATATAAGGGCACTTATGCCGAGCAGTGGCAGTGCACACCTTTGATTCCAGCAGTCAGGAGGCAGAGGCAGGAGGATCTCTGTGAGTTTGAGGCCAGCCTGATCTACAGAGTGGATTCCTGGGAACCACAGAATGGGAGAAGAGAACAGACTCTCAGACTCCTGAAAGTTGTTCCTCCTCCTCCTCCCACCCCACCCCACCTCTGCCCAGAACACACCCTGTGGTGAGCGCTCGGTTTTCCGCAGTAAGTGTATCATTTGCTTTAGGGTTCCACAAAATGCATTGTGTTAGACTGAAGACAACCCCTGCTCTTGGTTGGCCAAGAGATTTTAACCTCCTGCTTTTCGGTTTTGCCAAATGCTAATTCTTCTTTTTGCTTATTTTTGTAGAGCAGACATACGTTGTATTGATCACGACAAGAACTGAATTGATCAATTTCCTGACACTGAAACAGAATCACGTTTTTGCAAAAGCCCGCCTGATTATGCAGTGTTATACTTTCCATGTGTGATGACCTGAGCTGCTGGAATTCTGCTCTGCTCAGGAGAAACACTGGTTGCAGTTTTCTTCTATTTTAAGATCTTTCACCTTGCTTGGGCATAGGGGTAAAGCTGGCTGTGCTGGGTAGTTTTATGTCAGCTTGACACAAGCTGGAGTCATCAGAGAGGAAGGAACCTCAATTGAGAAAATGCCTCCATGAGATCCGGCTGTAGGCAAGCCTGTAAGGGCATTTTCTTAATTAGTGATTTCTAAGGAGATACAGGTCCATTATGGTTCCAACATAGATCCATCCCTGGGCTGGTGGTCCTGAGTTCTATAAGAAAGCAAGTTGAACAAGATATGGGAAGCAAGCCAGTAAACTGCACCCCTCCACAATCTCTGCATCCTGTCTTAGCTCCTTAGTTCCTGCCTCCAGCTTCCGGCCCTGCCTCAGTTCCTGCCCTGACTTCCCTTGATGATGAAGCACAAGCCAGATAAGCCCTCTCCTCCCCAGGTTGCTTTGCTCATGGTGTCTCGTGGCAGCAACAGCTGCCCTAATTAAGATTGGACCAGGTATGACGGCCCGTGCTTTTAGTCTCAGCTCCCAAGGCGAGGCAAGCAGACCTCTATGAGTTAGAGGCCAGTCTGACCTGCACAGTAAGTTTTAGGCCAGCCAGAGCTACATAGAGAAATGCTGCTCCAACAAAACAAAAATTGAGTTGGAGACTGGAGAGAAGACTCAGTGATTAGGAGTGCATACTGCTGTTGCAGAGGACCTGAGTTCAGTCCCTAGCACCCACAATAGGTTGCCCATTACTTCCTGTAACTCTACCTCCAGGCTTCCATGGGCATCTGAATTCACACACATATTCCCATACATAGATGCATACTGAAAATAAAACAGATCTTAAAACAAAACTGAACTGGAAATGTGTGCCCTCACGTCTACGTTGGGGACACATTTATATAAAATGGATATCATTTCTTAAATTTTTGGTGGCCTTCACCAGTGAGGCCATGTGGGACTGCAGGGTTTTTAACGTTTTATGACTTCGTTTTTTAAATATTTATTTATTATGTATACAGTATTCTGCCTGTATATATCCCTACAGGTCAGAAGAGGGCATCATATCTCATTATAAACGGTTGTGAGCCACCATGTGGTTGCTGGGAATTGAACTCAGGACCTCTGGAAGAGCAGCTGATGTGGGATTCCCCTCTGTGTGCTGTGAATTCCATTGGTTAATAAAGAAGCTGTCTTGGCCTGTGATAGGGCAAAAGAGTAGAGTTAGGCAGGGAAAACTAAACTGAATGTTGGGAGAAGGAAGGCGGAGTTTAGAGAAGCCATAGAGCCACCTCGAGAGACAGATAATTTTGGAACCCTGCCAATAGGCCACAAGCCTCATAGTAAAATATAAAATAATGGAGATGAGTTAAATTAAGATGCAAAAGCTAGCCAATAAGAAGTTAGAGCTAAGGCCGGGCGGTGGTGGCGCACGCCTTTAATCCCAGCACTTGGGAGGCAGAGGCAGGCGGATCTCTGTGAGTTCGAGACCAGCCTGGTCTACAAGAGCTAGTTCCAGGACAGGCTCCAAAACCACAGAGAAACCCTGTCTTGAAAAACCAAAAAAAAAAAAAAAAAAAGAAGTTAGAGCTAATAGGCCAAGCAGTGATTTAATTAATAAAGTTTCTGTATGATTATTTCGGGAGTCTGGGCGGCTGGGAAACAAACAAGCAGGCCCCCTACTACGAGCAACCAGTGCTTTTAACCTCTGGGCCATCTCTCCAGATCCCTCTTTTTTTTTTAAATGGATATACTATCTCCTTTTCCTCTTGAGTTTGCTTTATTTATCTGTGTCCTTTAAGGAATATTTCCCTTTGGCATAAAATTGTTCTTTCGTTATTACTTTTGAGGTAGGACTATTACAGCTCAGACTGTCCTTGAATCACTACGTAACTGAGAGAGGCCTTTAGCTGAGCCTTCTGCTGCCACTTCCCAGAGCCTGGTGGTTACAGGTGTGCACCGCCAAGCCCAGTTTATGCAGCACAGTGGCCCCGTCCCCAGGCTTCCTCCATGCCAGGCAAACACTCTACCAGGTGGACCCCATTCCCAGCTCTGCCTCCTCCTCTTCTTGCTCTGAAGGTTCCGTGAAGACAAGACTTGTGCCAGCCTCCTTCTCAAACACACTTGACAAAGAGCAGGCACACACACAATTCCAAAGACAGAATGGTGTGAAACAGAGGTGTGGATCACACTCTCTGTGCTTGGGATCGCTCATAGATGAGCAGACGCTCCCCCTCCATCCCCTTCACACCTGTGTGTGAAGTGGAACTGTCAAAATCTACTGTGTGGCTATGATAATTAAACAGTGGAACATCTAGGCTAACATGAACCCACACCACACACTTAGGGTCAAAGAACTCGTGTGTGTGTGTGTGTACTAGTATGTGTGCAGGTGTCTATGCAGGCACACATGTGGAGGTCAGGTGTCAATTTCAGGTGTCTTCTGTCTCTCTCTATCTTGTGTTTTGAGACAAGGTCTCTCAGTGAATCTGGAGCTCACTGACTTGGTTAGGCTGGGTGGCTGGCAGGCCCTAGGGATACACTGTCTCTCTTTCTGTCTCCCCAGCACCTGGATTATTAATACATATGACCATTCCCCCCTGGGTACCAGGAATCTGACTCAGGTCCTCTCTTAGCCTTTCTCCCCATTTCTCCAGCCCCAGAGAACTTTTTACTGTGTCTTTCGATGGATTTAGCTCTTACCAGCTGCCGTGATACTGTGTGGCGGTCAAGTAAGTGATTTTGGGTCTTTGCCAGGCAAATCTTCCCCTCCCCCTTCCTCCTGGGACAAGTTTCCCATCTGTGGGGTTTTCTTTGATGATAGCGTGTGTCTGTGCGGGTGGGCCCGGCACCCAGGCTCCTGTTCCTGTCACCTTCACACGCAGGCATCTGCTGAGACAGCTGCTTTCCAGCGTGGTTTTCTTGTCATGAGTCTCATCCATCGGAGCTGCACAAAAGACATTCAGGGTTTCCTGGGGTATGTGTTGGGATCATGGAGAGACAGATAGACACCTTGGTCTGCCTACCTGCCTACATTTTGACCTCAAGGCCTCAGAGCCTGTCTAGGTCCCTGGTGGAGCTTGTGACTCCATAGATTCCCCCCTGGCATGGAAGCCTAGGCTTCCGGATCAGGCTATGTGGACTGAACAGGGGACAGGAATGAGGGATAGGCATATTTTCATATTCTGCTTTATAAAGATGCATACACTTCATATTGGAAGAAGGAATCGGTGCACAATGTTGTTAATGCTTACTTGGTTGTGAGTTAACCCCTCCCCGCTCAGATGCTCCTGGAAGGGTACAAAGTTGACACCAGCAGAAATGAACCTGACCCCACATTTCAAGAAGTAACTAACGCCTGTACTCAGACATCCACCATGAGAGAAGAGGGAAGAGATAGGAGAGAAACATTGACACCGTAAGTCTCAGAAACCTGGCTGACCAAAGCCAAGACGGAGCTCTGGAGTGACTGATGCTTTTGTGTCCCTGACACCCTCTTCTCTTTGTATAATCTGCCAGCTGGAGATGAGATTTAAGACCGTTAGGATATAAATCTCTGTCTCTCCAGATTACATCACTCTGAACAAAGCTGAATGGGATTCAGTTCCTCTCTCTGCTCACTGACTTCTAAGGAGAGGGTGGCCCCAGCTGAGGGGCCCACGTGAGGACGCTCCTGGTGCTGCGTCCATGTCTCAGGAGTCTAGCTCTCCTCCCACCTGTTTCCTCTTCCACCGTGGAAGTGTTATTTGGCTGGATTTTGTTTGTTGTTGTTGTTGCTGTACATAAAGAACAGATTCTAATGGTCTCAGTCTCCCCAGGCAGTTGTTCATGATGCAGGCTGCAGGTACTGAGCGTTTTTTGCTTTGATCTGTTGTTGTTTTGTTTTGTTTCTCAAGACAGGGTTTCTCTGTGTAGCTTTGGATCCTGTCTTGTAATTCTCTCTTATAGACCAGGCTGGCCTCAAATTCATAGAGATCTGCCTGCCTTTGCCTCTCGAGTGTTGGGATTAAAGGTGTGCGCCACCACTGCTCAGTGGTACTGAGTTATTTTGAACCCAGAATGTTGACTTACTCAAACTTCAGGTTTTATGAAGAGCATTTGTTCTAAAATATTGTCTACACCACAAATTCGAAGACCATACTAGGTAGTCAGAAGCCAAGACTCACTTCCTTCTTTCTCTCTGCGTCCCCTGAGAATGTAGATGGAGGAAGGGTAAAGAGAAATCGTTGAAAATTTAAAATTATTGAGATTGCTTTAACATATAAAATCATTGTCCTCTTCCATGTATATAAAATATAAGCAAGTGTTAGTTGCTCATAATTTGTTTATGTAGCATTTCTCCACCAAATGCTTCCTGAATCAATGCACACAGCCCTTGATTTCAGATAGTGTACTTATCCAAAGGGCTGTCTTCTTCATGGTTACTTTTTTGTTCTGTTTTATTTTTTAATTAATAAATTAATTTGAGAAAGGATTTCTTGTAGCCCAAGCTGGCCTAGAACTCAGTACGTATCTAAGGATGATCTTGAACTACTGAACCTCCATCTCCACTTTCCAAGTGCTGGGATTACAGATACGTGCTACCACGCTGACCGTGTTTCTTTTCTTTTTTTTTAAATCTTTCTCCAGGGCCAGTGAGCTGGCCAAAGCGCTCAGGTGGGAAAAGTCTATAACTGAGCCTGAGGCCTTGAGATCAATCCCTGGGACCCACATGGTAAGACTGTGACCTCTACATGTGTGCATCCCTTCCTATGCACACCAAATAAACAAAATGTAATAACAGTAATAAAGTCTCAATCTCTGTTCTCAGGAAGTCCATCCTTTCTGCAGTTTTTATCTCTTAGTAGGACACCTGCAAGAGACACTGAACATTTCCTGAGCTAAAACTGTCTTTTCTCCACTTCCTGACATGTCGGCCTGCCAGCTGGCCACCTTCCGTTCTCGTTCACTCAGGGTGGGTGGCTCACTTCTCCCTGAGCTGGCTTGCAACTGATGCTCCAGTCAAAAGTCTACATAGCACTTTGTGTACAGATACTGTTGAAATCAAGCCATCCTGCAGTTCCCACCACAGAGGTGACAGATCTGGGCTGGAAGATTAAAGGCGACTCCTTCCCTCTACAGAGCACACAAGTCTCTGGTTTTAAATCCTTTGGCTTAACTGTTCTACTCTTGACATATAAGCTTGCTATTATTTCATCTGATAGTTGATGAGGTCAAGTCATCAACTTAGAGGCTCAGCATCCTGACCAAATTTTCCTGGCCAGTGAGCAATAGTAGCAGAGTTCCAGTGGTCCAGCTCCCAAGCCCACTGTCCCTACCTTCATGTTACCTGCAGACCTGGGATGAAGGACAATGGCTTCCAAGCTCTCAGCAAAAATCAGGCCAATGTAGTTGACATTGAGAACCTATTCTTTCTATGCTGGAGTTTGGGGGGACTTCCTGTCATGAAGTGTGGTAGCTTGAATGTATTTGGCCCCCATAAAGTCATAGGTGGTAAGCACTACTAGGAGATGTGGCTTTGTTGGAACAGGTATCGCCTTATTGGAGGAACTGTGTCACAGTGGGGGTGAGCTTTGAGGTTTCCGATGCTCAAGATCCCACCCAGAGTCACAGACGACTTCTTGCTGCCTGCAAGACGGAGGCCTCTCAGCTCCCTCTCCAGCACCGCGTCTGCCTGCACGCTGCCATGTCCTACCAACTAACGGATTGGACCTCTGAACTGCCAGTGAGCCTCCACAATGAAATGCTCTCCTTTGTAAGAGTCATTGTGGTCATGGTGTCTCTTCACAGCAATGGAACGTTGACCAAGACATGAAGATATGTTGTTGACAGGTGGATTGGATGGTGACAGGATCTTCTGTTGTCTTCAGCACTCACTCACATAGATGGCATAAGATGTCTGTCCTTGTGGTAAAGCCTTATAGAGGAGATGGCCAGGGAGAGCGGTCACTTCACACTGTGGTCTGATCACTGTCATTTCCACTAGGGCATGAGTGACTGGCACCCTCTGGTATAGCCCCCCAACAGCTCACGATCTTGGGGTTTGCTTGTTGTTTTGATGAAGATGCTGCTATACCCACAGGCACTCCCAAGTACATTCTAACATCCCATTGATTTCCTGGAGACAAGGGGCTGGTGAAGTCAGGCGTCCGGTGTGGTCAGGGAGAGGAAGCCAGAAACTCAGCCCAGCAGAGCAAATTGTCCATTAAAGTGAGTGGTCGTGGAAGTAAAAAGGGAGCCAGGCAGCTGCGGGCAGCGAACAGCACTCAGAAAGGAACATGGGAAACCACAGAAGAGTCAAGGTCAGACGCCAACAGAAACACTGACATTCAGACTCAGGCAGCTGAAGAATCAAACGAAGCAGAAGGGGACCCCTCGACTGCCTGAAGACCTCACGCCGGGTAGTTTTAGAAAAGCAAGGGAGAAGAAGCTAAGAAGCGAGAGGGGAAAAGGAGGAGGTCAAGGGTCGCAGCAGGAGCCAATGTGAGCACAGACAGGGCAGATATCATGAGCGTGTGAGGAGGCTTCACAGAACCCAGGGCCCCTTGACGGTTTCAGGGACATGAGGGGAATGAGACCCCTCTCTTCTCTGCCTGATTCAGCTAGACTCGAGTGGCCAGTGAACCCCAGGAACCCCCTCTTTGTGCCTTCCCAACTCTTGGATTACAGACATGCTCTACCACGCTCTGTTTTTCGCACAGATGGTAGGAATCTAAACGCAGGACCTCATGGCTGCACTTCCAATTAAGGTACCTCTTTAACCCCTCTGTGTGGCCTTTCGAGGCAAGATTTACCCTGTAGCCCAGGCTAGCCTAGAATTTTTGGCATCCCTCTTGTCTCAGCCATCCAAGTGTAGGCATTACAGGCATGCACCACGACATCTGGACTTCTTCTGCCTCCCATGCCACCCCTAGACAGCAATTTCTTACCCTGTGTCAGAAAGAACCACCTTGCCTTGGTTGGGTGTCAGGTTACATTTAGGTTGGCTCGCAAGAACTTACCCAGAGGGCCAAGGCCCATCCTTCAGTCTCAGTGCCCAGACCAGGTGGTGTCACATGAAGATGGGACAAATAGCAGAAATGACAGGGAGCGCGAGGACACAAGGGGCTACCGCAATTCTATTACCAACATTCGTAACTGGGAAAATGCCCAGACCCCCGACTCTGTTACTGCCTTCGTGTCAGTGATGTCAGCTCCTACGCACCAGAAAAAAAACCCTAGGCACATCAAGACCCTGAAAAATGGAACTGGCTCTCCTTCACCTGGGACCCGGTTCTAAAGTCTTTTGTTACAGAAGATGCTGCAGAGGAAGGCAGGCGTTCTAAGGCGGGGTCATCAGGATCACAAAGAAGAAGACTCCCAGACTAGGTCAAGACTTAGTATTGAAAAAAATAAAGGAAGGGTCGGGGAGATGCTTGCATCAGTAAAATATTTTCCACAAAAGCATGAGTGTAGCACGAATAATAAAAACCCAGAGATAAATATTGGGTCTCAACCTGAAGATCAGAAAAGCAAAGCAGCCAGCCACTAGCTCTTACCTCTATGAAATTTTCAGAATGAAAGAGAGGAGTTCCTGTCTCTTCCCGCCTTATATTCTTCTCTAGTGCTGGGATTAAAGGTGTGCACCACCACTGCCTGGTCTGTATGACTGATTAGTGTGACTGTTTTGCCTTCTAATCTTCAGGCAAGCTTTATTTATTAAAATACAAATGAAATATCACTACACGTGAGGACCTCAGTGTGATTACCAGTACTAATCCCCCTCCCCCTCAAACCCCTAAGCATAGTGACATGCTTATAATCTCGACACTGGGAGGCGGAAACAGGAAGATCTCCGGGGCTCATTGGCCAGCTAGCCTAGCCGAATCTGTGATTCTGGGACCAGTGAGAGATTCTGTCAAAAAAAAAAAACTGAGGAGGAAACCAAGGTTAATCTTTGTCTCACGTTATGAATCAGCTCACACACATATACACACATACACAAAATAAAATATGTTTCTTGGGGCTGGAGAGATGACTCAGCGATTAAGCGTGGGTCTATTCTTCTAGAGGCCTTGGGTTTGGTTCCCAGCACCCACATCAGACAGCTCACAAGTACCTACAACTCCAGTTCCAGGAGACCCAGCGCTCTCTTTGGGAATCCACAAGCAACTGTACTCACACGGTACAGACACACATGCAGACTCATAATTGAGAAACTTAAAATCTTTTTTTTTTTAAGGGGGCACCAAGTCTCATTATAGATGGCTGTGAGTCACCATGTGGTTGCTGGGAATTGAACTCAGGACCTCTGGAAGAGCAGTCAGTGCTCTTAACCACTGAGCCATTTCTCCAGCCCAAATCTTAAAATCTTAAAATATGATTCTTAAGCACTGATCAACAGTGTTTAGTCAGCAAAGTGACCAGACTGTAAAGTTATTTACTGGAGTCTTTTATTGGGGAAAGAAGTCAGCTGCTCTTTGTGTGGCTACTGATGATCTTCCCTCCTCAGCGGTGTCACAGATGCGGAGACAGGCGAACCACAGCAAGCCTCTGATTCCTGGCCTATAGATTTCTACTTTCCCTGAATCCTTCTGCTCTGCAGCAGAACCAAACGCTAACTATAAAGGCTGAACTCAAAAGAGTGATTCCGTGAATTTCCACTTACAGTTTGTTTTAGAGTTTAGAATTTATAGTCGAGACCGTACCTTCAGTTTTTACCAAGAAAGCCCTAAATTTCATTCAACAGCAACTTGAGTTTGAAAAGGTTCTGAAGGCAACCCAGCAGGACCACTTCATCCCTGCCTTACTGTATTCGCTGGGGTAAATTATTTAAGTTACCTGTGCTATTTTGATAGGGGAAGTAACAGGAACTTGTCTCTTGAGGGTTACCGCGACACTTGAGAGCGAAAACCGTGTCATCTGAAGTGACCATTGCAGAAGCCTGCTTTTCTCTGCTTTGGTGGCCTTGGTTTGTGGAGTGTTAATTAATAATAATTGCTAATGTGCTTTGCACAACCATACACCAAGAAAGGCCCCTGGTAAAAGTGGGAGGAGAAGTGTGGGTCGTTTGTTGAATATTTTTTGTTGTGAACATCAAAATGTAAAAATATGTATATCTGAACACTATGGAAGGAGGTGATGCTTTCTTCCCATGTTGTAAAGACTAAATAGGGTTCCACGTGAGAATATAGTTTTATACTTTTGAATATCGGCCATGTGAATATTTTGCCCTGGCTGCTCCAAAATCCAGACTTTTTTTAAAGGTTTATTTATTATTTATACAATGTTCTGCCTGCATGTACGCCTGCGCAGCAGAAGAAGGCACTAGATCTCATTATAGGGTTGTAGGCCACCATGTCGTTGCTGGAAATTGAACTCAGGACCCTGGAAGAGCAGCCAATGCTCTTAATCTCTGAGCCATCTGCT